>NC_082381.1:41964004-42564004 GCF_027477595.1 Haemorhous mexicanus | reverse complement strand
CAATGCCAAAGGACCAGATGTCCACTTTGGGGCCATAGAGCTTCCTGGTGAAGATTTCTGGCGCCATCCAGTAAGTGGTCCCAACAGCTGATCTCCGTTTGCTCTGCTCAGCGGTGAGCTGAGCAGCGAGGCCAAAATCAGCTGAGGAGCAAAAACAAGCCGGCGTGAATGAGGAAAGCAAACAAAAGAAATCCCCACTGTTCCAATGTCCAAGAAGGCAGTGTGGTACCCAGCTGCCATAAAGGGGCCATGCTGCCATTCCTCGGGCCTGCAGCTGAGGAAATACGGAATTGGCTACTTAGCAAAAGCCCCCGGTTCCAGTCAGTGCCTTTTAGTCCCCTGAAGCTATTAGACTGTAAGCGCCTTGCTTGGGAAGGGACACACACACAACCCAAAGGCACTCCTGAGCTCTTGTTCCCAGCAACACCTCCCTGCCCCTTGAGGCTGTGCTCTGTGCTTGCAGCAGGGCAGCCTGCACTGCCACAGGCAGCACTGCAGGGAACCGGCAGTCATCCAAAGGCAGCCCCACAGCGCAGCCTGCCACGGCTGAGACTGGCCAACAACACCCACCCAACTTGACAGATCCGTCCAGACTCAGGAGAATGTTGTGGCTTTTGATGTCTCGGTGGATCACTTGCTTGGAGTGAAGGAAATCCAGGCCTTGCAGGCACTGAGAGAGGAAAAGGAAACACCAGCCTAAGTGGATTTCATTCCACAAGCAGGGAAGTGACACTTCTGCAGCGCTGCAACATTCCTGGGGGATGCTGAGCCATGGCAGGACAGGCTGCTGGCAAGGGCAAGAGCTTGCTGCTCCAACACAAGGACAGCAGGGCCTTTCTAAGTGAGGCTGTGTTTGCTTCTGAAAGAGAAAGGGCAATTCTTCCTCTGGCCAGTGCCCTGCAAACCCAGACTGAAGGAGCACTGCTGCAGTGGCTGTGCTCTCTCCAGTCAGACAACAGTAGATGCTTTTGCAAACACCACTTTGAGTGCAAGGCTCTCCTCTGAGGCTGAACTCTCTGAGAGTCCTGTGAGGATCTCCTTGTCTTTGCCACTTGTTTGACATTGCGCCGTGAGCACCTTTGCCCTTCCGGGAAGGAACGCAGCATACACAGGCTCCAGGCAAGTGTTTAGAGAGGCAAACACAAACACACTAGAAGAAGGGCAGGCACACTGGCAGGCACTTCAGATACTCTTGCTACTGCCAGTCATTAGAGAAAGGCAGAAATGAGGCTTGGAAGATGAAATCTTTCCTCTCCTTGTCACCCATGTGGAAGGACCATCCTGGCCAAGGCATGGGAAGCACAAGCGCCATCCCTTACCTCCCGAGAGACAGCTGCTATCTCTCCTTCTGCCATACGAGTCTCCCTGATGACATCGTGTAAGGAGCCTCCATCCATGTATTCCATCACGAGCCAGAGTTCCTCGTCCACCAGGTAGCTGAAAGGAGGAAACAACAGCCTGGAGGTGAATGTGCGCACTTACACGACCTGATGGATTCTTGTTTCTGTGTCTCTCTCCGAGGAAGACAGGAGGAAGTGAGGAGTCATTCACTACGCTCTACAGGCCTTGAACTCTGGGCAGTCTAAAAGACTGCTTGCTATCCACACCAACGCAACAGGTCGAGGGAAACATAACCTACAGTGCTTTGTCAGCACTTCAGACCCCTGGGGAAACAATCAAACCCCCAACCAAACATAACTATGCCGAGAGAGGACAGGAACTTTGAGGCTGATGGCTCAGTAAGATGGGGCCCAGTCCGGTCTTTGAAAGCGCCCTTCAAACTCGGTATGCCAGGAAAGATTAACGCAGCCCCAATGCAATCTCCTCCCAAGATGCCGTAGATCAGCCCAGAAACAGGAATTATCAGCTCCATCCTCTACCAGCGGCCAAAGCCATGGTTGTTGAACCTCTGGCTTGCAGGATGTGAATGACCTTTCCTGGCAGAACAGCAGAACCACTCACCTGTCTAGATAGTTCACAAGGTTGGCATGCTTATTGCCACGCATCACCTGGATTTCATTCAGGCACAGCTCGCTGCCGCTCTCTTGCGCGAGACTAATTTTCTTTATGGCCACCTAAAACGACACAGAAAACCATGAACCAAAGAAGTCTGTGGCACAGGACCACAAGGGCAACACAGAGACAGTGATTATGGGGTGATAGTGCTGGGCTGGGCCAAGCTGCCTTGGGACTGGACATCAGACCACGTGTTTGGGCACCTCCCAGGACACAGAGCCACACACCCTTTGCCTTGTAAACCTGGGAGAAACACGGTCTAAGCTCTCCACCTCAAAGCTCTAACAACACTCACTGAGCCCTGGGCCAGTCTTCCCCCAGGTCTTCCCCATGATCTCATTCCCATTTTCATTCACACACCTCTTGCAAGCAGGAACCCATTTGGTGCCAGTAAAAATGAAGCAAAACTGCTGGGAAACCTTTGGCACTTCTAGGGGCTTGATCATTACTCCAGCAACCACTGGCATTCTCCAGTGCACAACTACAAAGCAAACTCTTACAGGCATGGCAGATAAAATGCTGTCCTAAAAACATCCTGAGGGCTCTTCCCCCTAAGAATTACAGCCCTTCATACTTCAAGGAAAAATTGCCAGGACGGTGAAAACATCCTTAGTGACACCTCCAAATAACGCAACCCTGGAATTTCTTCACTTTCAGGAATTTTCATTTCACTCCACCGAAATACTTTCCTTCACACCACTGACATTTGCAATTACTGCCTGACTTCAAAAAGAAAAAACCCCGGCCTTGATCTTCTAGGGATATACACCGGGCTGTAAACAGGGCTTAGGCCCTTGAGAGACTCCTTGCAGACCTCGCTCTCATAGCACAGTTCCAAGGGCAGCACTGCAGGCGGCTACAGAACTACCAGCACGATTCCCATGTATCTGCTAACAGCCAGAAATGAGAATTCAGGAAGCCTGCAGTCCCAAAGAGCAGTGCCATGCTCTGAGACACCACCTGGGCACTCAGACCCAGCCAGCATGTCCTCCTGTGACAGACACCGCCTGGCCTCCCTGCATTCCCCGGGGCAGCTGAGAAGCACAAAATCTGTCCCCACTGTATTTGGCAGGCGGACACTGCTCTGCACTTCATTAGCCTGTGCAGCAAAGCTCTACTGGCGAGCCAAAGCTCAGCCACAGCTCACAGCAGAGGGGAGGCCACTCGACAGCTGCAGAAGCTGCGGCGCTGCTTGACGCTTACCTCTTCTCCTGTGGCAGTCTCCACTGCCATGCACACCGTGCCAAAACCCCTGGAAACAAAACAGCAGCCATGTAACAGCCATTGGAGGAAAGCCTCTGGACACGGATCCCTTCTCCAGATTGCAAGGAAATTAGTGTCTAATCACAGCTGCAGCCACAGCCAGAGCAGGGAAAGGCTTCCATTGCTCCACACACAAATGGAGAAGGCCTCAAAACACAGGATCCTTAGACAGCTGTGTTCTGAGTCCAGAGCCGTTGGCAGCTGCTTCTCTTCAGTGCACCAGACACGGGGAGGACTCTGCTTTTCTGGGGGCTTCTTGTACATTTGGCTTCTCACAGAGAAAATGGTGCAAATCAGTCCCATTTCCAGTCAGCAGAGCCAGCTTTCTAAGGGAACAGCTTGGTGGATTCTTTGCAGGAAAGGCCTAGACCCCACAGGATCCACGAGGGCTCTGCCATCAGTCAGATGATGCCTTTTCCTCTGGAGTGCATTGGCCCCGGGCATTGCCCTGAAGCTTTGCGATTTGCCATCTCAGCTACAAAAGAGAGCTGCTTCTTTCATTTCTGCTCTTGGCTTCTAGACTAGGTGCTGGTCATCCTGACCACTGCACCTTCTTTTCAGCAAAATACTGGAAAGAAATGTTAGCCAGAGCTGCTCCCTGACAGCTGTCAGCTGCTAACTTGACCTTTGAGGCAAGGAAGTTTCTCCTCCTTTCATTCCCAAGCATTCTGTATTCTTTTGTGACATGCAGAAATTATTTCTCCTAGGAAAAGCGGCAAACAGGTGCAACACACTCGAGGGACAGGAGAGCAGCCAGGTGCTGCTCTTTGCCGCAGAAAAGACACTGCCAGCATCCAAGCTGTCTTTGCCAAGCTGCTTTCGAACCACAGCTAAAGATGCTGCCCAGTACTGAGAGATCATCAGGTATCATCTTAACGCAGTGTCTGAGCAGCTTTGGAGCTTGCCTGACGTCGTTCTGGGGAGATGTGACACCAGCAAAATGCACAGGCCCTCCCTTGGAAGAAGGAACTGTGGCTGCACTCACCCTTTGCCAATTGTTTCCAGTTCCGTGTATTCAGCCTCAGGATCTCCCTGGCTCACCAGCATCTCTGTGAAAATCCCAAGGAAAGATGCTCACTTCAAAAGAGATCCCACCCTGCAGCAGATCAGAAAGGCAGCCCCACTCTCTGGGACACTGGGCCCTTTCAACTCAGGCAGTCGGGAAACACCACCACCACCCAACCAGCACCAAACCTCAAAAACAACAGCAGCAAGACAAGCAGCCCCGCAGCACAGATGGCCTGCACAAAACTAAAAGTCTAAACTAAAATCTAAGCACGTACAGAAACAGTCAGAGGAGACAGGGACCTGAAAACTGGAACCAAGATTCTTGTCTAGCAACGTTAAGGGCAGCAGGAAAAGCAAAACTTTTCTGTTCTTGGCAATGAAAACTGTGACTTTCAAGAAATGACTTAATCTTTGCAAATATCAGAGGCGTCTTGGCTTCTGGAATCAATTGTTATCAACAGCTGCCCTTTCCAGAACAGGAAGAATATTGCAAAGTGCTTCCAGCAGTAGCACAATCTCCAGCTCTCTGCAGGACTTTGCCTAAACAATGCCCTTCTGCCTTTCAGGAGCAGCAGCTCGTGTTCCAACCTACTGTGATGGGCCCTAGGAATGAGGTCCCTCAGCCTTCAGGACAGGCTGAGTTCTGAAGATGACCTTGGCCGTGCCCCACAGGAGCTCCTTGAGGCCTCCTCATTGCCTGGGTCACGGCCTCCTGCTCAGCCAGAAACAAGCTCTGCTTTGCCTTTTGCCTCCAGGGAAGCTCAGGCAAAGCCAAACCAGGCTGAGCTGCCCTCAGAGGCAGGAGCAACAGCCCGCTGAGCCCTCACCACCTCACAGCACAACACCAGGTCCTGTGTGGAGGCCTCAGGACCCGGCACTCAGCTGAGGAGGAACAGGAGGCGGGACAGCTCACACCCACACACGCACACACAGGCACTGCTCCAGCAGACAAGGATCACAGAGGACGTACTCAGCGTGGCCAGGCACTCGTCCTCTGTCCCCTCTCCCAGCCGCTCTCTGCTGCCAGAGGAGCTGGTCGTGCTCCAGATGCACGAGCTGCTCCTGCTTGACTTGCCAGCCTGGGGACTGGAGGCTCCTTCAGAGCCTTCCGCTGCAGCTCGTGCAGGTGCCAGGACACAGGAGGTGGAGCTCTGGGACAAGAAATGAAGGAGGGTCACAAATGTGCCTGGCAGAGATGCCCCTCCCATCCCATTTCAAATGCAAGCCCCTAGCAAGATGCTGCTGGCCACAGCCAGGGCTCTTCACCCCTCAGCTTTTGCAGCCCGCTTCTCCGGCTCAAGGCCCAAAATCCAAAGGCTGCTTTTACACCACGGACAAAATGACACCACAGACACTGCTAACCAAAGTTGGCACTTACTGATGTTGTTTGCTCTGGCCCAGGGCTGACAGCAGGGGCAGCTTCATCAGAAACTTCCTCCTCTTCAGCCTCTTCCTCAGGTACTGTGTCAGCCAGAGCAGGTGCTGACCCTGCCCTTCTGCTCTGTGGACACACAGCAGCATGAGGGACACAAAAGAACCTGTCATTCAGAACCTCACCTATATTCAGCTACAGGCCCTGCTGCATCTCAGCTGTTCCTTTAGCTACTGACAGCTGCTCTCTGCCGAGGGCCAGCTCCCTCCTGGGGACAGTGTCTCCTCATATCCTGCAAGCTTCTGAACTGCACCTTTGCACCGCTCTCTTCACTGGGGATGGGGAGCCTGCACAGCCACTGGGCACCAAGGGCCTCCCTTGTAGCCCAGGAGCATCCAAGGACATCCTAATGCTCCCTCTTGTCTCTTGCTAAGACAAATTCACAGCCCCTTTCACAACAGTAGGAAGGTGATGCCTAAACATCCACCTTCCAAGTTCCATACTCATTTTCCAGGCCTAAGGGCCTTGGGGAAGGGCTGGAAAGATTCCAGCCTTCAGCATCTTCAGCCAGGCACAGGAGGTGCTGTCTGATCTGAAACTTGCAGCTATGCTTTGCTCCAGCCACAGGACTTCCCAGAGCTGCCACTTACTGATGCTGGATGCTCAGGCCCTGCAGTGGCAGCAGGTGCAGTTTGGTGGGCATCTTCCTCCCCTTTGGCCTCTTCTCCAGGAAGACACGCAGCCACAGGAGGCTCCGAGGTTGGTTTTGGGCTCTGCAGACAGACACAGCGTGAGGGACACGTAACCTTCTTTATATTCAGCTCTAGAGCCAGGTGCACTAAGGAGAAATCATCTGCAGAGAAATGGGATTCCAAGGTGCTCAAACTCAAGTAAAATGGGCCAATGAGACCGGACTGCACTCTCTCGTACAGGAGAGATTCCATCGTGGCTTCAAGTACCCAGCAGCCCCACTTCCAGCCGCTTAAAAGCTCTGGAAAGGAACTGGAGAAAACAGCCCGGCATCCTCCTGCTGCTGCTGCTGTGGCTGCAAAGAGCCCGGACTGTACTTTCATTCATCCAGCCAGGCTGGCACTGGACTGCAACAGGCCACAGCTCACAGCTTGCTCCACAATGGTCTCATGCTAGCAACGCCAGAGGCTCCTTTGCCACTCACCCAAAGACCAGATTCTCTCCAGGCACGGGTGATGTGACCTGCAACACACAGGGGAAGAACAACCAGATGCTGTAAGAAAACTGCCTGTGCTGGGCAAGCCCACGAAAATGTCAACCCAAAGACAGAGCATTCTGCTTTCACTACATCGGCACTCCAGCAGCAACCCATGCTCTGCTGTGCCACACAGCAAGCAAGACAACAGCACAAAATACTGCCTGGTGTCTACCTTCTGTCCTCTCTGGCCACTCAACCCATAGAAACTTGAGACTGAGCAAGTCCCAGTGGTTCAGTCATTGCTTCTGCCCCAGCCCACCCAGCAGCAGCCACAGCTCCTCTCTTTCCTGTACTTCAGTTTTCTCAAGGCATTGCTTGCAGCAATTGCCATGAACTTACTGAAAGCCTTTCCCCAGAGAGGTTTCCCCCAAGTTCCCCTTAGCCATGGTGCCAGTTCTATCGTGACACAGCACAGGAACAGCTCCTGTGTTCAGGAGCATACAAGATCTCCTCTGAAATGTCTCTCCCAGAGGCCTTTTCCAAGCAGGTTCTGTGATTTCATCACAGAACGAATGGTTCTTGCAGTGCTCAGGAAGTGTCAAGTTCCACAGGCACATGCTGGGATGAGGGAATGCAGACAAGAAGACCGGATCTGAGGCACTTTCCCTCAGTCCTGGAGAGCAGTGCACAGCTTTTACAAGGACTCCTGCCAAGCTCTCCCAGTCTTCCCATCCTGGAAGTTCTCTTGCTTGAGCCAGCAAACTGAGGAGACTCCAGACCCCATTGCCAAAGGCTATGGCACGGCAGGAGTGGAAACCCTGCGGGCTACATTACAAAGGCTGCCCACGCCCCGCTGGCTAGAGACACCCCCTTCTTAGCTGCAGCTGTGGGCAATGGCTTCACCCAACTAAAGGCCTCTTTGTGGCATTTGGGTTTCCATATCCTGCACTGAACAAAGACATCTACTTACGTGCCAGGTGGGTGAAAAAGTACCCAGAATAAGCCATGGAGAACGCCGTGAAAGCTGCAGCACACATTCCCTCCATGGCTTGAGCAGCGCTGCTCAAGTCTGCACCAGACAAGGCCTCCTTGGGTGAAAACAGAAATACTCAGTGTCCTGCTGGCAGAGACCTCGTCGACGCGCAGGTTCCGCCTGCAGTGAGCGTGCCACAGAGCTGCTCTGCACACTGAGCCCTTCCGGGCCTCGGCACAGCAACTTTGCCTGACAACGCTGCCATGCGGCCGCTGACATCACAATAGCAGCGCCCTGGGCTGCTTTGTGAGCTCAGGCACAGAACCAGACCTTCTCTACAGCTAATGCCAACAAAAGCCTGCAAAGTTCTCCTCTACTGCAAAGCAACACAAGAAGCCCTCCTAGTCCATAACCTTGTACTCACGGCATCTAAGAGTAAAAGCACACTAAGCCCCCCTGGCCCACACTGAGAAGCTGAGCGCTGAGAAGGGTCCAGGATGTGAGGAAGCACATGAGTGCTCTTTGGCCACTATTGCTTCTGAGCAAAAAGCAGAAGGCTTCTTCCAGCTGGATCTTCCTTTGTTTTAGAAAGCAGCAAACAGGGAGAAGCACTACTTCAATTACATGTTGAGCTTTCTCCTAGGTACAGTGTTGAGGTCGGTTTGAATAATGAAGGACACTTCAATTTGAGGCCATGGGAAAACCATTTGTACTTAGGGTGAGCCAGACCTCCCACCCATGGTCCTCTTGTTCAGCTATTCAAATTATTACTCAAAAATTCTGGTTTCTCTGCATTACCACTGGGTAATTGTTGCTGCATTAATTGTAATATTCCAAATCACTCTTTCCTGTTGGATCCATTCTTCAAACCCCACCCGGATGCCTCCCCTTTTGGGAATGTATAAGTATCCTTGGAGACCCTGGACTCCAGGCTTTTTCTGGTTCATTCTTCCTACTGTGCACGCTGTTTAGTTTGTTATTTTGCTATTACATTAAAGTTGCTTTTCCAAACAACTGGATCAAGCAGTCTCTCTCATCAAAGTCAACAGGGCCAGTTCTCCAGGAAGCCACCAGCCAGGTGTCTGAGCTTGGACCAGAGCGCTTCCCCTCTTGTTATGAATATGAACGAGGCCAAATTTCCTCTGGAGAAAGAGGTTCTCCTTTATCAAAATAGCTGCAAGGAATGGCGTACCCAGGATAAGCCCGAGCACCCACACAGCGAGCCAAAAACACAACAGTGCGCTATCCCCAAGTGCACTGGCTTGCCCCCAGAAAACAAGTTTCTAAAAAGAAGTACCTCGAACCAACCAAACTACCCCCATTTATAGCTGCCTTCAAGTCCAGGATTGGTCCATTTTGGATCTGCATGGCCATTGGTCCATTTCCAGGCTTCCCATTGGTCTTTAACGCCATTCATTCTGGACCAATCGTTTCTGCAGGGCTTCGAATGATTGGTCAGATCTTCAATCCCTCTTCGACCTTGCCGTGCCCCGCCGGACTGCCCTTCCACCAAACCCTGGACCCTTCTCCTAGAACATTCTAATAACCCCACCCCCTTAACATAATACAATTAATGTAACATAATTAATACAATATAATTGAACTATACCCTAACTTAACATAGCTTAACTTTTACTTATAACATCTCTCACCCGAACAGGGACCCCTGACATTCAGGGGTCCTGCTGAGAACCCACCCTGCCTCCAAGAGGGGGTTGTAAGCTTTTCCCTTCTGGACGGAGTAATGCCTGGCAGAATTTTGCTGGATAAGGAGCAAGGAGGACACTGCGTTACCATCAGCCCTCTGAAGATGGTAGGAGTAGGGCAACATCTGCCCCATTTTCTGATTTCCCCTTTGTTAGTGTTTCCAAAGCTGCTGTAAAATGGGAGCACGGATGTCTGTAGTGGAGAGAGACACTTACAAATCATTCAAGTTGAGACTAGAGAACCGAGGAAAAACAATTGAAAAAAAGGAGCTTCAAGAATTTGTTTGATGGGTCTTCAAAGATGCCATAGAAATCACTGAATCTAAGTTAAATCCTACTCTCTACTAGGACTCAGTTGGAAAAGGCATTAACAGTTGGGCTGAAAATTGGAATTGCTCAGCACAAAATTAATTCCTATTTTTCAAAAAATGTATGATGTATTCCAGTTGGAGGAAGAGGAGAGAAAGATGAAAATATAATTGCTTGGAGAAGAGAAAAAATTATTAGCGCCTGTCCAGACTGCCAGCATCAATCCATCCCTTCAGTGGGAAGCAGAATCAACCCTAGAGGACTAAACAGTTTACAAACCTGGCAGTCAGATGTAACACAATATCCATTCTTTCCTGGATTCAAAAATATACATGTTTCTGTTGATACTTTTTCAGGAGCTCTGCTTGCTACTTCACACACCCTGGGAAAAAGCCCTAGACATTATCAAACACTTTTCACAACTTTTCTCTTTAGAGATAAAGGAAATCCTCAGAATTCCTATAGGAATTCCTAAAGAATTCTTAAAGGAATTCTGAGGAAAAGATACATCTTTAGGAATTCCTCAGAAAATATATACAAATAATGGCCATGGGTACAATTCACACAAAGTACAACAATTTTTTAACTTATGGGGAGTAAGTTACAGGTATTCTCCATTCCTCCACAGGACAATCAGTAATTGAAAGGACACACATTCTTTGAAAGACCTTTTAGAAAAACAAAAATGGAGGCCTTATCAACAGTAGAAAGGCTGTCTAAGCCATGTATGGTTTTAACCTTCTTAAAAATTAATTTATGGAATCAATACTGCCAGTTTTATGACATCTTAGCAATTGCTCCCAAGCCAAGCTGAAGGAGAGACCACCAGTTCTGATCAAGGACCCTGAGACTTCACCAATCTCTGGCCCCTTTCTGTTAATTCCATGGGGTAGGGGTTATGCTTGTGTATCCACAGGTACAGGACCCAGGGGGATCCCCGCCAAGAACATTAAGCCACATCTACAGCCACTACCAGAAACAGCAACAAACCCCAACAACTGACACCAAGAAAAAGAAGGAGACAAGAGAAAGGGGAGCTCCCACAGCAGGTTGAAAACTTGGATCTCCTTCTTCCTCTGTTGCACCTTCCTTCTTCTTGGTGCTACTTGGATAGTGCCGCAACCAAAACAAAATATTAGCACATGGACATGGCTGTCAGGACTTATAAGGTTTGTGCTGTATGAACTTATCTGACCACAGTGATTCTGTTTAGCCCAGCAGAAGCTTTTTTGCAGAAAGGGGTGGATAAACTTCAAATCAAAGAGGGAACCAATTGGATTAACAACCTTTTGAAAGGAAGGCATCTATCATCCAAATTGATCTCTATTATAAAGACTGGGCAAGTAATTTTGCTAGTAGTGATGTAGATAATACTTATTTCTTCTTGTATTTTCAAGTTAATGTTTAAAACCCTAGAAAAAACAGTTTACCTTTCTACCTTAGAAAAACAAAAAAAGGGAGATGTTGGGGGTAGTGTGAATAATGAAGGAGACTTCAATTTGAGGCCATGGGAAAACCCTCTTTAATTACGGTGAGCAAGAGCTCCCACCCATGAGCCTCTCCTTCAGTTATTCAAATTATTCCTAGAAAGTCCTGATTTCTCTGCATTACCGTTGGATAATTATTACTACATTACTTCTAAAATTCCTAATACTTCTTTCCTGTTGGATCCATTCCTCAAACCCTGCCGGAACCCCTCCCTTTTTGGGAATCTATAAGTACCCCTGCAGACCCTGGAACCCAGCTTTTTCTGGTTTGTTCTTCCTACTGTGCACGCTGTTTAGTTTGTTGTTTCGCTATTACACTAAAGTTGCTTTTCCGAACAATTGGATCAAGCAGTCTCTCTCCTCAAAGTCGACAGGGCCATTTCTTGGATAAGCCACTTGCCAAGGACCCAGGATAGAATCAGAGGGCTTCAGTACAGAGCCAAGGTCATGGATACACTTTTTATTCAAAACATATTACATCATGGCCATGGGTGTGATTTCAGCAGGGAAATGCCATGACAGGAAATGAAAGGAGGATCCTTCTGTCTGACTCACTCTAACAGAGAGGCCTTGGGAACAAAGCACCACCACCATTTTTTTCCCCCATTTTTGTCCTTCCACAGTAATTTTTAGGACACGGGCCTGAGATGGGTGGCGGGGAAGTGACAGCTCTGACACACAGCTGAAACCATCAGGGCCAGGGTGGCATGTGGCACTGTTTTTCCACACCAGCAGAACAAGGCAACCCAGAATGATGACACTGAAACCAAGTGAGTTCAGCCAAGCCAAAAGGGAGTCCAGCCAAGCCAAGTGCAGCCCAGCAGGGTGGTAGGAAGAGGCAGTGAAGCGGCCGATCCCATTCCCACACACATGCCCAGCGTGGCGGGCTGATGGCAGCGGCAGTGCCAAACAGAGCTCCGCAGGGAGACAGAGACACCCATCGCCATTGCCACTGCCACCATCACTGCCGCACAGAGGGAGGAGAAACTGCCACTGCAGGTCCACAGCTGCTCCAGGCAGCACCAGCAGCCCCCATCTACCATCAGAACCATTCCGTAAGCCCTCTCCATCCTTTCTTTGCTCCGGCGCCCCATGTGACACTCTACCTTTCTTGGCTACACCATTGCATACTTCACACAATTTTCTTCTCATTCTTTCATACTGCTTTATTTTTTACCTTCACTACATTGTAACTCTAACATCTTTAGCTTCTCATCAATTGTTTTTTCCATTGTCCCCCTCCATTGTGGTGGAGAAGGAGAGAGAGGAGAGACTTTACAAGGTTTATATCAAGAAGAGGACACAAAAAGGAGGGAAGGCCTTAGAAAGGAAAAACACACCTCATGCTGCCTCATTTGGAACAAATAAATGTGTAATTTTCTTAAAATCCAGCCACAAAGACTCTTTGGAATCTTGAGAGCCAAGCAGCACAGGAACCTGGAAACCTTGTTGTGAGATGTCGCAAGTTCGGGCTTGCTAGGGCCCTGTGGATGGAAGAGGCTTTAAATGCCAAGTCACGGTGAAATAGCAAAATAAGCCCCTTCTTCTGCCTTTGGGACCCCAGCTTATCTCTCTTTAACCACACAGGTTACTTCTCCTTAACCCCTGCTATTGGACAATTTCTGATCCCCTCTCGCCCTCTTTAGTGGGCTGTTTTAGCCCATTCTAGTTAGCAGAGCCGTCGCTGGAACCCTTCACAGACCCCAATAAAGCCATCGCTGTGGAACTCCAGAGCTGCCTTCTCCTCTCTCCTGTCTGTCTTTTGGTGGGATTGCATGGTTCCTAGGCAAGCCAAAGAGCTGGAAATCATAAAAGAGCTGATATTCACTAAAGACCTCATATCCCTTAAGCTTGCGAAGGTTGCCTGTGGCTAAGAGTGGCTTGGGCACTCGCACAGTCTGTCCCCAAAGGACTAAGCTATCAATCCTGTGCTGCCTGCTCAGGGGCAAACCTGCCCAGCAGGAAGCCGGAAGAGTGGGACAGTAGAGGACATTGCTGGCTCAGAACCTTTCAGGAGCATGTCTGTGGGGAAAGGGGCAGATCAAGCCTTGCCCTGCTGAGGCGATGCCCTACTCTGCATGCCCCACTCCCCCAGGCCTGCATCCCAGCCCAGCAGTGGCCGCTGGTCCCTGGCACACCAGAGGCAATGCTCCACACCTGTGTCTGGAGCCCCTATCCTAGCACCTAAATGGCCAGGCAAGTGGGAGCCCCATGTGGGGGAAGGCCCCAGGAAAGCCAGAGGGTACTTCTCACCTCGGGATATGTGGCCACCACATGTCTTGACCCTGCCTCCTCTTAGAATTTCTACCAGCTGAACACCACTGGAAGCAGGAGTGGTAGAGCTTATTCACAGGGTGAGAACAAAGGGAAGCTTCCAGCACAGTGAAGGTTTTATTTATTCTAGTATTTATTTTGACTATCAGGCTAAACAAACTACAAACTATGAGCCATAAAATAGAAACAACAAACTATGAGCTATATACTAGAAACTTCAAACTACGAGCTATAAACTACAAACTAGAAACTGCAAACTACAAAAACATCAGTGGCCTCTTCCAGGGCTAGTATCTCCTGTCGGCCATAAACTGCTGCGTTGCCACGATCAGAGGCGTCAGGTCGGAGGTCGGCTTGGCTGATGTTACAAATGGATGCTGCCCAAAGAGAAAAAGAAAACATGAACTTCTACTTTCCTCACAGGCTGAAACAGGCTTTCTCTGGCTACCAGAAAGGTACAGAAAGCAGAAGGGAGGGCATTCTGGGCACCTCTGCCTCCACCTCCAGGATCTTACTACAAGAGGCAAACATGGCTCCCAATCCCACAAATCCATTATTCCAGATGTCTTCAGATTAAGGAGATCTGGTCGAGGTGACCTTGAAAGGCTCCTCCCAAGGCATCCTAGGCCAGGATTCTCCCCTGTTTTCCTTTGAAAAGCCCCCAGACTGGAGATCTTAGCAGCGGGGCCCAGCAGACGCCTTGGAATTGAGCAGATGAGGAGCCCCTGGCAGCGGGCAGCTGGCGCAGCCTGCAGCCGCTTTGCCTTTTACCTGCAGGAGTTCCTGGGCAGACCAGCGTCTGTCCTCCTCCCTCTCCAGGCAGCAGTGCAGGAAGTCTCGCAACCACGCGGACTGTTGCCTGGGCTTCTGCAGCTTTGGCCTGCCCCCGCTGCTGATCAGCTGTTGAACCTAGAGAAGAAGGAAATGTCACTCTCTGCCTGTCTCCTTCACATCTCAGCTGCTCACACAGACCCCACTGGACAGGCTCCACTCTCCGGTGGCACTTTCCTCCCTGCCAGAGCCAGGGAGATACCTTTCCTACTCCTACTGAAAGAACCCAAAGCCAGAGGCAGCCATAGCCAGTCCAATATGCAAAGGCTCTTGCCTTCACCCTGATTTCACTGGCTGATGGAATTAGGAGCAACTCCATCAGCAAAAGCACACTTGGCTTCTCTCAGCACTGACACCAGCTCTACAGGCCATTTGGAAGACGGACTTTCGCCTAACTCTACTGTTTCCAAGGATTACTCCATAAAATGCAGCTCAGCACTGCTCACTGCTCTCTTGGGCACAGCTCCTACCAAGCAAAATGCATCACGATTTTTTCTGCTGTTCCTGCTCTGAAATGACAAGGGGATGATCTGGACAAGGAGCACGAGAGACTGTGCAGCCTGGAACCTATCATTTTCAGGTGTTCGCAAGCTTCCCAGGCAGAAGAATGGGAGCAGATTTTGTTTGAGTGACAGCAGTATCTGAGAGCAGTTGCAGCGCACCGTGCGGGAGGTTTTCATCCGGTAAGGAGGCGCTCCTTCCACCATCTCGATGCCCACAATGCCAAAGGACCAGATGTCCACTTTGGGGCCATAGAGCTTCCTGGTGAAGATTTCTGGCGCCATCCAGTAAGTGGTCCCAACAGCTGATCTCCGTTTGCTCTGCTCAGCGGTGAGCTGAGCAGCGAGGCCAAAATCAGCTGAGGAGCAAAAACAAGCCAGCGTGAATGAGGAAAGCAAACAAAAGAAATCCCCACTGTTCCAATGTCCAAGAAGGCAGCGTGGTACCCAGCTGCCATAAAGGGGCCATGCTGCCATTCCTCGGGCCTGCAGCTGAGGAAATACGGAATTGGCCACTTAGCAAAAGCCCCCAGTTCCAGTCAGTGCCTTTTAGTCCCCTGAAGCTATTAGACTGTAAGCGCCTTGCTTGGGAAGGGACACACACACAACCCAAAGGCACTCCTGAGCCCTTGTTCCCAGCAACACCTCCCTGCCCCTTGAGGCTGTGCTCTGTGCTTGCAGCAGGACAGCCTGCACTGCCACAGGCACCACTGCAGGGAACCAGCAGCCACCCAAAGGCAGCCCCACAGCGCAGCCTGCCACGGCTGAGACTGGCCAACAACACCCACCCAACTTGACAGATCCGTCCAGACTCAGGAGAATGTTGTGGCTTTTGATGTCTCGGTGGATCACTTGCTTGGAGTGAAGGAAATCCAGGCCTTGCAGGCACTGAGAGAGGAAAAGGAAACACCAGCCTAAGTGGATTTCATTCCACAAGCAGGGAAGTGACACTTCTGCAGCGCTGCAACATTCCTGGGGGATGCTGAGCCATGGCAGGACAGGCTGCTGGCTAGCACAAGAGCTTGCTGCTCCAACACAAGGACAGCAGGGCCTTTCTAAGTGAGGCTGTGTTTGCTTCTGAAAGAGAAAGGGCAATTCTTCCTCTGGCCAGTGCCCTGCAAACCCAGACTGAAGGAGCACTGCTGCAGTGGCTGTGCTCTCTCCAGTCAGACAACAGTGGATGCTTTTGCAAACACCACTTTGAGTGCAAGGCTCTCCTCTGAGGCTGAACTCTCTGAGAGTCCTGTGAGGATCTCCTTGTCTTTGCCACTTGTTTGACATTGCGCCGTGAGCACCTTTGCCCTTCCGGGGAAGGAACGCAGCATACACAGGCTCCAGCCAAGTGTTTAGAGAGGCAAACACAAACACTCTAGAAGAAGGGCAGGCACACTGGCAGGCACTTCAGATACTCTTGCTACTGCCAGTCATTAGAGAAAGGCAGAAAGGAAGCTTGGAAGATGAAATCTTTCCTCTCCTTGTCACCCATGTGGAAGGACCATCCTGACCAAGGCATGGGAAGCACAAGCGCCATCCCTTACCTCCCGAGAGACAGCTGCTATCTCTCCTTCTGCCATACGAGTCTCCCTGATGACATCGTGTAAGGAGCCTCCATCCATGTATTCCATCACGAGCCAGAGTTCCTCGTCCACCAGGTAGCTGAAAGGAGGAAACAACAGCCTGGAGGTGAATGTGCGCACTTACACGACCTGATGGATTCTTGTTTCTGTGTCTCTCTCCGAGGAAGACAGGAGGAAGTGAGGAGTCATTCACTATGCTCTACAGGCCTTGAACTCTGGGCAGTCTAAAAGACTGCTTGCTATCCACACCAACACAACAGGTCGAGGGAAACATAACCTACAGTGCTTTGTCAGCACTTCAGACCCCTGGGGAAACAATCAAACCCCCAACCCAACATAACTATGGGGAGAGAGGACAGGAACTTTGAGGCTGATGGCTCAGTAAGATGGGGCCCAGTCCGGTCTTTGAAAGCGCCCTTCAAACTCGGTATGCCAGGAAAGATTAACGCAGCCCCAATGCAATCTCCTCCCAAGATGCCGTAGATCAGCCCAGAAACAGGAATTATCAGCTCCATCCTCTACCAGCGGCCAAAGCAGTGGTTGTTGAACCTCTGGCTTGCAGGATGTGAATGACCTTTCCTGGCAGAACAGCAGAACCACTCACCTGTCTAGATAGTTCACAAGGTTGGCATGCTTATTGCCACGCATCACCTGGATTTCATTCAGGCACAGCTCGCTGCCGCTCTCTTGCGCAAGACTAATTTTCTTTATGGCCACCTAAAACGACACAGAAAACCATGAACCAAAGAAGTCTGTGGCACAGGACCACAAGGGCAACACAGAGACAGTGATTATGGGGTGATAGTGCTGGGCTGGGCCAAGCTGCCTTGGGACTGGACATCAGACCACGTGCTTGGGCACCTCCCAGGACACAGAGCCACACACCCTTTGCCTTGTAAACCTGGGAGAAACACGGTCTAAGCTCTCCACCTCAAAGCTCTAACAACACTCACTGAGCCCTGGGCCAGTCTTCCCCCAGGTCTTCCCCATGGTCTCATTCCCATTTTCATTCACACACCTCTTGCAAGCAGGAACCCATTTGGTGCCAGTAAAAATGAAGCAAAACTGCTGGGAAACCTTTGGCACTTCTAGGGGCTTGATCATTACCACTGGCATTCTCCAGTGCACAACTACAAAGCAAACTCTTACAGGCATGGCAGATAAAATGCTGTCCTAAAAACATCCTGAGGGCTCTTCCCCCTAAGAATTACAGCCCTTCATACTTCAAGGAAAAATTGCCAGGGCAATGAAAACATCCTTAGTGACACCTCCAAATAACGCAACCCTGGAATTTCCTCACTTTCAGGAATTTTCATTTCACTCCACAGAAATACTTTCCTTCAACCACTGACATTTGCAATTACTGCCTGACTTCATAAAGAAAAAACCCCGGCCTTGATCTTCTAGGGATATACACCGGGCTGTAAACACGGCTTAGGCCCTTGAGAGACTCCTTGCAGACCTCGCTCTCATAGCAGAGTTCCAAGGGCAGCACTGCAGGCGGCTACAGAACTACCAGCACGATTCCCATGTATCTGCTAACAGCCAGAAATGAGAATTCAGGAAGCCTGCAGTCCCAAAGAGCAGTGCCATGCTCTGAGACACCACCTGGGCACTCAGACCCAGCCAGCGTGTCCTGCTGTGACAGACACCGCCTGGCCTCCCTGCATTCCCTGGGGCAGCTGAGGAGCACAAAATCTGTCCCCACTGTATTTGGCAGGCGGACACTGCTCTGCACTTCATTGGCCTGTGCAGCAAAGCTCTGCTGGCGACCCAAAGCTCAGCCACAGCTCACAGCAGAGGGGAGGCCACTCGACAGCTGCAGAAGCTGCGGCGCTGCTTGACGCTTACCTCTTCTCCTGTGGCAGTCTCCACTGCCATGCACACCGTGCCAAAACCCCTGGAAACAAAACAGCAGCCATGTAACAGCCATTGGAGGAAAGCCTCTGGACACGGATCCCTTCTCCAGATTGCAAGGAAATTAGTGTCTAATCACAGCTGCAGCCACAGCCAGAGCAGGGAAAGGCTTCCATTGCTCCACACACAAATGGAGAAGGCCTCAAAACACAGGATCCTTAGACAGCTGTGTTCTGAGTCCAGAGCCGTTGGCAGCTGCTTCTCTTCAGTGCACCAGACACGGGGAGGACTCTGCTTTTCTGGGGGCTTCTTGTACATTTGGCTTCTCACAGAGAAAATGGTGCAAATCAGTCCCATTTCCAGTCAGCAGAGCCGGCTTTCTAAGGGAACAGCTTGGTGGATTCTTTGCAGGAAAGGCCTAGACCCCACAGGATCCACGAGGGCTCTGCCATCAGGCAGATGATGCCTTTTCCTCTGGAGTGCATTGGCCCCAGGCATTGCCGTGAAGCTTTGCGATTTGCCATCTCAGCTACAAAAGAGAGCTGCTTCTTTCATTTCTGCTCTTGGCTTCTAGACTAGGTGCTGGTCATCCTGACCACTGCACCTTCTTTTCAGCAAAATACTGGAAAGAAATGTTAGCCAGAGCTGCTCCCTGACAGCTGTCAGCTGCTAACTTGACCTTTGAGGCAAGGAAGTTTCTCCTCCTTTCATTCCCAAGCATTCTGTATTCTTTTGTGACATGCAGAAATTATTTCTACTAGGAAAAGCGGCAAACAGGTGCAACACACTCGAGGGACAGGAGAGCAGCCAGGTTCTGCTCTTTGCCGCAGAAAAGACACTGCCAGCATCCAAGCTGTCTTTGCCAAGCTGCTTTCGAACCACAACTAAAGATGCTGCCCAGTACTGAGAGATCACCAGGTATCATCTTAACGCAGTGTCTGAGCAGCTTTGGAGCTTGCCTGACGTCGTTCTGGGGAGATGTGACACCAGCAAAATGCACAGGCCCTCCCTTGGAAGAAGGAACTGTGGCTGCACTCACCCTTTGCCAATTGTTTCCAGTTCCGTGTATTCAGCCTCAGGATCTCCCTGGCTCACCAGCATCTCTGTGAAAATCCCAAGGAAAGATGCGCACTTCAAAAGAGATCCCACCCTGCAGCAGATCAGAAAGGCAGCCCCACTCTCTGGGACACTGGGCCCTTTCAACTCAGGCACTCGGGAAACAACACCACCACCCAACCAGCACCAAACCTCAAAAACAACAGCAGCAAGACAAGCAGCCCCGCAGCACAGATGGCCTGCACAAAACTAAAAGTCTAAACTAAAATCTAAGCACGTGCAGAAACAGTCAGAGGAGACAGGGACCTGAAAACTGGAACCAAGATTCTTGTCTAGCAACGTTAAGGGCAGCAGGAAAAGCAAAACTTTTCTGTTCTTGGCAATGAAAACTGTGACTTTCAAGAAATGACTTAATCTTTGCAAATATCAGAGGCGTCTTGGCTTCTGGAATCAATTGTTATCAACAGCTGCCCTTTCCAGAACAGGAAGAATATTGCAAAGTGCTTCCAGCAGTAGCACAATCTCCAGCTCTCTGCAGGACTTTGCCTAAACAATGCCCTTCTGCCTTTCAGGAGCAGCAGCTCGTGTTCCAACCTACTGTGATGGGCCATAGGAATGAGGTCCCTCAGCCTTTAGGACAGGCTGAGTTCTGAAGATGACCTTGGCCGTGCCCCACAGGAGCTCCTTGAGGCCTCCTCATTGCCTGGGTCACGGCCTCCTGCTCAGCCAGAAACAAGCTCACCTTTGCCTTTTGCCTCCAGGGAAGCTCAGGCAAAGCCAAACCAGGCTGAGCTGCTCTCAGAGGCAGGAGCAACAGCCCGCTGAGCCCTCACCACCTCACAGCACAACACCAGGTCCTGTGTGGAGGCCTCAGGACCCGGCACTCAGCTGAGGAGGAACAGGAGGCGGGACAGCTCACACCCACACACGCACACACAGGCACTGCTCCAGCAGACAAGGATCACAGAGGACGTACTCAGCGTGGCCAGGCACTCGTCCTCTGTCCCCTCTCCCAGCCGCTCTCTGCTGCCAGAGGAGCTGGTCGTGCTCCAGATGCACGAGCTGCTCCTGCTTGACTTGCCAGCCTGGGGACTGGAGGCTCCTTCAGAGCCTTCCGCTGCAGCTCGTGCAGGTGCCAGGACACAGGAGGTGGAGCTCTGGGACAAGAAATGAAGGAGGGTCACAAATGTGCCTGGCAGAGATGCCCCTCCCATCCCATTTCAAATGCAAGCCCCTAGCAAGATGCTGCTGGCCACAGCCAGGGCTCTTCACCCCTCAGCTTTTGCAGCCCGCTTCTCCGGCTCAAGGCCCAAAATCCAAAGGCTGCTTTTACACCACGGACAAAATGACACCACAGACACTGCTAACCAAAGCTGGCACTTACTGATGTTGTTTGCTCTGGCCCAGGGCTGACAGCAGGGGCAGCTTCATCGGCAACTTCCTCCTCTTCAGCCTCTTCCTCAGGTACAGCGGCAGCCAGAGCAGGTGCTGACGCTGCCCTTCTGCTCTGTGGACACACAGCAGCATGAGGGACACAAAAGAACCTGTCATTCAGAACCTCACCTATATTCAGCTACAGGCCCTGCTGCATCTCAGCTGTTCCTTTAGCTACTGACAGCTGCTCTCTGCCGAGGGCCAGCTCCCTCCTGGGGACAGTGTCTCCTCATATCCTGCAAGCTTCTGAACTGCACCTTTGCACCACTCTCTTCACTGGGGATGGGGAGCCTGCACAGCCACTGGGCACCAAGGGCCTCCCTTGTAGCCCAGGAGCATCCAAGGACATCCTAATGCTCCCTCTTGTCTCTTGCTAAGACAAATTCACAGCCCCTTTCACAACAGTAGGAAGGTGATGCCTAAACATCCAGCTTCCAAGTTCCATACTCGTTTTCCAGGCCTAAGGGCCTTGGGCAAGGGCTGGAAAGATTCCAGCCCTCAGCATCTTCAGCCAGGCACAGGAGGTGCTGTCTGATCTGAAACTTGCAGCTATGCTTTGCTCCAGCCACAGGACTTCCCAGAGCTGCCACTTACTGATGCTGGATGCTCAGGCCCTGCAGTGGCAGCAGGTGCAGTTTGGTGGGCATCTTCCTCCCCTTTGGCCTCTTCTCCAGGAAGACACGCAGCCACAGGAGGCTCCGAGGTTGGTTTTGGGCTCTGCAGACAGACGCAGCGTGAGGGACACGTAACCTTCTTTATATTCAGCTCTAGAGCCAGGTGCACTAAGGAGAAATCATCTGCAGAGAAATGGGATTCCAAGGTGCTCAAACTCAAGTAAAATGAGCCAGTGAGACGGAACTGCACTCTCTGGTACAGGAGAAATTCCATCGTGGCTTCAAGCACCCAGCAGCCCCACTTCCAGCTGCTTAAAAGCTCTGGAAAGGAACTGGAGAAAACAGCCCGCGATCCTCCTGCTGCTGCTGCTGTGGCTGCAAAGAGCCCGGACTGTACTTTCATTCATCCAGCCAGGCTGGCACTGGACTGCAACAGGCCACAGCTCACAGCTTGCTCCACAATGGTCTAATGCTACCAACGCCAGAGGCTCCTTTGCCACTCACCCAAAGACCAGATTCTCTCCAGGCGTGGGTGATGTGACCTGCAACACACAGGGGAAGAACATCCAGATGCAGTAAGAAAACTGCCTGGGCTGGGCAAGCCCACGAAAAAATCAACCCAAAGACAGAGCATTCTGCTTTGTTTACACCACTGTTCCAGCAGCAACCCATGCTCTGCTGTGCCACACAGCAAGCAAGACAACAGCACAAAATACTGCCTGCTGTCTACCTTCTGTCCTCTCTGTCCACTCAACCCATAGAAACTTGAGACTGCAAGTCCCAGTGGTTCAGTCATTGCTTCTGCCCCAGCCCACCCAGCAGCAGCCACAGCTCCTCTATTTCCTGTACTTCAGTTTTCTCAAGGCATTGCTTGCAGCAATTGCCATGAACTTGCTGAAATCCTTTCCCCAGAGAGGCTTCTCCCATGTTCCCCTTAGCCATGGCGCCAGTTCTATCGTGACACAGCACAGGAACAGCTCCTGTGTTCAGGAGCATACAAGAACTCCTCTGAAATGTCTCTCCCAGAGGCCTTTTCCAAGCGAGTTCTGTGATTTCATCACAGAACGAATGGTTCTTGCAGCGCTCAGGAAGTGTCAAGTTCCACAGGCACATGCTGGGATGAGGGAATGCAGACAAGAAGACCTGATCTGAGGCACTTTCCCTCAGTCCTGGAGAGCAGTGCACAGCTTTTACAAGGACTCCTGCCAAGCTCTCCCAGTCTTCCCATCCTGGAAGTTCTCTTGCTTGAGCCAGCAAACCGAGGAGACTCCAGACCCCATTGCCAAAGGCTATGGCACGGCAGGAGTGGAAACCCTGTGGGCTACATTACAAATGCTGCCCACGCCCCGCTGGCTAGAGACACCCCCTTCTTAGCTGCAGCCATGGGCAGCAGCTTCACCCAACTAAAGGCCTCTTTGTGGATCTTGGATTTCCATATCCTGCACTGAACAAAGACATCTACTTACGTGCCAGGTGAGTGAAAAAGTACCCAGAATAAGCCACGGAGAACGCCGTGAAAGCTGCAGCACACACTCCCTCCATGGCTTGAGCAGCGCTGCTCAAGTCTGTACCAGACAACACCTCTTGGGAGAAAACAGAAATACTCAGCGTCCTGCTGGCAGAGACCTCGTCGACGCGCAGGTTCCGCCTGCAGTGAGCGTGCCACAGAGCTGCTCTGCACACTGAGCCCTTCCGGGCCTCGGCACAGCAACTTTGCCTGACAACGCTGCCATGCGGCCGCTGACATCACAATAGCAGCGCCCTGGGCTGCTTTGTGAGCTCAGGCACAGAACCAGACCTTCTCTACAGCTAATGCCAACAAAAGCCTGCAGAGTTCTCCTCTACTGCAAAGCAACACAAGAAGCCCTCCTAGTCCATAACCTTGTACTCACGGCATCTAAGAGTAAAAGCACACTAAGCCCCTCTGGCCCACACTGAGAAGCTGAGCGCTGAGAAGGGTCCAGGATGTGAGGAAGCACATGAGTGCTCTTTGGCCACTATTGCTTCTGAGCAAAAAGCAGAAGGCTTCTTCCAGCTGGATCTTCCTTTGGTTTAGAAAGCAGCAAACAGGGAGAAGCACTACTTCAATTACATTTTGAGCTTTCTCCTAGGTACAGTGTTGAGCTCGGTTTGAATAATGAAGGACACTTCAATTTGAGGCCATGGGAAAACCATTTGTACTTAGGGTGAGCCAGACCTCCCACCCATGGTCCTCTTGTTCAGTTATTCAAATTATTACTCAAAAATTCTGGTTTCTCTGCATTACCACTGGGTAATTGTTGCTGCATTAATTGTAATATTCCAAATCACTCTTTCCTGTTGGATCCATTCTTCAAACCCCACCCGGATGCCTCCCCTTTTGGGAATGTATAAGTATCCTTGGAGACCCTGGACTCCAGGCTTTTTCTGGTTCATTCTTCCTACTGTGCACGCTGTTTAGTTTGTTATTTTGCTATTACATTAAAGTTGCTTTTCCAAACAACTGGATCAAGCAGTCTCTCTCATCAAAGTCAACAGGGCCAGTTCTCCAGGAAGCCACCGGCCAGGTGTCTGAGCTTGGACCAGAGCGCTTCCCCTCTTGTTATGAATATGAACGAGGCCAAACTTCCTCTGGAGAAAGAGGTTCTCCTTTATTAAAATAGCTGCAAGGAACGGCGTACCCAGGATAAGCCCGAGCACCCACACAGCGAGCCAAAAACACAACAGTGCGCTATCCCCAAGTGCACGGGCTTGCCCCCAGAAAACAAGTTTCTAAAAAGAAGAACCTCGAACCAACCAAACTACCCCCATTTATAGCTGCCTTCAAGTCCAGGATTGGTCCATTTTGGATCTGCATGGTCATTGGTCCATTTCCAGGCTTCCCATTGGTCTTTAACGCCATTCATTCTGGACCAATCGTTTCTGCAGGGCTTCGAATGATTGGTCAGATCTTCTATCCCATCCCTCTTCGACCTTGCCGTGCCCCGCCAGACTGCCCTTCCACCAAACCCTGGACCCTTCTCCTAGAACATTCTAATACCGCCCCCCCCCCTTAACATAATACAATTATTGTAACGTAATTAATACAATATAATTGAACTATACCCTAACTTAACATAACTTAACTTTTACTTATAACATCTCTCACCCGAACAGGGACCCCTGACATTCAGGGGACCTGCTGAGAACCCACCCTGCCTCCAAGAGGGGTTGTAAGCGTTTCCCTTCTGGACGGAGTAATGCCTGGCAGAATTTTGCTGGATAAGGAGCAAGGAGGACACTGCGTTACCATCAGCCCTCTGAAGATGGTAGGAGTAGGGCAACATCTGCCCCATTTTCTGATTTCCCCTTTGTTAGTGTTTCCAAAGCTGCTCTAAAATGGGAGCACGGATGTCTGTAGTGGAGAGAGACACTTACAAATCATTCAAGTTGAGACTAGAGAACCGAGGAAAAACAATTGAAAAAAAGGAGCTTCAAGAATTTGTTTGATGGGTCTTCAAAGATGCCATAGAAATCACTGAATCTAAGTTAAATCCTACTCTCTACTAGGACTCAGTTGGAAAAGGCATTAACAGTTGGGCTGAAAATTGGAATTGCTCAGCACAAAATTAATTCCTAGTTTTCAAAAAATGTATGATGTATTCCAGTTGGAGGAAGAGGAGAGAAAGATGAAAATATAATTGCTTGGAGAAGAGAAAAAATTATTAGCGCCTGTCCAGACTGCCAGCATCAATCCATCCCTTCAGTGGGAAGCAGAATCAACCCTAGAGGACTAAACAGTTTACAAACCTGGCAGTCAGATGTAACACAATATCCATTCTTTCCTGGATTCAAATATATACATGTTTCTGTTGATACTTTTTCAGGAGCTCTCTTTGCTACTTCACACACCCTGGGAAAAAGCCCTAGACATTATCAAACACTTTTCACAACTTTTCTCTTTAGAGAGAAAGGAAATCCTCAGAATTCCTATAGGAATTCCTAAAGAATTCTTAAAGGAATTCTGAGGAAAAGATACATCTTTAGGAATTCCTCAGAAAATATATACAAATAATGGCCATGGGTACAATTCACACAAAGTACAACAATTTTTTAACTTATGGGGAGTAAGTTACAGGTATTCTCCATTCCTCCACAGGACAATCAGTAATTGAAAGGACACACATTCTTTGAAAGACCTTTTAGAAAAACAAAAATGGAGGCCTTATCAACAGTAGAAAGGCTGTCTAAGCCATGTATGGTTTTAACCTTCTTAAAAATTAATTTATGGAATCAATACTGCCAGTTTTATGACATCTTAGCAATTGCTCCCAAGCCAAGCTGAAGGAGAGACCACCAGTTCTGATCAAGGACCCTGAGACTTCACCAATCTCTGGCCCCTTTCTGTTAATTCCATGGGGTAGGGGTTATGCTTGTGTATCCACAGGTACAGGACCCAGGGGGATCCCCGCCAAGAACATTAAGCCACATCTACAGCCACTACCAGAAACAGCAACAAACCCCAACAACTGACACCAAGAAAAAGAAGGAGACAAGAGAAAGGGGAGCTCCCACAGCAGGTTGAAAACTTGGATCTCCTTCTTCCTCTGTTGCACCTTCCTTCTTCTTGGTGCTACTTGGATAGTGCCGCAACCAAAACAAAATATTAGCACATGGACATGGCTGTCAGGACTTATAAGATTTGTGCTGTATGAACTTATCTGACCACAGTGATTCTGTTTAGCCCAGCAGAAGCTGTTTTGCATAAAGGGGTGGATAAACTTCAAATCAAAGAAGGAACCAATTGGATTAACAACCTTTTGAAAGGAAGGCATCTATCATCCAAATTGATCTCTATTATAAAGACTGGGCATGTAATTTTGCTAGTAGTGATGTAGATAATACTTATTTCTTCTTGTATTTTCAAGTTAATGTTTAAAACCCTAGAAAAAACAGTTTTCCTTTCTA
Source organism: Haemorhous mexicanus (assembly GCF_027477595.1). NCBI lineage: Eukaryota > Metazoa > Chordata > Aves > Passeriformes > Fringillidae > Haemorhous > Haemorhous mexicanus. The sequence continues at coordinate 42,537,633 of NC_082381.1, read as the reverse complement.
CCTTAGAAAAACAAAAAAAGGGAGATGTTGGGGGTAGTGTGAATAATGAAGGAGACTTCAATTTGAGGCCATGGGAAAACCCTCTTTAATTACGGTGAGCAAGAGCTCCCACCCATGAGCCTCTCCTTCAGTTATTCAAATTATTCCTAGAAAGTCCTGATTTCTCTGCATTACCGTTGGATAATTATTACTACATTACTTCTAAAATTCCTAATACTTCTTTCCTGTTGGATCCATTCCTCAAACCCTGCCGGAACCCCTCCCTTTTTGGGAATCTATAAGTACCCCTGCAGACCCTGGAACCCAGCTTTTTCTGGTTTGTTCTTCCTACTGTGCACGCTGTTTAGTTTGTTGTTTCGCTATTACACTAAAGTTACTTTTCCAAACAATTGGATCAAGCAGTCTCTCTCCTCAAAGTCGACAGGGCCATTTCTTGGATAAGCCACTTGCCAACGACCCAGGATAGAATCAGAGGGCTTCAGTACAGAGCCAAGGTCATGGATACACTTTTTATTCAAAACATATTACATCATGGCCATGGGTGTGATTTCAGCAGGGAAATGCCATGACAGGAAATGAAAGGAGGATCCTTCTGTCTGACTCACTCTAACAGAGAGGCCTTGGGAACAAAGCACCACCACCATTTTTTTCCCCCATTTTTGTCGCTCCACAGTAATTTTTAAGACATGGGAATGAGATGGGATGCACGGAAGTTACAGCTCTGACACACAGCTGAAACCATCAGGGCCAGGGTGGCATGTGGCACTGTTTTTCCACTCCAGCAGAACAACATAACCCAGAATGATGACACTGAAACCAAGTGAGTTCGGCCAAGCCAAAAGGGAGTCCAGCCAAGCCAAGTGCAGCCCAGCAGGGTGGTAGGAAGAGGCAGTGAAGCGGCAGATCCCATTCCCACACACATGCCCAGCGTGGCGGGCTGATGGCAGCGGCAGTGCCAAACAGAGCTCCACAGGGAGACAGAGACACCCATCGCCATCGCCACTGCCACCATCACTGCCGCACAGAGGGAGGAGAAACTGCCACTGCAGGTCCACAGCTTCTCCAGGCAGCACCAGCAGCCCCCTTCTACCATCAGAACCATTCCGTAAGCCCTCGCCGTTCTGTCTTTTCTCCAGGGGCCCCATGTGACACTCTACCTTTCTTGGCTACGCCATTGCATTCTTCACACAATTTTCTTCTCATTCTTTCATACTGCTTTATTTTTTTCCTTCACTACATTGTAACTCTAACATCTTTAGTTTCTCATCAATTGTTTTTTCCATTGTCCCCCTCCATTGTGGTGGAGAAGGAGAGAGAGGAGAGGCTTTACAAGGTTTATATCAAGAAGAGGTCACGGAAAGGAGGACGACCTTAGAAAGAAAAAGCAAACCTCATGCTGCCTCATTTGGAACAAATAAATGTGTAATTTTCTTAAAATCCAGCCACAAAGACTCTTTGGAATCTTGAGAGCCAAGCAGCACAGGAACCTGGAAACCTTGTTGTGAGATGTCGCAAGTTCAGGCTTGCTAGGGCCCTGTGGATGGAAGAGGCTTTAAATGCCAAGTCACGGTGAAATAGCAAAATAAGCCCCTTCTTTTGCCTTTGGGACCCCAGCTTATCTCTCTTTAACCCCACAGGTTACTTCTCCTTAACCCCTGCTATTGGACAATTTCTGATCCCCTCTCGCCCTATTTAGTGGGCTGTTTTAGCCCATTGTAGTTAGCAGAGCCGTCGCTGGAACCCTTCACAGACCCCAATAAAGCCATCGCTGTGGAACTCCAGAGCTGCCTTCTCCTCTCTCCTGTCTGTCTTTTGGTGGGCCTGCGTGGTGCCAAAGCAAGCCAAAGAGCTGGAAATCATAAAAGAGCTGATATTCACTAAAGACCTCATTTCCCTTAAGCTTGCAAAGGTTGCCTGTGGCTAAGAGTGGCTTGGGCACTCGCACAGTCTGTCCCCAAAGGACTAAGCTATCAATCCTGTGCTGCCTGCTCAGGGGCAAACCTGCCCAGCAGGAAGCCGGAAGAGTGGGACAGTAGAGGACATTGCTGGCTCAGAACCTTTCAGGAGCATGTCTGTGGGGAAAGGGGCAAATCAAGCCTTGCCCTGCTGAGGCGATGCCCTACTCTGCACGCCCCACTCCCCCAGGCCTGCATCCCAGCCCAGCAGTGGCCGCTGGTCCCTGGCACACCAGAGGCAATGCTCCACACCTGTGTCTGGGGCCCCTATCCCAGCCCCTAAATGGCCAGGCGAGTGGGAGCCCCATGTGGGGGAAGGCCCCAGGAAAGCCAGAGGGTACTTCTCACCTCGGGATATGTGGCCACCACATGTCTTGACCCTGCCTCCTCTTGGAATTTCTATCAGCTGAACACCACTGGAAGCAGGAGTGGTAGCGATGTTGGTTCTTTTCTCTCATTCTCTCCTTCTCTTTATTCTCCAAATTCCATTCTCTCCGATTTTGCAGTAACTTTCAATCTAACAGGCTTGAAGGTTGGGAAGTTGAATGGGCTAAGTTAATGCTTCAGGGAATGTTTTGTGTTGATTGAATCCTGCTCGGAATTTTTTTGCTTTTCAAGTTCTTTAATTTTCAAAAGTTTCCAGGGATGGTTTTTTTGTTGTTCTGACCTCTTGAGAACATCGTGTCAGTATTTCTCCCACTTTTCTAACTCAGAGTTAAGACATGAACAACTGAACAAGTCCTTTTAAAGTGTCTCAAAGAGCAGCCTTCTTGGCGCCTTCCATTTTAATTGGTACAGCAAGCAGGGTCCTCTTGAGGTGATGTGGGCCTCTTATACAACAGTAACTGCTCGTGACATAGGAATGGAGAAATAAATTGTCAGTCAAAGCTGCTACTTTCTGGCAGACAAGTAATGGAATCCCACACAGAAACGGATCTGAACTGCTCTCCACTGACAGACTTGCCAAAAGATTCTATAGAAAGCTTATCCAGCCCCAAAGACAGTCGGGGACTAAGGGAAACTGGCCCCATCCACAGTTACTTGGGGAGATATTATGATTTTGGTAGAAGAAAATGAAACATTCCCAGTAAAGGACCATGCCTGCTATCCATATGCATGGAGGTTTGACTCAGAGAGCTGAATGTTGCCCAACAGCTGGAAAAGGAGCTGAATCGGTTGCAAATTGCCTTCCTGCTGAACACCCACCTGCGCCCCAGCCTGTGGAGAAGCCCGGCTCCCTCCCCCTCTGCCCACAGCAACACAGACACTCCCAAACTTTCCCCACAACCACAGCCACAGCAGCATCCCCAGCGGGGACACCACTGCTCTGCTCCATTTTGCCCTACTCTGCTCTTCTAGTCACAGCTGCAAGCCTGTATCTCCACAAGAGGTTGTGGCCTGGAGGCAATGAAGGAAGAAGAACTTTGCATGCTTCCAAACAGTGCCACAAACCCCATCCACGGGTCTTCCCACACAGAAGAAACATCTGACCATTCAGAAGTAAATTTAGAGCTTCTTCACAGGGTGAGAACAAAGGGAAGCTTCCAGCACAGTGAAGGTTTTATTTATTCTAGTATTTATTTTGACTATCAGGCTAAACAAACTATAAACTATGAGCTATAAAATAGAAAAAACAAACTATGAGCTATATACTAGAAACTTCAAACTACGAACTATAAACTACAAACTAGAAACTGCAAACTACAAAAACAACTGTGGCCTCTTCCAGGGCTAGTATCTCCTGTCGGCCATAAACTGCTGCGTTGCCACGATCAGAGGCGTCAGGTCAGAGGTCGGCTTGGCTGATGTTACAAATGGATGCTGCCCAAAGAGAAAAAGAAAACATGAACTTCTACTTTCCTCACAGGCTGATACAGGCTTTCTCTGGCTACCAGAAAGATACAGAAAGCAGAAAGGAGGGCATTCTGGGCACCTCTGCCTCCACCTCCAGGATCTTACTACAAGAGGCAAACATGGCTCCCAATCCCACAAATCCATTATTCCAGATGTCTTCAGCTTAAGGAGATCTGGTCTAGGTGACCTTGAAAGGCTCCTCCCAAGGCATCCTAGGCCAGGATTCTCCCCTGTTTTCCTTTGAAAAGCCCCCAGACTGGAGATCTTAGCAGCGGGGCCCAGCAGACGCCTTGGAATTGAGCAGGTGAGGAGCCCCTGGCAGCGGGCAGCTGGCGCAGCCTGCAGCCGCTTTGCCTTTTACCTGCAGGAGCTCCTGGGCAGACCAGCGCCTGTCCTCCTCCCTCTCCAGGCAGCAGTGCAGGAAGTCTCGCAACCACGTGGACTGTTGCCTGGGCTTCTGCAGCTTTGGCCTGCCCCCGCTGCTGATCAGCTGTTGAACCTAGAGAAGAAGGAAATGTCACTCTCTGCCTGTCTCCTTCACATCCCAGCTGCTCACACAGACCCCACTGGACAGGCTCCACTCTCCGGTGGCACTTTCCTCCCTGCCAGAGCCAGGGAGATACCTTTCCTACTCCTACTGAAAGAACCCAAAGCCAGAGGCAGCCATAGCCAGTCCAATATGCAAAGGCTCTTGCCTTCACCCTGATTTCACTGGCTGATGGAATTAGGAGCAACTCCATCAGCAAAAGCACACTTGGCTTCTCTCAGCACTGACACCAGCTCTACAGGCCATTTGGAAGACGGACTTTCGTCTAACTCTACTGTTTCCAAGGATTACTCCATAAAATGCAGCTCAGCACTGCTCACTGCTCTCTTGGGCAGAGCCCCTACCAAGCAAAATGCATCACGATTTTTTCTGCTGTTCCTGCTCTGAAATGACAAGGGGATAATCTGGACAAGGAGCACGAGAGACTGTGCAGCCTGGAACCTATCATTTTCAGGTGTTCGCAAGCTTCCCAGGCAGAAGAATGGGAGCAGATTTTGTTTGAGTGACAGCAGTATCTGAGAGCAGTTGCAGCGCACCGTGCGGGAGGTTTTCATCCGGTAAGGAGGCGCTCCTTCCACCATCTCGATGCCCACAATGCCAAAGGACCAGATGTCCACTTTGGGGCCATAGAGCTTCCTGGTGAAGATTTCTGGCGCCATCCAGTAAGTGGTCCCAACAGCTGATCTCCGTTTGCTCTGCTCAGCGGTGAGCTGAGCAGCGAGGCCAAAATCAGCTGAGGAGCAAAAACAAGCCAGCGTGAATGAGGAAAGCAAACAAAAGAAATCCCCACTGTTCCAATGTACAAGAAGGCAGCATGGTACCCAGCTGCCATAAAGGGGCCATGCTGCCATTCCACGGGCCTGCAGCCGAGGAAATATGGAATTGGCCACTTAGCAAGAGCCTCCAGTTTCAGGCAGTGCCTTTTAGTCCCCTGAAGCTATTAGACTGTAAGCGCCTTGCTTGGGAAGGGACACACACACAACCCAAAGGCACTCCTGAGCCCTTGTTCCCAGCAACACCTCCCTGCCCCTTGAGGCTGTGCTCTGTGCTTGCAGCAGGGCAGCCTGCACTGCCACAGGCACCACTGCAGGGAACCAGCAGTCACCCAAAGGCAGCCCCACAGCGCAGCCTGCCACGGCTGAGACTGGCCAACAACACCCACCCAACTTGACAGATCCGTCCAGACCCAGGAGAATGTTGTGGCTTTTGATGTCTCGGTGGATCACTTGCTTGGAGTGAAGGAAATCCAGGCCTTGCAGGCACTGAGAGAGGAAAAGGAAACACCAGCCTAAGTGGATTTCATTCCACAAGCAGGGAAGTGACACTTCTGCAGCGCTGCAACATTCCTGGGGGATGCTGAGCCATGGCAGGACAGGCTGCTGGCTAGCACAAGAGCTTGCTGCTCCAACACAAGGACAGCAGGGCCTTTCTAAGTGAGGCTGTGTTTGCTTCTGAAAGAGAAAGGGCAATTCTTCCTCTGGCCAGTGCCCTGCAAACACAGACTGAAGGAGCACTGCTGCAGTGGCTGTGCTCTCTCCAGTCAGACAACAGTAGATGCTTTTGCAAACACCACTTTGGGTGCAAAGCTCTTCTTTTTTGGCTGATCTCTCTGAGAGTCCTGTGAGGATCTCCTTGTCTTTGCCACTTGTTTGACATTGCGCCGTGAGCACCTTTGCCCTTCCGGGGAAGGAACGCAGCATACACAGGCTCCAGGCAAGTGTTTAGAGAGGCAAACACAAACACTCTAGAAGAAGGGCAGGCACACTGGCAGGCACTTCAGATACTCTTGCTACTGCCAGTCATTCGAGAAAGGCAGAAAGGAGGCTTGGAAGATGAAATCTTTCCTCTCCTTGTCACCCATGTGGAAGGACCATCCTGGCCAAGGCATGGGAAGCACAAGCGCCATCCCTTACCTCCCGAGAGACAGCGGCTATCTCTCCTTCTGCCATACGAGTCTCCCTGATGACATCGTGTAAGGAGCCTCCATCCATGTATTCCATCACGAGCCAGAGTTCCTCGTCCACCAGGTAGCTGAAAGGAGGAAACAACAGCCTGGAGGTGAATGTGCGCACTTACACAACCTGATGGATTCTTGTTTCTGTGTCTCTCTCCGAGGAAGACAGGAGGAAGTGAGGAGTCATTCACTACGCTCTACAGGCCTTGAACTCTGGGCAGTCTAAAAGACTGCTTGCTATCCACACAAACGCAACAGGTCAAGAGAAACACAATCTACAGTGCTTTGTCAGCACTTCAGACCCCTGGGGAAACAATCAAACCCCAAACCCAACATAACTATGGGGAGAGAGGACAGGAACTTTGAGGCTGATGGCTCAGTAAGATGGGGCCCAGTCTTGTCTTTGAAAGCGCCCTTCAAATTCGGTATGCCTGGAAAGATTAATGCAGCCCCCATGCAATCTCCTCCCAAGATGCCGTAGATCAGCCCAGAAACAGGAATTATCAGCTCCATCCTCTACCAGCGGCCAAAGCAGTGGTTGTTGAACCTCTGGCTTGCAGGATGTGAATGACCTTTCCTGGCAGAACAGCAGAACCACTCACCTGTCTAGATAGTTCACAAGGTTGGCATGCTTATTGCCACGCATCACCTGGATTTCATTCAGGCACAGCTCGCTGCCGCTCTCTTGCGCGAGACTAATTTTCTTTATGGCCACCTAAAACGACACAGAAAACCATGAACCAAAGAAGTCTGGGGCACAGGACCACAAGGGCAACACAGAGACAGTGATTATGGGGTGATAGTGCTGGGCTGGGCCAAGCTGCCTTGGGACTGGACATCAGACCAAGTGCTTGGGCACCTCCCAGGACACAGAGCCACACACCCTTTGCCTTGTAAACCTGGGAGAAACACGGTCTAAGCTCTCCACCTCAAAGCTCTAACAACACTCACTGAGCCCTGGGCCAGTCTTTCCACAGGTCTTCCCCATGGTCTCATTCCCATTTTCATTCACACACCTCTTGCAAGCAGGAACCCATTTGGTGCCAGTAAAATTGGAGCAAAACTGCTGGGAAACCTTTGGCACTTCTAGGGGCTTGATCATTACTCCAGCAACCACTGGATTTCTCCAGTGCACAACTACAAAGCAAACTCTTACAGGCATGGCAGATAAAATGTGTCCTAAAAACATCCTGAGGGCTCTTCCCCCTAAGAATTACAGCCCTTCATACTTCAAGGAAAAATTGCCGGGACAATGAAAAAATCATTAGTGACACCTCCAAAAAACGCAACCCTGGAATTTCTTCACTTTCAGGAATTTTCATTTCACTCCACAGAAATACTTTCCTTCACACCACTGACATTTGCAATTACTGCCTGACTACAAAAAGAAAAAATCCAGGCCTTGATCTTCTAGGGATATACACCAGGCTGTAAACAGGGCTTAGGCCCTTGAGAGACTCCTTGCAGACCTCGCTCTCATAGCACAGTTCCAGGGGCAGCACTGCAGGCGGCTACAGAACTACCAGCACAATTCCCATGTATCTGCTAACAGCCAGAAATGAGAATTCAGGAAGCCTGCAGTCCCAAAGAGCAGTGCCATGCTCTGAGACACCACCTGGGCACTCAGACCCAGCCAGCGTGTCCTGCTGTGACAGACACCGCCTGGCCTCCCTGCATTCCCTGGGGCAGCTGAGGAGCACAAAATCTGTCCCCACTGTATTTGGCAGGCGGACACTGCTCTGCACTTCATTGGCCTGTGCAGCAAAGCTCTGCTGGCGACCCAAAGCTCAGCCACAGCTCACAGCAGAGGGGAGGCCACTCGACAGCTGCAGAAGCTGCGGCGCTGCTTGACGCTTACCTCTTCTCCTGTGGCAGTCTCCACTGCCATGCACACCGTGCCAAAACCCCTGGAAACAAAACAGCAGCCATGTAACAGCCATTGGAGGAAAGCCTCTGGACACGGATCCCTTCTCCAGATTGCAAGGAAATTAGTGTCTAATCACAGCTGCAGCCACAGCCAGAGCAGGGAAAGGCTTCCATTGCTCCACACACAAATGGAGAAGGCCTCAAAACACAGGATCCTTAGACAGCTGTGTTCTGAGTCCAGAGCCGTTGGCAGCTGCTTCTCTTCAGTGCACCAGACACGGGGAGGACTCTGCTTTTCTGGGGGCTTCTTGTACATTTGGCTTCTCACAGAGAAAATGGTGCAAATCAGTCCCATTTCCAGTCAGCAGAGCCGGCTTTCTAAGGGAACAGCTTGGTGGATTCTTTGCAGGAAAGGCCTAGACCCCACAGGATCCACGAGGGCTCTGCCATCAGGCAGATGATGCCTTTTCCTCTGGAGTGCATTGGCCCCAGGCATTGCCCTGAAGCTTTGCGATTTGCCATCTCAGCTACAAAAGAGAGCTGCTTCTTTCATTTCTGCTCTTGGCTTCTAGACTAGGTGCTGGTCATCCTGACCACTGCACCTTCTTTTCAGCAAAATACTGGAAAGAAATGTTAGCCAGAGCTGCTCCCTGACAGCTGTCAGCTGCTAACTTGACCTTTGAGGCAAGGAAGTTTCTCCTCCTTTCATTCCCAAGCATTCTGTATTCTTTTGTGACATGCAGAAATGATTTCTCCTAGGAAAAGCGGCAAACAGGTGCAACACACTCGAGGGACAGGAGAGCAGCCAGGTGCTGCTCTTTGCCGCAGAAAAGACACTGCCAGCATCCAAGCTGTCTTTGCCAAGCTGCTTTCGAACCACAGCTAAAGATGCTGCCCAGTACTGAGAGATCACCAGGTATCATCTTAACGCAGTGTCTGAGCAGCTTTGGAGCTTGCCTGACGTCGTTCTGGGGAGATGTGACAACAGCAAAATGCGCAGGCCCTCCCTTGGAAGAAGGAACTGTGGCTGCACTCACCCTTTGCCAATTGTTTCCAGTTCCGTGTATTCAGCCTCGGGATCTCCCTGGCTCACCAGCATCTCTGTGAAAATCCCAAGGAAAGATGCTCACTTCAAAAGAGATCCCACCCTGCAGCAGATCAGAAAGGCAGCCCCACTCTCTGGGACACTGGGCCCTTTCAACTCAGGCACTCGGGAAACAACACCACCACCCAACCAGCACCAAACCTCAAAAACAACAGAAGCAAGACAAGCAGCCCCGCAGCACAGATGGCCTGCACAAAACTAAAAGTCTAAACTAAAATCTAAGCACGTACAGAAACAGTCAGAGGAGACAGGGACCTGAAAACTGGAACCAAGATTCTTGTCTAGCAACGTTAAGGGCAGCAGGAAAAGCAAAACTTTTCTGTTCTTGGCAATGAAAACTGTGACTTTCAAGAAATGACTTAATCTTTGCAAATATCAGAGGCGTCTTGGCTTCTGGAATCAATTGTTATCAACAGCTGCCCTTTCCAGAACAGGAAGAATATTGCAAAGTGCTTCCAGCAGTAGCACAATCTCCAGCTCTCTGCAGGACAATGCCCTTCTGCCTTTCAGGAGCAGCAGCTCGTGTTCCAACCTACTGTGATGGGCCATAGGAATGAGGTCCCTCAGCCTTCAGGACAGGCTGAGTTCTGAAGATGACCTTGGCCGTGCCCCACAGGAGCTCCTTGAGGCCTCCTCATTGCCTGGGTCACGGCCTCCTGCTCAGCCAGAAACAAGCTCTGCTTTGCCTTTTGCCTCCAGGGAAGCTCAGGCAAAGCCAAACCAGGCTGAGTTGCTCTCAGAAGCAGGAGCAACAGCCCACTGAGCCCTCACCACCTCACAGCACAACACCAGGTCCTGTGTGGAGGCCTCAGGACCCGGCACTCAGCTGAGGAGGAACAGGAGGCGGGACGGCTCACACCCACACACGCACACACAGGCACTGCTCCAGCAGACAAGGATCACAGAGGACGTACTCAGCGTGGCCAGGCACTCGTCCTCTGTCCCCTCTCCCAGCCGCTCTCTGCTGCCAGAGGAGCTGGTCGTGCTCCAGATGCACGAGCTGCTCCTGCTTGACTTGCCAGCCTGGGGACTGGAGGCTCCTTCAGAGCCTTCCGCTGCAGCTCGTGCAGGTGCCAGGACACAGGAGGTGGAGCTCTGGGACAAGAAATGAAGGAGGGTCACAAATGTGCCTGGCAGAGATGCCCCTCCCATCCCATTTCAAATGCAAGCCCCTAGCAAGATGCTGCTGGCCACAGCCAGGGCTCTTCACCCCTCAGCTTTTGCAGCCCGCTTCTCCGGCTCAAGGCCCAAAATCCAAAGGCTGCTTTTACACCACGGACAAATGACACCACAGACACTGCTAACCAAAGCTGGCACTTACTGATGTTGTTTGCTCTGGCCCAGGGCTGACAGCAGGGGCAGCTTCATCAGCACCTTCCTCCTCTTCAGCCTCTTCCTCAGGTACTGTGTCAGCCAGAGCAGGTGCTGACGCTGCCCTTCTGCTCTGTGGACACACAGCAGCATGAGGGACACAAAAGAACCTGTCATTCAGAACCTCACGTATATTCAGCTACAGGCCCTGCTGCATCTCAGCTGTTCCTTTAGCTACTGACAGCTGCTCTCTGCCGAGGGCCAGCTCCCTCCTGGGGACAGTGTCTCCTCATATCCTGCAAGCTTCTGAACTGCACCTTTGCACCGCTCTCTTCACTGGGGATGGGGAGCCTGCACAGCCACTGGGCACCAAGGGCCTCCCTTGTAGCCCAGGAGCATCCAAGGACATCCTAATGCTCCCTCTTGTCTCTTGCTAAGACAAATTCACAGCCCCTTTCACAACAGTAGGAAGGTGATGCCTAAACATCCAGCTTCCAAGTTCCATACTCGTTTTCCAGGCCTAAGGGCCTTGGGCAAGGGCTGGAAAGATTCCAGCCCTCAGCATCTTCAGCCAGGCACAGGAGGTGCTGTCTGATCTGAAACTTGCAGCTATGCTTTGCTCCAGCCACAGGACTTCCCAGAGCTGCCACTTACTGATGCTGGATGCTCAGGCCCTGTAGTGGCAGCAGGTGCAGTTTGGTGGGCATCTTCCTCCCCTTTGGCCTCTTCTCCAGGAAGACACGCAGCCACAGGAGGCTCCGAGGTTGGTTTTGGGCTCTGCAGACAGACGCAGCGTGAGGGACACGTAACCTTCTTTATATTCAGCTCTAGAGCCAGGTGCACTAAGGAGAAATCATCTGCAGAGAAATGGGATTCCAAGGTGCTCAAACTCAAGTAAAATGAGCCAGTGAGACGGGACTGCACTCTCTCGTACAGGAGAGATTCCATCGTGGCTTCAAGTACCCAGCAGCCCCACTTCCAGCTGCTTAAAAGCTCTGGAAAGGAACTGGAGAAAACAGCCCGGGATCCTCCTGCTGCTGCTGCTGTGGCTGCAAAGAGCCCGGACTGTACTTTCATTCATCCAGCCAGGCTGGCACTGGACTGCAACAGGCCACAGCTCAGAGCTTGCTCCACAATGGTCTAATGCTACCAATGCCAGAGGCTCCTTTGCCACTCACCCAAAGACCAGATTCTCTCCAGGCACGGGTGATGTGACCTGCAACACACAAGGGAAGAACATCCAGATGCTGTAAGAAAACTGCCTGGGCTGGGCAAGCCCACCAAAAAATCAACCCAAAGACAGAGCATTCTGCTTTCACTACATCGGCACTCCAGCAGCAACCCATGCTCTGCTGTGCCACACAGCAAGCAAGACAACAGCACAAAATACTGCCTGGTGTCTACCTTCTGTCCTCTCTGTCCACTCAACCCATAGAAACTTGAGACTGCAAGTCCCAGTGGTTCAGTCATTGCTTCTGCCCCAGCCACCCAGCAGCAGCCACAGCTCCTCTCTTTCCTGTACTTCAGTTTTCTCAAGACATTGCTTGCAGCAATTGCCATGAACTTACTGAAAGCCTTTCCCCAGAGAGGTTTCCCCCAAGTTCCCCTTAGCCATGGTGGCAGTTCTATCGTGACACAGCACAGGAACAGCTCCTGTGTTCAGGAGCATACAAGAACTCCTCTGAAATGTCTCTCCCAGAGGCCTTTTCCAAGCGGGTTCTGTGATTTCATCACAGAACAAATGGTTCTTGCAGCGCTCAGGAAGTGTCAAGTTCCACAGGCACATGCTGGGATGAGGGAATGCAGACAAGAAGAAGACTTGATCTGAGGCACTTTCCCTCAGTCCTGGAGAGCAGTGCACAGCTTTTACAAGGACTCCTGCCAAGCTCTCCCAGTCTTCCCATCCTGGAAGTTCTCTTGCTTGAGCCAGCAAACCGAGGAGACTCCAGACCCCATTGCCAAAGGCTATGGCACGGCAGGAGTGGAAACCCTGCGGGCTACATTACAAAGGCTGCCCACGCCCCCCTGGCTAGAGACAACCCCTTCTTAGCTGCAGCTGTGGGCAGTGGCTTCACCCAACTAAAGGCCTCTTTGTGGCATTTGGGTTTCCATATGCTGCACTGAACAAAGACATCTACTTACGTGCCAGGTGGGTGAAAAAGTACCCAGAATAAGCCACGGAGAACGCCGTGAAAGCTGCAGCACACACTCCCTCCATGGCTTGAGCAGCGCTGCTCAAGTCTGCACCAGAAAACGCCTCTTGGGTGAAAACAGAAATACTCAGCGTCCTGCTGGCAGAGACCTCGTCGACGCGCAGGTTCCGCCTGCAGTGAGCGTGCCACAGAGCTGCTCTGCACACTGAGCCCTTCCGGGCCTCGGCACAGCAACTTTGCCTGACAACGCTGCCATGCGGCCGCTGACATCACAATAGCAGCGCCCTGGGCTGCTTTGTGAGCTCAGGCACAGAACCAGACCTTCTCTACAGCTAATGCCAACAAAAGCCTGCAGAGTTCTCCTCTACTGCAAAGCAACACAAGAAGCCCTCCTAGTCCATAACCTTGTGCTCACGGCATCTAAGAGTAAAAGCACACTAAGCCCCTCTGGCCCACACTGAGAAGCTGAGCGCTGAGAAGGGTCCAGGATGTGAGGAAGCACATGAGTGCTCTTTGGCCACTATTGCTTCTGAGCAAAAAGCAGAAGGCTTCTTCCAGCTGGATCTTCCTTTGTTTTAGAAAGCAGCAAACAGGGAGAAGCACTACTTCAATTACATTTTGAGCTTTCTCCTAGGTACAGTGTTGAGGTCGGTTTGAATAATGAAGGACACTTCAATTTGAGGCCATGGGAAAGCCATTTGTACTTAGGGTGAGCCAGACCTCCCACCCATGGTCCTCTTGTTCAGTTATTCAAATTATTACTAGAAAATTCTGGTTTCTCTGCATTACCACTGGGTAATTGTTGCTGCATTAAATGTAATATTCCAAATCACTCTTTCCTGTTGGATCCATTCTTCAAACCCCACCCGGATGCCTCCCCTTTTGGGAATGTATAAGTATCCTTGGAGACCCTGGACTCCAGGCTTTTTCTGGTTCATTCTTCCTACTGTGCACGCTGTTTAGTTTGTTATTTTGCTATTACATTAAAGTTGCTTTTCCAAACAACTGGATCAAGCAGTCTCTCTCATCAAAGTCAACAGGGCCAGTTCTCCAGGAAGCCACCGGCCAGGTGTCTGAGCTTGGACCAGAGCGCTTCCCCTCTTGTTATGAATATGAACGAGGCCAAACTTCCTCTGGAGAAAGAGGTTCTCCTTTATTAAAATAGCTGCAAGGAATGGCGTACCCAGGATAAGCCCGAGCACCCACACAGCGAGCCAAAAACACAACAGTGCGCTATCCCCAAGTGCACGGGCTTGCCTCCAGAAAACAAGTTTCTAAAAAGAAGTACCTCGAACCAACCAAACTACCCCCATTTATAGCTGCCTTCAAGTCCAGGATTGGTCCATTTTGGATCTGCATGGTCATTGGTCCATTTCCAGGCTTCCCATTGGTCTTTAACGCCATTCATTCTGGACCAATCGTTTCTGCAGGGCTTCGAATGATTGCTCAGATCTTCTATCCGATCCCTCTTCGACCTTGCCGTGCCCCGCCGGACTGCCCTTCCACCAAACCCTGGACCCTTCTCCTAGAACATTCTAATAACCCCACCCCCCTTAACATAATACAATTAATGTAACGTAATTAATACAATATAATTGAACTATACCCTAACTTAACATAACTTAACTTTTACTTATAACATCTCTCACCCGAACAGGGACCCCTGACATTCAGGGGACCTGCTGAGAACCCACCCTGCCTCCAAGAGGGGGTTGTAAGCTTTTCCCTTCTGGACGGAGTAATGCCTGGCAGAATTTTGCTGGATAAGGAGCAAGGAGGACACTGCGTTACCATCAGCCCTCTGAAGATGGTAGGAGTAGGGCTACATCTGCCCCATTTTCTGATTTCCCCTTTGTTAGTGTTTCTAAAGCTGCTGTAAAATGGGAGCACGGATGTCTGTAGTGGAGAGAGACACTTACAAATCATTCAAGTTGAGACTAGAGAACCGAGGAAAAAAAATTGAAAAAAAGGAGCTTCAAGAATTTGTTTGATGGGTCTTCAAAGATGCCATAGAAATCACTGAATCTAAGTTAAATCCTACTCTCTACTAGGACTCAGTTGGAAAAGGCATTAACAGTTGGGCTGAAAATTGGAATTGCTCAGCACAAAATTAATTCCTAGTTTTCAAAAAATGTATGATGTATTCCAGTTGGAGGAAGAGGAGAGAAAGATGAAAATATAATTGCTTGGAGAAGAGAAAAAATTACTAGCGCCTCTCCTGACTGCCAGCATCAATCCATCCCTTCAGTGGGGAGCGGAATCAACCCTAGAGGACTAAACAGTTTACAAACCTGGCAGTCAGATGTAACACAATAGCCATCCTTTCCTGGATTCAAATATATACATGTTTCTGTTGATACTTTTTCAGGAGCTCTCTTTGCTACTTCACACACCCTGGGAAAAAGCCCTAGACATTATCAAACACTTTTCACAACTTTTCTCTTTAGAGATAAAGGAAATCCTCAGAATTCCTATAGGAATTCCTAAAGAATTCTTAAAGGAATTCTGAGGAAAAGATACATCTTTAGGAATTCCTCAGAAAATATATACAAATAATGGCCATGGGTACAATTCACACAAAGTACAACAATTTTTTAACTTATGGGGAGTAAGTTACAGGTATTCTCCATTCCTCCACAGGACAATCAGTAATTGAAAGGACACACATTCTTTGAAAGACCTTTTAGAAAAACAAAAATGGAGGCCTTATCAACAGTAGAAAGGCTGTCTAAGCCATGTATGTTTTTAACCTTCTTAAAAATTAATTAATGGAATCAATACTGCCAGTTTTTTGACATCTTAGCAATTGCACCCAAGCCAAGCTGAAGGAGAGACCACCAGTTCTGATCAAGGACCCTGAGACTTCACCAATCTCTGGCCCCTTTCTGTTAATTCCATGGGGTAGGGGTTATGCTTGTGTATCCACAGGTACAGGACCCAGGGGGATCCCCGCCAAGAACATTAAGCCACATCTACAGCCACCACCAGAAACAGCAACAAACCCCAACAACTGACACCAAGAAAAAGAAGGAGACAAGAGAAAGGGGAGCTCCCACAGCAGGTTGAAAACTTGGATCTCCTTCTTCCTCTGTTGCACCTTCCTTCTTCTTGGTGCTACTTGGATAGTGCCGCAACCAAAACAAAATATTAGCACATGGACATGGCTGTCAGGACTTATAAGGTTTGTGCTGTATGAACTTATCTGACCACAGTGATTCTGTTTAGCCCAGCAGAAGCTGTTTTGCATAAAGGGGTGGATAAACTTCAAATCAAAGAGGGAACCAATTGGATTAACAACCTTTTGAAAGGAAGGCATCTATCATCCAAATTGATCTCTATTATAAAGACTGGGCATGTAATTTTGCTAGTAGTGATGTAGATAATACTTATTTCTTCTTGTATTTTCAAGTTAATGTTTAAAACCCTAGAAAAAACAGTTTTCCTTTCTACCTTAGAAAAACAAAAAAAGGGAGATGTTGGGGGTAGTGTGAATAATGAAGGAGACTTCAATTTGAGGCCATGGGAAAACCCTCTTTAATTACGGTGAGCAAGAGCTCCCACCCATGAGCCTCTCCTTCAGTTATTCAAATTATTCCTAGAAAGTCCTGATTTCTCTGCATTACCGTTGGATAATTATTACTACATTACTTCTCAAATTCCTAATACTTCTTTCCTGTTGGATCCATTCCTCAAACCCTGCCGGAACCCCTCCCTTTTTGGGAATCTATAAGTACCCCTGCAGACCCTGGAACCCAGCTTTTTCTGGTTTGTTCTTCCTACTGTGCACGCTGTTTAGTTTGTTGTTTCGCTATTACACTAAAGTTGCTTTTCCGAACAATTGGATCAAGCAGTCTCTCTCCTCAAAGTCGCCAGGGCCATTTCTTGGATAAGCCACTTGCCAACGACCCAGGATAGAATCAGAGGGCTTCAGTACAGAGCCAAGGTCATGGATACACTTTTTATTCAAAACATATTACATCATGGCCATGGGTGAGATTTCAGCAGGGAAATGCCATGACAGGAAATGAAAGGAGGATCCTTCTGTCTGACTCACTCTAACAGAGAGGCCTTGGGAACAAAGCACCACCACCATTTTTTTCCCCCATTTTTGTCCCTCGACAGTAATTTTTAGGACACAGGCCTGAGATGGGTGGCGGGGAAGTGACAGCTCTGACACACAGCTGAAACCATCAGGGCCAGGGTGGCATGTGGCACTGTGTTTCAACACCAGCAGAACAAGGCAACCCAGAATGATGACACTGAAACCAAGTGAGTTCAGCCAAGCCAAAAGGGAGTCCAGCCAAGCCAAGTGCAGCCCAGCAGGGTGGTAGGAAGAGGCAGTGAAGCGGCAGATCCCATTCCCACACACATGCCCAGCGTGGCGGGCTGATGGCAGCGGCAGTGCCAAACAGAGCTCCGCAGGGAGACAGAGACACCCATCGCCATCGCCACTGCCACCATCACTGCTGCACAGAGGGAGGAGAAACTGCCACTGCAGGTCCACAGCTTCTCCAGGCAGCACCAGCAGCCCCCATCTACCATCAGAACCATTCCGTAAGCCCTCGCCATCCTGTCTTTGCTCCGGCGCCCCATGTGACACTCTACCTTTCTTGGCTACGCCATTGCATTCTTCGCACAATTTTCTTCTTATTCTTTCATACTGCTTTATTTTTTACCTTCACTACATTGTAACTCTAACATCTTTAGCTTCTCATAAATTGTTTTGTTCCATTGTCCCCCTCTATTGTGGTGGAGAAGGAGAGAGAGAGGAGAGGCTTTACAAGGTTTATATCAAGAAGAGGACACAAAAAGGAGGGAAGGCCTTCGAAAGGAAAAACACACCTCATGCTGCCTCATTTGGAACAAATAAATGTGTAATTTTCTTAAAATCCAGCCACAAAGACTCTTTGGAATCTTGAGAGCCAAGCAGCACAGGAACCTGGAAACCTTGTTGTGAGATGTCACAGGCTACGGGCTTGCTAGGGCCCTGTGGATGGAAGAGGCTTTAAATGCCAAGTCACGGTGAAATAGCAAAATAAGCCCCTTCTTCTGCCTTTGGGACCCCAGCTTATCTCTCTTTAACCCCACAGGTTACTTCTCCTTAACCCCTGCTATTGGACAATTTCTGATCCCCTCTCGCCCTCTTTAGTGGGCTGTTTTAGCCCATTCTAGTTAGCAGAGCCGTGGCTGGAACCCTTCACAGACCCCAATAAAGCCATCGCTGTGGAACTCCAGAGCTGCCTTCTCCTCTCTCCTGTCTGTCTTTCGGTGGGATTGCATGGTTCCTAGGCAAGCCAAAGAGCTGGAAATCATAAAAGAGCTGATATTCACTAAAGACCTCATATCCCTTAAGCTTGCGAAGGTTGCCTGTGGCTAAGAGTGGCTTGGGCACTCGCACAGTCTGTCCCCAAAGGACTAAGCTATCAATCCTGTGCTGCCTGCTCAGGGGCAAACCTGCCCAGCAGGAAACCAGAAGAGTGGGACAGTAGAGGACATTGCTGGCTCAGAACCTTTCAGGAGCATGTCTGTGGGTAAAAGGGCAAATCAAGCCTTGCCCTGCTGAGGCGATGCCCTACTCTGCACGCCCCACTCCCCCAGGCCTGCATCCCAGCCCAGCAGTGGCCGCTGGTCCCTGGCACACCAGAGGCAATGCTCCACACCTGTGTCTGGAGCCCCTATCCTAGCACCTAAATGGCCAGGCGAGTGGGAGCCCCATGTGGGGGAAGGCCCCAGGAAAGCCAGAGGGTACTTCTCACCTCAGGATATGTGGCCACCACATGTCTTGACCCTGCCTCCTCTTAGAATTTCTACCAGCAGAACACCACTGGAAGCAGGAGTGGTAGACTTTATTCACAGGGTGAGAACAAAGGGAAGCTTCCATCACAGTGAAGGTTTTATTTATTCTAGTATTTATTTTGACTATCAGGCTAAACAAACTACAAACTATGAGCCATAAAATAGAAACAACAAACTATGAGCTATATACTAGAAACTTCAAACTACGAGCTATAAACTACAAACTAGAAACTCCAAAAACAACAGTGGCCTCTTCCAGGGCTAGTATCTCCTGTCGGCCATAAACTGCTGCGTTGCCACGATCAGAGGCGTCAGGTCGGAGGTCGGCTTGGCTGATGTTACAAATGGATGCTGCCCAAAGAGAAAAAGAAAACATGAACTTCTACTTTCCTCACAGGCTGAAACAGGCTTTCTCTGGCTACCAGAAAGATACAGAAAGCAGAAAGGAGGGCATTCTGGGCACCTCTGCCTCCACCTCCAGGATCTTACTACAAGAGGCAAACATGGCTCCCAATCCCACAAATCCATTATTCCAGATGTCTTCAGATTAAGGAGATCTGGTCGAGGTGACCTTGAAAGGCTCCTCCCAAGGCATTCTAGGCCAGGATTCTCCCCTGTTTTCCTTTGAAAATCCCCCAGACTGGAGATCTTAGCAGCGGGGCCCAGCAGACGCCTTGGAATTGAGCAGGTGAGGAGCCCCTGGCAGCGGGCAGCTGGCGCAGCCTGCAGCCGCTTTGCCTTTTACCTGCAGGAGTTCCTGAGCAGACCAGCGCCTGTCCTCCTCCCTCTCCAGGCAGCAGTGCAGGAAGTCTCGCAACCACGCGGACTGTTGCCTGGGCTTCTGCAGCTTTGGCCTGCCCCCGCTGCTGATCAGCTGTTGAACCTAGAGAAGAAGGAAATGTCACTCTCTGCCTCTCTCCTTCACATCCCAGCTGCTCACACAGACCCCACTGGACAGGCTCCACTCTCCAGTGGCACTTTCCTCCCTGCCAGAGCCAGGGACATACCTTTCCTACTCCTACTGAAAGAACCCAAAGGCAGAGGCAGCCATAGCCAGTCCAATATGCAAAGGCTCTTGCCTTCACCCTGATTTCACTGGCTGATGGAATTAGGAGCAACTCCATCAGCAAAAGCACACTTGGCTTCTCTCAGCACTGACACCAGCTCTACAGGCCATTTGGAAGACGGACTTTCGCCTAACTCTACTGTTTCCAAGGATTACTCCATAAAATGCAGCTCAGCACTGCTCACTGCTCTCTTGGGCAGAGCTCCTACCAAGCAAAATGCATCACGATTTTTTCTGCTGTTCCTGCTCTGAAATGACAAGGGGATGATCTGGACAAGGAGCACGAGAGACTGTGCAGCCTGGAACCTATCATTTTCAGGTGTTCGCAAGCTTCCCAGGCAGAAGAATGGGAGCAGATTTTGTTTGAGTGACAGCAGTATCTGAGAGCAGTTGCAGCGCACCGTGCGGGAGGTTTTCATCCGGTAAGGAGGCGCTCCTTCCACCATCTCGATGCCCACAATGCCAAAGGACCAGATGTCCACTTTGGGGCCATAGAGCTTCCTGGTGAAGATTTCTGGCGCCATCCAGTAAGTGGTCCCAACAGCTGATCTCCGTTTGCTCTGCTCAGCGGTGAGCTGAGCAGCGAGGCCAAAATCAGCTGAGGAGCAAAAACAAGCCAGCGTGAATGAGGAAAGCAAACAAAAGAAATCCCCACTGTTCCAATGTCCAAGAAGGCAGTGTGGTTCCCAGCTGCCATAAAGGGGCCATGCTGCCATTCCTCGGGCCTGCAGCTGAGGAAATACGGAATTGGCTACTTAGCAAAAGCCTCCAGTTCCAGTCAGTGCCTTTTAGTCCCCTGAAGCTATTAGACTGTAAGCGCCTTGCTTGGGAAGGGAAACACACACAACCCAAAGGCACTCCTGAGCTCTTGTTCCCAGCAACACCTCCCTGCCCCTTGAGGCTGTGCTCTGTGCTTGCAGCAGGACAGCCTGCACTGCCACAGGCAGCACTGCAGGGAACCAGCAGCCACCCAAAGGCAGCCCCACAGCGCAGCCTGCCACGGCTGAGACTGGCCAACAACACCCACCCAACTTGACAGATCCGTCCAGACCCAGGAGAATGTTGTGGCTTTTGATGTCTCGGTGGATCACTTGCTTGGAGTGAAGGAAATCCAGGCCTTGCAGGCACTGAGAGAGGAAAAGGAAACACCAGCCTAAGTGGATTTCATTCCACAAGCAGGGAAGTGACACTTCTGCAGCGCTGCAACATTCCTGGGGGATGCTGAGCCATGGCAGGACAGGCTGCTGGCAAGGGCAAGAGCTTGCTGCTCCAACACAAGGACAGCAGGGCCTTTCTAAGTGAGGCTGTGTTTGCTTCTGAAAGAGAAAGGGCAATTCTTCCTCTGGCCAGTGCCCTGCAAACCCAGACTGAAGGAGCACTGCTGCAGTGGCTGTGCTCTCTCCAGTCAGACAACAGTGGATGCTTTTGCAAACACCACTTTGAGTGCAAGGCTCTCCTCTGAGGCTGAACTCTCTGAGAGTCCTGTGAGGATCTCCTTGTCTTTGCCACTTGTTTGACATTGCGCCGTGAGCACCTTTGCCCTTCCGGGGAAGGAACGCAGCATACACAGGCTCCAGGCAAGTGTTTAGAGAGGCAAACACAAACACACTAGAAGAAGGGCAGGCACACTGGCAGGCACTTCAGATACTCTTGCTACTGCCAGTCATTAGAGAAAGGCAGAAAGGAGGCTTGGAAGATGAAATCTTTCCTCTCCTTGTCACCCATGTGGAAGGACCATCCTGACCAAGGCATGGGAAGCACAAGCACCATCCCTTACCTCCCGAGAGACAGCTGCTATCTCTCCTTCTGCCATACGAGTCTCCCTGATGACATCGTGTAAGGAGCCTCCATCCATGTATTCCATCACGAGCCAGAGTTCCTCGTCCACCAGGTAGCTGAAAGGAGGAAACAACAGCCTGGAGGTGAATGTGTGCACTTACACGACCTGATGGATTCTTGTTTCTGTGTCTCTCTCTGAGGAAGACAGGAGGAAGTGAGGAGTCATTCACTACGCTCTACAGGCCTTGAACTCTGGGCAGTCTAAAAGACTGCTTGCTATCCACACCAACGCAACAGGCCGAGAGAAACACAACTTACAGTGCTTTGTCAGCACTTCAGACCCCTGGGGAAACAATCAAACCCCCAACCAAACATAACTATGGGGAGAGAGGACAGGAACTTTGAGGCTGATGGCTCAGTAAGATGGGGCCCAGTCTGGTCTTTGAAAGCGCCCTTCAAACTCGGTATGCCAGAAAAGATTAACGCAGTCCCAATGCAATCTCCTCCCAAGATGCCGTAGATCAGCCCAGAAACAGGAATTATCAGCTCCATCCTCTGCCAGCGGCCAATGCCGTGGTTGTTGAACCTCTGGCTTGCAGGATGTGAATGACCTTTCCTGGCAGAACAGCAGAACCACTCACCTGTCTAGATAGTTCACAAGGTTGGCATGCTTATTGCCACGCATCACCTGGATTTCATTCAGGCACAGCTCGCTGCCGCTCTCTTGCGCGAGACTAATTTTCTTTATGGCCACCTAAAATGACACAGAAAACCATGAACCAAAGAAGTCTGTGGCACAGGACCACAAGGGCAACACAGAGACAGTGATTATGGGATGATAGTGCTGGGCTGGGCCAAGCTGCCTTGGGACTGGACATCAGACCACGTGCTTGGGCACCTCCCAGGACACAGAGCCACACACCCTTTGCCTTGTAAACCTGGGAGAAACACGGTCTAAGCTCTCCACCTCAAAGCTCTAACAACACTCACTGAGCCCTGGGCCAGTCTTCCCCCAGGTCTTCCCCATGATCTCATTCCCATTTTCATTCACACACCTCTTGCAAGCAGGAACCCATTCATTTGGTGCCAGTAAAAATGAAGCAAAACTGCTGGGAAACCTTTGGCACTTCTAGGGGCTTGATCATTACTCCAGCAACCACTGGCATTCTCCAGTGCACAACTACAAAGCAAACTCTTACAGGCATGGCAGATAAAATGCTGTCCTAAAAACATCATGAGGGCTCTTCCCCCTAAGAATTACAGCCCTTCAAACTTCAAGGAAAAATTGCCGGGACGGTGAAAACATCCTTAGTGACACCTCCAAATAACGCAACCCTGGAATTTCTTCACTTTCAGGAATTCTCATTTCACTCCACAGAAATACTTTCCTTCACACCACTGACATTTGCAATTACTGCCTGACTTCAAAAAGAAATAACCCCGGCCTTGATCTTCTAGGGATATACACCGGGCTGTAAACAGGGCTTAGGCCCTTGAGAGACTCCTTGCAGACCTCGCTCTCATAGCACAGTTCCAAGGGCAGCACTGCAGGCGGCTACAGAACTACCAGCACGATTCCCATGTATCTGCTAACAGCCAGAAATGAGAATTCAGGAAGCCTGCAGCCCCAAAGAGCAGTGCCATGCTCTGAGACACCACCTGGGCACTCAGACCCAGCCAGCGTGTCCTGCTGTGACAGACACCGCCTGGCCTCCCTGCATTCCCTGGGGCAGCTGAGGAGCACAAAATCTGTCCCCACTGTATTTGGCAGGCGGACACTGCTCTGCACTTCATTGGCCTGTGCAGCAAAGCTCTACTGGCGAGCCAAAGCTCAGCCACAGCTCACAGCAGAGGGGAGGCCACTCGACAGCTGCAGAAGCTGCGGCGCTGCTTGACGCTTACCTCTTCTCCTGTGGCAGTCTCCACTGCCATGCACACCGTGCCAAAACCCCTGGAAACAAAACAGCAGCCATGTAACAGCCATTGGAGGAAAGCCTCTGGACACGGATCCCTTCTCCAGATTGCAAGGAAATTAGTGTCTAATCACAGCTGCAGCCACAGCCAGAGCAGGGAAAGGCTTCCATTGCTCCACACACAAACGGAGAAGGCCTCAAAACACAGGATCCTTAGACAGCTGTGTTCTGAGTCCAGAGCCGTTGGCAGCTGCTTCTCTTCAGTGCACCAGACACGGGGAGGACTCTGCTTTTCTGGGGGCTTCTTGTACATTTGGCTTCTCACAGAGAAAATGGTGCAAATCAGTCCCATTTCCAGTCAGCAGATCCGGCTTTCTAAGGGAACAGCTTGGTGGATTCTTTGCAGGAAAGGCCTAGACCCCACAGGATCCACGAGGGCTCTGCCCTCATTATCAGGCAGATGATGCCTTTTCCTCTGGAGTGCATTGGCCCCGGGCATTGCCCTGAAGCTTTGCGATTTGCCATCTCAACTACAAAAGAGAGCTGCTTCTTTCATTTCTGCTCTTGGCTTCTAGACTAGGTGCTGGTCATCCTGACCACTGCACCTTCTTTTCAGCAAAATACTGGAAAGAAATGTTAGCCAGAGCTGCTCCCTGACAGCTGTCAGCTGCTAACTTGACCTTTGAGGCAAGGAAGTTTCTCCTCCTTTCATTCCCAAGCATTCTGTATTCTTTTGTGACATGCAGAAACGATTTCTACTAGGAAAAGCAGCAAACAGGTGCAACACACTCGAGGGACAGGAGAGAAGCCAGGTGCTGCTCTTTGCCGCAGAAAAGACATTGCCAGCATCCAAGCTGTCTTTGCCATGCTTTCGAACCACAGCTAAAGATGCTGCCCAGTACTGAGAGATCATCAGGTATCATCCTAACGCAGTGTCTGAGCAGCTTTGGAGCTTGCCTGACGTCGTTCTGGGGAGATGTGACACCAGCAAAATGCACAGGCCCTCCCTTGGAAGAAGGAACTGTGGCTGCACTCACCCTTTGCCAATTGTTTCCAGTTCCGTGTATTCAGCCTCAGGATCTCCCTGGCTCACCAGCATCTCTGTGAAAATCCCAAGGAAAGATGCTCACTTCAAAAGAGATCCCACCCTGCAGCAGATCAGAAAGGCAGCCCCACTCTCTGGGACACTGGGCCCTTTCAACTCAGGCAGTCGGGAAACAACACCACCACCCAACCAGCACCAAACCTCAAAAACAACAGCAGCAAGACAAGCAGCCCCGCAGCACAGATGGCCTGCACAAAACTAAAAGTCTAAACTAAAATCTAAGCACGTGCAGAAACAGTCAGAGGAGACAGGGATCTGAAAACTGGAACCAAGATTCTTGTCTAGCAACGTTAAGGGCAGCAGGAAAAGCAAAACTTTTCTGTTCTTGGCAATGAAAACTGTGACTTTCAAGAAATGACTTAATCTTTGCAAATATCAGAGGCGTCTTGGCTTCTGGAATCAATTGTTATCAACAGCTGCCCTTTCCAGAACAGGAAGAATATTGCAAAGTGCTTCCAGCAGTAGCACAATCTCCAGCTCTCTGCAGGACTTTGCCTAAACAATGCCCTTCTGCCTTTCAGGAGCAGCAGCTCGTGTTCCAACCTACTGTGATGGGCCCTAGGAATGAGGTCCCTCAGCCTTTAGGACAGGCTGAGTTCTGAAGATGACCTTGGCCGTGCCCCACAGGAGCTCCTTGAGGCCTCCTCATTGCCTGGGTCACGGCCTCCTGCTCAGCCAGAAACAAGCTCACCTTTGCCTTTTGCCTCCAGGGAAGCTCAGGCAAAGCCAAACCAGGCTGAGCTGCTCTCAGAGGCAGGAGCAACAGCCCGCTGAGCCCTCACCACCTCACAGCACAACACCAGGTCCTGTGTGGAGGCCTCAGGACCCGGCACTCAGCTGAGGAGGAACAGGAGGCGGGACAGCTCACACCCACACACGCACACACAGGCACTGCTCCAGCAGACAAGGATCACAGAGGACGTACTCAGCGTGGCCAGGCACTCGTCCTCTGTCCCCTCTCCCAGCCGCTCTCTGCTGCCAGAGGAGCTGGTCGTGCTCCAGATGCACGAGCTGCTCCTGCTTGACTTGCCAGCCTGGGGACTGGAGGCTCCTTCAGAGCCTTCCGCTGCAGCTCGTGCAGGTGCCAGGACACAGGAGGTGGAGCTCTGGGACAAGAAATGAAGGAGGGTCACAAATGTGCCTGGCAGAGATGCCCCTCCCATCCCATTTCAAATGCAAGCCCCTAGCAAGATGCTGCTGGCCACAGCCAGGGCTCTTCACCCCTCAGCTTTTGCAGCCCGCTTCTCCGGCTCAAGGCCCAAAACCCAAAGGCTGCTTTTACACCACGGACAAAATGACACCACAGACACTGCTAACCAAAGCTGGCACTTACTGATGTTGTTTGCTCTGGCCCAGGGCTGACAGCAGGGGCAGCTTCATCAGCACCTTCCTCCTCTTCAGCCTCTTCCTCAGGTACAGCAGCAGCCAGAGCAGGTGCTGACGCTGCCCTTCTGCTCTGTGGACACACTGCAGCACGAGGGACACAAAAGAACCTGTCATTCAGAACCTCACCTATATTCAGCTACAGGCCCTGCTGCATCTCAGCTGTTCCTTTAGCTACTGACAGCTGCTCTCTGCCGAGGGCCAGCTCCCTCCTGGGGACAGTGTCTCCTCATATCCTGCAAGCTTCTGAACTGCACCTTTGCACCGCTCTCTTCACTGGGGATGGGGAGCCTGCACAGCCACTGGGCACCAAGGGCCTCCCTTGTAGCCCAGGAGCATCCAAGGACATCCTAATGCTCCCTCTTGTCTCTTGCTAAGACAAATTCACAGCCCCTTTCACAACAGTAGGAAGGTGATGCCTAAACATCCAACTTCCAAGTTCCACACCGCTTTTCAAGGCTTCACTGCCTTGGGCAAGGGCTGGAAAGATTCTACCCTAAGCATCTTCAGCCAGGCACAGGAGGTGCTGTCTGATCTGAAACTTGCAGCTATGCTTTGCTCCAGCCACAGGACTTCCCAGAGCTGCCACTTACTGATGCTGCATGCTCAGGCCCTGCAGTGGCAGCAGGTGCAGTTTGGTGGGCATCTTCCTCCCCTTTGGCCTCTTCTCCGGGAGGACACGCAGCCACAGGAGGCTCCGAGGTTGGTTTTGGGCTCTGCAGACAGACACAGCGTGAGGGACACGTAACCTTCTTTATATTCAGCTCTAGAGCCAGGTGCACTAAGGAGAAATCATCTGCAGAGAAATGGGATTCCAAGGTGCTCAAACTCAAGTAAAATGGGCCAATGAGACGGAACTGCACTCTCTGGTACAGGAGAAATTCAATCATGGCTTCAAGCACCCAGCAGCCCCACTTCCAGCTGCTTAAAAGCTCTGGAAAGGAACTGGAGAAAGCAGCCCGGGATCCTCCTGCTGCTGCTGCTGTGGCTGCAAAGAGCCCGGACTGTACTTTCATTCATCCAGCCAGGCTGGCACTGGACTGCAACAGGCCACAGCTCACAGCTTGCTCCACAATGGTCTAATGCTACCAACGCCAGAGGCTCCTTTGCCACTCACCCAAAGACCAGATTCTCTCCAGGCGTGGGTGATGTGACCTGCAACACACAAGGGAAGAACATCCAGATGCAGTAAGAAAACTGCCTGGGCTGCGCAAGCCCACCAAAAAATCAACCCAAAGACAGAGCATTCTGCTTTCTTTACACCAGTGTTCCAGCAGCAACCCATGCTCTGCTGTGCCACACAGCAAGCAAGACAACAGCACAAAATACTGCCTGGTGTCTACCTTCTGTCCTCTCTGTCCACTCAACCCATAGAAACTTGAGACTGAGCAAGTCCCAGTGGTTCAGTCATTGCTTCTGCCCCAGCCCACCCAGCAGCAGCCACAGCTCCTCTCTTTCCTGTACTTCAGTTTTCTCAAGACATTGCTTGCAGCAATTGCCATGAGCTTGCTGAAAGCCTTTCCCCAGAGAGGCTTCTCCCAAGTTCCCCTTAGCCATGGTGGCAGTTCTATCATGACACAGCACAGGAACAGCTCCTGTGTTCAGGAGCATACAAGAACTCCTCTGAAATGTCTCTCCCAGAGGCCTTTTCCAAGCGGGTTCTGTGATTTCATCACAGAACAAATGGTTCTTGCAGCGCTCAGGAAGTGTCAAGTTCCACAGGCACATGCTGGGATGAGGGAATGCAGACAAGAAGAAGACTTGATCTGAGGCACTTTCCCTCAGTCCTGGAGAGCAGTGCACAGCTTTTACAAGGACTCCTGCCAAGCTCTCCCAGTCTTCCCATCCTGGAAGTTCTCTTGCTTGAGCCAGCAAACCGAGGAGACTCCAGACCCCATTGCCAAAGGCTATGGCACGGCAGGAGTGGAAACCCTGTGGGCTACATTACAAAGGCTGCCCACGCCCCACTGGCTAGAGACACCCCCTTCTTAGCTGCAGCTGTGGGCAGTGGCTTCACCCAACTAAAGGCCTCTTTGTGGCATTTGGGTTTCCATATGCTGCACTGAACAAAGACATCTACTTACGTGCCAGGTGAGTGAAAAAGTACCCAGAATAAGCCACGGAGAACGCCGTGAAAGCTGCAGCACACACTCCCTCCATGGCTTGAGCAGCGCTGCTCAAGTCTGCACCAGACAACGCCTCTTGGGAGAAAACAGAAATACTCAGCGTCCTGCTGGCAGAGACCTCGTCGACGTGCAGGTTCCGCCTGCAGTGAGCGTGCCACAGAGCTGCTCTGCACACTGAGCCCTTCCGGGCCTCGGCACAGCAACTTTGCCTGACAACGCTGCCATGCGGCCGCTGACATCACAATAGCAGCACCCTAGGCTGCTTTGTGAGCTCAGGCACAGAACCAGACCTTCTCTACAGCTAATGCCAACAAAAGCCTGCAGAGTTCTCCTCTACTGCAGAACAACACAAGAAGCCCTCCTAGTCCATAACCATGTACTCAACGGCATCTAAGAGTAAAAGCACACTAAGCCCCCCTGGCCCAGACTGAGAAGCTGAGCGCTGAGAAGGGGCCAGGATGTGAGGAAGCACATGAGTGCTCTTTGGCCACTATTGCTTCTGAGCAAAAAGCAGAAGGCTTCTTCCAGCTGGACCCACTAGTTCTAGAAAGCAGCAAACAAGGAGAAGCACTACTTCAATTACATTAAGAGCTTTCTCCTACGTACAGAGTCGAGGTCACAAATCTTTCAGCACTATTTATTCAAAGCATTTTACATCATAGCCATGGGTGTGATTTCAGCAGGGAAATGCCATGATAGGAAATGAAAGGAGGATCCTTCTGTCTGACTCACTCTAACAGAGAGGCCTTGGGAACAAAGCACCGCCACCATTTTTTCCCCCCATTTTTGTCGCTCCACAGTAATTTTTAAGACATAGGACTGAGATGAGATGCACGGAAGTTACAGATCTGACACACAGCTGAAACCATCAGGGCAAGGGTGGCATGTGGCACTGTTTTTCCACTCCAGCAGAACAACATAACCCAGAATGATGACACTGAATCCAAGTGAGTTCAGCCAAGCCAAAAGGGAGTCCAGCCAAGCCAAGTGCAGCCCAGCAGGGTGGTAGGAAGAGGCAGTGAAGCGGCAGATCCCATTCCCACACACATGCCCAGCGTGGCGGGCTAATGGCAGCGGCAGTGCCAAACAGAGCTCCACAGGGAGACAGAGACACCCATCGCCATCGCCACTGCCACCGTCACTGCCGCACAGAGGGAGGAGAAACTGCCACTGCAGGTCCACAGCTTCTCCAGGCAGCACCAGCAGCCCCCATCTACCATCAGAACCATTCCGTAAGCCCTCGCCATCCTGTCTTTGCTCCAGGGGCCCCATGTGACACTCCACCTTTCTTGGCTACGCCATTACCTCTTTCGCACAATTTTCTTCTTATTCTTTTATACTTCTTTTTTTTTTACCTTCACTACGTTGTAACTCTAACATCTTTAGCTTCTCATAAATTGTTTTTTCCATTGTCCTCCTCCATTGTGGTGGAGAAGGAGAGAGAGGAGAGGCTTTACAAGGTTTATATCAAGAAGAGGTCACGGAAAGGAGGGAAGGCCTTAGAAAGAAAAAGCACACCTCATGCTGCCTCATTTGGAACAAATAAATGTGTAATTTTCTTAAAATCCTGCAACAAATACTCTTTGGAGTCTTGACAGCCAAGCAGCACAGGAACCTGGAAACCTTGTTGTGAGATGTCACAGGCTACGGGCTTGCTAGGGCCCTGTGGATGGAAGAGGCTTTAAATGCCAAGTCACGGTGAAATAGCAAAATAAGCCCCTTCTTCTGCCTTTGGGACCCCAGCTTCTCTCTCTTTAACCACACAGGTTACTCCTCCTTAACCCCTGCTATTAGACAGTTTCTGATCCCCTCTCGCCCTATTTAGTGGGCTGTTTTAGCCCATTCTGTTAGCAGAGCTGTCGCTGGAACCCTTCACAGACCCCAATAAAGCCATCGCTGTGGAACTCCAGAGCTGCCTTCTCCTCTCTCCTGTCTGTCTTTCGGTGGGATTGCATGGTTCCTAGGCAAGCCAAAGAGCTGGAAATCATAAAAGAGCTGATATTCACTAAAGACCTCATATCCCTTAAGCTTGCGAAGGTTGCCTGTGGCTAAGAGTGGCTTGGGCACTCGCACAGTCTGTCCCCAAAGGACTAAGCTATCAATCCTGTGCTGCCTGCTCAGGGGCAAACCTGCCCAGCAGGAAGCCGGAAGAGTGGGACAGTAGAGGACATTGCTGGCTCAGAACCTTTCAGGAGCATGTCTGTGGGGAAAGGGGCAGATCAAGCCTTGCCCTGCTGAGGCGATGCCCTACTCTGCACGCCCCACTCCCCCAGGCCTGCATCCCAGCCCAGCAGTGGCCGCTGGTCCCTGGCACACCAGAGGCAATGCTCCACACCTGTGTCTGGGGCCCCTATCCCAGCCCCTAAATGGCCAGGCGAGTGGGAGCCCCATGTGGGGGAAGGCCCCAGGAAAGCCAGAGGGTACTTCTCACCTCGGGATATGTGGCCACCACATGTCTTGACCCTGCCTCCTCTTGGAATTTCTATCAGCTGAACACCACTGGAAGCAGGAGTGGTAGCAATGTTGGTTCTTTTCTCTCATTCTCTCCTTTATTCTCCAAATTCCATTCTCTCCGATTTTGCAGTAACTTTAAATCTAACAGGCTTGAAGGTTGTGAAGTTGAATGGGCTAAGTTAATGCTTCAGGGAATGTTTTGTGTTGATTGAATCCTGCTCGGAATTTTTTTTCTTTTCAAGTTCTTTAATTTTCAAAAGTTTCCAGGGCTGGTTTTTTTGTTGTTCTGACCTCTTGAGAACATTGTGTCAGTATTTCTCCCACTTTTCTAACTCAGAGTTAAGACATGAACAACTGAACAAGTTCTTTTAAAGTGTCTCAAAGAGCAGCCTTCTTGGCGCCACAATTTTAATTGGCACTGCAAGCAGAGTACTCTTGAGGTGATGTGGGCCTCTTATACAACAGTAACTGCTCGTGACATAAGAATGGAGAAATAAATTGTCAGTCAAAGCTGCTACTTTCTGGCAGACAAGTAATGGAATCCCACACAGAAACGGATCTGAACTGCTCTCCACTGACAGACTTGCCAAAAGATTCTATAGAAAGCTTATCCAGCCCCAAAGACAGTCGGGGACTAAGGGAAACTGGCCCCATCCACAGTTACTTGGGGAGATATTATGATTTTGGTAGAAGAAAATGAAACATTCCCAGTAAAGGACCATGCCTGGTATCCATATGCATGGAGGTTTGACTCAGAGAGCTGAGTGTTGCCCAACAGCTGGAAAATAAGCTGAATCGGTTGCAAATTGCCTTCCCGCTGAACACCCACCTGCGCCTCAGCCTGTGGAGAAGTCCGGCTCCCTCCCCCTCTGCCCACAGCAACACAGACACTCCCAAACTTTCCCCACAACCACAGCCACAGCAGCATCCCCAGCGGGGACACCACTGCTCTGCTCCATTTTGCCCTACTCTGCTCCTCTAGTCACAGCTGCAAGCCTGTATCTCCACAAGAGGTTGTGGCCTGGAGGCAATGAAGGAAGAAGAACTTTGCATGCTTCCAAACAGTGCCACAAACCCCATCCATGGGTCTTCCCACACAGAAGAAACACCTGACCATTCAGAAGTAAATTTAGAGCTTCTTCACAGGGTGAGAACAAAGGGAAGCTTCCAGCACAGTGAAGGTTTTATTTATTCTAGTATTTATTTTGACTATCAGGCTAAACAAACTACAAACTATGAGCTATAAAATAGAAACAACAAACTATGAGCTATATACTAGAAACTTCAAACTACGAGCTATAAACTACAAACTGCAAACTCCAAAAACAACAGTGGCCTCTTCCAGGGCTAGTATCTCCTGTCGGCCATAAACTGCTGCGTTGCCACGATCAGAGGCGTCAGGTCGGAGGTCGGCTTGGCTGATGTTACAAATGGATGCTGCCCAAAGAGAAAAAGAAAACATGAACTTCTACTTTCCTCACAGGCTGAAACAGGCTTTCTCTGGCTACCAGAAAGATACAGAAAGCAGAAAGGAGGGCATTCTGGGCACCTCTGCCTCCACCTCCAGGATCTTACTACAAGAGGCAAACATGGCTCCCAATCCCACAAATCCATTATTCCAGATGTCTTCAGATTAAGGAGATCTGGTCGAGGTGACCTTGAAAGGCTCCTCCCAAGGCATCCTAGACCAGGATTCTCCCCTGTTTTCCTTTGAAAAGCCCCCAGACTGGAGATCTTAGCAGCGGGGCCCAGCAGACGCCTTGGAATTGAGCAGGTGAGGAGCCCCTGGCAGCGGGCAGCTGGCGCAGCCTGCAGCCGCTTTGCCTTTTACCTGCAGGAGTTCCTGGGCAGACCAGCGCCTGTCCTCCTCCCTCTCCAGGCAGCAGTGCAGGAAGTCTCGCAACCACGCGGACTGTTGCCTGGGCTTCTGCAGCTTTGGCCTGCCCCCGCTGCTGATCAGCTGTTGAACCTAGAGAAGAAGGAAATGTCACTCTCTGCCTCTCTCCTTCACATCCCAGCTGCTCACACAGACCCCACTGGACAGGCTCCACTCTCCGGTGGCACTTTCCTCCCTGCCAGAGCCAGGGACATACCTTTCCTACTCCTACTGAAAGAACCCAAAGCCAGAGGCAGCCATAGCCAGTCCAATATGCAAAGGCTCTTGCCTTCACCCTGATTTCACTGGCTGATGGAATTAGGAGCAACTCCATCAGCAAAAGCACACTTGGCTTCTCTCAGCACTGACACCAGCTCTACAGGCCATTTGGAAGACGGACTTTTGCCTAACTCTACTGTTTCCAAGGATTACTCCATAAAATGCAGCTCAGCACTGCTCACTGCTCTCTTGGGCAGAGCCCCTACCAAGCAAAATGCATCACGATTTTTTCTGCTGTTCCTGCTCTGAAATGACAAGGGGATGATCTGGACAAGGAGCACGAGAGACTGTGCAGCCTGGAACCTATCATTTTCAGGTGTTCGCAAGCTTCCCAGGCAGAAGAATGGGAGCAGATTTTGTTTGAGTGACAGCAGTATCTGAGAGCAGTTGCAGCGCACCGTGCGGGAGGTTTTCATCCGGTAAGGAGGCGCTCCTTCCACCATCTCGATGCCCACAATGCCAAAGGACCAGATGTCCACTTTGGGGCCATAGAGCTTCCTGGTGAAGATTTCTGGCGCCATCCAGTAAGTGGTCCCAACAGCTGATCTCCGTTTGCTCTGCTCAGCGGTGAGCTGAGCAGCGAGGCCAAAATCAGCTGAGGAGCAAAAACAAGCCAGCGTGAATGAGGAAAGCAAACAAAAGAAATCCCCACTGTTCCAATGTACAAGAAGGCAGCATGGTACCCAGCTGCCATAAAGGGGCCATGCTGCCATTCCACGGGCCTGCAGCCGAGGAAATATGGAATTGGCCACTTAGCAAGAGCCTCCAGTTTCAGGCAGTGCCTTTTAGTCCCCTGAAGCTATTAGACTGTAAGCGCCTTGCTTGGGAAGGGACACACACACAACCCAAAGGCACTCCTGAGCCCTTGTTCCCAGCAACACCTCCCTGCCCCTTGAGGCTGTGCTCTGTGCTTGCAGCAGGGCAGCCTGCACTGCCACAGGCACCACTGCAGGGAACCAGCAGTCACCCAAAGGCAGCCCCACAGCGCAGCCTGCCACGGCTGAGACTGGCCAACAACACCCACCCAACTTGACAGATCCGTCCAGACCCAGGAGAATGTTGTGGCTTTTGATGTCTCGGTGGATCACTTGCTTGGAGTGAAGGAAATCCAGGCCTTGCAGGCACTGAGAGAGGAAAAGGAAACACCAGCCTAAGTGGATTTCATTCCACAAGCAGGGAAGTGACACTTCTGCAGCGCTGCAACATTCCTGGGGGATGCTGAGCCATGGCAGGACAGGCTGCTGGCTAGCACAAGAGCTTGCTGCTCCAACACAAGGACAGCAGGGCCTTTCTAAGTGAGGCTGTGTTTGCTTCTGAAAGAGAAAGGGCAATTCTTCCTCTGGCCAGTGCCCTGCAAACACAGACTGAAGGAGCACTGCTGCAGTGGCTGTGCTCTCTCCAGTCAGACAACAGTAGATGCTTTTGCAAACACCACTTTGGGTGCAAAGCTCTTCTTTTTTGGCTGATCTCTCTGAGAGTCCTGTGAGGATCTCCTTGTCTTTGCCACTTGTTTGACATTGCGCCGTGAGCACCTTTGCCCTTCCGGGGAAGGAACGCAGCATACACAGGCTCCAGGCAAGTGTTTAGAGAGGCAAACACAAACACTCTAGAAGAAGGGCAGGCACACTGGCAGGCACTTCAGATACTCTTGCTACTGCCAGTCATTAGAGAAAGGCAGAAAGGAGGCTTGGAAGATGAAATCTTTCCTCTCCTTGTCACCCATGTGGAAGGACCATCCTGGCCAAGGCATGGGAAGCACAAGCGCCATCCCTTACCTCCCGAGAGACAGCGGCTATCTCTCCTTCTGCCATACGAGTCTCCCTGATGACATCGTGTAAGGAGCCTCCATCCATGTATTCCATCACGAGCCAGAGTTCCTCGTCCACCAGGTAGCTGAAAGGAGGAAACAACAGCCTGGAGGTGAATGTGCGCACTTACACAACCTGATGGATTCTTGTTTCTGTGTCTCTCTCCGAGGAAGACAGGAGGAAGTGAGGAGTCATTCACTACGCTCTACAGGCCTTGAACTCTGGGCAGTCTAAAAGACTGCTTGCTATCCACACAAACGCAACAGGTCAAGAGAAACACAATCTACAGTGCTTTGTCAGCACTTCAGACCCCTGGGGAAACAATCAAACCCCAAACCCAACATAACTATGGGGAGAGAGGACAGGAACTTTGAGGCTGATGGCTCAGTAAGATGGGGCCCAGTCTTGTCTTTGAAAGCGCCCTTCAAATTCGGTATGCCTGGAAAGATTAATGCAGCCCCCATGCAATCTCCTCCCAAGATGCCGTAGATCAGCCCAGAAACAGGAATTATCAGCTCCATCCTCTACCAGCGGCCAAAGCAGTGGTTGTTGAACCTCTGGCTTGCAGGATGTGAATGACCTTTCCTGGCAGAACAGCAGAACCACTCACCTGTCTAGATAGTTCACAAGGTTGGCATGCTTATTGCCACGCATCACCTGGATTTCATTCAGGCACAGCTCGCTGCCGCTCTCTTGCGCGAGACTAATTTTCTTTATGGCCACCTAAAACGACACAGAAAACCATGAACCAAAGAAGTCTGGGGCACAGGACCACAAGGGCAACACAGAGACAGTGATTATGGGGTGATAGTGTTGGGCTGGGCCAAGCTGCCTTGGGACTGGACATCAGACCAAGTGCTTGGGCACCTCCCAGGACACAGAGCCACACACCTTTTGCCTTGTAAACCTGGGAGAAACACAGTCTAAGCTCTCCACCTCAAAGCTCTAACAACACTCACTGAGCCCTGGGCCAGTCTTTCCACAGGTCTTCCCCATGGTCTCATTCCCATTTTCATTCACACACCTCTTGCAAGCAGGAACCCATTTGGTGCCAGTAAAATTGGAGCAAAACTGCTGGGAAACCTTTGGCACTTCTAGGGGCTTGATCATTACTCCAGCAACCACTGGCATTCTCCAGTGCACAACTACAAAGCAAACTCTTACAGGCATGGCAGATAAAATGTGTCCTAAAAACATCCTGAGGGCTCTTCCCCCTAAGAATTACAGCCCTTCATACTTCAAGGAAAAATTGCCGGGACAATGAAAACATCATTAGTGACACCTCCAAAAAACGCAACCCTGGAATTTCTTCACTTTCAGGAATTTTCATTTCACTCCACCGAAATACTTTCCTTCACACCACTGACATTTGCAATTACTGCCTGACTTCAAAAAGAAATAACCCCGGCCTTGATCTTCTAGGGATATACACCAGGCTGTAAACAGGGCTTAGGCCCTTGAGAGACTCCTTGCAGACCTCGCTCTCATAGCACAGTTCCAGGGGCAGCACTGCAGGCGGCTACAGAACTACCAGCACAATTCCCATGTATCTGCTAACAGCCAGAAATGAGAATTCAGGAAGCCTGCAGTCCCAAAGAGCAGTGCCATGCTCTGAGACACCACCTGGGCACTCAGACCCAGCCAGCGTGTCCTGCTGTGACAGACACCGCCTGGCCTCCCTGCATTCCCTGGGGCAGCTGAGGAGCACAAAATCTGTCCCCACTGTATTTGGCAGGTGGACACTGCTCTGCACTTCATTGGCCTGTGCAGCAAAGCTCTGCTGGCGACCCAAAGCTCAGCCACAGCTCACAGCAGAGGGGAGGCCACTCGACAGCTGCAGAAGCTGCGGCGCTGCTTGACGCTTACCTCTTCTCCTGTGGCAGTCTCCACTGCCATGCACACCGTGCCAAAACCCCTGGAAACAAAATAGCAGCCATGTAACAGCCATTGGAGGAAAGCCTCTGGACACGGATCCCTTCTCCAGATTGCAAGGAAATTAGTGTCTAATCACAGCTGCAGCCACAGCCAGAGCAGGGAAAGGCTTCCATTGCTCCACACACAAATGGAGAAGGCCTCAAAACACAGGATCCTTAGACAGCTGTGTTCTGAGTCCAGAGCCGTTGGCAGCTGCTTCTCTTCAGTGCACCAGACACGGGGAGGACTCTGCTTTTCTGGGGGCTTCTTGTACATTTGGCTTCTCACAGAGAAAATGGTGCAAATCATCCCATTTCCAGTCAGCAGAGCCGGCTTTCTAAGGGAACAGCTTGGTGGATTCTTTGCAGGAAAGGCCTAGACCCCACAGGATCCACGAGGGCTCTGCCATCAGGCAGATGATGCCTTTTCCTCTGGAGTGCATTGGCCCCAGGCATTGCCCTGAAGCTTTGCGATTTGCCATCTCAGCTACAAAAGAGAGCTGCTTCTTTCATTTCTGCTCTTGGCTTCTAGACTAGGTGCTGGTCATCCTGACCACTGCACCTTCTTTTCAGCAAAATACTGGAAAGAAATGTTAGCCAGAGCTGCTCCCTGACAGCTGTCAGCTGCTAACTTGACCTTTGAGGCAAGGAAGTTTCTCCTCCTTTCATTCCCAAGCATTCTGTATTCTTTTGTGACATGCAGAAATGATTTCTCCTAGGAAAAGCGGCAAACAGGTGCAACACACTCGAGGGACAGGAGAGCAGCCAGGTGCTGCTCTTTGCCGCAGAAAAGACACTGCCAGCATCCAAGCTGTCTTTGCCAAGCTGCTTTCGAACCACAGCTAAAGATGCTGCCCAGTACTGAGAGATCACCAGGTATCATCTTAACGCAGTGTCTGAGCAGCTTTGGAGCTTGCCTGACGTCGTTCTGGGGAGATGTGACAACAGCAAAATGCACAGGCCCTCCCTTGGAAGAAGGAACTGTGGCTGCACTCACCCTTTGCCAATTGTTTCCAGTTCCGTGTATTCAGCCTCGGGATCTCCCTGGCTCACCAGCATCTCTGTGAAAATCCCAAGGAAAGATGCTCACTTCAAAAGAGATCCCACCCTGCAGCAGATCAGAAAGGCAGCCCCACTCTCTGGGACACTGGGCCCTTTCAACTCAGGCACTCGGGAAACAACACCACCACCCAACCAGCACCAAACCTCAAAAACAACAGCAGCAAGACAAGCAGCCCCGCAGCACAGATGGCCTGCACAAAACTAAAAGTCTAAACTAAAATCTAAGCACGTACAGAAACAGTCAGAGGAGACAGGGACCTGAAAACTGGAACCAAGATTCTTGTCTAGCAACGTTAAGGGCAGCAGGAAAAGCAAAACTTTTCTGTTCTTGGCAATGAAAACTGTGACTTTCAAGAAATGACTTAATCTTTGCAAATATCAGAGGCGTCTTGGCTTCTGGAATCAATTGTTATCAACAGCTGCCCTTTCCAGAACAGGAAGAATATTGCAAAGTGCTTCCAGCAGTAGCACAATCTCCAGCTCTCTGCAGGACAATGCCCTTCTGCCTTTCAGGAGCAGCAGCTCGTGTTCCAACCTACTGTGATGGGCCATAGGAATGAGGTCCCTCAGCCTTCAGGACAGGCTGAGTTCTGAAGATGACCTTGGCCGTGCCCCACAGGAGCTCCTTGAGGCCTCCTCATTGGCTGGGTCACGGCCTCCTGCTCAGCCAGAAACAAGCTCTGCTTTGCCTTTTGCCTCCAGGGAAGCTCAGGCAAAGCCAAACCAGGCTGAGTTGCTCTCAGAAGCAGGAGCAACAGCCCACTGAGCCCTCACCACCTCACAGCACAACACCAGGTCCTGTGTGGAGGCCTCAGGACCCGGCACTCAGCTGAGGAGGAACAGGAGGCGGGACAGCTCACACCCACACACGCACACACAGGCACTGCTCCAGCAGACAAGGATCACAGAGGACGTACTCAGCGTGGCCAGGCACTCGTCCTCTGTCCCCTCTCCCAGCCGCTCTCTGCTGCCAGAGGAGCTGGTCGTGCTCCAGATGCACGAGCTGCTCCTGCTTGACTTGCCAGCCTGGGGACTGGAGGCTCCTTCAGAGCCTTCCGCTGCAGCTCGTGCAGGTGCCAGGACACAGGAGGTGGAGCTCTGGGACAAGAAATGAAGGAGGGTCACAAATGTGCCTGGCAGAGATGCCCCTCCCATCCCATTTCAAATGCAAGCCCCTAGCAAGATGCTGCTGGCCACAGCCAGGGCTCTTCACCCCTCAGCTTTTGCAGCCCGCTTCTCTGGCTCAAGGCCCAAAATCCAAAGGCTGCTTTTACACCACGGACAAAATGACACCACAGACACTGCTAACCAAAGCTGGCACTTACTGATGTTGTTTGCTCTGGCCCAGGGCTGACAGCAGGGGCAGCTTCATCAGCACCTTCCTCCTCTTCAGCCTCTTCCTCAGGTACAGCAGCAGCCAGAGCAGGTGCTGACGCTGCCCTTCTGCTCTGTGGACACACAGCAGCATGAGGGACACAAAAGAACCTGTCATTC
The DNA here is from genome assembly GCF_027477595.1 of Haemorhous mexicanus. NCBI lineage: Eukaryota > Metazoa > Chordata > Aves > Passeriformes > Fringillidae > Haemorhous > Haemorhous mexicanus. The sequence goes on along the minus strand of NC_082381.1, from coordinate 42,498,834 downwards.
AGAACCTCACCTATATTCAGCTACAGGCCCTGCTGCATCTCAGCTGTTCCTTTAGCTACTGACAGCTGCTCTCTGCCGAGGGCCAGCTCCCTCCTGGGGACAGTGTCTCCTCATATCCTGCAAGCTTCTGAACTGCACCTTTGCACCGCTCTCTTCACTGGGGATGGGGAGCCTGCACAGCCACTGGGCACCAAGGGCATCCCTTGTAGCCCAGGAGCATCCAAGGACATCCTAATCCTCCCTCTTGTCTCTTGCTAAGACAAATTCACAGCCCCTTTCACAACAGTAGGAAGGTGATGCCTAAACATCCAGCTTCCAAGTTCCATACTCGTTTTCCAGGCCTAAGGGCCTTGGGGAAGGGCTGGAAAGATTCCAGCCCTCAGCATCTTAAGCCAGGCACAGGAGGTGCTGTCTGATCTGAAACTTGCAGCTATGCTTTGCTCCAGCCACAGGACTTCCCAGAGCTGCCACTTACTGATGCTGGATGCTCAGGCCCTGTAGTGGCAGCAGGTGCAGTTTGGTGGGCATCTTCCTCCCCTTTGGCCTCTTCTCCAGGAAGACACGCAGCCACAGGAGGCTCCGAGGTTGGTTTTGGGCTCTGCAGACAGACGCAGCGTGAGGGACACGTAACCTTCTTTATATTCAGCTCTAGAGCCAGGTGCACTAAGGAGAAATCATCTGCAGAGAAATGGGATTCCAAGGTGCTCAAACTCAAGTAAAATGAGCCAGTGAGACGGGACTGCACTCTCTCGTACAGGAGAGATTCCATCGTGGCTTCAAGTACCCAGCAGCCCCACTTCCAGCTGCTTAAAAGCTCTGGAAAGGAACTGGAGAAAACAGCCCGGGATCCTCCTGCTGCTGCTGCTGTGGCTGCAAAGAGCCCGGACTGTACTTTCATTCATCCAGCCAGGCTGGCACTGGACTGCAACAGGCCACAGCTCACAGCTTGCTCCACAATGGTCTAATGCTACCAACGCCAGAGGCTCCTTTGCCACTCACCCAAAGACCAGATTCTCTCCAGGCACGGGTGATGTGACCTGCAACACACAAGGGAAGAACATCCAGATGCTGTAAGAAAACTGCCTGGGCTGGGCAAGCCCACGAAAATGTCAACCCAAAGACAGAGCATTCTGCTTTCACTACATCGGCACTCCAGCAGCAACCCATGCTCTGCTGTGCCACACAGCAAGCAAGACAACAGCACAAAATACTGCCTGGTGTCTACCTTCTGTCCTCTCTGTCCACTCAACCCATAGAAACTTGAGACTGCAAGTCCCAGTGGTTCAGTCATTGCTTCTGCCCCAGCCACCCAGCAGCAGCCACAGCTCCTCTCTTTCCTGTACTTCAGTTTTCTCAAGACATTGCTTGCAGCAATTGCCATGAACTTACTGAAAGCCTTTCCCCAGAGCGGTTTCCCCCAAGTTCCCCTTAGCCATGGTGGCAGTTCTATCGTGACACAGCACAGGAACAGCTCCTGTGTTCAGGAGCATACAAGAACTCCTCTGAAATGTCTCTCCCAGAGGCCTTTTCCAAGCGGGTTCTGTGATTTCATCACAGAACAAATGGTTCTTGCAGCGCTCAGGAAGTGTCAAGTTCCACAGGCACATGCTGGGATGAGGGAATGCAGACAAGAAGAAGACCTGATCTGAGGCACTTTCCCTCAGTCCTGGAGAGCAGTGCACAGCTTTTACAAGGACTCCTGCCAAGCTCTCCCAGTCTTCCCATCCTGGAAGTTCTCTTGCTTGAGCCAGCAAACCGAGGAGACTCCAGACCCCATTGCCAAAGGCTATGGCACGGCAGGAGTGGAAACCCTGCGGGCTACATTACAAAGGCTGCCCACGCCCCCCTGGCTAGAGACAACCCCTTCTTAGCTGCAGCTGTGGGCAGTGGCTTCACCCAACTAAAGGCCTCTTTGTGGCATTTGGGTTTCCATATGCTGCACTGAACAAAGACATCTACTTACGTGCCAGGTGGGTGAAAAAGTACCCAGAATAAGCCACGGAGAACGCCGTGAAAGCTGCAGCACACACTCCCTCCATGGCTTGAGCAGCGCTGCTCAAGTCTGCACCAGACAACGCCTCTTGGGAGAAAACAGAAATACTCAGCGTCCTGCTGGCAGAGACCTCGTCGACGTGCAGGTTCCGCCTGCAGTGAGCGTGCCACAGAGCTGCTCTGCACACTGAGCCCTTCCGGGCCTCGGCACAGCAACTTTGCCTGACAACGCTGCCATGCGGCCGCTGACATCACAATAGCAGCGCCCTGGGCTGCTTTGTGAGCTCAGGCACAGAACCAGACCTTCTCTACAGCTAATGCCAACAAAAGCCTGCAGAGTTCTCCTCTACTGCAAAGCAACACAAGAAGCCCTCCTAGTCCATAACCTTGTGCTCACGGCATCTAAGAGTAAAAGCACACTAAGCCCCTCTGGCCCACACTGAGAAGCTGAGCGCTGAGAAGGGTCCAGGATGTGAGGAAGCACATGAGTGCTCTTTGGCCACTATTGCTTCTGAGCAAAAAGCAGAAGGCTTCTTCCAGCTGGATCTTCCTTTGTTTTAGAAAGCAGCAAACAGGGAGAAGCACTACTTCAATTACATTTTGAGCTTTCTCCTAGGTACAGTGTTGAGGTCGGTTTGAATAATGAAGGACACTTCAATTTGAGGCCATGGGAAAGCCATTTGTACTTAGGGTGAGCCAGACCTCCCACCCATGGTCCTCTTGTTCAGTTATTCAAATTATTACTAGAAAATTCTGGTTTCTCTGCATTACCACTGGGTAATTGTTGCTGCATTAAATGTAATATTCCAAATCACTCTTTCCTGTTGGATCCATTCTTCAAACCCCACCCGGATGCCTCCCCTTTTGGGAATGTATAAGTATCCTTGGAGACCCTGGACTCCAGGCTTTTTCTGGTTCATTCTTCCTACTGTGCACGCTGTTTAGTTTGTTATTTTGCTATTACATTAAAGTTGCTTTTCCAAACAACTGGATCAAGCAGTCTCTCTCATCAAAGTCAACAGGGCCAGTTCTCCAGGAAGCCACCGGCCAGGTGTCTGAGCTTGGACCAGAGCGCTTCCCCTCTTGTTATGAATATGAACGAGGCCAAACTTCCTCTGGAGAAAGAGGTTCTCCTTTATTAAAATAGCTGCAAGGAATGGCGTACCCAGGATAAGCCCGAGCACCCACACAGCGAGCCAAAAACACAACAGTGCGCTATCCCCAAGTGCACGGGCTTGCCTCCAGAAAACAAGTTTCTAAAAAGAAGTACCTCGAACCAACCAAACTACCCCCATTTATAGCTGCCTTCAAGTCCAGGATTGGTCCATTTTGGATCTGCATGGTCATTGGTCCATTTCCAGGCTTCCCATTGGTCTTTAACGCCATTCATTCTGGACCAATCGTTTCTGCAGGGCTTCGAATGATTGCTCAGATCTTCTATCCGATCCCTCTTCGACCTTGCCGTGCCCCGCCGGACTGCCCTTCCACCAAACCCTGGACCCTTCTCCTAGAACATTCTAATAACCCCACCCCCCTTAACATAATACAATTAATGTAACGTAATTAATACAATATAATTGAACTATACCCTAACTTAACATAACTTAACTTTTACTTATAACATCTCTCACCCGAACAGGGACCCCTGACATTCAGGGGACCTGCTGAGAACCCACCCTGCCTCCAAGAGGGGGTTGTAAGCTTTTCCCTTCTGGACGGAGTAATGCCTGGCAGAATTTTGCTGGATAAGGAGCAAGGAGGACACTGCGTTACCATCAGCCCTCTGAAGATGGTAGGAGTAGGGCTACATCTGCCCCATTTTCTGATTTCCCCTTTGTTAGTGTTTCTAAAGCTGCTCTAAAATGGGAGCACGGATGTCTGTAGTGGAGAGAGACACTTACAAATCATTCAAGTTGAGACTAGAGAACCGAGGAAAAAAAATTGAAAAAAAGGAGCTTCAAGAATTTGTTTGATGGGTCTTCAAAGATGCCATAGAAATCACTGAATCTAAGTTAAATCCTACTCTCTACTAGGACTCAGTTGGAAAAGGCATTAACAGTTGGGCTGAAAATTGGAATTGCTCAGCACAAAATTAATTCCTAGTTTTCAAAAAATGTATGATGTATTCCAGTTGGAGGAAGAGGAGAGAAAGATGAAAATATAATTGCTTGGAGAAGAGAAAAAATTACTAGTGCCTCTCCTGACTGCCAGCATCAATCCATCCCTTCAGTGGGAAGCAGAATCAACCCTAGAGGACTAAACAGTTTACAAACCTGGCAGTCAGATGTAACACAATATCCATCCTTTCCTGGATTCAAATATATACATGTTTCTGTTGATACTTTTTCAGGAGCTCTCTTTGCTACTTCACACACCCTGGGAAAAAGCCCTAGACATTATCAAACACTTTTCACAACTTTTCTCTTTAGAGATAAAGGAAATCCTCAGAATTCCTATAGGAATTCCTAAAGAATTCTTAAAGGAATTCTGAGGAAAATATACATCTTTAGGAATTCCTCAGAAAATATATACAAATAATGGCCATGGGTACAATTCACACAAAGTACAACAATTTTTTAACTTATGGGGAGTAAGTTACAGGTATTCTCCATTCCTCCACAGGACAATCAGTAATTGAAAGGACACACATTCTTTGAAAGACCTTTTAGAAAAACAAAAATGGAGGCCTTATCAACAGTAGAAAGGCTGTCTAAGCCATGTATGTTTTTAACCTTCTTAAAAATTAATTAATGGAATCAATACTGCCAGTTTTTTGACATCTTAGTAATTGCACCCAAGCCAAGCTGAAGGAGAGACCACCAGTTCTGATCAAGGACCCTGAGACTTCACCAATCTCTGGCCCCTTTCTGTTAATTCCATGGGGTAGGGGTTATGCTTGTGTATCCACAGGTACAGGACCCAGGGGGATCCCCGCCAAGAACATTAAGCCACATCTACAGCCACCACCAGAAACAGCAACAAACCCCAACAACTGACACCAAGAAAAAGAAGGAGACAAGAGAAAGGGGAGCTCCCACAGCAGGTTGAAAACTTGGATCTCCTTCTTCCTCTGTTGCACCTTCCTTCTTCTTGGTGCTACTTGGATAGTGCCGCAACCAAAACAAAATATTAGCACATGGACATGGCTGTCAGGACTTATAAGGTTTGTGCTGTATGAACTTATCTGACCACAGTGATTCTGTTTAGCCCAGCAGAAGCTTTTTTGCAGAAAGGGGTGGATAAACTTCAAATCAAAGAGGGAACCAATTGGATTAACAACCTTTTGAAAGGAAGGCATCTATCATCCAAATTGATCTCTATTATAAAGACTGGGCATGTAATTTTGCTAGTAGTGATGTAGATAATACTTATTTCTTCTTGTATTTTCAAGTTAATGTTTAAAACCCTAGAAAAAACAGTTTTCCTTTCTACCTTAGAAAAACAAAAAAAGGGAGATGTTGGGGGTAGTGTGAATAATGAAGGAGACTTCAATTTGAGGCCATGGGAAAACCCTCTTTAATTACGGTGAGCAAGAGCTCCCACCCATGAGCCTCTCCTTCAGTTATTCAAATTATTCCTAGAAAGTCCTGATTTCTCTGCATTACCGTTGGATAATTATTACTACATTACTTCTAAAATTCCTAATACTTCTTTCCTGTTGGATCCATTCCTCAAACCCTGCCGGAACCCCTCCCTTTTTGAGAATCTATAAGTACCCCTGCAGACCCTGGAACCCAGCTTTTTCTGGTTTGTTCTTCCTACTGTGCACGCTGTTTAGTTTGTTGTTTCGCTATTACACTAAAGTTGCTTTTCCGAACAATTGGATCAAGCAGTCTCTCTCCTCAAAGTCGCCAGGGCCATTTCTTGGATAAGCCACTTGCCAACGACCCAGGATAGAATCAGAGGGCTTCAGTACAGAGCCAAGGTCATGGATACACTTTTTATTCAAAACATATTACATCATGGCCATGGGTGTGATTTCAGCAGGGAAATGCCATGACAGGAAATGAAAGGAGGATCCTTCTGTCTGACTCACTCTAACAGAGAGGCCTTGGGAACAAAGCACCACCACCATTTTTTTCCCCCATTTTTGTCCCTCCACAGTAATTTTTAGGACACGGGCCTGAGATGGGTGGCGGGGAAGTGATAGCTCTGACACACAGCTGAAACCATCAGGGCCAGGGTGGCATGTGGCACTTTTTCCACACCAGCAGAACAAGGCAACCCAGAGTGGAGACACTTAATCCAAGTGAGTTCGGCTAAGACAAAAGGGAGTCCAGCCAAGCCAAGTGCAGCCCAGCAGGGTGGTAGGAAGAGGCAGGGAAGCGGCAGATCCCATTCCCACACACATGCCCAGCGTGGCGGGCTGATGGCAGCGGCAGTGCCAAACAGAGCTCCGCAGGGAGACAGAGACACCCATCGCCATCGCCACTGCCACCATCACTGCCGCACAGAGGGAGGAGAAACTGCCACTGCAGGTCCACAGCTTCTCCAGGCAGCACCAGCAGCCCCCATCTACCATCAGAACCATTCCGTAAGCCCTCGCCATCCTGTCTTTGCTCCGGCGCCCTATGTGACACTCTACCTTTCTTGGCTACGCCATTGCATTCTTCGCACAATTTTCTTCTTATTCTTTCATACTGCTTTATTTTTTACCTTCAGTACATTGTAACTCTAACATCTTTAGCTTCTCATAAATTGTTTTTTCCATTGTCCCCCTCCATTGTGGTGGAGAAGGAGAGAGAGGAGAGACTTTACAAGGTTTATATCAAGAAGAGGACACAAAAAGGAGGGAAGGCCTTAGAAAGGAAAAACACACCTCATGCTGCCTCATTTGGAACAAATAAATGTGTAATTTTCTTAAAATCCAGCCACAAAGACTCTTTGGAATCTTGAGAGCCAAGCAGCACAGGAACCTGGAAACCTTGTTGTGAGATGTCGCAAGTTCGGGCTTGCTAGGGCCCTGTGGATGGAAGAGGCTTTAAATGCCAAGTCACGGTGAAATAGCAAAATAAGCCCCTTCTTCTGCCTTTGGGACCCCAGCTTATCTCTCTTTAACCCCACAGGTTACTTCTCCTTAACCCCTGCTATTGGACAATTTCTGATCCCCTCTCGCCCTCTTTAGTGGGCTGTTTTAGCCCATTCTAGTTAGCAGAGCCGTGGCTGGAACCCTTCACAGACCCCAATAAAGCCATCGCTGTGGAACTCCAGAGCTGCCTTCTCCTCTCTCCTGTCTGTCTTTTGGTGGGATTGCATGGTTCCTAGGCAAGCCAAAGAGCTGGAAATCATAAAAGAGCTGATATTCACTAAAGACCTCATATCCCTTAAGCTTGCGAAGGTTGCCTGTGGCTAAGAGTGGCTTGGGCACTCGCACAGTCTGTCCCCAAAGGACTAAGCTATCAATCCTGTGCTGCCTGCTCAGGGGCAAACCTGCCCAGCAGGAAGCCGGAAGAGTGGGACAGTAGAGGACATTGCTGGCTCAGAACCTTTCAGGAGCATGTCTGTGGGGAAAGGGGCAGATCAAGCCTTGCCCTGCTGAGGCGATGCCCTACTCTGCACGCCCCACTCCCCCAGGCCTGCATCCCAGCCCAGCAGTGGCCGCTGGTCCCTGGCACACCAGAGGCAATGCTCCACACCTGTGTCTGGAGCCCCTATCCTAGCACCTAAATGGCCAGGCGAGTGGGAGCCCCATGTGGGGGAAGGCCCCAGGAAAGCCAGAGGGTACTTCTCACCTCGGGATATGTGGCCACCACATGTCTTGACCCTGCCTCCTCTTAGAATTTCTACCAGCTGAACACCACTGGAAGCAGGAGTGGTAGAGCTTATTCACAGGGTGAGAACAAAGGGAAGCTTCCAGCACAGTGAAGGTTTTATTTATTCTAGTATTTATTTTGACTATCAGGCTAAACAAACTACAAACTATGAGCCATAAAATAGAAACAACAAACTATGAGCTATATACTAGAAACTTCAAACTACGAGCTATAAACTACAAACTAGAAACTGCAAGCTCCAAAAACATCAGTGGCCTCTTCCAGGGCTAGTATCTCCTGTCGGCCATAAACTGCTGCGTTGCCACGATCAGAGGCGTCAGGTCAGAGGTCGGCTTGGCTGATGTTACAAATGGATGCTGCCCAAAGAGAAAAAGAAAACATGAACTTCTACTTTCCTCACAGGCTGAAACAGGCTTTCTCTGGCTACCAGAAAGGTACAGAAAGCAGAAGGGAGGGCATTCTGGGCACCTCTGCCTCCACCTCCAGGATCTTACTACAAGAGGCAAACATGGCTCCCAATCCCACAAATCCATTATTCCAGATGTCTTCAGATTAAGGAGATCTGGTCGAGGTGACCTTGAAAGGCTCCTCCCAAGGCATTCTAGGCCAGGATTCTCCCCTGTTTTCCTTTGAAAAGCCCCCAGACTGGAGATCTTAGCAGCGGGGCCCAGCAGACGCCTTGGAATTGAGCAGGTGAGGAGCCCCTGGCAGCGGGCAGCTGGCGCAGCCTGCAGCCGCTTTGCCTTTTACCTGCAGGAGTTCCTGGGCAGACCAGCGCCTGTCCTCCTCCCTCTCCAGGCAGCAGTGCAGGAAGTCTCGCAACCACGCGGACTGTTGCCTGGGCTTCTGCAGCTTTGGCCTGCCCCCGCTGCTGATCAGCTGTTGAACCTAGAGAAGAAGGAAATGTCACTCTCTGCCTGTCTCCTTCACACCCCAAACTGCTCACACAGACCCCACTGGACAGGCTCCACTCTCCAGTGGCACTTTACTCCCTGCCAGAGCCAGGGACATACCTTTCCTACTCCTACTGAAAGAACCCAAAGCCAGAGGCAGCCATAGCCAGTCCAATATGCAAAGGCTCTTGCCTTCACCCTGATTTCACTGGCTGATGGAATAAGGAGCAACTCCATCAGCAAAAGCACACTTGGCTTCTCTCAGCACTGACACCAGCTCTACAGGCCATTTGGAAGACGGACTTTCGCCTAACTCTACTGTTTCCAAGGATTACTCCATAAAATGCAGCTCAGCACTGCTCACTGCTCTCTTGAGCAGAGCTCCTACCAAGCAAAATGCATCACGATTTTTTCTGCTGTTCCTGCACTGAAATGACAAGGGGATAATCTGGACAAGGAGCACGAGAGACTGTGCAGCCTGGAACCTATCATTTTCAGGTGTTCGCAAGCTTCCCAGGCAGAAGAATGGGAGCAGATTTTGTTTGAGTGACAGCAGTATCTGAGAGCAGTTGCAGCGCACCGTGCGGGAGGTTTTCATCCGGTAAGGAGGCGCTCCTTCCACCATCTCGATGCCCACAATGCCAAAGGACCAGATGTCCACTTTGGGGCCATAGAGCTTCCTGGTGAAGATTTCTGGCGCCATCCAGTAAGTGGTCCCAACAGCTGATCTCCGTTTGCTCTGCTCAGCGGTGAGCTGAGCAGCGAGGCCAAAATCAGCTGAGGAGCAAAAACAAGCCAGCGTGAATGAGGAAAGCAAACAAAAGAAATCCCCACTGTTCCAATGTCCAAGAAGGCAGCGTGGTACCCAGCTGCCATAAAGGGGCCATGCTGCCATTCCTCGGGCCTGCAGCTGAGGAAATACGGAATTGGCTACTTAGCAAAAGCCTCCAGTTCCAGTCAGTGCCTTTTAGTCCCCTGAAGCTATTAGACTGTAAGCGCCTTGCTTGGGAAGGGACACACACACAACCCAAAGGCACTCCTGAGCCCTTGTTCCCAGCAACACCTCCCTGCCCCTTGAGGCTGTGCTCTGTGCTTGCAGCAGGGCAGCCTGCACTGCCACAGGCACCACTGCAGGGAACCAGCAGCCACCCAAAGGCAGCCCCACAGCGCAGCCTGCCACGGCTGAGACTGGCCAACAACACCCACCCAACTTGACAGATCCGTCCAGACTCAGGAGAATGTTGTGGCTTTTGAAGTCTCGGTGGATCACTTGCTTGGAGTGAAGGAAATCCAGGCCTTGCAGGCACTGAGAGAGGAAAAGGAAACACCAGCCTAAGTGGATTTCATTCCACAAGCAGGGAAGTGACACTTCTGCAGCGCTGCAACATTCCTGGGGGATGCTGAGCCATGGCAGGACAGGCTGCTGGCAAGGGCAAGAGCTTGCTGCTCCAACACAAGGACAGCAGGGCCTTTCTAAGTGAGGCTGTGTTTGCTTCTGAAAGAGAAAGGGCAATTCTTCCTCTGGCCAGTGCCCTGCAAACCCAGACTGAAGGAGCACTGCTGCAGTGGCTGTGCTCTCTCCAGTCAGACAACAGTAGATGCTTTTGCATACACCACTTTGAGTGCAAGGCTCTCCTTTGAGGCTGAACTCTCTGAGAGTCCTGTGAGGATCTCCTTGTCTTTGCCACTTGTTTGACATTGCGCCGTGAGCACCTTTGCCCTTCCAGGGAAGGAACGCAGCATACACAGGCTCCAGCCAAGTGTTTAGGGAGGCAAACACAAACACTCTAGAAGAAGGGCAGGGACACTGGCAGGCACTTCAGATACTCTTGCTACTGCCAGTCATTAGAGAAAGGCAGAAAGGAAGCTTGGAAGATGAAATCTTTCCTCTCCTTTTCACCCATGTGGAAGGACCATCCTGGCCAAGGCATGGGAAGCACAAGCGCCATCCCTTACCTCCCGAGAGACAGCTGCTATCTCTCCTTCTGCCATACGAGTCTCCCTGATGACATCGTGTAAGGAGCCTCCATCCATGTATTCCATCACGAGCCAGAGTTCCTCGTCCACCAGGTAGCTGAAAGGAGGAAACAACAGCCTGGAGGTGAATGTGCGCACTTACACGACCTGATGGATTCTTGTTTCTGTGTCTCTCTCCGAGGAAGACAGGAGGAAGTGAGGAGTCATTCACTACGCTCTACAGGCCTTGAACTCTGGGCAGTCTAAAAGACTGCTTGCTATCCACAACAACGCAACAGGTCGAGGGAAACATCCTACAGTGCTTTGTCAGCACTTCAGACCCCTGGGGAAACAATCAAACCCCCAACCAAACATAACTATGGGGAGAGAGGACAGGAACTTTGAGGCTGATGGCTCAGTAAGATGGGGCCCAGTCTTGTCTTTGAAAGCGCCCTTCAAACTCGGTATGCCAGAAAAGATTAACGCAGCCCCAATGCAATCTCCTCCCAAGATGCCGTAGATCAGCCCAGAAACAGGAATTATCAGCTCCATCCTCTACCAGCGGCCAAAGCAGTGGTTGTTGAACCTCTGGCTTGCAGGATGTGAATGACCTTTCCTGGCAGAACAGCAGAACCACTCACCTGTCTAGATAGTTCACAAGGTTGGCATGCTTATTGCCACGCATCACCTGGATTTCATTCAGGCACAGCTGGCTGCCGCTCTCTTGCGCGAGACTAATTTTCTTTATGGCCACCTAAAACGACACAGAAAACCATGAACCAAAGAAGTCTGTGGCACAGGACCACAAGGGCAACACAGAGACAGTGATTATGGGGTGATAGTGCTGGGCTGGGCCAAGCTGCCTTGGGACTGGACATCAGACCACGTGCTTGGGCACCTCCCAGGACACAGAGCCACACACCCTTTGCCTTGTAAACCTGGGAGAAACACGGTCTAAGCTCTCCACCTCAAAGCTCTAACAACACTCACTGAGCCCTGGGCCAGTCTTCCCCCAGGTCTTCCCCATGGTCTCATTCCCATTTTCATTCACACACCTCTTGCAAGCAGGAACCCATTTGGTGCCAGTAAAAATGAAGCAAAACTGCTGGGAAACCTTTGGCACTTCTAGGGGCTTGATCATTACTCCAGCAACCACTGGCATTCTCCAGTGCACAACTACAAAGCAAACTCTTACAGGCATGGCAGATAAAATGCTGTCCTAAAAACATCCTGAGGGCTCTTCCCCCTAAGAATTACAGCCCTTCATACTTCAAGGAAAAATTGCCGGGACGGTGAAAACATCCTTAGTGACACCTCCAAATAACGCAACCCTGGAATTTCCTCACTTTCAGGAATTTTCATTTCACTCCACCGAAATACTTTCCTTCACACCACTGACATTTGCAATTACTGCCTGACTTCAAAAAGAAAAAACCCCAGCCTTGATCTTCTAGGGATATACACCGGGCTGTAAACAGGGCTTAGGCCCTTGAGAGACTCCTTGCAGACCTCGCTCTCATAGCACAGTTCCAAGGGCAGCACTGCAGGCGGCTACAGAACTACCAGCACGATTCCCATGTATCTGCTAACAGCCAGAAATGAGAATTCAGGAAGCCTGCAGTCCCAAAGAGCAGTGCCATGCTCTGAGACACCACCTGGGCACTCAGACCCAGCCAGCGTGTCCTGCTGTGACAGACACCGCCTGGCCTCCCTGCATTCCCTGGGGCAGCTGAGGAGCACAAAATCTGTCCCCACTGTATTTGGCAGGCGGACACTGCTCTGCACTTCATTGGCCTGTGCAGCAAAGCTCTACTGGCGAGCCAAAGCTCAGCCACAGCTCACAGCAGAGGGGAGGCCACTCGACAGCTGCAGAAGCTGCGGCGCTGCTTGACGCTTACCTCTTCTCCTGTGGCAGTCTCCACTGCCATGCACACCGTGCCAAAACCCCTGGAAACAAAACAGCAGCCATGTAACAGCCATTGGAGGAAAGCCTCTGGACACGGATCCCTTCTCCAGATTGCAAGGAAATTAGTGTCTAATCACAGCTGCAGCCACAGCCAGAGCAGGGAAAGGCTTCCATTGCTCCACACACAAATGGAGAAGGCCTCAAAACACAGGATCCGTAGACAGCTGTGTTCTGAGTCCAGAGCCGTTGGCAGCTGCTTCTCTTCAGTGCACCAGACACAGGGAGGACTCTGCTTTTCTGGGGGCTTCTTGTACATTTGGCTTCTCACAGAGAAAATGGTGCAAATCAGTCCCATTTCCAGTCAGCAGAGCCGGCTTTCGAAGGGAACAGCTTGGTGGATTCTTTGCAGGAAAGGCCTAGACCCCACAGGATCCACGAGGGCTCTGCCATCAGGCAGATGATGCCTTTTCTTCTGGAGTGCATTGGCCCCAGGCATTGCCCTGAAGCTTTGCGATTTGCCATCTCAGCTACAAAAGAGAGCTGCTTCTTTCATTTCTGCTCTTGGCTTCTAGACTAGGTGCTGGTCATCCTGACCACTGCACCTTCTTTTCAGCAAAATACTGGAAAGAAATGTTAGCCAGAGCTGCTTCCTGACAGCTGTCAGCTGCTAACTTGACCTTTGAGGCAAGGAAGTTTCTCCTCCTTTCATTCCCAAGCATTCTGTATTCTTTTGTGACATGCAGAAATTATTTCTCCTAGGAAAAGCGGCAAACAGGTGCAACACACTCGAGGGACAGGAGAGCAGCCAGGTGCTGCTCTTTGCCGCAGAAAAGACATTGCCAGCATCCAAGCTGTCTTTGCCATGCTTTCGAACCACAGCTAAAGATGCTGCCCAGTACTGAGAGATCATCAGGTATCATCCTAACGCAGTGTCTGAGCAGCTTTGGAGCTTGCCTGACGTCGTTCTGGGGAGATGTGACACCAGCAAAATGCACAGGCCCTCCCTTGGAAGAAGGAACTGTGGCTGCACTCACCCTTTGCCAATTGTTTCCAGTTCCGTGTATTCAGCCTCAGGATCTCCCTGGCTCACCAGCATCTCTGTGAAAATCCCAAGGAAAGATGCTCACTTCAAAAGAGATCCCACCCTGCAGCAGATCAGAAAGGCAGCCCCACTCTCTGGGACACTGGGCCCTTTCAACTCAGGCACTCGGGAAACAACACCACCACCCAACCAGCACCAAACCTCAAAAACAACAGCAGCAAGACAAGCAGCCCCGCAGCACAGATGGCCTGCACAAAACTAAAAGTCTAAACTAAAATCTAAGCACGTACAGAAACAGTCAGAGGAGACAGGGACCTGAAAACTGGAACCAAGATTCTTGTCTAGCAACGTTAAGGGCAGCAGGAAAAGCAAAACTTTTCTGTTCTTGGCAATGAAAACTGTGACTTTCAAGAAATGACTTAATCTTTGCAAATATCAGAGGCGTCTTGGCTTCTGGAATCAATTGTTATCAACAGCTGCCCTTTCCAGAACAGGAAGAATATTGCAAAGTGCTTCCAGCAGTAGCACAATCTCCAGCTCTCTGCAGGACAATGCCCTTCTGCCTTTCAGGAGCAGCAGCTCGTGTTCCAACCTACTGTGATGGGCCTTAGGAATGAGGTCCCTCAGCCTTCAGGACAGGCTGAGTTCTGAAGATGACCTTGGCCGTGCCCCACAGGAGCTCCTTGAGGCCTCCTCATTGCCTGGGTCACGGCCTCCTGCTCAGCCAGAAACAAGCTCTGCTTTGCCTTTTGCCTCCAGGGAAGCTCAGGCAAAGCCAAACCAGGCTGAGCTGCTCTCAGAGGCAGGAGCAACAGCCCGCTGAGCCCTCACCACCTCACAGCACAACACCAGGTCCTGTGTGGAGGCCTCAGGACCCGGCACTCAGCTGAGGAGGAACAGGAGGCGGGACAGCTCACACCCACACACGCACACACAGGCACTGCTCCAGCAGACAAGGATCACAGAGGACGTACTCAGCGTGGCCAGGCACTCGTCCTCTGTCCCCTCTCCCAGCCGCTCTCTGCTGCCAGAGGAGCTGGTCGTGCTCCAGATGCACGAGCTGCTCCTGCTTGACTTGCCAGCCTGGGGACTGGAGGCTCCTTCAGAGCCTTCCGCTGCAGCTCGTGCAGGTGCCAGGACACAGGAGGTGGAGCTCTGGGACAAGAAATGAAGGAGGGTCACAAATGTGCCTGGCAGAGATGCCCCTCCCATCCCATTTCAAATGCAAGCCCCTAGCAAGATGCTGCTGGCCACAGCCAGGGCTCTTCACCCCTCAGCTTTTGCAGCCCGCTTCTCTGGCTCAAGGCCCAAAATCCAAAGGCTGCTTTTACACCACGGACAAAATGACACCACAGACACTGCTAACCAAAGCTGGCACTTACTGATGTTGTTTGCTCTGGCCCAGGGCTGACAGCAGGGGCAGCTTCATCAGCACCATCCGCCTCTTCAGCCTCTTCCTCAGGTACAGCAGCAGCCAGAGCAGGTGCTGACGCTGCCCTTCTGCTCTGTGGACACACAGCAGCATGAGGGACACAAAAGAACCTGTCATTCAGAACCTCACCTATATTCAGCTACAGGCCCTGCTGCATCTCAGCTGTTCCTTTAGCTACTGACAGCTGCTCTCTGCCGAGGGCCAGCTTCCTCCTGGGGACAGTGTCTCCTCATATCCTGCAAGCTTCTGAACTGCACCTTTGCACCGCTCTCTTCACTGGGGATGGGGAGCCTGCACAGCCACTGGGCACCAAGGTCCTCACTTGTAGCCCAGGAGCATCCAAGGACATCCTAATGCTCCGTCTTGTCTCTTGCTAAGACAAATTCACAGCCCCTTTCAGAACAGTAGGAAGGTGATGCCTAAACATCCAACTTCCAAGTTCCATACTCGTTTTCCAGGCCTAAGTGCCTTGGGCAAGGGCTGGAAAGATTCCAGCCCTAAGCATTTTCAGCCAGGTACAGGAGGTGCTGTCTGATCTGAAACTTGCAGCTATGCTTTGCTCCAGCCACAGGACTTCCCAGAGCTGCCACTTACTGATGCTGGATGCTCAGGCCGTGTAGTGGCAGCAGGTGCAGTTTGGTGGGCATCTTCCTCCCCTTTGGCCTCTTCTCCAGGAAGACACACAGCCACAGGAGGCTCCGAAGTTGGTTTTGGGCTCTGCAGACAGACGCAGCGTGAGGGACATGTAACCTTCTTTATATTCAGCTCAAGAGCCAGGTGCACTAAGGAGAAATCATCTGCAGAGAAATGGGATTCCAAGGTGCTCAAACTCAAGTAAAAATGGGCCAATGAGACGGAACTGCACTCTCTGATTCAGGAGAGATTCCATCGTGGCTTCAAGTACCCAGCAGCCCCACTTCCAGCTGCTTAAAAGCTCTGGAAAGGAACTGGAGAAAACAGCCCGGGATCCTCCTGCTGCTGCTGCTGTGGCTGCAAAGAGCCCGGACTGTACTTTCATTCATCCAGCCAGGCTGGCACTGGACTGCAACAGGCCACAGCTCACAGCATGCTCCACAATGGTCTAATGCTACCAACGCCAGAGGCTCCTTTGCCACTCACCCAAAGACCAGATTCTCTCCAGGCGTGGGTGATGTGACCTGCAACACACAAGGGAAGAACATCCAGATGCTGTAAGAAAAGTGCCTCAGCTGGGCAAGCCTACCAGAAAGTCAACCCAAAGACAGAGCATTCTGCTTTCACTACATCGGCACTCCAGCAGCAACCCATGCTCTGCTGTGCCACACAGCAAGCAAGACAACAGCACAAAATACTGCCTGGTGTCTACCTTCTGTCCTCTCTGGCCACTCAACCCATAGAAACTTGAGACTGTGCAAGTCCCAGTGGTTCAGTCATTGCTTCTGCCCCAGCCCAGCCAGCAGCAGCCACAGCTCCTCTTTTTCCTGTACTTCAGTTTTCTCAAGACATTGCTTGCAGCAATTGCCATGAGCTTGCTGAAAGCCTTTCCCCAGAGAGTCTTCTCCCAAGTTCCGCTTAGCCATGGTGCCAGTTCTATCGTGACACAGCACAGGAACAGTTCCTGTGTTCAGGAGCATACAAGATCTCCTCTGAAATGTCTCTCCCAGAGGCCTTTTCCAAGCGGGTTCTGTGATTTCATCACAGAACAAATGGTTCTTGCAGCGCTCAGGAAGTGTCAAGTTCCACAGGCACATGCTGGGATGAGGGAATGCAGACAAGAAGAAGACCTGATCTGAGGCACTTTCCCTCAGTCCTGGAGAGCAGTGCACAGCTTTTACAAGGACTCCTGCCAAGCTCTCCCCGTCTTCCTATCCTGGAAGTTCTCTTGCTTGAGCCAGCAAACCGAGGAGACTCCAGACCCCATTGCCAAAGGCTATGGCACGGCAGGAGTGGAAACCCTGCGGGCTACATTACAAATGCTGCCCACGCCCCCCTGGCTAGAGACACCTCCTGCTTAGCTGCAGGTGTGGGCAGTGGCTTCACCCTACTAAAGGCCTCTTTGTGGATCTTGGATTTCCATATGCTGCACTGAACAAAGACATCTACTTACGTGCCAGGTGAGTGAAAAAGTACCCAGAATAAGCCATGGAGAACGCCGTGAAAGCTGCAGCACACACTCCCTCCATGGCTTGAGCAGCGCTGCTCAAGTCTGCACCAGACAATGCCTCTTGGGTGAAAACAGAAATACTCAGAGTCCTGCTGGCAGAGACCTCGTTGACGCGCAGGTTCCGCCTGCAGTGAGCGTGCCACAGAGCTGCTCTGCACACTGAGCCCTTCCGGGCCTCGGCACAGCAACTTTGCCTGACAACGCTGCCATGCGGCCGCTGACATCACAATAGCTGCGCCCTGGGCTGCTTTGTGAGCTCAGGCACAGAACCAGACCTTCTCTACAGCTAATGCCAACAAAAGCCTGCAGAGTTCTCCTCTACTGCAAAGCAACACAAGAAGCCCTCCTAGTCCATAACCTTGTACTCACGGCATCTAAGAGTAAAAGCACACTAAGC
Source organism: Haemorhous mexicanus (assembly GCF_027477595.1). Lineage (NCBI taxonomy): Eukaryota > Metazoa > Chordata > Aves > Passeriformes > Fringillidae > Haemorhous > Haemorhous mexicanus. Next base: position 42,481,299 of record NC_082381.1, on the reverse strand, counting down.
CCCCCTGGCCCAGACTGAGAAGCTGAGCGCTGAGAAGGGTCCAGGATGTGAGGAAGCACATGAGTGCTCTTTGGCCACTATTGCTTCTGAGCAAAAAGCAGAAGGCTTCTCCCAGCTGGACCTTCCTTAGTTCTAGAAAGCAGCAAACAAGGAGAAGCACTACTTCAATTACATTTTGAGCTTTCTCCTACGTACAGAGTCGAGGTCACAAATCTTTCAGCACTATTTATTCAAAGCATTTTACATCATAGCCATGGGTGTGATTTCAGCAGGGAAATGCCATGACAGGAAATGAAAGGAGGATCCTTCTGTCTGACTCACTCTAACAGAGAGGCCTTGGGAACAAAGCACCACCACCATTTTTTTTCCCCCATTTTTGTCCTTCCACAGTAATTTTTAAGACACAAGCCTGAGATGGGTGGCGGGGAAGTGACAGCTCAGATACAAGGCTAAAACCATCAGGGCCACGGTGGCATGTGGCACTGTTTTTCCACACCAGCAGAACAAGGCAACCCAGAGTGGAGACACTGAAACCAAGTGAGTTCGGCCAAGACAAAAGGGAGTCCAGCCAAGCCAAGTGCAGCCCAGCAGGGTGGTAGGAAGAGACAGTGAAGCGGCAGATCCCATTCCCACACACATGCCCAGCGTGGCGGGCTGATGGCAGCGGCAGTGCCAAACAGAGCTCCTCAGGGAGACAGAGACACCCATCGCCATCGCCACTGCCACCATCACTGCCGCACAGAGGGAGGAGAAACTGCCACTGCAGGTCCACAGCTGCTCCAGGCAGCACCAGCAGCCCCCATCTACCATCAGAACCATTCCGTAAGCCCTCGCCATCCTTTCTTTGCTCCGGCGCCCCATGTGACACTCCACCATTCTTGGCTACGCCATTGCATTCTTTGCACAATTTTCTTCTCATTCTTTCATACTGCTTTATTTTTTTCCTTCACTACATTGTAACTCTAACATCTTTAGCTTCTCATAAATTGTTTTTTCCATTGTCCCCCTCCATTGTGGTGGAGAAGGAGAGAGAGGAGAGACTTTACAAGGTTTATATCAAGAAGAGGACACAAAAAGGAGGGAAGGCCTTAGAAAGGAAAAACACACCTCATGCTGCCTCATTTGGAACAAATAAATGTGTAATTTTCTTAAAATCCAGCCACAAAGACTCTTTGGAATCTTGAGAGCCAAGCAGCACAGGAACCTGGAAACCTTGTTGTGAGATGTCGCAAGTTCGGGCTTGCTAGGGCCCTGTGGATGGAAGAGGCTTTAAATGCCAAGTCACGGTGAAATAGCAAAATAAGCCCCTTCTTCTCCCTTTGGGACCCCAGCTTATCTCTCTTTAACCCCACAGGTTACTTCTCCTTAACCCCTGCTATTAGACAATTTCTGATCCCCTCTCGCCCTCTTTAGTGGGCTGTTTTAGCCCATTCTAGTTAGCAGAGCCGTGGCTGGAACCCTTCACAGACCCCAATAAAGCCATCGCTGTGGAACTCCAGAGCTGCCTTCTCCTCTCTCCTGTCTGTCTTTTGGTGGGCCTGTGTGGTGCCTAGGCAAGCCAAAGAGCTGGAAATCATAAAAGAGCTGATATTCACTAAAGACCTCATATCCCTTAAGCTTGCGAAGGTTGCCTGTGGCTAAGAGTGGCTTGGGCACTCGCACAGTCTGTCCCCAAAGGACTAAGCTATCAATCCTGTGCTGCCTGCTCAGGGGCAAACCTGCCCAGCAGGAAGCCGGAAGAGTGGGACAGTAGAGGACATTGCTGGCTCAGAACCTTTCAGGAGCATGTCTGTGGGGAAAGGGGCAAATCAAGCCTTGCCTTGCTGAGGCGATGCCCTACTCTGCACGCCTCACTCCCCCAGGCCTGCATCCCAGCCCAGCAGTGGCCGCTGGTCCCTGGCACACCAGAGGCAATGCTCCACACCTGTGTCTGGGGCCCCTATCCCAGCTCCTAAATGGCCAGGCAAGTGGGAGCCCCATGTGGGGGAAGGCCCCAGTAAAGCCAGAGGGTATTTTTCACCTCGGGATATGTGGCCACCACATGTCTTGACCCTGCCTCCTCTTGGAATTTCTATCAGCTGAACACCACTGGAAGCAGGAGTGGTAGCGATGTTGGTTCTTTTCTCTCATTCTCTCCTTCTCTTTATTCTCCAAATTCCATTCTCTCCGATTTTGCAGTACCTTTAAATCTAACAGGCTTGAAGGTTGGGAAGTTGAATGGGCTAAGTTAATGCTTCAGGGAATGTTTTGTGTTGATTGAATCCTGCTCGGAATTTTTTTTGCTTTTCAAGTTCTTTAATATTCAAAAGTTTCCAGGGATGGTTTTTTTGTTGTTCTGACCTCTTGAGAACATCGTGTCAGTATTTCTCCCACTTTTCTAACTCAGAGTTAAGACATGAACAACTGAACAAGTTCTTTTAAAGTGTCTCAAAGAGCAGCCTTCTTGGCGCCTTCCATTTTAATTGGTACAGCAAGCAGGGTACTCTTGAGGTGATGTGGGCCTCTTATACAACAGTAACTGCTCGTGACATAGGAATGGAGAAATAGATTGTCAGTCAAAGCTGCTACTTTCTGGCAGACAAGTAATGAAATCCCACACAGAAACGGATCTGAACTGCTCTCCACTGACAGACTTGCCAAAAGATTCTATAGAAAGCTTATCCAGCCCCAAAGACAGTCGGGGACTAAGGGAAACTGGCCCCATCCACAGTTACTTGGGGAGATATTATGATTTTGGTAGAAGAAAATGAAACATTCCCAGTAAAGGACCATGCCTGGTATCCATATGCATGGAGGTTTGACTCAGAGAGCTGAATGTTGCCCAACAGCTGGAAAAGGAGCTGAATCGGTTGCAAATTGCCTTCCCGCTGAACACCCACCTGCGCCTCAGCCTGTGGAGAAGCCCGGCTCCCTCCCCCTCTGCCCACAGCAACACAGACACTCCCAAACTTTCCCCACAACCACAGCCACAGCAGCATTTCCAGCGGGGACACCACTGCTCTGCTCCATTTTGCCCTACTCTGCTCCTCTAGTCACAGCTGCAAGCCTGTATCTCCACAAGAGGTTGTGGCCTGGAGGCAACGAAGGAAGAAGAACTTTGCATGCTTCCAAACAGTGCCACAAACCCCATCCATGGGTCTTTCCACACAGAAGAAACACCTGACCATTCAGAATTAAAGTTAGAGCTTCTTCACTGGGTGAGAACAAAGGGAAGCTTCCAGCACAGTGAAGGTTTTATTTATTCTAGTATTTATTTTGACTATCAGGCTAAACAAACTACAAACTATGAGCCATAAAATAGAAACAACAAACTATGAGCTATATACTAGAAACTTCAAACTACGAGCTATAAACTAGAAACTAGAAACTGCAAACTCCAAAAACAACAGTGGCCTCTTCCAGGGCTAGTATCTCCTGTCGGCCATAAACTGCTGCGTTGCCACGATCAGAGGCGTCAGGTCGGAGGTCGGCTTGGCTGATGTTACAAATGGATGCTGCCCAAAGAGAAAAAGAAAACATGAACTTCTACTTTCCTCACAGGCTGAAACAGGCTTTCTCTGGCTACCAGAAAGGTACAGAAAGCAGAAGGGAGGGCATTCTGGGCACCTCTGCCTCCACCTCCAGGATCTTACTACAAGAGGCAAACATGGCTCCCAATCCCACAAATCCATTATTCCAGATGTCTTCAACTTAAGGAGATCTGGTCGAGGTGACCTTGAAAGGCTCCTCCCAAGGCATCCTAGGCCAGGATTCTCCCCTGTTTTCCTTTGAAAAGCCCCCAGACTGGAGATCTTAGCAGCGGGGCCCAGCAGACGCCTTGGAATTGAGCAGGTGAGGAGCCCCTGGCAGCGGGCAGCTGGCGCAGCCTGCAGCCGCTTTGCCTTTTACCTGCAGGAGTTCCTGGGCAGACCAGCGCCTGTCCTCCTCCCTCTCCAGGCAGCAGTGCAGGAAGTCTCGCAACCACGCGGACTGTTGCCTGGGCTTCTGCAGCTTTGGCCTGCCCCCACTGCTGATCAGCTGTTGAACCTAGAGAAGAAGGAAATGTCACTCTCTGCCTGTCTCCTTCATACCCCAAACTGCTCACACAGACCCCACTGGACAGGCTCCACTCTCCGGTGGCACTTTCCTCCCTGCCAGAGCCAGGGACATACCTTTCCTACTCCTACTGAAAGAACCCAAAGGCAGAGGCAGCCATAGCCAGTCCAATACGCAAAGGCTCTTGCCTTCACCCTGATTTCACTGGCTGATGGAATTAGGAGCAACTCCATCAGCAAAAGCACACTTGGCTTCTCTCAGCACTGACACCAGCTCTACAGGCCATTTGGAAGACGGACTTTTGTCTAACTCTACTGTTTCCAAGGATTACTCCATAAAATGCAGCTCAGCACTGCTCACTGCTCTCTTGGGCAGAGCTCCTACCAAGCAAAATGGATCACGATTTTTTCTGCTGTTCCTGCACTGAAATGACAAGGGGATGATCTGGACAAGGAGCACGAGAGACTGTGCAGCCTGGAACCTATCATTTTCAGGTGTTTGCAAGCTTCCCAGGCAGAAGAATGGGAGCAGATTTTGTTTGAGTGACAGCAGTATCTGAGAGCAGTTGCAGCGCACCGTGCGGGAGGTTTTCATCTGGTAAGGAGGCGCTCCTTCCACCATCTCGATGCCCACAATGCCAAAGGACCAGATGTCCACTTTGGGGCCATAGAGCTTCCTGGTGAAGATTTCTGGCGCCATCCAGTAAGTGGTCCCAACAGCTGATCTCCGTTTGCTCTGCTCAGCGGTGAGCTGAGCAGCGAGGCCAAAATCAGCTGAGGAGCAAAAACAAGCCAGCGTGAATGAGGAAAGCAAACAAAAGAAATCCCCACTGTTCCAATGTCCAAGAAGGCAGCGTGGTACCCAGCTGCCATAAAGGGGCCATGCTGCCATTCCTCGGGCCTGCAGCTGAGGAAATACGGAATTGGCCACTTAGCAAAAGCCCCCAGTTCCAGTCAGTGCCTTTTAGTCCCCTGAAGCTATTAGACTGTAAGCGCCTTGCTTGGGAAGGGACACACACACAACCCAAAGGCACTCCTGAGCCCTTGTTCCCAGCAACACCTCCCTGCCCCTTGAGGCTGTGCTCTGTGCTTGCAGCAGGGCAGCCTGCACTGCCACAGGCAGCACTGCAGGGAACCAGCAGTCACCCAAAGGCAGCCCCACAGCGCAGCCTGCCACGGCTGAGACTGGCCAACAACACCCACCCAACTTGACAGATCCGTCCAGACCCAGGAGAATGTTGTGGCTTTTGATGTCTCGGTGGATCACTTGCTTGGAGTGAAGGAAATCCAGGCCTTGCAGGCACTGAGAGAGGAAAAAGAAACACCAGCCTAAGTGGATTTCATTCCACAAGCAGGGAAGTGGCACATCTACAGCACTACAGTATTCCTGGAGGATGCTGAGCCATGGCAGGACAGGCTGCTGGCAAGGGCAAGAGCTTGCTGCTCCAACACAAGGACAGCAGAGCCTTTCTAAGTGAGGCTGTGTTTGCTTCTGAGAAAGGGCAATTCTTCCTCTGGCCAGTGCCCTGCAAACACAGACTGAAGGAGCACTGCTGCAGTGGCTGTGCTCTCTCCAGTCAGACAACAGTGGATGCTTTTGCAAACACCACTTTGAGTGCAAGGCTCTCCTCTGAGGCTGAACTCTCTGAGAGTCCTGTGAGGATCTCCTTGTCTTTGCCACTTGTTTGACATTGCGCCGTGAGCACCTTTGCCCTTCCGGGGAAGGAACGCAGCATACACAGGCTCCAGGCAAGTGTTTAGGGAGGCAAACACAAACACTCTAGAAGAAGGGCAGGGACACTGGCAGGCACTTCAGATACTCTTGCTACTGCCAGTCATTAGAGAAAGGCAGAAAGGAAGCTTGGAAGATGAAATCTTTCCTCTCCTTTTCACCCATGTGGAAGGACCATCCTGGCCAAGGCATGGGAAGCACAAGCGCCATCCCTTACCTCCCGAGAGACAGCTGCTATCTCTCCTTCTGCCATACGAGTCTCCCTGATGACATCGTGTAAGGAGCCTCCATCCATGTATTCCATCACGAGCCAGAGTTCCTCGTCCACCAGGTAGCTGAAAGGAGGAAACAACAGCCTGGAGGTGAATGTGCGCACTTACACGACCTGATGGATTCTTGTTTCTGTGTCTCTCTCCGAGGAAGACAGGAGGAAGTGAGGAGTCATTCACTACGCTCTACAGGCCTTGAACTCTGGGCAGTCTAAAAGACTGCTTGCTATCCACACCAATGCAACAGATCAAGAGAAACACAACCTACAGTGCTTTGTCAGCACTTCAGACCCCTGGGGAAACAATCAAACCCCCAACCAAACATAACTATGGGGAGAGAGGACAGGAACTTTGAGGCTGATGGCTCAGTAAGATGGGGCCCAGACTTGTCTTTGAAAGCGCCCTTCAAACTCGGTATGCCAGAAAAGATTAACGCAGCCCCAATGCAATCTCTTCCCAAGATGCCGTAGATCAGCCCAGAAACAGGAATTAACAGCTCCATCCTCTACCAGCGGCCAAAGCCGTGGTTGTTGAACCTCTGGCTTGCAGGATGTGAATGACCTTTCCTGGCAGAACAGCAGAACCACTCACCTGTCTAGATAGTTCACAAGGTTGGCATGCTTATTGCCACGCATCACCTGGATTTCATTCAGGCACAGCTCGCTGCCGCTCTCTTGCGCGAGACTAATTTTCTTTATGGCCACCTAAAACGACACAGAAAACCATGAACCAAAGAAGTCTGTGGCACAGGACTACAAGGGCAACACAGAGACAGTGATTATGGGGTGATAGTGCTGGGCTGGGCCAAGCTGCCTTGGGACTGGACATCAGACCATGTGCTTGGGCACCTCCCAGGACACAGAGCCACACACCCTTTGCCTTGTAAACCTGGGAGAAACACGGTCTAAGCTCTCTACCTCAAAGCTCTAACAACACTCACTGAGCCCTGGGCCAGTCTTCCCCCAGGTCCTCCCCATGGTCTCATTCCCATTTTCATTCACACACTTCTTGCAAGCAGGAACCCATTTGGTGCCAGTAAAATTGGAGCAAAACTGCTGGGAAACCTTTGGCACTTCTAGGGGCTTGATCATTACTCCAGCAACCACTGGCATTCTCCAGTGCACAACTACAAAGCAAACTCTTACAGGCATGGCAGATAAAATGCTGTCCTAAAAACATCCTGAGGGCTCTTCCCCCTAAGAATTACAGCCCTTCATACTTCAAGGAAAAATTGCCGGGACGGTGAAAACATCCTTAGTGACACCTCCAAATAACGCAACCCTGGAATTGCCTCACTTTCAGGAATTTTCATTTCACTCCACCGAAATACTTTCCTTCACACCACTGACATTTGCAATTACTGCCTGACTTCAAAAAGAAAAAACCCCGGCCTTGATCTTCTAGGGATATACACCGGGCTGTAAACACAGCTTAGGCCCTTGAGAGACTCCTTGCAGACCTCGCTCTCATAGCACAGTTCCAAGGGCAGCACTGCAGGCGGCTACAGAACTACCAGCACAATTCCCATGTATCTGCTAACAGCCAGAAATGAGAATTCAGGAAGCCTGCAGCCCCAAAGAGCAGTGCCATGCTCTGAGACACCACCTGGGCACTCAGACCCAGCCAGCGTGTCTTCCTGTGACAGACACCGCCTGGCCTCCCTGCATTCCCTGGGGCAGCTGAGGAGCACAAAATCTGTCCCCACTGTATTTGGCAGGCGGACACTGCTCTGCACTTCATTGGCCTGTGCAGCAAAGCTCTACTGGCGAGCCAAAGCTCAGCCACAGCTCACAGCAGAGGGGAGGCCACTCGACAGCTGCAGAAGCTGCGGCGCTGCTTGACGCTTACCTCTTCTCCTGTGGCAGTCTCCACTGCCAAGCACACCGTGCCAAAACCCCTGGAAACAAAACAGCAGCGGAGAGAGAAGAAGTCATTTAGTCCCTGCAAGTGCAAGACACTGCAGTCCAATGGGAAAAAAGTCCTTGGGGCAAATAGTAAATGGAACATGACTGATTTCCGTTTGGGTCTTTCCACCCTTTTCTCTTTCTGGATCTGTGCATGGGTGGGATTTTTCCAGGCACTTGCCGGTTGGGCCTTCTCACACCTCTCCTTGAAGTCCCTCTGCCAAACTCAAGCACCACCACTCAGGCCTTCTGAGAAGCCAGAGGCCATGTAACAGCCATTGGAGGAAAGCCTCTGGACACGGATCCCTTCTCCAGCTTACAAGGAAATTAGTGTCCAACCACAGCTGCAGCCACAGCCAGAGCAGGGAAAGGCTTCCATTGCTCCACACACAAATGGAGAAGGCCTCAAAACACAGGATCCTTAGACTGCTGTGTTCTGAGTCCAGTGCCATTGGCACTGCCATTGGCAGTGCACCAGACACGGGGAGGACTCTGCTTTTCTGGGGGCTTCTTGTACATTTGGCTTCTCTCAGAGAAAATGGTGCAAATCAGTCCCATTTCCAGTCAGCAGAGCCGGCTTTCTAAGGGAACAGCTTGGTGGATTCTTTGCAGGAAAGGCCTAGACCCCACAGGATCCACGAGGGCTCTGCCCTCATCATCAGGCAGATGATGCCTTTTCCTCTGGAGTGCATTGGCCCCAGGCATTGCCCTGAAGCTTTGCGATTTGCCATCTCAGCTACAAAAGAGAGCTGCTTCTTTCATTTCTGCTCTTGGCTTCTAGACTAGGTGCTGGTCATCCTGACCACTGCACCTTCTTTTCAGCAAAATACTGGAAAGAAATGTTAGCCAGAGCTGCTCCCTGACAGCTGTCAGCTGCTAACTTGACCTTTGAGGCAAGGAAGTTTCTCCTCCTTTCATTCCCAAGCATTCTGAATTCTTTTGAGACATGCAGAAATGATTTCTCCTAGGAAAAGCGGCAAACAGGTGCAACACACTCGAGGGACAGGAGATGTGCCAGGTGCTGCTCTTTGCCGCAGAAAAGACACTGCCAGCATCCAAGCTGTCTTTGCCATGCTTTCGAACCACAACTAAAGATGCTGCCCAGTACTGAGAGATCACCAGGTATCATCCTAACGCAGTGTCTGAGCAGCTTTGGAGCTTGCCTGACGTCGTTCTGGGGAGATGTGACACCAGCAAAATGCACAGGCCCTCCCTTGGAAGAAGGAACTGTGGCTGCACTCACCCTTTGCCAATTGTTTCCAGTTCCATGTATTCAGCCTCAGGATCTCCCTGGCTCACCAGCATCTCTGTGAAAATCCCAAGGAAAGATGCTCACTTCAAAAGAGATCCCACCCTGCAGCAGATCAGAAAGGCAGCCCCACTCTCTGGGACACTGGGCCCTTTCAACTCAGGCAGTCGGGAAACAACACCACCACCCAACCAGCACCAAACCTCAAAAACAACAGCAGCAAGACAAGCAGCCCCGCAGCACAGATGGCCTGCACAAAACTAAAAGTCTAAACTAAAATCTAAGCACGTGCAGAAACAGTCAGAGGAGACAGGGACCTGAAAACGGGAACCAAGATTCTTGTCTAGCAACGTTAAGGGCAGCAGGAAAAACAAAACTTTTCTGTTCTTGGCAATGAAAACTGTGACTTTCAAGAAATTACTTAATCTTTGCAAATATCAGAGGCGTCTTGGCTTCTGGAATCAATTGTTATCAACAGCTGCCCTTTCCAGAACAGGAAGAATATTGCAAAGTGCTTCCAGCAGTAGCACAATCTCCAGCTCTCTGCAGGACTTTGCCTAAACAATGCCCTTCTGCCTTTCAGGAGCAGCAGCTCGTGTTCCAACCTACTGTGATGGGCCCTAGGAATGAGGTCCCTCAGCCTTCAGGACAGGCTGAGTTCTGAAGATGACCTTGGCCGTGCCCCACAGGAGCTCCTTGAGGCCTCCTCATTGCCTGGGTCACGGCCTCCTGCTCAGCCAGAAACAAGCTCACCTTTGCCTTTTGCCTCCAGGGAAGCTCAGGCAAAGCCAAACCAGGCTGAGCTGCTCTCAGAGGCAGGAGCAACAGCCCGCTGAGCCCTCACCACCTCACAGCACAACACCAGGTCCTGTGTGGAGGCCTCAGGACCCGGCACTCAGCTGAGGAGGAACAGGAGGCGGGACAGCTCGTGCCCTCACACACACACACAGGCACTGCTCCAGCAGACAAGGATCACAGAGGACGTACTCAGCGTGGCCAGGCACTCGTCCTCTGTCCCCTCTCCCAGCCGCTCTCTGCTGCCAGAGGAGCTGGTCGTGCTCCAGATGCACGAGCTGCTCCTGCTTGACTTGCCAGCCTGGGGACTGGAGGCTCCTTCAGAGCCTTCCGCTGCAGCTCGTGCAGGTGCCAGGACACAGGAGGTGGAGCTCTGGGACAAGAAATGAAGGAGGGTCACAAATGTGCCTGGCAGAGATGCCCCTCCCATCCCATTTCAAATGCAAGCCCCTAGCAAGATGCTGCTGGCCACAGCCAGGGCTCTTCACCCCTCAGCTTTTGCAGCCCGCTTCTCTGGCTCAAGGCCCAAAATCCAAAGGCTGCTTTTACACCACGGACAAAATGACACCACAGACACTGCTAACCAAAGCTGGCACTTACTGATGTTGTTTGCTCTGGCCCAGGGCTGACAGCAGGGGCAGCTTCATCAGCACCATCCGCCTCTTCAGCCTCTTCCTCAGGTACAGCGGCAGCCAGAGCAGGTGCTGACCCTGCCCTTCTGCTCTGTGGACACACAGCAGCATGAGGGACACAAAAGAACCTGTCATTCAGAACCTCACCTATATTCAGCTACAGGCCCTGCTGCATCTCAGCTGTTCCTTTAGCTACTGACAGCTGCTCTCTGCCGAGGGCCAGCTCCCTCCTGGGGACAGTGTCTCCTCATATCCTGCAAGCTTCTGAACTGCACCTTTGCACCGCTCTCTTCACTGGCGATGGGGAGCCTGCACAGCCACTGGGCACCAAGGGCCTCCCTTCTAGCCCAGGAGCATCCAAGGACATCCTAATGCTCCCTCTTGTCTCTTGCTAAGACAAATTCACAGCCCCTTTCACAACAGTAGGAAGGTGATGCCTAAACATCCAACTTCCAAGTTCCATACTCGTTTTCCAGGCCTAAGTGCCTTGGGCAAGGGCTGGAAAGATTCCAGCCCTAAGCATTTTCAGCCAGGTACAGGAGGTGCTGTCTGATCTGAAACTTGCAGCTATGCTTTACTCCAGCCACAGGACTTCCCAGAGCTGCCACTTACTGATGCTGGATGCTCAGGCCGTGTAGTGGCAGCAGGTGCAGTTTGGTGGGCATCTTCCTCCCCTTTGGCCTCTTCTCCAGGAAGACACACAGCCACAGGAGGCTCCGAAGTTGGTTTTGGGCTCTGCAGACAGACGCAGCGTGAGGGACACGTAACCTTCTTTATATTCAGCTCAAGAGCCAGGTGCACTAAGGAGAAATCATCTGCAGAGAAATGGGATTCCAAGGTGCTCAAACTCAAGTAAAAATGGGCCAATGAGACGGAACTGCACTCTCTGATTCAGGAGAAATTCCATCGTGGCTTCAAGTACCCAGCAGCCCCACTTCCAGCTGCTTAAAAGCTCTGGAAAGGAACTGGAGAAAACAGCCCGGGATCCTCCTGCTGCTGCTGCTGTGGCTGCAAAGAGCCCGGACTGTACTTTCATTCATCCAGCCAGGCTGGCACTGGACTGCAACAGGCCACAGCTCACAGCATGCTCCACAATGGTCTAATGCTACCAACGCCAGAGGCTCCTTTGCCACTCACCCAAAGACCAGATTCTCTCCAGGCGTGGGTGATGTGACCTGCAACACACAAGGGAAGAACATCCAGATGCTGTAAGAAAACTGCCTCAGCTGGGCAAGCCTACCAGAAAGTCAACCCAAAGACAGAGCATTCTGCTTTCACTACATCGGCACTCCAGCAGCAACCCATGCTCTGCTGTGCCACACAGCAAGCAAGACAACAGCACAAAATACTGCCTGGTGTCTACCTTCTGTCCTCTCTGGCCACTCAACCCATAGAAACTTGAGACTGTGCAAGTCCCAGTGGTTCAGTCATTGCTTCTGCCCCAGCCCAGCCAGCAGCAGCCACAGCTCCTCTTTTTCCTGTACTTCAGTTTTCTCAAGACATTGCTTGCAGCAATTGCCATGAGCTTGCTGAAAGCCTTTCCCCAGAGAGTCTTCTCCCAAGTTCCGCTTAGCCATGGTGCCAGTTCTATCGTGACACAGCACAGGAACAGTTCCTGTGTTCAGGAGCATACAAGATCTCCTCTGAAATGTCTCTCCCAGAGGCCTTTTCCAAGCGGGTTCTGTGATTTCATCACAGAACAAATGGTTCTTGCAGCGCTCAGGAAGTGTCAAGTTCCACAGGCACATGCTGGGATGAGGGAATGCAGACAAGAAGAAGACCTGATCTGAGGCACTTTCCCTCAGTCCTGGAGAGCAGTGCACAGCTTTTACAAGGACTCCTGCCAAGCTCTCCCAGTCTTCCTATCCTGGAAGTTCTCTTGCTTGAGCCAGCAAACCGAGGAGACTCCAGACCCCATTGCCAAAGGCTATGGCACGGCAGGAGTGGAAACCCTGCGGGCTACATTACAAATGCTGCCCACGCCCCCCTGGCTAGAGACACCTCCTGCTTAGCTGCAGGTGTGGGCAGTGGCTTCACCCTACTAAAGGCCTCTTTGTGGATCTTGGATTTCCATATGCTGCACTGAACAAAGACATCTACTTACGTGCCAGGTGAGTGAAAAAGTACCCAGAATAAGCCATGGAGAACGCCGTGAAAGCTGCAGCACACACTCCCTCCATGGCTTGAGCAGCGCTGCTCAAGTCTGCACCAGACAATGCCTCTTGGGTGAAAACAGAAATACTCAGAGTCCTGCTGGCAGAGACCTCGTTGACGCGCAGGTTCCGCCTGCAGTGAGCGTGCCACAGAGCTGCTCTGCACACTGAGCCCTTCCGGGCCTCGGCACAGCAACTTTGCCTGACAACGCTGCCATGCGGCCGCTGACATCACAATAGCTGCGCCCTGGGCTGCTTTGTGAGCTCAGGCACAGAACCAGACCTTCTCTACAGCTAATGCCAACAAAAGCCTGCAGAGTTCTCCTCTACTGCAAAGCAACACAAGAAGCCCTCCTAGTCCATAACCTTGTACTCACGGCATCTAAGAGTAAAAGCACACTAAGCCCCTCTGGCCCACACCGAGAAGCTGAGCGCTGAGAAGGGTCCAGGATGTGAGGAAGCACATGAGTGCTCTTTGGCCACTATTGCTTCTGAGCAAAAAGCAGAAGGCTTCTCCCAGCTGGACCTTCCTTAGTTCTAGAAAGCAGCAAACAAGGAGAAGCACTACTTCAATTACATTTTGAGCTTTCTCCTACGTACAGAGTCGAGGTCACAAATCTTTCAGCACTATTTATTCAAAGCATTTTACATCATAGCCATGGGTGTGATTTCAGCAGGGAAATGCCATGACAGGAAATGAAAGGAGGATCCTTCTGTCTGACTCACTCTAACAGAGAGGCCTTGGGAACAAAGCACCACCACCATTTTTTTTCCCCCATTTTTGTCCTTCCACAGTAATTTTTAAGACACAAGCCTGAGATGGGTGGCGGGGAAGTGACAGCTCAGATACAAGGCTAAAACCATCAGGGCCACGGTGGCATGTGGCACTGTTTTTCCACACCAGCAGAACAAGGCAACCCAGAGTGGAGACACTGAAACCAAGTGAGTTCGGCCAAGACAAAAGGGAGTCCAGCCAAGCCAAGTGCAGCCCAGCAGGGTGGTAGGAAGAGACAGTGAAGCGGCAGATCCCATTCCCACACACATGCCCAGCGTGGCGGGCTGATGGCAGCGGCAGTGCCAAACAGAGCTCCGCAGGGAGACAGAGACACCCATCGCCATTGCCACTGCCACCATCACTGCCGCACAGAGGGAGGAGAAACTGCCACTGCAGGTCCACAGCTGCTCCAGGCAGCACCAGCAGCCCCCATCTACCATCAGAACCATTCCGTAAGCCCTCGCCATCCTTTCTTTGCTCCGGCGCCCCATGTGACACTCCACCATTCTTGGCTACGCCATTGCATTCTTTGCACAATTTTCTTCTCATTCTTTCATACTGCTTTATTTTTTTCCTTCACTACATTGTAACTCTAACATCTTTAGCTTCTCATAAATTGTTTTTTCCATTGTCCCCCTCCATTGTGGTGGAGAAGGAGAGAGAGGAGAGACTTTACAAGGTTTATATCAAGAAGAGGACACAAAAAGGAGGGAAGGCCTTAGAAAGGAAAAACACACCTCATGCTGCCTCATTTGGAACAAATAAATGTGTAATTTTCTTAAAATCCAGCCACAAAGACTCTTTGGAATCTTGAGAGCCAAGCAGCACAGGAACCTGGAAACCTTGTTGTGAGATGTCGCAAGTTCGGGCTTGCTAGGGCCCTGTGGATGGAAGAGGCTTTAAATGCCAAGTCACGGTGAAATAGCAAAATAAGCCCCTTCTTCTCCCTTTGGGACCCCAGCTTATCTCTCTTTAACCCCACAGGTTACTTCTCCTTAACCCCTGCTATTAGACAATTTCTGATCCCCTCTCGCCCTCTTTAGTGGGCTGTTTTAGCCCATTCTAGTTAGCAGAGCCGTGGCTGGAACCCTTCACAGACCCCAATAAAGCCATCGCTGTGGAACTCCAGAGCTGCCTTCTCCTCTCTCCTGTCTGTCTTTTGGTGGGCCTGTGTGGTGCCTAGGCAAGCCAAAGAGCTGGAAATCATAAAAGAGCTGATATTCACTAAAGACCTCATATCCCTTAAGCTTGCGAAGGTTGCCTGTGGCTAAGAGTGGCTTGGGCACTCGCACAGTCTGTCCCCAAAGGACTAAGCTATCAATCCTGTGCTGCCTGCTCAGGGGCAAACCTGCCCAGCAGGAAGCCGGAAGAGTGGGACAGTAGAGGACATTGCTGGCTCAGAACCTTTCAGGAGCATGTCTGTGGGGAAAGGGGCAAATCAAGCCTTGCCTTGCTGAGGCGATGCCCTACTCTGCACGCCCCACTCCCCCAGGCCTGCATCCCAGCCCAGCAGTGGCCGCTGGTTCCTGGCACACCAGAGGCAATGCTCCACACCTGTGTCTGGGGCCCCTATCCCAGCTCCTAAATGGCCAGGCAAGTGGGAGCCCCATGTGGGGGAAGGCCCCAGTAAAGCCAGAGGGTATTTTTCACCTCGGGATATGTGGCCACCACATGTCTTGACCCTGCCTCCTCTTGGAATTTCTATCAGCTGAACACCACTGGAAGCAGGAGTGGTAGCGATGTTGGTTCTTTTCTCTCATTCTCTCCTTCTCTTTATTCTCCAAATTCCATTCTCTCCGATTTTGCAGTACCTTTAAATCTAACAGGCTTGAAGGTTGGGAAGTTGAATGGGCTAAGTTAATGCTTCAGGGAATGTTTTGTGTTGATTGAATCCTGCTCGGAATTTTTTTTGCTTTTCAAGTTCTTTAATATTCAAAAGTTTCCAGGGATGGTTTTTTTGTTGTTCTGACCTCTTGAGAACATCGTGTCAATATTTCTCCCACTTTTCTAACTCAGAGTTAAGACATGAACAACTGAACAAGTTCTTTTAAAGTGTCTCAAAGAGCAGCCTTCTTGGCGCCTTCCATTTTAATTGGTACAGCAAGCAGGGTACTCTTGAGGTGATGTGGGCCTCTTATACAACAGTAACTGCTCGTGACATAGGAATGGAGAAATAGATTGTCAGTCAAAGCTGCTACTTTCTGGCAGACAAGTAATGAAATCCCACACAGAAACGGATCTGAACTGCTCTCCACTGACAGACTTGCCAAAAGATTCTATAGAAAGCTTATCCAGCCCCAAAGACAGTCGGGGACTAAGGGAAACTGGCCCCATCCACAGTTACTTGGGGAGATATTATGATTTTGGTAGAAGAAAATGAAACATTCCCAGTAAAGGACCATGCCTTCTATCAATATGCATGGAGGTTTGACTCAGAGAGCTGAATGTTGCCCAACAGCTGGAAAAGGAGCTGAATCGGTTGCAAATTGCCTTCCCGCTGAACACCCACCTGCTCCTCAGCCTGTGGAGAAGCCCGGCTCCCTCCCCCTCTGCCCACAGCAACACAGACACTCCCAAACTTTCCCCACAACCACAGCCACAGCAGCATTTCCAGCGGGGACACCACTGCTCTGCTCCATTTTGCCCTACTCTGCTCCTCTAGTCACAGCTGCAAGCCTGTATCTCCACAAGAGGTTGTGGCCTGGAGGCAACGAAGGAAGAAGAACTTTGCATGCTTCCAAACAGTGCCACAAACCCCATCCATGGGTCTTTCCACACAGAAGAAACACCTGATCATTCAGAATTAAAGTTAGAGCTTCTTCACTGGGTGAGAACAAAGGGAAGCTTCCAGCACAGTGAAGGTTTTATTTATTCTAGTATTTATTTTGACTATCAGGCTAAACAAACTACAAACTATGAGCCATAAAATAGAAACAACAAACTATGAGCTATATACTAGAAACTTCAAACTACGAGCTATAAACTAGAAACTAGAAACTGCAAACTCCAAAAACAACAGTGGCCTCTTCCAGGGCTAGTATCTCCTGTCGGCCATAAACTGCTGCGTTGCCACGATCAGAGGCGTCAGGTCGGAGGTCGGCTTGGCTGATGTTACAAATGGATGCTGCCCAAAGAGAAAAAGAAAACATGAACTTCTACTTTCCTCACAGGCTGAAACAGGCTTTCTCTGGCTACCAGAAAGGTACAGAAAGCAGAAGGGAGGGCATTCTGGGCACCTCTGCCTCCACCTCCAGGATCTTACTACAAGAGGCAAACATGGCTCCCAATCCCACAAATCCATTATTCCAGATGTCTTCAACTTAAGGAGATCTGGTCGAGGTGACCTTGAAAGGCTCCTCCCAAGGCATCCTAGGCCAGGATTCTCCCCTGTTTTCCTTTGAAAAGCCCCCAGACTGGAGATCTTAGCAGCGGGGCCCAGCAGACGCCTTGGAATTGAGCAGGTGAGGAGCCCCTGGCAGCGGGCAGCTGGCGCAGCCTGCAGCCGCTTTGCCTTTTACCTGCAGGAGTTCCTGGGCAGACCAGCGCCTGTCCTCCTCCCTCTCCAGGCAGCAGTGCAGGAAGTCTCGCAACCACGCGGACTGTTGCCTGGGCTTCTGCAGCTTTGGCCTGCCCCCACTGCTGATCAGCTGTTGAACCTAGAGAAGAAGGAAATGTCACTCTCTGCCTGTCTCCTTCATACCCCAAATTGCTCACACAGACCCCACTGGACAGGCTCCACTCTCCGGTGGCACTTTCCTCCCTGCCAGAGCCAGGGACATACCTTTCCTACTCCTACTGAAAGAACCCAAAGCCAGAGGCAGCCATAGCCAGTCCAATATGCAAAGGCTCTTGCCTTCACCCTGATTTCACTGGCTGATGGAATTAGGAGCAACTCCATCAGCAAAAGCACACTTGGCTTCTCTCAGCACTGACACCAGCTCTACAGGCCATTTGGAAGACGGACTTTCGCCTAACTCTACTGTTTCCAAGGATCACTCCATAAAATGCAGCTCAGCACTGCTCACTGCTCTCTTGGGCAGAGCTCCTACCAAGCAAAATGCATCACAATTTTTTCTGCTGTTCCTGCTCTGAAATGACAAGGGGATGATCTGGACAAGGAGCACAAGAGACTGTGCAGCCTGGAACCTATCATTTTCAGGTGTTCGCAAGCTTCCCAGGCAGAAGAATGGGAGCAGATTTTGTTTGAGTGACAGCAGTATCTGAGAGCAGTTGCAGCGCACCGTGCGGGAGGTTTTCATCCGGTAAGGAGGCGCTCCTTCCACCATCTCGATGCCCACAATGCCAAAGGACCAGATGTCCACTTTGGGGCCATAGAGCTTCCTGGTGAAGATTTCTGGCGCCATCCAGTAAGTGGTCCCAACAGCTGATCTCCGTTTGCTCTGCTCAGCGGTGAGCTGAGCAGCGAGGCCAAAATCAGCTGAGGAGCAAAAACAAGCCAGCGTGAATGAGGAAAGCAAACAAAAGAAATCCCCACTGTTCCAATGTCCAAGAAGGCAGCATGGTACCCAGCTGCCATAAAGGGGCCATGCTGCCATTCCTCGGGCCTGCAGCTGAGGAAATACGGAATTGGCCACTTAGCAAAAGCCCCCAGTTCCAGTCAGTGCCTTTTAGTCCCCTGAAGCTATTAGACTGTAAGCGCCTTGCTTGGGAAGGGACACACACACAACCCAAAGGCACTCCTGAGCCCTTGTTCCCAGCAACACCTCCCTGCCCCTTGAGGCTGTGCTCTGTGCTTGCAGCAGGGCAGCCTGCACTGCCACAGGCAGCACTGCAGGGAACCAGCAGTCACCCAAAGGCAGCCCCACAGCGCAGCCTGCCACGGCTGAGACTGGCCAACAACACCCACCCAACTTGACAGATCCGTCCAGACCCAGGAGAATGTTGTGGCTTTTGATGTCTCGGTGGATCACTTGCTTGGAGTGAAGGAAATCCAGGCCTTGCAGGCACTGAGAGAGGAAAAAGAAACACCAGCCTAAGTGGATTTCATTCCACAAGCAGGGAAGTGGCACATCTACAGCACTACAGTATTCCTGGAGGATGCTGAGCCATGGCAGGACAGGCTGCTGGCAAGGGCAAGAGCTTGCTGCTCCAACACAAGGACAGCAGAGCCTTTCTAAGTGAGGCTGTGTTTGCTTCTGAGAAAGGGCAATTCTTCCTCTGGCCAGTGCCCTGCAAACACAGACTGAAGGAGCACTGCTGCAGTGGCTGTGCTCTCTCCAGTCAGACAACAGTGGATGCTTTTGCAAACACCACTTTGAGTGCAAGGCTCTCCTCTGAGGCTGAACTCTCTGAGAGTCCTGTGAGGATCTCCTTGTCTTTGCCACTTGTTTGACATTGCGCCGTGAGCACCTTTGCCCTTCCGGGGAAGGAACGCAGCATACACAGGCTCCAGGCAAGTGTTTAGAGAGGCAAACACAAACACTCTAGAAGAAGGGCAGGGACACTGGCAGGCACTTCAGATACTCTTGCTACTGCCAGTCATTAGAGAAAGGCAGAAAGGAGGCTTGGAAGATGAAATCTTTCCTCTCCTTGTCACCCATGTGGAAGGACCATCCTGGCCAAGGCATGGGAAGCACAAGCGCCATCCCTTACCTCCCGAGAGACAGCTGCTATCTCTCCTTCTGCCATACGAGTCTCCCTGATGACATCGTGTAAGGAGCCTCCATCCATGTATTCCATCACGAGCCAGAGTTCCTCGTCCACCAGGTAGCTGAAAGGAGGAAACAACAGCCTGGAGGTGAATGTGCGCACTTACACGACCTGATGGATTCTTGTTTCTGTGTCTCTCTCCGAGGAAGACAGGAGGAAGTGAGGAGTCATTCACTACGCTCTACAGGCCTTGAACTCTGGGCAGTCTAAAAGACTGCTTGCTATCCACACCAATGCAACAGATCAAGAGAAACACAACCTACAGTGCTTTGTCAGCACTTCAGACCCCTGGGGAAACAATCAAACCCCCAACCAAACATAACTATGGGGAGAGAGGACAGGAACTTTGAGGCTGATGGCTCAGTAAGATGGGGCCCAGACTTGTCTTTGAAAGCGCCCTTCAAACTCGGTATGCCAGAAAAGATTAACGCAGCCCCAATGCAATCTCTTCCCAAGATGCCGTAGATCAGCCCAGAAACAGGAATTAACAGCTCCATCCTCTACCAGCGGCCAAAGCCGTGGTTGTTGAACCTCTGGCTTGCAGGATGTGAATGACCTTTCCTGGCAGAACAGCAGAACCACTCACCTGTCTAGATAGTTCACAAGGTTGGCATGCTTATTGCCACGCATCACCTGGATTTCATTCAGGCACAGCTCGCTGCCGCTCTCTTGCGCGAGACTAATTTTCTTTATGGCCACCTAAAACGACACAGAAAACCATGAACCAAAGAAGTCTGTGGCACAGGACTACAAGGGCAACACAGAGACAGTGATTATGGGGTGATAGTGCTGGGCTGGGCCAAGCTGCCTTGGGACTGGACATCAGACCATGTGCTTGGGCACCTCCCAGGACACAGAGCCACACACCCTTTGCCTTGTAAACCTGGGAGAAACACGGTCTAAGCTCTCTACCTCAAAGCTCTAACAACACTCACTGAGCCCTGGGCCAGTCTTCCCCCAGGTCCTCCCCATGGTCTCATTCCCATTTTCATTCACACACTTCTTGCAAGCAGGAACCCATTTGGTGCCAGTAAAATTGGAGCAAAACTGCTGGGAAACCTTTGGCACTTCTAGGGGCTTGATCATTACTCCAGCAACCACTGGCATTCTCCAGTGCACAACTACAAAGCAAACTCTTACAGGCATGGCAGATAAAATGCTGTCCTAAAAACATCCTGAGGGCTCTTCCCCCTAAGAATTACAGCCCTTCATACTTCAAGGAAAAATTGCCGGGACGGTGAAAACATCCTTAGTGACACCTCCAAATAACGCAACCCTGGAATTGCCTCACTTTCAGGAATTTTCATTTCACTCCACCGAAATACTTTCCTTCACACCACTGACATTTGCAATTACTGCCTGACTTCAAAAAGAAAAAACCCCAGCCTTGATCTTCTAGGGATATACACCGGGCTGTAAACACAGCTTAGGCCCTTGAGAGACTCCTTGCAGACCTCGCTCTCATAGCACAGTTCCAAGGGCAGCACTGCAGGCGGCTACAGAACTACCAGCACAATTCCCATGTATCTGCTAACAGCCAGAAATGAGAATTCAGGAAGCCTGCAGCCCCAAAG
Organism: Haemorhous mexicanus; assembly: GCF_027477595.1. Taxonomy (NCBI): domain Eukaryota; kingdom Metazoa; phylum Chordata; class Aves; order Passeriformes; family Fringillidae; genus Haemorhous; species Haemorhous mexicanus. The sequence goes on along the minus strand of NC_082381.1, from coordinate 42,460,512 downwards.
AGCAGTGCCATGCTCTGAGACACCACCTGGGCACTCAGACCCAGCCAGCGTGTCTTCCTGTGACAGACACCGCCTGGCCTCCCTGCATTCCCCGGGGCAGCTGAGGAGCACAAAATCTGTCCCCACTGTATTTGGCAGGCGGACACTGCTCTGCACTTCATTGGCCTGTGCAGCAAAGCTCTACTGGCGAGCCAAAGCTCAGCCACAGCTCACAGCAGAGGGAAGGCCACTCGACAGCTGCAGAAGCTGCGGCGCTGCTTGACGCTTACCTCTTCTCCTGTGGCAGTCTCCACTGCCAAGCACACCGTGCCAAAACCCCTGGAAACAAAACAGCAGCGGAGAGAGAAGAAGTCATTTAGTCCCTGCAAGTGCAAGACACTGCAGTCCAATGGGAAAAAAGTCCTTGGGGCAAATAGTAAATGGAACATGACTGATTTCCGTTTGGGTCTTTCCACCCTTTTCTCTTTCTGGATCTGTGCATGGGTGGGATTTTTCCAGGCACTTGCCGGTTGGGCCTTCTCACACCTCTCCTTGAAGTCCCTCTGCCAAACTCAAGCACCACCACTCAGGCCTTCTGAGAAGCCAGAGGCCATGTAACAGCCATTGGAGGAAAGCCTCTGGACACGGATCCCTTCTCCAGCTTACAAGGAAATTAGTGTCCAACCACAGCTGCAGCCACAGCCAGAGCAGGGAAAGGCTTCCATTGCTCCACACACAAATGGAGAAGGCCTCAAAACACAGGATCCTTAGACTGCTGTGTTCTGAGTCCAGTGCCATTGGCACTGCCATTGGCAGTGCACCAGACACGGGGAGGACTCTGCTTTTCTGGGGGCTTCTTGTACATTTGGCTTCTCTCAGAGAAAATGGTGCAAATCAGTCCCATTTCCAGTCAGCAGAGCCGGCTTTCTAAGGGAACAGCTTGGTGGATTCTTTGCAGGAAAGGCCTAGACCCCACAGGATCCACGAGGGCTCTGCCCTCATCATCAGGCAGATGATGCCTTTTCCTCTGGAGTGCATTGGCCCCAGGCATTGCCCTGAAGCTTTGCGATTTGCCATCTCAGCTACAAAAGAGAGCTGCTTCTTTCATTTCTGCTCTTGGCTTCTAGACTAGGTGCTGGTCATCCTGACCACTGCACCTTCTTTTCAGCAAAATACTGGAAAGAAATGTTAGCCAGAGCTGCTCCCTGACAGCTGTCAGCTGCTAACTTGACCTTTGAGGCAAGGAAGTTTCTCCTCCTTTCATTCCCAAGCATTCTGTATTCTTTTGTGACATGCAGAAATTATTTCTCCTAGGAAAAGCGGCAAACAGGTGCAACACACTCGAGGGACAGGAGAGCAGCCAGGTGCTGCTCTTTGCCGCAGAAAAGACACTGCCAGCATCCAAGCTGTCTTTGCCAAGCTGCTTTCGAACCACAGCTAAAGATGCTGCCCAGTACTGAGAGATCATCAGGTATCATCTTAACGCAGTGTCTGAGCAGCTTTGGAGCTTGCCTGACGTCGTTCTGGGGAGATGTGACACCAGCAAAATGCACAGGCCCTCCCTTGGAAGAAGGAACTGTGGCTGCACTCACCCTTTGCCAATTGTTTCCAGTTCCGTGTATTCAGCCTCAGGATCTCCCTGGCTCACCAGCATCTCTGTGAAAATCCCAAGGAAAGATGCACACTTCAAAAGAGATCCCACCCTGCAGCAGATCAGAAAGGCAGCCCCACTCTCTGGGACACTGGGCCCTTTCAACTCAGGCAGTCGGGAAACAACACCACCACCCAACCAGCACCAAACCTCAAAAACAACAGCACAGCCCCGCAGCACAGATGGCCTGCACAAAACTAAAAGTCTAAACTAAAATCTAAGCACGTGCAGAAACAGTCAGAGGAGACAGGGATCTGAAAACGGGAACCAAGATTCTTGTCTAGCAATGTTAAGGGCAGCAGGAAAAGCAAAACTTTTCTGTTCTTGGCAATGAAAACTGTGACTTTCAAGAAATGACTTAATCTTTGCAAATATCAGAGGCGTCTTGGCTTCTGGAATCAATTGTTATCAACAGCTGCCCTTTCCAGAACAGGAAGAATATTGCAAAGTGCTTCCAGCAGTAGCACAATCTCCAGCTCTCTGCAGGACTTTGCCTAAACAATGCCCTTCTGCCTTTCAGGAGCAGCAGCTCGTGTTCCAACCTACTGTGATGGGCCTTAGGAATGAGGTCCCTCAGCCTTTAGGACAGGCTGAGTTCTGAAGATGACCTTGGCCGTGCCCCACAGGAGCTCCTTGAGGCCTCCTCATTGGCTGGGTCACGGCCTCCTGCTCAGCCAGAAACAAGCTCTGCTTTGCCTTTTGCCTCCAGGGAAGCTCAGGCAAAGCCAAACCAGGCTGAGCTGCTCTCAGAGGCAGGAGCATCAGCCCGCTGAGCCCTCACCACCTCACAGCACAACACCAGGTCCTGTGTGGAGGCCGCAGGACCCGGCACTCAGCTGAGGAGGAACAGGAGGCGGGACAGCTCACACCCACACACGCACACACAAGGCACTGCTCCAGCAGACAAGGATCACAGAGGACGTACTCAGCGTGGCCAGGCACTCGTCCTCTGTCCCCTCTCCCAGCCGCTCTCTGCTGCCAGAGGAGCTGGTCGTGCTCCAGATGCACGAGCTGCTCCTGCTTGACTTGCCAGCCTGGGGACTGGAGGCTCCTTCAGAGCCTTCCGCTGCAGCTCGTGCAGGTGCCAGGACACAGGAGGTGGAGCTCTGGGACAAGAAATGAAGGAGGGTCACAAATGTGCCTGGCAGAGATGCCCCTCCCATCCCATTTCAAATGCAAGCCCCTAGCAAGATGCTGCTGGCCACAGCCAGGGCTCTTCACCCCTCAGCTTTTGCAGCCTGCTTCTCTGGCTCAAGGCCCAAAATCCAAAGGCTGCTTTTACACCACGGACAAAATGACACCACAGACACTGCTAACCAAAGTTGGCACTTACTGATGTTGTTTGCTCTGGCCCAGGGCTGACAGCAGGGGCAGCTTCATCAGCACCTTCCTCCTCTTCACCCTCTCCCTCAGGTACAGCGGCAGCCAGAGCAGGTGCTGACGCTGCCCTTCTGCTCTGTGGACACACAGCAGCATGAGGGACACAAAAGAACCTGTCATTGAGAACCTCACCTATATTCAGCTACAGGCCCTGCTGCATCTCAGCTGTTCCTTTAGCTACTGACAGCTGCTCTCTGCCGAGGGCCAGCTCCCTCCTGGGGACAGTGTCTCCTCATATCCTGCAAGCTTCTGAACTGCACCTTTGCACCACTCTCTTCACTGGGGATGGGGAGCCTGCACAGCCACTGGGCACCAAGGGCCTCCCTTCTAGCCCAGGAGCATCCAAGGACATCCTAATGCTCCCTCTTGTCTCTTGCTAAGACAAATTCACAGCCCCTTTCACAACAGTAGGAAGGTGATGCCTAAACATCCAACTTCCAAGTTCCACACCGCTTTTCAAGGCCTAAGTGCCTTGGGGAAGGGCTGGAAAGATTCCAGCCCTCAGCATCTTCAGCCAGGCACAGGAGGTGCTGTCTGATCTGAAACTTGCAGCTATGCTTTGCTCCAGCCACAGGACTTCCCAGAGCTGCCACTTACTGATGCTGGATGCTCAGGCCCTGCAGTGGCAGCAGGTGCAGTTTGATGGGCATCTTCCTCCCCTTTGGCCTCTTCTCCAGGAAGACACGCAGCCACAGGAGGCTCCGAGGTTGGTTTTGGGCTCTGCAGACAGACGCAGCGTGAGGGACACGTAACCTTCTTTATATTCAGCTCTAGAGCCAGGTGCACTAAGGAGAAATCATCTGCAGAGAAATGGGATTCCAAGGTGCTCAAACTCAAGTAAAATGAGCCAGTGAGACGGGACTGCACTCTCTGGTACAGGAGAAATTCCATCGTGGCTTCAAGCACCCAGCAGCCCCACTTCCAGCTGCTTAAAAGCTCTGGAAAGGAACTGGAGAAAACAGCCCGGGATCCTCCTGCTGCTGCTGCTGTGGCTGCAAAGAGCCCGGACTGTACTTTCATTCATCCAGCCAGGCTGGCACTGGACTGCAACAGGCCACAGCTCACAGCTTGCTCCACAATGGTCTAATGCTACCAACGCCAGAGGCTCCTTTGCCACTCACCCAAAGACCAGATTCTCTCCAGGCGTGGGTGATGTGACCTGCAACACACACAAGGGAAGAACATCCAGATGCTGTAAGAAAACTGCCTGGGCTGGGCAAGCCCACCAGAAAGTCAACCCAAAGACAGAGCATTCTGCTTTCACTACATCGGCGCTCCAGCAGCAACCCATGCTCTGCTGTGCCACACAGCAAGCAAGACAACAGCACAAAATACTGCCTGGTGTCTACCTTCTGTCCTCTCTGGCCACTCAACCCATAGAAACTTGAGACTGAGCAAGTCCCAGTGGTTCAGTCATTGCTTCTGCCCCAGCCCACCCAGCAGCAGCCACAGCTCCTCTCTTTCCTGTACTTCAGTTTTCTCAAGACATTGCTTGCAGCAACTGCCATGAGCTTGCTGAAAGCCTTTCCCCAGAGAGGCTTCTCCCAAGTTCCCCTTAGCCATGGTGGCAGTTCTATCGTGACACAGCACAGGAACAGCTCCTGTGTTCAGGAGCATACAAGATCTCCTCTGAAATGTCTCTCCCAGAGGCCTTTTCCAAGCGGGTTCTGTGATTTCATCACAGAACGAAGGGTTCTTGCAGCGCTCAGGAAGTGTCAAGTTCCACAGGCACATGCTGGGATGAGGGAATGCAGACAAGAAGAAGACTTGATCTGAGGCACTTTCCCTCAGTCCTGGAGAGCAGTGCACAGCTTTTACAAGCACTCTTGCCAAGCTCTCCCAGTCTTCCCATCCTGGAAGCTCTCTTGCTTGAGCCAGCAAACCGAGGAGACTCCAGACTCCATTGCCACAGGCTATGGCACGGCAGGAGTGGAAACCCTGTGGGCTACATTACAAATGCTGCCCACGCCCCGCGGGCTAGAGACACCCCTGTCTTAGCTGCAGCCATGGGAAGCAGCTTCACCCAACTAAAGGCCTCTTTGTGGCACTTGGGTTTCCATATGCTGCACTGAACAAAGACATCTACTTACGTGCCAGGTGAGTGAAAAAGTACCCAGAATAAGCCACGGAGAACGCCGTGAAAGCTGCAGCACACACTCCCTCCATGGCTTGAGCAGCGCTGCTCAAGTCTGTACCAGACAACGCCTCTTGGGAGAAAACAGAAATACTCAGAGTCCTGCTGGCAGAGACCTCGTCGACACGCAGGTTCCGCCTGCAGTGAGCGTGCCACAGAGCTGCTCTGTACACTGAGCCCTTCCGGGCCTCGGCACAGCCACTTTGCCTGACAACGCTGCCATGCGGCCGCTGACATCACAATAGCAGCGCCCTGGGCTGCTTTGTGAGCTCAGGCACAGAACCAGACCTTCTCTACAGCTAATGCCAACAAAAGCCTGCAGAGTTCTCCTCTACTGCAAAGCAACACAAGAAGCCCTCCTAGTCCATAACCTCTTGCTCTAGTCATCTAAGAGTAAAAAATCACACTAAGCCCCCCTGGCCCAGACTGAGAAGCTGAGCGCTGAGAAGGGTCCAGGATGTGAGGAAGCACATGAGTGCTCTTTGGCCACTATTGCTTCTGAGCAAAAAGCAGAAGGCTTCTTCCAGCTGGATCTTCCTTTGTTTTAGAAAGCAGCAAACAGGGAGAAGCACTACTTCAATTACATTTAGAGCTTTCTCCTAGGTACAGTGTTGAGGTCGGTTTGAATAATGAAGGACACTTCAATTTGAGGCCATGGGAAAACCATTTGTACTTAGGGTGAGCCAGACCTCCCACCCATGGTCCTCTTGTTCAGTTATTCAAATTATTACTAGAAAATTCTGGTTTCTCTGCATTACCACTGGGTAATTGTTGCTGCATTAATTGTAATATTCCAAATCACTCTTTCCTGTTGGATCCATTCTTCAAACCCCACCCGGATGCCTCCCCTTTTGGGAATGTATAAGTATCCTTGGAGACCCTGGACTCCAGGCTTTTTCTGGTTCATTCTTCCTACTGTGCACGCTGTTTAGTTTGTTATTTTGCTATTACATTAAAGTTGCTTTTCCAAACAACTGGATCAAGCAGTCTCTCTCATCAAAGTCAACAGGGCCAGTTCTCCAGGAAGCCACCGGCCAGGTGTCTGAGCTTGGACCAGAGCGCTTCCCCTCTTGTTATGAATACGAACGAGGCCAAACTTCCTCTGGAGAAAGAGGTTCTCCTTTATTAAAATAGCTGCAAGGAATGGCGTACCCAGGATAAGCCCGAGCACCCACACAGCGAGCCAAAACACAACAGTGCGCTATCCCCAAGTGCACCGGCTTGCCCCCAGAAAACAAGTTTCTAAAAAGAAGTACCTCGAACCAACCAAACTACCCCCATTTATAGCTGCCTTCAAGTCCAGGATTGGTCCATTTTGGATCTGCATGGTCATTGGTCCATTTCCAGGCTTCCCATTGGTCTTTAACGCCATTCATTCTGGACCAATCGTTTCTGCAGGGCTTCAAATGATTGGTCAGATCTTCTATCCAATCCCTCTTCGACCTTGCCGTGCCCCGCCGGACTGCCCTTCCACCAAACCCTGGACCCTTCTCCTAGAACATTCTAATAACCCCACCCCCCTTAACATAATACAATTAATGTAACGTAATTAATACAATATAATTGAACTATACCCTAACTTAACATAACTTTTACTTATAACATCTCTCACCCGAACAGGGACCCCTGACATTCAGGGGACCTGCTGAGAACCCACCCTGCCTCCAAGAGGGGGTTGTAAGCTTTTCCCTTCTGGACGGAGTAATGCCTGGCAGAATTTTGCTGGATAAGGAGCAAGGAGGACACTGCGTTACCATCAGCCCTCTGAAGATGGTAGGAGTAGGGCTACATCTGCCCCATTTTCTGATTTCCCCTTTGTTAGTGTTTCCAAAGCTGCTGTAAAATGGGAGCACGGATGTCTGTAGTGGAGAGAGACACTTACAAATCATTCAAGTTGAGACTAGAGAACCGAGGAAAAAAAATTGAAAAAAAGGAGCTTCAAGAATTTGTTTGATGGGTCTTCAAAGATGCCATAGAAATCACTGAATCTAAGTTAAATCCTACTCTCTACTAGGACTCAGTTGGAAAAGGCATTAACAGTTTGGCTGAAAATTGGAATTGCTCAGCACAAAATTAATTCCTATTTTTCAAAAAATGTATGATGTATTCCAGTTGGAGGAAGAGGAGAGAAAGATGAAAATATAATTGCTTGGAGAAGAGAAAAAATTACTAGCGCCTCTCCTGACTGCCAGCATCAATCCATCCCTTCAGTGGGGAGCGGAATCAACCCTAGAGGACTAAACAGTTTACAAACCTGGCAGTCAGATGTAACACAATAGCCATCCTTTCCTGGATTCAAATATATACATTTTTCTGTTGATACTTTTTCAGGAGCTGTCTTTGCTACTTCACACACCCTGGGAAAAAGCCCTAGACATTATCAAACACTTTTCACAACTTTTCTCTTTAGAGATAAAGGAAATCCTCAGAATTCCTATAGGAATTCCTAAAGAATTCTTAAAGGAATTCTGAGGAAAATATACATCTTTAGGAATTCCTCAGAAAATATATACAAATAATGGCCATGGGTACAATTCACACAAAGTACAACAATTTTTTAACTTATGGGGAGTAAGTTACAGGTATTCTCCATTCCTCCACATGACAATCAGTAATTGAAAGGACACACATTCTTTGAAAGACCTTTTAGAAAAACAAAAATGGAGGCCTTATCAACAGTAGAAAGGCTGTCTAAGCCATGTATGGTTTTAACCTTCTTAAAAATTAATTTATGGAATCAATACTGCCAGTTTTTTGACATCTTAGCAATTGCACCCAAGCCAAGCTGAAGGAGAGACCACCAGTTCTGATCAAGGACCCTGAGACTTCACCAATCTCTGGCCCCTTTCTGTTAATTCCATGGGGTAGGGGTTATGCTTGTGTATCCACAGGTACAGGACCCAGGGGGATCCCCGCCAAGAACATTAAGCCACATCTACAGCCACCACCAGAAACGGCAACAAACCCCAACAACTGACACCAAGAAAAAGAAGGAGACAAGAGAAAGGGGAGCTCCCACAGCAGGTCGAAAACTTGGATCTCCTTCTTCCTCTGTTGCACCTTCCTTCTTCTTGGTGCTACTTGGATAGTGCCGCAACCAAAACAAAATATTAGCACATGGACATGGCTGTCAGGACTTATAAGGTTTGTGCTGTATGAACTTATCTGACCACAGTGATTCTGTTTAGCCCAGCAGAAGCTTTTTTGCATAAAGGGGTGGATAAACTTCAAATCAAAGAGGGAACCAATTGGATTAACAACCTTTTGAAAGGAAGGCATCTATCATCCAAATTGATCTCTATTATAAAGACTGGGCAAGTAATTTTGCTAGTAGTGATGTAGATAATACTTATTTCTTCTTGTATTTTCAAGTTAATGTTTAAAACCCTAGAAAAAACAGTTTTCCTTTCTACCTTAGAAAAACAAAAAAAGGGAGATGTTGGGGGTAGTGTGAATAATGAAGAAGACTTCAATTTGAGGCCATGGGAAAACCCTCTTTAATTACGGTGAGCAAGAGCTCCCACCCATGAGCCTCTCCTTCAGTTATTCAAATTATTCCTAGAAAGTCCTGATTTCTCTGCATTACCGTTGGATAATTATTACTACATTACTTCTAAAATTCCTAATACTTCTTTCCTGTTGGATCCATTCCTCAAACCCTGCCGGAACCCCTCCCTTTTTGGGAATCTATAAGTACCCCTGCAGAAACTGGAACCCAGCTTTTTCTGGTTTGTTCTTCCTACTGTGCACGCTGTTTAGTTTGTTGTTTCGCTATTACACTAAAGTTGCTTTTCCAAACAATTGGATCAAGCAGTCTCTCTCCTCAAAGTCGCCAGGGCCATTTCTTGGATAAGCCACTTGCCAACGACCCAGGATAGAATCAGAGGGCTTCAGTACAGAGCCAAGGTCATGGATACACTTTTTATTCAAAACATATTACATCATGGCCATGGGTGTGATTTCAGCAGGGAAATGCCATGACAGGAAATGAAAGGAGGATCCTTCTGTCTGACTCACTCTAACAGAGAGGCCTTGGGAACAAAGCACCACCACCATTTTTTTCCCCCATTTTTGTCGCTCCACAATAATTTTTAGGACATGGGCCTGAGATGGGTGGCGGGGAAGTGACAGCTCTGACACACAGCTGAAACCATCAGGGCCAGGGTGGCATGTGGCACTGTTTTTCCACACCAGCAGAACAAGGCAACCCAGAATGATGACACTGAAACCAAGTGAGTTCAGCCAAAAGGGAGTCCAGCCAAGCCAAGTGCAGCCCAGCAGGGTGGTAGGAAGAGGCAGTGAAGCGGCAGATCCCATTCCCACACACATGCCCAGCGTGGCGGGCTGATGGCAGCGGCAGTGCCAAACAGAGCTCCGCAGGGAGACAGAGACACCCATCGCCATCGCCACTGCCACCATCACTGCCGCACAGAGGGAGGAGAAACTGCCACTGCAGGTCCACAGCTGCTCCAGGCAGCACCAGCAGCCCCCATCTACCATCAGAACCATTCCGTAAGCCCTCGCCATCCTGTCTTTGCTCCGGCGCCCTATGTGACACTCTACCTTTCTTGGCTACGCCATTGCATTCTTCACACAATTTTCTTCTTATTCTTTCATACTGCTTTATTTTTTACCTTCACTACATTGTAACTCTAACATCTTTAGCTTCTCATAAATTGTTTTTTCCATTGTCCCGCTCCATTGTGGTGGAGAAGGAGAGAGAGGAGAGACTTTACAAGGTTTATATCAAGAAAAAGACACAAAAAGGAGGGAAGGCCTTAGAAAGGAAAAACACACCTCATGCTGCCTCATTTGGAACAAATAAATGTGTAATTTTCTTAAAATCCAGCCACAAAGACTCTTTGGAATCTTGAGAGCCAAGCAGCACAGGAACCTGGAAACCTTGTTGTGAGATGTCGCAAGTTCGGGCTTGCTAGGGCCCTGTGGATGGAAGAGGCTTTTAATGCCAAGTCACAGTGAAATAGCAAAATAAGCCCCTTCTTCTGCCTTTGGGACCCCAGCTTCTCTCTCTTTAACCCCACAGGTTACTTCTCCTTAACCCCTGCTATTGGACAATTTCTGATCCCCTCTCGCCCTCTTTAGTGGGCTGTTTTAGCCCATTCTAGTTAGCAGAGCCGTGGCTGGAACCCTTCACAGACCCCAATAAAGCCATCGCTGTGGAACTCCAGAGCTGCCTTCTCCTCTCTCCTGTCTGTCTTTCGGTGGGATTGCATGGTTCCTAGGCAAGCCAAAGAGCTGGAAATCATAAAAGAGCTGATATTCACTAAAGACCTCATATCCCTTAAGCTTGCGAAGGTTGCCTGTGGCTAAGAGTGGCTTGGGCACTCGCACAGTCTGTCCCCAAAGGACTAAGCTATCAATCCTGTGCTGCCTGCTCAGGGGCAAACCTGCCCAGCAGGAAGCCGGAAGAGTGGGACAGTAGAGGACATTGCTGGCTCAGAACCTTTCAGGAGCATGTCTGTGGGGAAAGGGGCAGATCAAGCCTTGCCCTGCTGAGGCGATGCCCTACTCTGCACGCCCCACTCCCCCAGGCCTGCATCCCAGCCCAGCAGTGGCCGCTGGTCCCTGGCACACCAGAGGCAATGCTCCACACCTGTGTCTGGAGCCCCTATCCTAGCACCTAAATGGCCAGGCAAGTGGGAGCCCCATGTGGGGGAAGGCCCCAGGAAAGCCAGAGGGTACTTCTCACCTCGGGATATGTGGCCACCACATGTCTTGACCCTGCCTCCTCTTAGAATTTCTACCAGCTGAACACCACTGGAAGCAGGAGTGGTAGAGTTTATTCACAGGGTGAGAACAAAGGGAAGCTTCCAGCACAGTGAAAGTTTTATTTATTCTAGTATTTATTTTGACTATCAGGCTAAACAAACTACAAACTATGAGCCATAAAATAGAAACAACAAACTATGAGCTATATACTAGAAACTTCAAACTACGAGCTATAAACTACAAACTAGAAACTGCAAACTACAAAAACATCAGTGGCCTCTTCCAGGGCTAGTATCTCCTGTCGGCCATAAACTGCTGCGTTGCCACGATCAGAGGCGTCAGGTCGGAGGTCGGCTTGGCTGATGTTACAAATGGATGCTGCCCAAAGAGAAAAAGAAAACATGAACTTCTACTTTCCTCACAGGCTGAAACAGGCTTTCTCTGGCTACCAGAAAGGTACAGAAAGCAGAAGGGAGGGCATTCTGGGCACCTCTGCCTCCACCTCCAGGATCTTACTACAAGAGGCAAACATGGCTCCCAATCCCACAAATCCATTATTCCAGATGTCTTCAGCTTAAGGAGATCTGGTCGAGGTGACCTTGAAAGGCTCCTCCCAAGGCATCCTAGGCCAGGATTCTCCCCTGTTTTCCTTTGAAAAGCCCCCAGACTGGAGATCTTAGCAGCGGGGCCCAGCAGACGCCTTGGAATTGAGCAGGTGAGGAGCCCCTGGCAGCGGGCAGCTGGCGCAGCCTGCAGCCGCTTTGCCTTTTACCTGCAGGAGTTCCTGGGCAGACCAGCGCCTGTCCTCCTCCCTCTCCAGGCAGCAGTGCAGGAAGTCTCGCAACCACGCGGACTGTTGCCTGGGCTTCTGCAGCTTTGGCCTGCCCCCGCTGCTGATCAGCTGTTGAACCTAGAGAAGAAGGAAATGTCACTCTCTGCCTGTCTCCTTCACACCCCAAACTGCTCACACAGACCCCACTGGACAGGCTCCACTCTCCAGTGGCACTTTCCTCCCTGCCAGAGCCAGGGACATACCTTTCCTACTCCTACTGAAAGAACCCAAAGCCAGAGGCAGCCATAGCCAGTCCAATACGCAAAGGCTCTTGCCTTCACCCTGATTTCACTGGCTGATGGAATTAGGAGCAACTCCATCAGCAAAAGCACACTTGGCTTCTCTCAGCACTGACACCAGCTCTACAGGCCATTTGGAAGACGGACTTTCGCCTAACTCTACTGTTTCCAAGGATCACTCCATAAAATGCAGCTCAGCACTGCTCACTGCTCTCTTGGGCAGAGCTCCTACCAAGCAAAATGCATCACGATTTTTTCTGCTGTTCCTGCTCTGAAATGACAAGGGGATGATCTGGACAAGGCTGCACGAGAGACTGTGCAGCCTGGAACCTATCATTTTCAGGTGTTCGCAAGCTTCCCAGGCAGAAGAATGGGAGCAGATTTTGTTTGAGTGACAGCAGTATCTGAGAGCAGTTGCAGCGCACCGTGCGGGAGGTTTTCATCCGGTAAGGAGGCGCTCCTTCCACCATCTCGATGCCCACAATGCCAAAGGACCAGATGTCCACTTTGGGGCCATAGAGCTTCCTGGTGAAGATTTCTGGCGCCATCCAGTAAGTGGTCCCAACAGCTGATCTCCGTTTGCTCTGCTCAGCGGTGAGCTGAGCAGCGAGGCCAAAATCAGCTGAGGAGCAAAAACAAGCCAGCGTGAATGAGGAAAGCAAACAAAAGAAATCCCCACTGTTCCAATGTCCAAGAAGGCAGCGTGGTACCCAGCTGCCATAAAGGGGCCATGCTGCCATTCCTCGGGCCTGCAGCTGAGGAAATACGGAATTGGCTACTTAGCAAAAGGCTCCAGTTCCAGTCAGTGCCTTTTAGTCCCCTGAAGCTATTAGACTGTAAGCGCCTTGCTTGGGAAGGGACACACACACAACCCAAAGGCACTCCTGAGCCCTTGTTCCCAGCAACACCTCCCTGCCCCTTGAGGCTGTGCTCTGTGCTTGCAGCAGGGCAGCCTGCACTGCCACAGGCAGCACTGCAGGGAACCAGCAGTCACCCAAAGGCAGCCCCACAGCGCAGCCTGCCACGGCTGAGACTGGCCAACAACACCCACCCAACTTGACAGATCCGTCCAGACCCAGGAGAATGTTGTGGCTTTTGATGTCTCGGTGGATCACTTGCTTGGAGTGAAGGAAATCCAGGCCTTGCAGGCACTGAGAGAGGAAAAGGAAACACCAGCCTAAGTGGATTTCATTCCACAAGCAGGGAAGTGACACTTCTGCAGCGCTGCAACATTCCTGGGGGATGCTGAGCCATGGCAGGACAGGCTGCTGGCAAGGGCAAGAGCTTGCTGCTCCAACGCAAGGACAGCAGGGCCTTTCTAAGTGAGGCTGTGTTTGCTTCTGAAAGAGAAAGGGCAATTCTTCCTCTGGCCAGTGCCCTGCAAACCCAGACTGAAGGAGCACTGCTGCAGTGGCTGTGCTCTCTCCAGTCAGACAACAGTAGATGCTTTTGCAAACACCACTTTGAGTGCAAGGCTCTCCTTTGAGGCTGAACTCTCTGAGAGTCCTGTGAGGATCTCCTTGTCTTTGCCACTTGTTTGACATTGCGCCGTGAGCACCTTTGCCCTTCCGGGGAAGGAACGCAGCATACACAGGCTCCAGGCAAGTGTTTAGAGAGGCAAACACAAACACTCTAGAAGAAGGGCAGGCACACTGGCAGGCACTTCAGATACTCTTGCTACTGCCAGTCATTAGAGAAAGGCAGAAAGGAAGCTTGGAAGATGAAATCTTTCCTCTCCTTTTCACCCATGTGGAAGGACCATCCTGGCCAAGGCATGGGAAGCACAAGCGCCATCCCTTACCTCCCGAGAGACAGCTGCTATCTCTCCTTCTGCCATACGAGTCTCCCTGATGACATCGTGTAAGGAGCCTCCATCCATGTATTCCATCACGAGCCAGAGTTCCTCGTCCACCAGGTAGCTGAAAGGAGGAAACAACAGCCTGGAGGTGAATGTGCGCACTTACACGACCTGATGGATTCTTGTTTCTGTGTCTCTCTCCGAGGAAGACAGGAGGAAGTGAGGAGTCATTCACTACGCTCTACAGGCCTTGAACACTGGGCAGTCTAAAAGACTGCTTGCTATCCACACCAACGCAACAGGTCGAGGGAAACATAACCTACAGTGCTTTGTCAGCACTTCAGACCCCTGGGGAAACAATCAAACCCCCAACCAAACATAACTATGGGGAGAGAGGACAGGAACTTTGAGGCTGATGGCTCAGTAAGATGGGGCCCAGTCTTGTCTTTGAAAGCGCCCTTCAAACTCGGTATGCCAGGAAAGATTAACGCAGCCCCAATGCAATCTCCTCCCAAGATGCCGTAGATCAGCCCAGAAACAGGAATTATCAGCTCCATCCTCTACCAGCGGCCAAAGCAGTGGTTGTTGAACCTCTGGCTTGCAGGATGTGAATGACCTTTCCTGGCAGAACAGCAGAACCACTCACCTGTCTAGATAGTTCACAAGGTTGGCATGCTTATTGCCACGCATCACCTGGATTTCATTCAGGCACAGCTCGCTGCCGCTCTCTTGCGTGAGACTAATTTTCTTTATGGCCACCTAAAACGACACAGAAAACCATGAACCAAAGAAGTCTGTGGCACAGGACCACAAGGGCAACACAGAGACAGTGATTATGGGGTGATAGTGCTGGGCTGGGCCAAGCTGCCTTGGGACTGGACATCAGACCACGTGCTTGGGCACCTCCCAGGACACAGAGCCACACACCCTTTGCCTTGTAAACCTGGGAGAAACACGGTCTAAGCTCTCCACCTCAAAGCTCTAACAACACTCACTGAGCCCTGGGCCAGTCTTCCCCCAGGTCTTCCCCATGGTCTCATTCCCATTTTCATTCACACACCTCTTGCAAGCAGGAACCCATTTGGTGCCAGTAAAAATGAAGCAAAACTGCTGGGAAACCTTTGGCACTTCTAGGGGCTTGATCATTACTCCAGCAACCACTGGCATTCTCCAGTGCACAACTACAAAGCAAACTCTTACAGGCATGGCAGATAAAATGCTGTCCTAAAAACATCCTGAGGGCTCTTCCCCCTAAGAATTACAGCCCTTCATACTTCAAGGAAAAATTGCCAGGACGGTGAAAACATCCTTAGTGACACCTCCAAATAACGCAACCCTGGAATTTCCTCACTTTCAGGAATTTTCATTTCACTCCACCGAAATACTTTCCTTCACACCACTGACATTTGCAATTACTGCCTGACTTCAAAAAGAAAAAACCCCGGCCTTGATCTTCTAGGGATATACACCGGGCTGTAAACACGGCTTAGGCCCTTGAGAGACTCCTTGCAGACCTCGCTCTCATAGCACAGTTCCAAGGGCAGCACTGCAGGCGGCTACAGAACTACCAGCACGATTCCCATGTATCTGCTTCCAGCCAGAAATGAGAATTCAGGAAGCCTGCAGCCCCAAAGAGCAGTGCCATGCTCTGAGAGACCACCTGGGCACTCAGACCCAGCCAGCGTGTCCTGCTGTGACAGACACCGCCTGGCCTCCCTGCATTCCCCAGGGCAGCTGAGGAGCACAAAATCTGTCCCCACTGTATTTGGCAGGCGGACACTGCTCTGCACTTCATTGGCCTGTGCAGCAAAGCTCTACTGGCGAGCCAAAGCTCAGCCACAGCTCACAGCAGAGGGGAGGCCACTCGACAGCTGCAGAAGCTGCGGCGCTGCTTGACGCTTACCTCTTCTCCTGTGGCAGTCTCCACTGCCATGCACACCGTGCCAAAACCCCTGGAAACAAAACAGCAGCCATGTAACAGCCATTGGAGGAAAGCCTCTGGACACGGATCCCTTCTCCAGATTGCAAGGAAATTAGTGTCTAATCACAGCTGCAGCCACAGCCAGAGCAGGGAAAGGCTTCCATTGCTCCACACACAAATGGAGAAGGCCTCAAAACACAGGATCCTTAGACAGCTGTGTTCTGAGTCCAGAGCCGTTGGCAGCTGCTTCTCTTCAGTGCACCATACATGGGGAGGACTCTGCTTTTCTGGGGGCTTCTTGTACATTTGGCTTCTCTCAGAGAAAATGGTGCAAATCAGTCCCATTTCCAGTCAGCAGAGCCGGCTTTCTAAGGGAACAGCTTGGTGGATTCTTTGCAGGAAAGGCCTAGACCCCACAGGATCCACGAGGGCTCTGCCATCAGGCAGATGATGCCTTTTCCTCTGGAGTGCATTGGCCCCAGGCATTGCCCTGAAGCTTTGCGATTTGCCATCTCAGCTACAAAAGAGAGCTGCTTCTTTCATTTCTGCTCTTGGCTTCTAGACTAGGTGCTGGTCATCCTGACCACTGCACCTTCTTTTCAGCAAAATACTGGAAAGAAATGTTAGCCAGAGCTGCTCCCTGACAGCTGTCAGCTGCTAACTTGACCTTTGAGGCAAGGAAGTTTCTCCTCCTTTCATTCCCAAGCATTCTGTATTCTTTTGTGACATGCAGAAATTATTTCTCCTAGGAAAAGAGGCAAACAGGTGCAACACACTCGAGGGACAGGAGAGCAGCCAGGTGCTGCTCTTTGCCGCAGAAAAGACACTGCCAGCATCCAAGCTGTCTTTGCCATGCTTTCGAACCACAACTAAAGATGCTGCCCAGTACTGAGAGATCATCAGGTATCATCTTAACGCAGTGTCTGAGCAGCTTTGGAGCTTGCCTGACGTCGTTCTGGGGAGATGGGACACCAGCAAAATGCACAGGCCCTCCCTTGGAAGAAGGAACTGTGGCTGCACTCACCCTTTGCCAGTTGTTTCCAGTTCTGTGTATTCAGCCTCAGGATCTCCCTGGCTCACCAGCATCTCTGTGAAAATCCCAAGGAAAGATGCTCACTTCAAAAGAGATCCCACCCTGCAGCAGATCAGAAAGGCAGCCCCACTCTCTGGGACACTGGGCCCTTTCAACTCAGGCAGTCGGGAAACAACACCACCACCCAACCAGCACCAAACCTCAAAAACAACAGCAGCAAGACAAGCAGCCCCGCAGCACAGATGGCCTGCACAAAACTAAAAGTCTAAACTAAAATCTAAGCACGTACAGAAACAGAGGAGACAGGGACCTGAAAACTGGAACCAAGATTCTTGTCTAGCAACGTTAAGGGCAGCAGGAAAAGCAAAACTTTTCTGTTCTTGGCAATGAAAACTGTGACTTTCAAGAAATGACTTAATCTTTGCAAATATCAGAGGCGCCTTGGCTTCTGGAATCAATTGTTATCAACAGCTGCCCTTTCCAGAACAGGAAGAATATTGCAAAGTGCTTCCAGCAGTAGCACAATCTCCAGCTCTCTGCAGGACTTTGCCTAAACAATGCCCTTCTGCCTTTCAGGAGCAGCAGCTCGTGTTCCAACCTACTGTGATGGGCCCTAGGAATGAGGTCCCTCAGCCTTTAGGACAGGCTGAGTTCTGAAGATGACCTTGGCCGTGCCCCACAGGAGCTCCTTGAGGCCTCCTCATTGGCTGGGTCACGGCCTCCTGCTCAGCCAGAAACAAGCTCTGCTTTGCCTTTTGCCTCCAGGGAAGCTCAGGCAAAGCCAAACCAGGCTGAGCTGCTCTCAGAGGCAGGAGCAACAGCCCGCTGAGCCCTCACCACCTCACAGCACAACACCAGGTCCTGTGTGGAGGCCTCAGGACCCGGCACTCAGCCGAGGAGGAACAGGAGGCGGGACAGCTCACACCCACACACGCACACACAGGCACTGCTCCAGCAGACAAGGATCACAGAGGACGTACTCAGCGTGGCCAGGCACTCGTCCTCTGTCCCATCTCCCAGCCGCTCTCTGCTGCCAGAGGAGCTGGTCGTGCTCCAGATGCACGAGCTGCTCCTGCTTGACTTGCCAGCCTGGGGACTGGAGGCTCCTTCAGAGCCTTCCGCTGCAGCTCGTGCAGGTGCCAGGACACAGGAGGTGGAGCTCTGGAACAAGAAATGAAGGAGGGTCACAAATGTGCCTGGCAGAGATGCCCCTCCCATCCCATTTCAAATGCAAGCCCCTAGCAAGATGCTGCTGGCCACAGCCAGGGCTCTTCACCCCTCAGCTTTTGCAGCCCGCTTCTCCGGCTCAAGGCCCAAAATCCAAAGGCTGCTTTTACACCACGGACAAAATGACACCACAGACACTGCTAACCAAAGCTGGCACTTACTGATGTTGTTTGCTCTGGCCCAGGGCTGACAGCAGGGGCAGCTTCATCAGAAACTTCCTCCTCTTCAGCCTCTTCCTCAGGTACAGCGGCAGCCAGAGCAGGTGCTGACGCTGCCCTTCTGCTCTGTGGACACACAGCAGCATGAGGGACACAAAAGAACCTGTCATTCAGAACCTCACCTATATTCAGCTACAGGCCCTGCTGCATCTCAGCTGTTCCTTTAGCTACTGACAGCTGCTCTCTGCCGAGGGCCAGCTCCCTCCTGGGGACAGTGTCTCCTCATATCCTGCAAGCTTCTGAACTGCACCTTTGCACCGCTCTCTTCACTGGGGATGGGGAGCCTGCACAGCCACTGGGCACCAAGGGCCTCCCTTGTAGCCCAGGAGCATCCAAGGACATCCTAATGCTCCCTCTTGTCTCTTGCTAAGACAAATTCACAGCCCCTTTCACAGCAGTAGGAAGGTGATGCCTAAACATCCAGCTTCCAAGTTCCATACTCGTTTTCCAGGCCTAAGGGCCTTGGGGAAGGGCTGGAAAGATTCCAGCCCTCAGCATTTTCAGCCAGGCACAGGAGGTGCTGTCTGATCTGAAACTTGCAGCTATGCTTTGCTCCAGCCACAGGACTTCCCAGAGCTGCCACTTACTGATGCTGGATGCTCAGGCCCTGCAGTGGCAGCAGGTGCAGTTTGGTGGGCATCTTCCTCCCCTTTGGCCTCTTCTCCAGGAAGACACGCAGCCACAGGAGGCTCCGAGGTTGGTTTTGGGCGCTGCAGACAGACGCAGCGTGAGGGACACGTAACCTTCTTTATATTCAGCTCTAGAGCCAGGTGCACTAAGGAGAAATCATCTGCAGAGAAATGGGATTCCAAGGTGCTCAAACTCAAGTAAAATGAGCCAGTGAGACGGGACTGCACTCTCTGGTACAGGAGAGATTCCATCGTGGCTTCAAGTACCCAGCAGCCCCACTTCCAGCTGCTTAAAAGCTCTGGAAAGGAACTGGAGAAAACCGCCCGGGATCCTCCTGCTGCTGCTGCTGTGGCTGCAAAGAGCCCGGACTGTACTTTCATTCATCCAGCCAGGCTGGCACTGGACTGCAACAGGCCACAGCTCACAGCTTGCTCCACAATGGTCTCATGCTAGCAACGCCAGAGGCTCCTTTGCCACTCACCCAAAGACCAGATTCTCTCCAGGCGTGGGTGATGTGACCTGCAACACACAAGGGAAGAACATCCAGATGCTGTAAGAAAACTGCCTGTGCTGGGCAAGCCCACGAAAATGTCAACCCAAAGACAGAGCATTCTGCTTTCACTACATCGGCACTCCAGCAGCAACCCATGCTCTGCTGTGCCACACAGCAAGCAAGACAACAGCACAAAATACTGCCTGGTGTCTACCTTCTGTCCTCTCTGGCCACTCAACCCATAGAAACTTGAGACTGCAAGTCCCAGTGGTTCAGTCATTGCTTCTGCCCCAGCCCACCCAGCAGCAGCCACAGCTCCTCTTTTTCCTGTACTTCAGTTTTCTCAAGGCATTGCTTGAAGCAATTGCCATGAACTTACTGAAAGCCTTTCCCCAGAGAGGTTTCCCCCAAGTTCCCCTTAGCCATGGTGGCAGTTCTATCGTGACACAGCACAGGAACAGCTCCTGTGTTCAGGAGCATACAAGATCTCCTCTGAAATGTCTCTCCCAGAGGCCTTTTCCAAGCGGGTTCTGTGATTTCATCACAGAACGAATGGTTCTTGCAGCGCTCAGGAAGTGTCAAGTTCCACAGGCACATGCTGGGATGAGGGAATGCAGACAAGAAGACCTGATCTGAGGCACTTTCCCTCAGTCCTGGAGAGCAGTGCACAGCTTTTACAAGGACTCCTGCCAAGCTCTCCCAGTCTTCCCATCCTGGAAGTTCTCTTGCTTGAGCCAGCAAACCGAGGAGACTCCAGACCCCATTGCCAAAGGCTATGGCACGGCAGGAGTGGAAACCCTGCGGGCTACATTACAAAGGCTGCCCATGCCCCCCTGGCTAGAGACACCCCCTTCTTAGCTGCAGCTGTGGGCAGTGGCTTCACCCAACTAAAGGCCTCTTTGTGGCATTTGGGTTTCCATATGCTGCACTGAACAAAGACATCTACTCACGTGCCAGGTGGGTGAAAAAGTACCCAGAATAAGCCACGGAGAACGCCGTGAAAGCTGCAGCACACACTCCCTCCATGGCTTGAGCAGCGCTGCTCAAGTCTGCACCAGAAAACGCCTCTTGGGTGAAAACAGAAATACTCAGCGTCCTGCTGGCAGAGACCTCGTTGACGCGCAGGTTCCGCCTGCAGTGAGCGTGCCACAGAGCTGCTCTGCACACTGAGCCCTTCCGGGCCTCGGCACAGCAACTTTGCCTGACAACGCTGCCATGCGGCCGCTGACATCACAATAGCAGCGCCCTGGGCTGCTTTGTGAGCTCAGGCACAGAACCAGACCTTCTCTACAGCTAATGCCAACAAAAGCCTGCAGAGTTCTCCTCTACTGCAAAGCAACACAAGAAGCCCTCCTAGTCCATAACCTCTTGCTCTAGTCATCTAAGAGTAAAAAATCACACTAAGCCCCCCTGGCCCAGACTGAGAAGCTGAGCGCTGAGAAGGGTCCAGGATGTGAGGAAGCACATGAGTGCTCTTTGGCCACTATTGCTTCTGAGCAAAAAGCAGAAGGCTTCTTCCAGCTGGATCTTCCTTTGTTTTAGAAAGCAGCAAACAGGGAGAAGCACTACTTCAATTACATTTAGAGCTTTCTCCTAGGTACAGTGTTGAGGTCGGTTTGAATAATGAAGGACACTTCAATTTGAGGCCATGGGAAAACCATTTGTACTTAGGGTGAGCCAGACCTCCCACCCATGGTCCTCTTGTTCAGTTATTCAAATTATTACTAGAAAATTCTGGTTTCTCTGCATTACCACTGGGTAATTGTTGCTGCATTAATTGTAATATTCCAAATCACTCTTTCCTGTTGGATCCATTCTTCAAACCCCACCCGGATGCCTCCCCTTTTGGGAATGTATAAGTATCCTTGGAGACCCTGGACTCCAGGCTTTTTCTGGTTCATTCTTCCTACTGTGCACGCTGTTTAGTTTGTTATTTTGCTATTACATTAAAGTTGCTTTTCCAAACAACTGGATCAAGCAGTCTCTCTCATGAAAGTCAACAGGGCCAGTTCTCCAGGAAGCCACCGGCCAGGTGTCTGAGCTTGGACCAGAGCGCTTCCCCTCTTGTTATGAATATGAACGAGGCCAAACTTCCTCTGGAGAAAGAGGTTCTCCTTTATTAAAACAGCTGCAAGGAATGGCGTAGCCAGGATAAGCCCGAGCACCCACACAGCGAGCCAAAAACACAACAGTGCGCTATCCCCAAGTGCACCGGCTTGCCCCCAGAAAACAAGTTTCTAAAAAGAAGTACCTCGAACCAACCAAACTACCCCCATTTATAGCTGCCTTCAAGTCCAGGATTGGTCCATTTTGGATCTGCATGGTCATTGGTCCACTTCCAGGCTTCCCATTGGTCTTTAACGCCATTCATTCTGGACCAATCGTTTCTGCAGGGCTTAGAATAATTGGTCAGATCTTCAATCCCTCTTCGACCTTGCCGTGCCCCGCCGGACTGCCCTTCCACCAAACCCTGGACCCTTCTCCTAGAACATTCTAATAACCCCACCCCCCTTAACATAATACAATTAATGTAACGTAATTAATACAATATAATTGAACTATACCCTAACTTAACATAGCTTAACTTTTACTTATAACATCTCTCACCCGAACAGGGACCCCTGACATTCAGGGGACCTGCTGAGAACCCACCCTGCCTCCAAGAGGGGGTTGTAAGCTTTTCCCTTCTGGACGGAGTAATGCCTGGCAGAATTTTGCTGGATAAGGAGCAAGGAGGACACTGCGTTACCATCAGCCCTCTGAAGATGGTAGGAGTAGGGCTACATCTGCCCCATTTTCTGATTTCCCCTTTGTTAGTGTTTCCAAAGCTGCTGTAAAATGGGAGCACGGATGTCTGTAGTGGAGAGAGACACTTACAAATCATTCAAGTTGAGACTAGAGAACCGAGGAAAAAAAATTGAAAAAAAGGAGCTTCAAGAATTTGTTTGATGGGTCTTCAAAGATGCCATAGAAATCACTGAATCTAAGTTAAATCCTACTCTCTACTAGGACTCAGTTGGAAAAGGCATTAACAGTTTGGCTGAAAATTGGAATTGCTCAGCACAAAATTAATTCCTATTTTTCAAAAAATGTATGATGTATTCCAGTTGGAGGAAGAGGAGAGAAAGATGAAAATATAATTGCTTGGAGAAGAGAAAAAATTACTAGCGCCTCTCCTGACTGCCAGCATCAATCCATCCCTTCAGTGGGAAGCGGAATCAACCCTAGAGGACTAAACAGTTTACAAACCTGGCAGTCAGATGTAACACAATATCCATCCTTTCCTGGATTCAAATATATACATTTTTCTGTTGATACTTTTTCAGGAGCTCTCTTTGCTACTTCACACACCCTGGGAAAAAGCCCTAGACATTATCAAACACTTTTCACAACTTTTCTCTTTAGAGATAAAGGAAATCCTCAGAATTCCTATAGGAATTCCTAAAGAATTCTTAAAGGAATTCTGAGGAAAAGATACATCTTTAGGAATTCCTCAGAAAATATATACAAATAATGGCCATGGGTACAATTCACACAAAGTACAACAATTTTTTAACTTATGGGGAGTAAGTTACAGGTATTCTCCATTCCTCCACATGACAATCAGTAATTGAAAGGACACACATTCTTTGAAAGACCTTTTAGAAAAACAAAAATGGAGGCCTTATCAACAGTAGAAAGGCTGTCTAAGCCATGTATGGTTTTAACCTTCTTAAAAATTAATTTATGGAATCCATACTGCCAGTTTTTTGACATCTTAGCAATTGCACCCAAGCCAAGCTGAAGGAGAGACCACCAGTTCTGATCAAGGACCCTGAGACTTCACCAATCTCTGGCCCCTTTCTGTTAATTCCATGGGGTAGGGGTTATGCTTGTGTATCCACAGGTACAGGACCCAGGGGGATCCCCGCCAAGAACATTAAGCCACATCTACAGCCACCACCAGAAACAGCAACAAACCCCAACAACTGACACCAAGAAAAAGAAGGAGACAAGAGAAAGGGGAGCTCCCACAGCAGGTTGAAAACTTGGATCTCCTTCTTCCTCTGTTGCACCTTCCTTCTTCTTGGTGCTACTTGGATAGTGCCGCAACCAAAACAAAATATTAGCACATGGACATGGCTGTCAGGACTTATAAGGTTTGTGCTGTATGAACTTATCTGACCACAGTGATTCTGTTTAGCCCAGCAGAAGCTTTTTTGCAGAAAGGGGTGGATAAACTTCAAATCAAAGAGGGAACCAATTGGATTAACAACCTTTTGAAAGGAAGGCATCTATCATCCAAATTGATCTCTATTATAAAGACTGGGCAAGTAATTTTGCTAGTAGTGATGTAGATAATACTTATTTCTTCTTGTATTTTCAAGTTAATGTTTAAAACCCTAGAAAAAACAGTTTTCCTTTCTACCTTAGAAAAACAAAAAAAGGGAGATGTTGGGGGTAGTGTGAATAATGAAGAAGACTTCAATTTGAGGCCATGGGAAAACCCTCTTTAATTACGGTGAGCAAGAGCTCCCACCCATGAGCCTCTCCTTCAGTTATTCAAATTATTCCTAGAAAGTCCTGATTTCTCTGCATTACCGTTGGATAATTATTACTACATTACTTCTAAAATTCCTAATACTTCTTTCCTGTTGGATCCATTCCTCAAACCCTGCCGGAACCCCTCCCTTTTTGGGAATCTATAAGTACCCCTGCAGAAACTGGAACCCAGCTTTTTCTGGTTTGTTCTTCCTACTGTGCACGCTGTTTAGTTTGTTGTTTCGCTATTACACTAAAGTTGCTTTTCCGAACAATTGGATCAAGCAGTCTCTCTCCTCAAAGTCGCCAGGGCCATTTCTTGGATAAGCCACTTGCCAACGACCCAGGATAGAATCAGAGGGCTTCAGTACAGAGCCAAGGTCATGGATACACTTTTTATTCAAAACATATTACATCATGGCCATGGGTGTGATTTCAGCAGGGAAATGCCATGACAGGAAATGAAAGGAGGATCCTTCTGTCTGACTCACTCTAACAGAGAGGCCTTGGGAACAAAGCACCACCACCATTTTTTTCCCCCATTTTTGTCCCTCCACAGTAATTTTTAAGACATGGGACTGAGATGAGATGCACGGAAGTGACAGCTCTGACACACAGCTGAAACCATCAGGGCCAGGGTGGCATGTGGCACTGTTTTTCCACACCAGCACAACAAGGCAACCCAGAATGATGACACTGAAACCAAGTGAGTTCAGCCAAGCCAAAAGGGAGTCCAGCCAAGCCAAGTGCAGCCCAGCAGGGTGGTAGGAAGAGGCAGTGAAGCGGCAGATCCCATTCCCACACACATGCCCAGCGTGGCGGGCTGATGGCAGCGGCAGTGCCAAACAGAGCTCCGCAGGGAGACAGACACCCATCGCCATTGCCACTGCCACCATCACTGCCGCACAGAGGGAGGAGAAACTGCCACTGCAGGTCCACAGCTGCTCCAGGCAGCACCAGCAGCCCCCATCTACCATCAGAACCATTCCGTAAGCCCTCGCCATCCTGTCTTTGCTCCGGCGCCCTATGTGACACTCTACCTTTCTTGGCTACGCCATTGCATACTTCGCACAATTTTCTTCTTATTCTTTCATACTGCTTTATTTTTTACCTTCGCTACATTGTAACTCTAACATCTTTAGCTTCTCATAAATTGTTTTTTTCCATTGTCCCCCTCCATTGTGGTGGAGAAGGAGAGAGAGAGGAGAGACTTTACAAGGTTTATATCAAGAAGAGGACACAAAAAGGAGGGAAGGCCTTAGAAAGGAAAAACACACCTCATGCTGCCTCATTTGGAACAAATAAATGTGTAATTTTCTTAAAATCCAGCCACAAAGACTCTTTGGAATCTTGAGAGCCAAGCAGCACAGGAACCTGGAAACCTTGTTGTGAGATGTCGCAAGTTCGGGCTTGCTAGGGCCCTGTGGATGGAAGAGGCTTTAAATGCCAAGTCACGGTGAAATAGCAAAATAAGCCCCTTCTTCTGCCTTTGGGACCCCAGCTTATCTCTCTTTAACCCCACAGGTTGCTTCTCCTTAACCCCTGCTATTAGACAATTTCTGATCCCCTCTCGCCCTCTTTAGTGGGCTGTTTTAGCCCATTCTAGTTAGCAGAGCCGTGGCTGGAACCCTTCACAGACCCCAATAAAGCCATCGCTGTGGAACTCCAGAGCTGCCTTCTCCTCTCTCCTGTCTGTCTTTCGGTGGGATTGCATGGTTCCTAGGCAAGCCAAAGAGCTGGAAATCATAAAAGAGCTGATATTCACTAAAGACCTCATATCCCTTAAGCTTGCGAAGGTTGCCTGTGGCTAAGAGTGGCTTGGGCACTCGCACAGTCTGTCCCCAAAGGACTAAGCTATCAATCCTGTGCTGCCTGCTCAGGGGCAAACCTGCCCAGCAGGAAGCCGGAAGAGTGGGACAGTAGAGGACATTGCTGGCTCAGAACCTTTCAGGAGCATGTCTGTGGGGAAAGGGGCAAATCAAGCCTTGCCCTGCTGAGGCGATGCCCTACTCTGCACGCCCCACTCCCCCAGGCCTGCATCCCAGCCCAGCAGTGGCCGCTGGTCCCTGGCACACCAGAGGCAATGCTCCACACCTGTGTCTGGAGCCCCTATCCTAGCACCTAAATGGCCAGGCAAGTGGGAGCCCCATGTGGGGAAAGGCCCCAGGAAAGCCAGAGGGTACTTCTGACCTCGGGATATGTGGCCACCACATGTCTTGACCCTGCCTCCTCTTAGAATTTCTATCAGCTGAACATCACTGGAAGCAGGAGTGGTAGAGTTTATTCACAGGGTGAGAACAAAGGGAAGCTTCCAGCACAGTGAAAGTTTTATTTATTCTAGTATTTATTTTGACTATCAGGCTAAACAAACTACAAACTATGAGCCATAAAATAGAAACAACAAACTATGAGCTATATACTAGAAACTTCAAACTACGAGCTATAAACTACAAACTAGAAACTGCAAACTACAAAAACATCAGTGGCCTCTTCCAGGGCTAGTATCTCCTGTCGGCCATAAACTGCTGCGTTGCCACGATCAGAGGCGTCAGGTCGGAGGTCGGCTTGGCTGATGTTACAAATGGATGCTGCCCAAAGAGAAAAAGAAAACATGAACTTCTACTTTCCTCACAGGCTGAAACAGGCTTTCTCTGGCTACCAGAAAGGTACAGAAAGCAGAAGGGAGGGCATTCTGGGCACCTCTGCCTCCACCTCCAGGATCTTACTACAAGAGGCAAACATGGCTCCCAATCCCACAAATCCATTATTCCAGATGTCTTCAGCTTAAGGAGATCTGGTCGAGGTGACCTTGAAAGGCTCCTCCCAAGGCATCCTAGGCCAGGATTCTCCCCTGTTTTCCTTTGAAAAGCCCCCAGACTGGAGATCTTAGCAGCGGGGCCCAGCAGACGCCTTGGAATTGAGCAGGTGAGGAGCCCCTGGCAGCGGGCAGCTGGCGCAGCCTGCAGCCGCTTTGCCTTTTACCTGCAGGAGTTCCTGGGCAGACCAGCGCCTGTCCTCCTCCCTCTCCAGGCAGCAGTGCAGGAAGTCTCGCAACCACGCGGACTGTTGCCTGGGCTTCTGCAGCTTTGGCCTGCCCCCGCTGCTGATCAGCTGTTGAACCTAGAGAAGAAGGAAATGTCACTCTCTGCCTGTCTCCTTCACACCCCAAACTGCTCACACAGACCCCACTGGACAGGCTCCACTCTCCGGTGGCACTTTCCTCCCTGCCAGAGCCAGGGACATACCTTTCCTACTCCTACTGAAAGAACCCAAAGGCAGAGGCAGCCATAGCCAGTCCAATACGCAAAGGCTCTTGCCTTCACCCTGATTTCACTGGCTGATGGAATTAGGAGCAACTCCATCAGCAAAAGCACACTTGGCTTCTCTCAGCACTGACACCAGCTCTACAGGCCATTTGGAAGACGGACTTTCGCCTAACTCTACTGTTTCCAAGGATCACTCCATAAAATGCAGCTCAGCACTGCTCACTGCTCTCTTGGGCAGAGCTCCTACCAAGCAAAATGCATCACGATTTTTTCTGCTGTTCCTGCACTGAAATGACAAGGGGATGATCTGGACAAGGAGCACGAGAGACTGTGCAGCCTGGAACCTATCATTTTCAGGTGTTCGCAAGCTTCCCAGGCAGAAGAATGGGAGCAGATTTTGTTTGAGTGACAGCAGTATCTGAGAGCAGTTGCAGCGCACCGTGCGGGAGGTTTTCATCCGGTAAGGAGGCGCTCCTTCCACCATCTCGATGCCCACAATGCCAAAGGACCAGATGTCCACTTTGGGGCCATAGAGCTTCCTGGTGAAGATTTCTGGCGCCATCCAGTAAGTGGTCCCAACAGCTGATCTCCGTTTGCTCTGCTCAGCGGTGAGCTGAGCAGCGAGGCCAAAATCAGCTGAGGAGCAAAAACAAGCCAGCGTGAATGAGGAAAGCAAACAAAAGAAATCCCCACTGTTCCAATGTCCAAGAAGGCAGTGTGGTTCCCAGCTGCCATAAAGGGGCCATGCTGCCATTCCTCGGGCCTGCAGCTGAGGAAATACGGAATTGGCTACTTAGCAAAAGCCCCCAGTTCCAGTCAGTGCCTTTTAGTCCCCTGAAGCTATTAGACTGTAAGTGCCTTGCTTGAGAAGGGACACACACACAACCCAAAGGCACTCCTGAGCCCTTGTTCCCAGCAACACCTCCCTGCCCCTTGAGGCTGTGCTCTGTGCTTGCAGCAGGGCAGCCTGCACTGCCACAGGCAGCACTGCAGGGAACCAGCAGTCACCCAAAGGCAGCCCCACAGCGCAGCCTGCCACGGCTGAGACTGGCCAACAACACCCACCCAACTTGACAGATCCGTCCAGACCCAGGAGAATGTTGTGGCTTTTGATGTCTCGGTGGATCACTTGCTTGGAGTGAAGGAAATCCAGGCCTTGCAGGCACTGAGAGACGAAAAAGAAACACCAGCCTAAGTGGATTTCATTCCACAAGCAGGGAAGTGACACTTCTGCAGCGCTGCAACATTCCTGGGGGATGCTGAGCCATGGCAGGACAGGCTGCTGGCAAGGGCAAGAGCTTGCTGCTCCAACACAAGGACAGCAGGGCCTTTCTAAGTGAGGCTGTGTTTGCTTCTGAAAGAGAAAGGGCAATTCTTCCTCTGGCCAGTGCCCTGCAAACACAGACTGAAGGAGCACTGCTGCAGTGGCTGTGCTCTCTCCAGTCAGACAACAGTAGATGCTTTTGCAAACACCACTTTGAGTGCAAGGCTCTCCTTTGAGGCTGAACTCTCTGAGAGTCCTGTGAGGATCTCCTTGTCTTTGCCACTTGTTTGACATTGCGCCGTGAGCACCTTTGCCCTTCCGGGGAAGGAACGCAGCATACACAGGCTCCAGGCAAGTGTTTAGAGAGGCAAACACAAACACTCTAGAAGAAGGGCAGGGACACTGGCAGGCACTTCAGATACTCTTGCTACTGCCAGTCATTAGAGAAAGGCAGAAAGGAAGCTTGGAAGATGAAATCTTTCCTCTCCTTGTCACCCATGTGGAAGGACCATCCTGGCCAAGGCATGGGAAGCACAAGCGCCATCCCTTACCTCCCGAGAGACAGCTGCTATTTCTCCTTCTGCCATACGAGTCTCCCTGATGACATCGTGTAAGGAGCCTCCATCCATGTATTCCATCACGAGCCAGAGTTCCTCGTCCACCAGGTAGCTGAAAGGAGGAAACAACAGCCTGGAGGTGAATGTGCGCACTTACACGACCTGATGGATTCTTGTTTCTGTGTCTCTCTCCGAGGAAGACAGGAGGAAGTGAGGAGTCATTCACTACGCTCTACAGGCCTTGAACTCTGGGCAGTCTAAAAGACTGCTTGCTATCCACACCAACGCAACAGGTCGAGGGAAACACAACCTACAGTGCTTTGTCAGCACTTCAGACCCCTGGGGAAACAATCAAACCCCCAACCAAACATAACTATGGGGAGAGAGGACAGGAACTTTGAGGCTGGTGGCTCAGTAAGATGGGGCCCAGTCTTGTCTTTGAAAGCGCCCTTCAAACTCGGTATGCCAGAAAGATTAACGCAGTCCCAATGCAATCTCCTCCCAAGATGCCGTAGATCAGCCCAGAAACAGGAATTAACAGCTCCATCCTCTACCAGCGGCCAAAGCAGTGGTTGTTGAACCTCTGGCTTGCAGGATGTGAATGACCTTTCCTGGCAGAACAGCAGAACCACTCACCTGTCTAGATAGTTCACAAGGTTGGCATGCTTATTGCCACGCATCACCTGGATTTCATTCAGGCACAGCTCGCTGCCGCTCTCTTGCGCGAGACTAATTTTCTTTATGGCCACCTAAAACGACACAGAAAACCATGAACCAAAGAAGTCTGTGGCACAGGACCACAAGGGCAACACAGAGACAGTGATTATGGGGTGATAGTGCTGGGCTGGGCCAAGCTGCCTTGGGACTGGACATCAGACCACGTGCTTGGGCACCTCCCAGGACACAGAGCCACACACCCTTTGCCTTGTAAACCTGGGAGAAACACGGTCTAAGCTCTCCACCTCAAAGCTCTAACAACACTCACTGAGCCCTGGGCCAGTCTTCCCCCAGGTCTTCCCCATGGTCTCATTCCCATTTTCATTCACACACCTCTTGCAAGCAGGAACCCATTTGGTGCCAGTAAAAATGAAGCAAAACTGCTGGGAAACCTTTGGCACTTCTAGGGGCTTGATCATTACTCCAGCAACCACTGGCATTCTCCAGTGCACAACTACAAAGCAAACTCTTACAGGCATGGCAGATAAAATGCTGTCCTAAAAACATCCTGAGGGCTCTTCCCCCTAAGAATTACAGCCCTTCATACTTCAAGGAAAAATTGCCAGGACGGTGAAAACATCCTTAGTGACACCTCCAAATAACGCAACCCTGGAATTTCCTCACTTTCAGGAATTTTCATTTCACTCCACCGAAA
Source organism: Haemorhous mexicanus (assembly GCF_027477595.1). Lineage (NCBI taxonomy): Eukaryota > Metazoa > Chordata > Aves > Passeriformes > Fringillidae > Haemorhous > Haemorhous mexicanus. The sequence continues at coordinate 42,430,267 of NC_082381.1, read as the reverse complement.
TACTTTCCTTCACACCACTGACATTTGCAATTACTGCCTGACTTCAAAAAGAAAAAACCCCGGCCTTGATCTTCTAGGGATATACACCGGGCTGTAAACACGGCTTAGGCCCTTGAGAGACTCCTTGCAGACCTCGCTCTCATAGCACAGTTCCAAGGGCAGCACTGCAGGCGGCTACAGAACTACCAGCACGATTCCCATGTATCTGCTTCCAGCCAGAAATGAGAATTCAGGAAGCCTGCAGCCCCAAAGAGCAGTGCCATGCTCTGAGAGACCACCTGGGCACTCAGACCCAGCCAGCGTGTCCTGCTGTGACAGACACCGCCTGGCCTCCCTGCATTCCCCAGGGCAGCTGAGGAGCACAAAATCTGTCCCCACTGTATTTGGCAGGCGGACACTGCTCTGCACTTCATTGGCCTGTGCAGCAAAGCTCTACTGGCGAGCCAAAGCTCAGCCACAGCTCACAGCAGAGGGGAGGCCACTCGACAGCTGCAGAAGCTGCGGCGCTGCTTGACGCTTACCTCTTCTCCTGTGGCAGTCTCCACTGCCATGCACACCGTGCCAAAACCCCTGGAAACAAAACAGCAGCCATGTAACAGCCATTGGAGGAAAGCCTCTGGACACGGATCCCTTCTCCAGATTGCAAGGAAATTAGTGTCTAATCACAGCTGCAGCCACAGCCAGAGCAGGGAAAGGCTTCCATTGCTCCACACACAAATGGAGAAGGCCTCAAAACACAGGATCCTTAGACAGCTGTGTTCTGAGTCCAGAGCCGTTGGCAGCTGCTTCTCTTCAGTGCACCATACATGGGGAGGACTCTGCTTTTCTGGGGGCTTCTTGTACATTTGGCTTCTCTCAGAGAAAATGGTGCAAATCAGTCCCATTTCCAGTCAGCAGAGCCGGCTTTCTAAGGGAACAGCTTGGTGGATTCTTTGCAGGAAAGGCCTAGACCCCACAGGATCCACGAGGGCTCTGCCATCAGGCAGATGATGCCTTTTCCTCTGGAGTGCATTGGCCCCAGGCATTGCCCTGAAGCTTTGCGATTTGCCATCTCAGCTACAAAAGAGAGCTGCTTCTTTCATTTCTGCTCTTGGCTTCTAGACTAGGTGCTGGTCATCCTGACCACTGCACCTTCTTTTCAGCAAAATACTGGAAAGAAATGTTAGCCAGAGCTGCTCCCTGACAGCTGTCAGCTGCTAACTTGACCTTTGAGGCAAGGAAGTTTCTCCTCCTTTCATTCCCAAGCATTCTGTATTCTTTTGTGACATGCAGAAATTATTTCTCCTAGGAAAAGCGGCAAACAGGTGCAACACACTCGAGGGACAGGAGAGCAGCCAGGTGCTGCTCTTTGCCGCAGAAAAGACACTGCCAGCATCCAAGCTGTCTTTGCCAAGCTGCTTTCGAACCACAGCTAAAGATGCTGCCCAGTACTGAGAGATCATCAGGTATCATCTTAACGCAGTGTCTGAGCAGCTTTGGAGCTTGCCTGACGTCGTTCTGGGGAGATGTGACACCAGCAAAATGCACAGGCCCTCCCTTGGAAGAAGGAACTGTGGCTGCACTCACCCTTTGCCAATTGTTTCCAGTTCTGTGTATTCAGCCTCAGGATCTCCCTGGCTCACCAGCATCTCTGTGAAAATCCCAAGGAAAGATGCTCACTTCAAAAGAGATCCCACCCTGCAGCAGATCAGAAAGGCAGCCCCACTCTCTGGGACACTGGGCCCTTTCAACTCAGGCAGTCGGGAAACAACACCACCACCCAACCAGCACCAAACCTCAAAAACAACAGCAGCAAGACAAGCAGCCCCGCAGCACAGATGGCCTGCACAAAACTAAAAGTCTAAACTAAAATCTAAGCACGTGCAGAAACAGTCAGAGGAGACAGGGATCTGAAAACGGGAACCAAGATTCTTGTCTAGCAATGTTAAGGGCAGCAGGAAAAGCAAAACTTTTCTGTTCTTGGCAATGAAAACTGTGACTTTCAAGAAATGACTTAATCTTTGCAAATATCAGAGGCGTCTTGGCTTCTGGAATCAATTGTTATCAACAGCTGCCCTTTCCAGAACAGGAAGAATATTGCAAAGTGCTTCCAGCAGTAGCACAATCTCCAGCTCTCTGCAGGACTTTGCCTAAACAATGCCCTTCTGCCTTTCAGGAGCAGCAGCTCGTGTTCAAACCTACTGTGATGGGCCTTAGGAATGAGGTCCCTCAGCCTTTAGGACAGGCTGAGTTCTGAAGATGACCTTGGCCGTGCCCCACAGGAGCTCCTTGAGGCCTCCTCATTGGCTGGGTCACGGCCTCCTGCTCAGCCAGAAACAAGCTCTGCTTTGCCTTTTGCCTCCAGGGAAGCTCAGGCAAAGCCAAACCAGGCTGAGCTGCTCTCAGAGGCAGGAGCATCAGCCCGCTGAGCCCTCACCACCTCACAGCACAACACCAGGTCCTGTGTGGAGGCCGCAGGACCCGGCACTCAGCTGAGGAGGAACAGGAGGCGGGACAGCTCACACCCACACACGCACACACAAGGCACTGCTCCAGCAGACAAGGATCACAGAGGACGTACTCAGCGTGGCCAGGCACTCGTCCTCTGTCCCCTCTCCCAGCCGCTCTCTGCTGCCAGAGGAGCTGGTCGTGCTCCAGATGCACGAGCTGCTCCTGCTTGACTTGCCAGCCTGGGGACTGGAGGCTCCTTCAGAGCCTTCCGCTGCAGCTCGTGCAGGTGCCAGGACACAGGAGGTGGAGCTCTGGAACAAGAAATGAAGGAGGGTCACAAATGTGCCTGGCAGAGATGCCCCTCCCATCCCATTTCAAATGCAAGCCCCTAGCAAGATGCTGCTGGCCACAGCCAGGGCTCTTCACCCCTCAGCTTTTGCAGCCCGCTTCTCTGGCTCAAGGCCCAAAATCCAAAGGCTGCTTTTACACCACGGACAAAATGACACCACAGACACTGCTAACCAAAGCTGGCACTTACTGATGTTGTTTGCTCTGGCCCAGGGCTGACAGCAGGGGCAGCTTCATCAGCACCTTCCTCCTCTTCACCCTCTCCCTCAGGTACAGCGGCAGCCAGAGCAGGTGCTGACGCTGCCCTTCTGCTCTGTGGACACACAGCAGCACGAGGGACACAAAAGAACCTGTCATTCAGAACCTCACCTATATTCAGCTACAGGCCCTGCTGCATCTCAGCTGTTCCTTTAGCTACTGACAGCTGCTCTCTGCCGAGGGCCAGCTCCCTCCTGGGGACAGTGTCTCCTCATATCCTGCAAGCTTCTGAACTGCATCTTTGCACCACTCTCTTCACTGGGGATGGGGAGCCTGCACAGCCACTGGGCACCAAGGGCCTCCCTTGTAGCCCAGGAGCATCCAAGGACATCCTAATGCTCCCTCTTGTCTCTTGCTAAGACAAATTCACAGCCCCTTTCACAACAGTAGGAAGGTGATGCCTAAACATCCAACTTCCAAGTTCCACACCGCTTTTCAAGGCCTAAGTGCCTTGGGGAAGGGCTGGAAAGATTCCAGCCCTCAGCATCTTCAGCCAGGTACAGGAGGTGCTGTCTGATCTGAAACTTGCAGCTATGCTTTGCTCCAGCCACAGGACTTCCCAGAGCTGCCACTTACTGATGCTGGATGCTCAGGCCCTGCAGTGGCAGCAGGTGCAGTTTGGTGGGCATCTTCCTCCCCTTTGGCCTCTTCTCCAGGAAGACACGCAGCCACAGGAGGCTCCGAGGTTGGTTTTGGGCTCTGCAGACAGACGCAGCGTGAGGGACACGTAACCTTCTTTATATTCAGCTCAAGAGCCAGGTGCACTAAGGAGAAATCATCTGCAGAGAAATGGGATTCCAAGGTGCTCAAACTCAAGTAAAATGAGCCAGTGAGACGGGACTGCACTCTCTGGTACAGGAGAAATTCCATCGTGGCTTCAAGCACCCAGCAGCCCCACTTCCAGCTGCTTAAAAGCTCTGGAAAGGAACTGGAGAAAACAGCCCGGGATCCTCCTGCTGCTGCTGCTGTGGCTGCAAAGAGCCCGGACTGTACTTTCATTCATCCAGCCAGGCTGGCACTGGACTGCAACAGGCCACAGCTCACAGCTTGCTCCACAATGGTCTAATGCTACCAACGCCAGAGGCTCCTTTGCCACTCACCCAAAGACCAGATTCTCTCCAGGCGTGGGTGATGTGACCTGCAACACACAGGGGAAGAACAACCAGATGCTGTAAGAAAACTGCCTGTGCTGGGCAAGCCCACGAAAATGTCAACCCAAAGACAGAGCATTCTGCTTTCACTACATCGGCACTCCAGCAGCAACCCATGCTCTGCTGTGCCACACAGCAAGCAAGACAACAGCACAAAATACTGCCTGGTGTTTACCTTCTGTCCACTCTGGCCACTCAACCCATAGAAACTTGAGACTGCAAGTCCCAGTGGTTCAGTCATTGCTTCTGCCCCAGCCCACCCAGCAGCAGCCACAGCTCCTCTCTTTCCTGTACTTCAGTTTTCTCAAGGCATTGCTTGCAGCAATTGCCATGAACTTACTGAAAGCCTTTCCCCAGAGAGGTTTCCCCCAAGTTTCCCTTAGCCATGGTGCCAGTTCTATCGTGACACAGCACAGGAACAGCTCCTGTGTTCAGGAGCATACAAGATCTCCTCTGAAATGTCTCTCCCAGAGGCCTTTTCCAAGCGGGTTCTGTGATTTCATCACAGAACGAATGGTTCTTGCAGCGCTCAGGAAGTGTCAAGTTCCACAGGCACATGCTGGGATGAGGGAATGCAGACAAGAAGACCTGATCTGAGGCACTTTCCCTCAGTCCTGGAGAGCAGTGCACAGCTTTTACAAGGACTCCTGCCAAGCTCTCCCAGTCTTCCCATCCTGGAAGTTCTCTTGCTTGAGCCAGCAAACCGAGGAGACTCCAGACCCCATTGCCAAAGGCTATGGCACGGCAGGAGTGGAAACCCTGCGGGCTACATTACAAATGCTGCCCACGTCCCCCTGGCTAGAGACACCCCCTTCTTAGCTGCAGCTGTGGGCAATGGCTTCACCCAACTAAAGGCCTCTTTGTGGCATTTGGGTTTCCATATGCTGCACTGAACAAAGACATCTACTTACGTGCCAGGTGGGTGAAAAAGTACCCAGAATAAGCCACGGAGAACGCCGTGAAAGCTGCAGCACACACTCCCTCCATGGCTTGAGCAGCACTGCTCAAGTCTGCACCAGACAACGCCTCTTGGGTGAAAACAGAAATACTCAGCGTCCTGCTGGCAGAGACCTCGTCGACGCGCAGGTTCCGCCTGCAGTGAGCGTGCCACAGAGCTGCTCTGCACACTGAGCCCTTCCGGGCCTCGGCACAGCAACTTTGCCTGACAACGCTGCCATGCGGCCGCTGACATCACAATAGCAGCGCCCTGGGCTGCTTTGTGAGCTCAGGCACAGAACCAGACCTTCTCTACAGCTAATGCCAACAAAAGCCTGCAGAGTTCTCCTCTACTGCAAAGCAACACAAAAAGCCCTCCTTGTCCATAACCTCTTGCTCTAGTCATCTAAGAGTAAAAAATCACACTAAGCCTTTCTAGCCCTCACTGAGAAGCTGAGCGCTGAGAAGGGACCAGGATGTGAGGAAGCACATGAGTGCTCTTTGGCCACTATTGCTTCTGAGCAAAAAGCAGAAGGCTTCTTCCAGCTGGATCTTCCTTTGTTTTAGAAAGCAGCAAACAGGGAGAAGCACTACTTCAATTACATTTAGAGCTTTCTCCTAGGTACAGTGTTGAGGTCGGTTTGAATAATGAAGGACACTTCAATTTGAGGCCATGGGAAAACCATTTGTACTTAGGGTGAGCCAGACCTCCCACCCATGGTCCTCTTGTTCAGTTATTCAAATTATTACTAGAAAATTCTGGTTTCTCTGCATTACCACTGGGTAATTGTTGCTGCATTAATTGTAATATTCCAAATCACTCTTTCCTGTTGGATCCATTCTTCAAACCCCACCCGGATGCCTCCCCTTTTGGGAATGTATAAGTATCCTTGGAGACCCTGGACTCCAGGCTTTTTCTGGTTCATTCTTCCTACTGTGCACGCTGTTTAGTTTGTTATTTTGCTATTACATTAAAGTTGCTTTTCCAAACAACTGGATCAAGCAGTCTCTCTCATCAAAGTCAACAGGGCCAGTTCTCCAGGAAGCCACCGGCCAGGTGTCTGAGCTTGGACCAGAGCGCTTCCCCTCTTGTTATGAATATGAACGAGGCCAAACTTCCTCTGGAGAAAGAGGTTCTCCTTTATTAAAATAGCTGCAAGGAATGGCGTACCCAGGATAAGCCCGAGCACCCACACAGCGAGCCAAAAACACAACAGTGCGCTATCCCCAAGTGCACCGGCTTGCCCCCAGAAAACAAGTTTCTAAAAAGAAGTACCTTGAACCAACCAAACTACCCCCATTTATAGCTGCCTTCAAGTCCAGGATTGGTCCATTTTGGATCTGCATGGTCATTGGTCCACTTCCAGGCTTCCCATTGGTCTTTAACGCCATTCATTCTGGACCAATCGTTTCTGCAGGGCTTAGAATAATTGGTCAGATCTTCAATCCCTCTTCGACCTTGCCGTGCCCCGCCGGACTGCCCTTCCACCAAACCCTGGACCCTTCTCCTAGAACATTCTAATAACCCCACCCCCCTTAACATAATACAATTAATGTAACGTAATTAATACAATATAATTGAACTATACCCTAACTTAACATAGCTTAACTTTTACTTATAACATCTCTCACCCGAACAGGGACCCCTGACATTCAGGGGACCTGCTGAGAACCCACCCTGCCTCCAAGAGGGGGTTGTAAGCTTTTCCCTTCTGGACGGAGTAATGCCTGGCAGAATTTTGCTGGATAAGGAGCAAGGAGGACACTGCGTTACCATCAGCCTTCTGAAGATGGCAGGAGTAGGGCTACATCTGCCCCATTTTCTGATTTCCCCTTTGTTAGTGTTTCCAAAGCTGCTGTAAAATGGGAGCACGGATGTCTGTAGTGGAGAGAGACACTTACAAATCATTCAGGTTGAGACTAGAGAACCGAGGAAAAAAAATTGAAAAAAAGGAGCTTCAAGAATTTGTTTGATGGGTCTTCAAAGATGCCATAGAAATCACTGAATCTAAGTTAAATCCTACTCTCTACTAGGACTCAGTTGGAAAAGGCATTAGCAGTTTGGCTGAAAATTGGAATTGCTCAGCACAAAATTAATTCCTATTTTTCAAAAAATGTATAATGTATTCCAGTTGGAGGAAGAGGAGAGAAAGATGAAAATATAATTGCTTGGAGAAGAGAAAAAATTACTAGCGCCTCTCCTGACTGCCAGCATCAATCCATCCCTTCAGTGGGGAGCGGAATCAACCCTAGAGGACTAAACAGTTTACAAACCTGGCAGTCAGATGTAACACAATAGCCATCCTTTCCTGGATTCAAATATATACATTTTTCTGTTGATACTTTTTCAGGAGCTGTCTTTGCTACTTCACACACCCTGGGAAAAAGCCCTAGACATTATCAAACACTTTTCACAACTTTTCTCTTTAGAGATAAAGGAAATCCTCAGAATTCCTATAGGAATTCCTAAAGAATTCTTAAAGGAATTCTGAGGAAAAGATACATCTTTAGGAATTCCTCAGAAAATATATACAAATAATGGCCATGGGTACAATTCACACAAAGTACAACAATTTTTTAACTTATGGGGAGTAAGTTACAGGTATTCTCCATTCCTCCACATGACAATCAGTAATTGAAAGGACACACATTCTTTGAAAGACCTTTTAGAAAAACAAAAATGGAGGCCTTATCAACAGTAGAAAGGCTGTCTAAGCCATGTATGGTTTTAACCTTCTTAAAAATTAATTTATGGAATCAATACTGCCAGTTTTTTGACATCTTAGCAATTGCACCCAAGCCAAGCTGAAGGAGAGACCACCAGTTCTGATCAAGGACCCTGAGACTTCACCAATCTCTGGCCCCTTTCTGTTAATTCCATGGGGTAGGGGTTATGCTTGTGTATCCACAGGTACAGGACCCAGGGGGATCCCCGCCAAGAACATTAAGCCACATCTACAGCCACCACCAGAAACGGCAACAAACCCCAACAACTGACACCAAGAAAAAGAAGGAGACAAGAGAAAGGGGAGCTCCCACAGCAGGTTGAAAACTTGGATCTCCTTCTTCCTCTGTTGCACCTTCCTTCTTCTTGGTGCTACTTGGATAGTGCCGCAACCAAAACAAAATATTAGCACATGGACATGGCTGTCAGGACTTATAAGGTTTGTGCTGTATGAACTTATCTGACCACAGTGATTCTGTTTAGCCCAGCAGAAGCTTTTTTGCAGAAAGGGGTGGATAAACTTCAAATCAAAGAGGGAACCAATTGGATTAACAACCTTTTGAAAGGAAGGCATCTATCATCCAAATTGATCTCTATTATAAAGACTGGGCAAGTAATTTTGCTAGTAGTGATGTAGATAATACTTATTTCTTCTTGTATTTTCAAGTTAATGTTTAAAACCCTAGAAAAAACAGTTTTCCTTTCTACCTTAGAAAAACAGAAAAAGGGAGATGTTGGGGGTAGTGTGAATAATGAAGGAGACTTCAATTTGAGGCCATGGGAAAACCCTCTTTAATTACGGTGAGCAAGAGCTCCCACCCATGAGCCTCTCCTTCAGTTATTCAAATTATTCCTAGAAAGTCCTGATTTCTCTGCATTACCGTTGGATAATTATTACTACATTACTTCTAAAATTCCTAATACTTCTTTCCTGTTGGATCCATTCCTCAAACCCTGCCGGAACCCCTCCCTTTTTGGGAATCTATAAGTACCCCTGCAGACCCTGGAACCCAGCTTTTTCTGGTTTGTTCTTCCTACTGTGCACGCTGTTTAGTTTGTTGTTTCGCTATTACACTAAAGTTGCTTTTCTGAACAATTGGATCAAGCAGTCTCTCTCCTCAAAGTCGCCAGGGCCATTTCTTGGATAAGCCACTTGCCAACGACCCAGGATAGAATCAGAGGGCTTCAGTACAGAGCCAAGGTCATGGATACACTTTTTATTCAAAACATATTACATCATGGCCATGGGTGTGATTTCAGCAGGGAAATGCCACGACAGGAAATGAACGGAGGATCCTTCTGTCTGACTCACTCTAACAGAGAGGCCTTGGGAACAAAGCACCACCACCATTTTTTTCCCCCATTTTTGTCCCTCCACAGTAATTTTTAGGACATGGGCCTGAGATGGGTGGCGGGGAAGTGACAGCTCTGACACACAGCTGAAACCATCAGGGCCAGGGTGGCATGTGGCACTGTTTTTCCACACCGGCAGAACAAGGCAACCCAGAATGATGACACTGAAACCAAGTGAGTCCAGCCAAGCCAAGTGCAGCCCAGCAGGGTGGTAGGAAGAGGCAGTGAAGCGGCAGATCCCATTCCCACACACATGCCCAGCGTGGCGGGCTGATGGCAGCGGCAGTGCCAAACAGCGCTCCGCAGGGAGACAGAGACACCCATCGCCATCGCCACTGCCACCATCACTGCCGCACAGAGGGAGGAGAAACTGCCACTGCAGGTCCACAGCTGCTCCAGGCAGCACCAGCAGCCCCCATTTACCATCAGAACCATTCCGTAAGCCCTCGCCATCCTGTCTTTGCTCCGGCGCCCTATGTGACACTCTACCTTTCTTGGCTACGCCATTGCATACTTCGCACAATTTTCTTCTTATTCTTTCATACTGCTTTATTTTTTACCTTCACTACATTGTAACTCTGACATCTTTAGCTTCTCATAAATTGTTTTGTTCCATTGTCCCCCTCCATTGTGGTGGAGAAGGAGAGAGAGGAGAGACTTTACAAGGTTTATATCAAGAAGAGGACACAAAAATGTGCTCATGCTGCCTCATTTGGAACAAATAAATGTGTAATTTTCTTAAAATCCAGCCACAAAGACTCTTTGGAATCTTGAGAGCCAAGCAGCACAGGAACCTGGAAACCTTGTTGTGAGATGTCGCAAGTTCGGGCTTGCTAGGGCCCTGTGGATGGAAGAGGCTTTAAATGCCAAGTCACGGTGAAATAGCAAAATAAGCCCCTTCTTCTGCCTTTGGGACCCCAGCTTATCTCTCTTTAACCCCACAGGTTGCTTCTCCTTAACCCCTGCTATTAGACAATTTCTGATCCCCTCTCGCCCTCTTTAGTGGGCTGTTTTAGCCCATTCTAGTTAGCAGAGCCGTGGCTGGAACCCTTCACAGACCCCAATAAAGCCATCGCTGTGGAACTCCAGAGCTGCCTTCTCCTCTCTCCTGTCTGTCTTTCGGTGGGATTGCATGGTTCCTAGGCAAGCCAAAGAGCTGGAAATCATAAAAGAGCTGATATTCACTAAAGACCTCATATCCCTTAAGCTTGCGAAGGTTGCCTGTGGCTAAGAGTGGCTTGGGCACTCGCACAGTCTGTCCCCAAAGGACTAAGCTATCAATCCTGTGCTGCCTGCTCAGGGGCAAACCTGCCCAGCAGGAAGCCGGAAGAGTGGGACAGTAGAGGACATTGCTGGCTCAGAACCTTTCAGGAGCATGTCTGTGGGGAAAGGGGCAGATCAAGCCTTGCCCTGCTGAGGCGATGCCCTACTCTGCACGCCCCACTCCCCCAGGCCTGCATCCCAGCCCAGCAGTGGCCGCTGGTCCCTGGCACACCAGAGGCAATGCTCCACACCTGTGTCTGGAGCCCCTATCCTAGCACCTAAATGGCCAGGCAAGTGGGAGCCCCATGTGGGGGAAGGCCCCAGGAAAGCCAGAGGGTATTTCTCACCTCGGGATATGTGGCCACCACATGTCTTGACCCTGCCTCCTCTTAGAATTTCTACCAGCTGAACACCACTGGAAGCAGGAGTGGTAGAGTTTATTCACAGGGTGAGAACAAAGGGAAGCTTCCAGCACAGTGAAGGTTTTATTTATTCTAGTATTTATTTTGACTATCAGGCTAAACAAACTACAAACTATGAGCCATAAATTAGAAACAACAAACTATGAGCTATATACTAGAAACTTCAAACTACGAGCTATAAACTACAAACTAGAAACTGCAAACTACAAAAACATCAGTGGCCTCTTCCAGGGCTAGTATCTCCTGTCGGCCATAAACTGCTGCGTTGCCACGATCAGAGGCGTCAGGTCGGAGGTCGGCTTGGCTGATGTTACAAATGGATGCTGCCCAAAGAGAAAAAGAAAACATGAACTTCTACTTTCCTCACAGGCTGAAACAGGCTTTCTCTGGCTACCAGAAAGGTACAGAAAGCAGAAGGGAGGGCATTCTGGGCACCTCTGCCTCCACCTCCAGGATCTTACTACAAGAGGCAAACATGGCTCCCAATCCCACAAATCCATTATTCCAGATGTCTTCAACTTAAGGAGATCTGGTCGAGGTGACCTTGAAAGGCTCCTCCCAAGGCATCCTAGGCCAGGATTCTCCCCTGTTTTCCTTTGAAAAGCCCCCAGACTGGAGATCTTAGCAGCGGGGCCCAGCAGACGCCTTGGAATTGAGCAGGTGAGGAGCCCCTGGCAGCGGGCAGCTGGCGCAGCCTGCAGCTGCTTTGCCTTTTACCTGCAGGAGTTCCTGGGCAGACCAGCGCCTGTCCTCCTCCCTCTCCAGGCAGCAGTGCAGGAAGTCTCGCAACCACGCGGACTGTTGCCTGGGCTTCTGCAGCTTTGGCCTGCCCCCGCTGCTGATCAGCTGTTGAACCTAGAGAAGAAGGAAATGTCACTCTCTGCCTGTCTCCTTCACATCTCAGCTGCTCACACAGACCCCACTGGACAGGCTCCACTCTCCGGTGGCACTTTCCTCCCTGCCAGAGCCAGGGACATACCTTTCCTACTCCTACTGAAAGAACCCAAAGCCAGAGGCAGCCATAGCCAGTCCAATATGCAAAGGCTCTTGCCTTCACCCTGATTTCACTGGCTGATGGAATTAGGAGCAACTCCATCAGCAAAAGCACACTTGGCTTCTCTCAGCACTGACACCAGCTCTACAGGCCATTTGGAAGACGGACTTTCGCCTAACTCTACTGTTTCCAAGGATCACTCCATAAAATGCAGCTCAGCACTGCTCACTGCTCTCTTGGGCAGAGCTCCTACCAAGCAAAATGCATCACGATTTTTTCTGCTGTTCCTGCACTGAAATGACAAGGGGATGATCTGGACAAGGCTTCATGAGAGACTGTGCAGCCTGGAACCTATCATTTTCAGGTGTTCGCAAGCTTCCCAGGCAGAAGAATGGGAGCAGATTTTGTTTGAGTGACAGCAGTATCTGAGAGCAGTTGCAGCGCACCGTGCGGGAGGTTTTCATCCGGTAAGGAGGCGCTCCTTCCACCATCTCGATGCCCACAATGCCAAAGGACCAGATGTCCACTTTGGGGCCATAGAGCTTCCTGGTGAAGATTTCTGGCGCCATCCAGTAAGTGGTCCCAACAGCTGATCTCCGTTTGCTCTGCTCAGCGGTGAGCTGAGCAGCGAGGCCAAAATCAGCTGAGGAGCAAAAACAAGCCAGCGTGAATGAGGAAAGCAAACAAAAGAAATCCCCACTGTTCCAATATCCAAGAAGGCAGCGTGGTTCCCAGCTGCCATAAAGGGGCCATGCTGCCATTCCACGGGCCTGCAGCCGAGGAAATATGGAATTGGCTACTTAGCAAAAGCCCCCAGTTCCAGTCAGTGCCTTTTAGTCCCCTGAAGCTATTAGACTGTAAGCGCCTTGCTTGGGAAGGGACACACACACAACCCCTGAGCTCTTGTTCCCAGCAACACCTCCCTGCCCCTTGAGGCTGTGCTCTGTGCTTGCAGCAGGGCAGCCTGCACTGCCACAGGCAGCACTGCAGGGAACCAGCAGCCACCCAAAGGCAGCCCCACAGCGCAGCCTGCCACGGCTGAGACTGGCCAACAACACCCACCCAACTTGACAGATCCGTCCAGACCCAGGAGAATGTTGTGGCTTTTGATGTCTCGGTGGATCACTTGCTTGGAGTGAAGGAAATCCAGGCCTTGCAGGCACTGAGAGAGGAAAAGGAAACACCAGCCTAAGTGGATTTCATTCCACAAGCAGGGAAGTGACACTTCTGCAGCGCTGCAACATTCCTGGGGGATGCAGAGCCATGGCAGGACAGGCTTCTGGCAAGGGCAAGAGCTTGCTGCTCCAACGCAAGGACAGCAGGGCCTTTCTAAGTGAGGCTGTGTTTGCTTCTGAAAGAGAAAGGGCAATTCTTCCTCCGGCCAGTGCCCTGCAAACACAGACTGAAGGAGCACTGCTGCAGTGGCTGTGCTCTCTCCAGTCAGACAACAGTGGGTGCTTTTGCAAACACCACTTTGAGTGCAAGGCTCTCCTCTGAGGCTGAACTCTCTGAGAGTCCTGTGAGGATCTCCTTGTCTTTGCCACTTGTTTGGCATTGCGCCCTGAGCACCTTTGCCCTTCCGGGGAAGGAACGCAGCATACACAGGCTCCAGACAAGTGTTTAGAGAGGCAAACACAAATACTCTAGAAGAAGGGCAGGGACACTGGCAGGCACTTCAGATACTCTTGCTACTGCCAGTCATTAGAGAAAGGCAGAAAGGAAGCTTGGAAGATGAAATCTTTCCTCTCCTTTTCACCCATGTGGAAGGACCATCCTGGCCAAGGCATGGGAAGCACAAGCGCCATCCCTTACCTCCCGAGAGACAGCTGCTATCTCTCCTTCTGCCATACGAGTCTCCCTGATGACATCGTGTAAGGAGCCTCCATCCATGTATTCCATCACGAGCCAGAGTTCCTCGTCCACCAGGTAGCTGAAAGGAGGAAACAACAGCCTGGAGATGAATGTGCGCACTTACACGGCCTGATGGATTCTTGTTTCTGTGTCTCTCTCCGAGGAAGACAGGAGGAAGTGAGGAGTCATTCACTACGCTCTACAGGCCTTGAACTCTGGGCAGTCTAAAAGACTGCTTGCTATCCACACCAACGCAACAGGCCGAGGGAAACACAACCTACAGTGCTTTGTCAGCACTTCAGACCCCTGGGGAAACAATCAAACCCCCAACCCAAACATAACTATGGGGAGAGAGGACAGGAACTTTGAGGCTGGTGGCTCAGTAAGATGGGGCCCAGTCCGGTCTTTGAAAGCGCCCTTCAAACTCGGTATGCCAGGAAAGATTAACGCAGCCCCAATGCAATCTCCTCCCAAGATGCCGTAAATCAGCCCAGAAACAGGAATTATCAGCTCCATCCTCTACCAGCGGCCAAAGCAGTGGTTGTTGAACCTCTGGCTTGCAGGATGTGAATGACCTTTCCTGGCAGAACAGCAGAACCACTCACCTGTCTAGATAGTTCACAAGGTTGGCATGCTTATTGCCACGCATCACCTGGATTTCATTCAGGCACAGCTTGCTGCCGCTCTCTTGCGCAAGACTAATTTTCTTTATGGCCACCTAAAACGACACAGAAAACCATGAACCAAAGAAGTCTGTGGCACAGGACCACAAGGGCAACACAGAGACAGTGATTATGGGATGATAGCACTGGGCTGGGCCAAGCTGCCTTGGGACTGGACATCAGACCACGTGCTTGGGCACCTCCCAGGACACAGAGCCACACACCCTTTGCCTTGTAAACCTGGGAGAAACACGGTCTAAGCTCTCCACCTCAAAGCTCTAACAACACTCACTGAGCCCTGGGCCAGTCTTCCCCCAGGTCTTCCCCATGATCTCATTCCCATTTTCATTCACACACCTCTTGCAAGCAGGAACCCATTTGGTGCCAGTAAAAATGAAGCAAAACTGCTGGGAAACCTTTGGCACTTCTAGGGGCTTGATCATTACTCCAGCAACCACTGGCATTCTCCAGTGCACAACTACAAAGCAATCTCTTACAGGCATGGCAGATAAAATGCTGTCCTAAAAACATCCTGAGGGCTCTTCCCCCTAAGAATTACAGCCCTTCATACTTCAAGGAAAAATTGCCGGGACAATGAAAACATCATTAGTGACACCTCCAAATAACGCAACCCTGGAATTTCCTCACTTTCAGGAATTTTCATTTCACTCCACAGAAATACTTTCCTTCACACCACTGACATTTGCAATTACTGCCTGACTTCAAAAAGAAAAAACCCCGGCCTTGATCTTCTAGGGATATACACCGGGCTGTAAACAGGGCTTAGGCCCTTGAGAGACTCCTTGCAGACCTCGCTCTCATAGCACTGTTCCAAGGGCAGCACTGCAGGCGGCTACAGAACTACCAGCATGATTCCCATGTATCTGCTAACAGCCAGAAATGAGAATTCAGGAAGCCTGCAGCCCCAAAGAGCAGTGCCATGCTCTGAGACACCACCTGGGCACTCAGACCCAGCCAGCGTGTCCTCCTGTGACAGACACCGCCTGGCCTCCCTGCATTCCCCGGGGCAGCTGAGAAGCACAAAATCTGTCCCCACTGTATTTGGCAGGCGGACACTGCTCTGCACTTCATTGGCCTGTGCAGCAAAGCTCTACTGGCGAGCCAAAGCTCAGCCACAGCTCACAGCAGAGGGGAGGCCACTCGACAGCTGCAGAAGCTGCGGCGCTGCTTGACGCTTACCTCTTCTCCTGTGGCAGTCTCCACTGCCATGCACACCGTGCCAAAACCCCTGGAAACAAAACAGCAGCCATGTAACAGCCATTGGAGGAAAGCCTCTGGACACGGATCCCTTCTCCAGATTGCAAGGAAATTAGTGTCTAATCACAGCTGCAGCCACAGCCAGAGCAGGGAAAGGCTTCCATTGCTCCACACACAAATGGAGAAGGCCTCAAAACACAGGATCCTTAGACAGCTGTGTTCTGAGTCCAGAGCCGTTGGCAGCTGCTTCTCTTCAGTGCACCAGACACGGGGAGGACTCTGCTTTTCTGGGGGCTTCTTGTACATTTGGCTTCTCTCAGAGAAAATGGTGCAAATCAGTCCCATTTCCAGTCAGCAGAGCCGGCTTTCTAAGGGAACAGCTTGGTGGATTCTTTGCAGGAAAGGCCTAGACCCCACAGGATCCACGAGGGCTCTGCCCTCATCATCAGGCAGATGATGCCTTTTCCTCTGGAGTGCATTGGCCCCAGGCATTGCCCTGAAGCTTTGCGATTTGCCATCTCAGCTACAAAAGAGAGCTGCTTCTTTCATTTCTGCTCTTGGCTTCTAGACTAGGTGCTGGTCATCCTGACCACTGCACCTTCTTTTCAGCAAAATACTGGAAAGAAATGTTAGCCAGAGCTGCTCCCTGACAGCTGTCAGCTGCTAACTTGACCTTTGAGGCAAGGAAGTTTCTCCTCCTTTCATTCCCAAGCATTCTGTATTCTTTTGTGACATGCAGAAATTATTTCTCCTAGGAAAAGCGGCAAACAGGTGCAACACACTCGAGGGACAGGAGAGCAGCCAGGTGCTGCTCTTTGCTGCAGAAAAGACATTGCCAGCATCCAAGCTGTCTTTGCCAAGCTGCTTTCGAACCACAGCTAAAGATGCTGCCCAGTACTGAGAGATCATCAGGTATCATCTTAACGCAGTGTCTGAGCAGCTTTGGAGCTTGCCTGACGTCGTTCTGGGGAGATGTGACACCAGCAAAATGCACAGGCCCTCCCTTGGAAGAAGGAACTGTGGCTGCACTCACCCTTTGCCAATTGTTTCCAGTTCCGTGTATTCAGCCTCAGGATCTCCCTGGCTCACCAGCATCTCTGTGAAAATCCCAAGGAAAGATGCACACTTCAAAAGAGATCCCACCCTGCAGCAGATCAGAAAGGCAGCCCCACTCTCTGGGACACTGGGCCCTTTCAACTCAGGCACTCGGGAAACAACACCACCACCCAACCAGCACCAAACCTCAAAAACAACAGCAGCAAGACAAGCAGCCCCGCAGCACAGATGGCCTGCACAAAACTAAAAGTCTAAACTAAAATCTAAGCACGTGCAGAAACAGTCAGAAGAGACAGGGATCTGAAAACGGGAACCAAGATTCTTGTCTAGCAACGTTAAGGGCAGCAGGAAAAGCAAAACTTTTCTGTTCTTGGCAATGAAAACTGTGACTTTCAAGAAATGACTTAATCTTTGCAAATATCAGAGGCGCCTTGGCTTCTGGAATCAATTGTTATCAACAGCTGCCCTTTCCAGAACAGGAAGAATATTGCAAAGTGCTTCTAGCAGTAGCACAATCTCCAGCTCTCTGCAGGACTTTGCCTAAACAATGCCCTTCTGCCTTTCAGGAGCAGCAGCTCGTGTTCCAACCTACTGTGATGGGCCTTAGGAATGAGGTCCCTCAGCCTTTAGGACAGGCTGAGTTCTGAAGATGACCTTGGCCGTGCCCCACAGGAGCTCCCTGAGGCCTCCTCATTGCCTGGGTCACGGCCTCCTGCTCAGCCAGAAACAAGCTCTGCTTTGCCTTTTGCCTCCAGGGAAGCTCAGGCAAAGCCAAACCAGGCTGAGCTGCTCTCAGAGGCAGGAGCAACAGCCCGCTGAGCCCTCACCACCTCACAGCACAACACCAGGTCCTGTGTGGAGGCCTCAGGACCCGGCACTCAGCTGAGGAGGAACAGGAGGCGGGACAGCTCACACCCACACACGCACACACAGGCACTGCTCCAGCAGACAAGGATCACAGAGGACGTACTCAGCGTGGCCAGGCACTCGTCCTCTGTCCCCTCTCCCAGCCGCTCTCTGCTGCCAGAGGAGCTGGTCGTGCTCCAGATGCACGAGCTGCTCCTGCTTGACTTGCCAGCCTGGGGACTGGAGGCTCCTTCAGAGCCTTCCGCTGCAGCTCGTGCAGGTGCCAAGACACAGGAGGTGGAGCTCTGGGACAAGAAATGAAGGAGGGTCACAAATGTGCCTGGCAGAGATGCCCCTCCCATCCCATTTCAAATGCAAGCCCCTAGCAAGATGCTGCTGGCCACAGCCAGGGCTCTTCACCCCTCAGCTTTTGCAGCCCGCTTCTCCGGCTCAAGGCCCAAAATCCAAAGGCTGCTTTTACACCACAGACAAAACGACACCACAGACACTGCTAACCAAAGCTGGCACTTACTGATGTTGTTTGCTCTGGCCCAGGGCTGACAGCAGGGGCAGCTTCATCGGCACCTTCCTCCTCTTCACCCTCTTCCTCAGGTACTGTGTCAGCCAGAGCAGGTGCTGACGCTGCCCTTCTGCTCTGTGGACACACAGCAGCATGAGGGACACAAAAGAACCTGTCATTCAGAACCTCACCTATATTCAGCTACAGGCCCTGCTGCATCTCAGCTGTTCCTTTAGCTACTGACAGCTGCTCTCTGCCGAGGGCCAGCTCCCTCCTGGGGACAGTGTCTCCTCATATCCTGCAAGCTTCTGAACTGCACCTTTGCACCGCTCTCTTCACTGGGGATGGGGAGCCTGCACAGCCACTGGGCACCAAGGGCCTCCCTTGTAGCCCAGGAGCATCCAAGGACATCCTAATGCTCCCTCTTGTCTCTTGCTAAGACAAATTCACAGCCCCTTTCACAACAGTAGGAAGGTGATGCCTAAACATCCAACTTCCAAGTTCCATACTCGTTTTCCAGGCCTAACTGCCTTGGGCAAGGGCTGGAAAGATTCCAGCCCTCAGCATTTTCAGCCAGGTACAGGAGGTGCTGTCTGATCTGAAACTTGCAGCTATGCTTTACTCCAGCCACAGGACTTCCCAGAGCTGCCACTTACTGATGCTGGATGCTCAGGCCCTGCAGTGGCAGCAGGTGCAGTTTGGTGGGCATCTTCCTCCCCTTTGGCCTCTTCTCCAGGAAGACACGCAGCCACAGGAGGCTCCGAGGTTGGTTTTGGGCTCTGCAGACAGACGCGGCGTGAGGGACACGTAACCTTCTTTATATTCAGCTCAAGAGCCAGGTGCACTAAGGAGAAATCATCTGCAGAGAAATGGGATTCCAAGGTGCTCAAACTCAAGTAAAATGAGCCAGTGACGCGGGACTGCACTCTCTCGTACAGGAGAAATTCCATCATGGCTTCAAGCACCCAGCAGCCCCACTTCCAGCTGCTTAAAAGCTCTGGAAAGGAACTGGAGAAAACAGCCCGGGATCCTCCTGCTGCTGCTGCTGTGGCTGCAAAGAGCCCGGACTGTACTTTCATTCATCCAGCCAGGCTGGCACTGGACTGCAACAGGCCACAGCTCACAGCTTGCTCCACAATGGTCTAATGCTACCAACGCCAGAGGCTCCTTTGCCACTCACCCAAAGACCAGATTCTCTCCAGGCGTGGGTGATGTGACCTGCAACACACACAAGGGAAGAACATCCAGATGCAGTAAGAAAACTGCCTGGGCTGGGCAAGCCCACCAAAAAATCAACCCAAAGACAGAGCATTCTGCTTTGTTTACACCAGTGTTCCAGCAGCAACCCATGCTCTGCTGTGCCACACAGCAAGCAAGACAACAGCACAAAATACTGCCTGCTGTCTACCTTCTGTCCTCTCTGTCCACTTAACCCATAGAAACTTGAGACTGAGCAAGTCCCAGTGGTTCAGTCATTGCTTCTGCCCCAGCCCAGCCAGCAGCAGCCACAGCTCCTCTTTTTCCTGTACTTCAGTTTTCTCAGGACATTGCTTGCAGCAATTGCCATGAGCTTGCTGAAATCCTTTCCCCAGAGAGTCTTCTCCCAAGTTCCCCTTAGCCATGGTGGCAGTTCTATCGTGACACAGCACAGGAACAGCTCCTGTGTTCAGGAGCATACAAGATCTCCTCTGAAATGTCTCTCCCAGAGGCCTTTTCCAAGCGGGTTCTGTGATTTCATCACAGAACGAATGCTTCTTGCAGCGCTCAGGAAGTGTCAAGTTCCACAGGCACATGCTGGGATGAGGGAATGCAGACAAGAAGAAGACTTGATCTGAGGCACTTTCCCTCAGTCCTGGAGAGCACTGCACAGCTTTTACAAGGACTCCTGCCAAGCTCTCCCAGTCTTCCCATCCTGGAAGTTCTCTTGCTTGAGCCAGCAAACCGAGGAGACTCCAGACCCCATTGCCAAAGGCTATGGCACGGCAGGAGTGGAAACCCTGCGGGCTACATTACAAAGGCTGCCCACGCCCTGCTGGCTAGAGACACCCCCTTCTTAGCTGCAGCCGTGGGCAGCGGCTCCACCCAACTAAAGGCCTCTTTGTGGCATTTGGGTTTCCATATGCTGCACTGAACAAAGACATCTACTTACGTGCCAGGTGGGTGAAAAAGTACCCAGAATAAGCCACAGAAAACGCCATGAAAGCTGCAGCACACACTCCCTCCATGGCTTGAGCAGCGCTGCTCAAGTCTGTACCAGACAACGCCTCTTGGGAGAAAACAGAAATACTCAGCGTCCTGCTGGCAGAGACCTCGTCGACGCGCAGGTTCCGCCTGCAGTGAGCGTGCCACAGAGCTGCTCTGCACACTGAGCCCTTCCGGGCCTCGGCACAGCCACTTTGCCTGACAATGCTGCCATGCGGCCGCTGACATCACAATAGCAGCGCCCTGGGCTGCTTTGTGAGCTCAGGCACAGAACCAGACCTTCTCTACAGCTAATGCCAACAAAAGCCTGCAGAGTTCTCCTCTACTGCAAAGCAACACAAGAAGCCCTCCTAGTCCATAACCTTGTACTCACGGCATCTAAGAGTAAAAGCACACTAAGCCCCCCTGGCCCACACTGAGAAGCTGAGCGCTGAGAAGGGTCCAGGATGTGAGGAAGCACATGAGTGCTCTTTGGCCACTATTGCTTCTGAGCAAAAAGCAGAAGGCTTCTTCCAGCTGGATCTTCCTTTGTTTTAGAAAGCAGCAAACAGGGAGAAGCACTACTTCAATTACATTTTGAGCTTTCTCCTAGGTACAGTGTTGAGGTCACGAATCTTTCAGAACTATTTATTCAAAACATATTACATCATGGCCATGGGTGTGATTTCAGCAGGGAAATGCCATGACAGGAAATGAAAGGAGGATCCTTCTGTCTGACTCACTCTAACAGAGAGGCCTTGGGAACAAAGCACCACCACCATTTTTTTCCCCCATTTTTGTCGCTCCACAGTAATTTTTAAGACATGGGACTGAGATGAGATGCACGGAAGTTACAGCTCTGACACACAGCTGAAACCATCAGGGCAAGGGTGGCATGTGGCACTGTTTTTCCACTCCAGCAGAACGAGGCAACCCAGAATGGAGACACTGAAACCAAGTGAGTTCAGCCAAGCCAAAAGGGAGTCCAGCCAAGCCAAGTGCAGCCCAGCAGGGTGGTAGGAAGAGGCAGTGAAGCGGCAGATCCCATTCCCACACACATGCCCAGCGTGGCGGGCTGATGGCAGCGGCAGTGCCAAACAGAGCTCCGCAGGGAGACAGAGACACCCATCGCCATCGCCACTGCCACCATCACTGCCGCACAGAGGGAGGAGAAACTGCCACTGCAGGTCCACAGCTGCTCCAGGCAGCACCAGCAGCCCCCATCTACCATCAGAACCATTCCGTAAGCCCTCGCCATCCTGTCTTTGCCCCAGGGGCCACATGTGACACTCCACCTTTCTTGGCTACGCCATTACCTCTTTCGCACAATTTTCTTCTTATTCTTTTATTCTTCTTTTTTTTTACCTTCACTACATTGTAACTCTAACATCTTTAGCTTCTCATAAATTGTTTTGTTCCATTGTCCCCCTCCATTGTGGTGGAGAAGGAGAGAGAGGAGAGGCTTTACAAGGTTTATATCAAGAAGAGGTCACGGAAAGGAGGGAAGGCCTTAGAAAGAAAAAGCACACCTCATGCTGCCTCATTTGGAACAAATAAATGTGTAATTTTCTTAAAATCCTGCAACAAAGACTCTTTGGAGTCTTGACAGCCAAGCAGCACAGGAACCTGGAAACCTTGTTGTGAGATGTCCAAGCTCCGGGCTTGCTAGGGCCCTGTGGATGGAAGAGGCTTTAAATGCCAAGTCACGGTGAAATAGCAAAATAAGCCCCTTCTTCTGCCTTTGGGACCCCAGCTTATCTCTCTTTAACCCCACGGGTCGCTTCTCCTTAACCCCTGCTATTGGACAATTTCTGATCCCCTCTCGCCCTCTTTAGTGGGCTGTTTTAGCCCATTCTAGTTAGCAGAGCCGTCGCTGGAACCCTTCACAGACCCCAATAAAGCCATCGCTGTGGAACTCCAGAGCTGCCTTCTCTTCTCTCCTGTCTGTCTTTTGGTGGGCCTGCGTGGTGCCTAGGCAAGCCAAAGATCTGGAAATCATAAAAGAGCTGATATTCACTAAAGACCTCATATCCCTTAAGCTTGCGAAGGTTGCCTGTGGCTAAGAGTGGCTTGGGCACTCGCACAGTCTGTCCCCAAAGGACTAAGCTATCAATCCTGTGCTGCCTGCTCAGGGGCAAACCTGCCCAGCAGGAAGCCGGAAGAGTGGGACAGTAGAGAACATTGCTGGCTCAGAACCTTTCAGGAGCATGTCTGTGGGGAAAGGGGCAGATCAAGCCTTGCCCTGCTGAGGCGATGCCCTACTCTGCATGCCCCACTCCCCCAGGCCTGCATCCCAGCCCAGCAGTGGCCGCTGGTCCCTGGCACACCAGAGGCAATGCTCTACACCTGTGTCTGGGGCCCCTATCCCAGCTCCTAAATGGCCAGGCAAGTGGGAGCCCCATGTGGGGGAAGGCCCCAGTAAAGCCAGAGGGTACTTCTCACCTCGGGATATGTGGCCACCACATGTCTTGACCCTACCACCTCTTGGAATTTCTATCAGCTGAACACCACTGGAAGCAGGAGTGGTAGCGATGTTGGTTCTTTTCTCTCATTCTCTCCTTCTCTTTATTCTCCAAATTCCATTCTCTCCGATTTTGCAGTACCTTTAAATCTAACAGGCTTGAAGGTTGGGAAGTTGAATGGGCTAAGTTAATGCTTCAGGGAATGTTTTGTGTTGATTGAATCCTGCTCGGAATTTTTTTTGCTTTTCATGTTCTTAAATTTTCAAAAGTTTCCAGGGATGGTTTTTTTGTTGTTCTGACCTCTTGAGAACATCGTGTCAGTATTTCTCCCACTTTTCTAACTCAGAGTTAAGACATGAACAACTGAACAAGTTCTTTTAAAGTGTCTCAAAGAGCAGTCTTCTTGGCGCCTTCCATTTTAACTGGTACAGCAAGCAGGGTACTCTTGAGGTGATGTGGGCCTCTTATACAACAGTAACTGCTCGTGACATAAGAATGGAGAAATAAATTGTCAGTCAAAGCTGCTACTTTCTGGCAGACAAGTAATGGAATCCCACACAGAAACGGATCTGAACTGCTCTCCACTGACAGACTTGCCAAAAGATTCTATAGAAAGCTTATCCAGCCCCAAAGACAGTCGGGGACTAAGGGAAACTGGCCCCATCCACAGTTACTTGGGGAGATATTATGATTTTGGTAGAAGAAAATGAAACATTCCCAGTAAAGGACCATGCCTGCTAGCCATATGCATGGAGGTTTGACTCAGAGAGCTGAATGGTGCCCAACAGCTGGAAAAGGAGCTGAATCAGTTGCAAATTGCCTTCCCGCTGAACACCCACCTGCTCCTCAGCCTGTGGAGAAGCCCGGCTCCCTCCCCCTCTGCCCACAGCAACACAGACACTCCCAAACTTTCCCCACAACCACAGCCACAGCAGCATTTCCAGCGGGGACACCACTGCTCTGCTCCATTTTGCCCTACTCTGCTCCTCTAGTCACAGCTGCAAGCCTGTATCTCCACAAGAGGTTGTGGCCTGGAGGCAACGAAGGAAGAAAAACTTTGCACGCTTCCAAACAGTGCCACAAACCCCATCCATGGGTCTTTCCACACAGAAGAAACACCTGACCATTCAGAAATAAATTTAGAGCTTCTTCACAGGGTGAGAACAAAGGGAAGCTTCCAGCACAGTGAAGGTTTTATTTATTCTAGTATTTATTTTGACTATCAGTCGAAACAAACTACAAACTATGAGCTATAAAATAGAAACAACAAACTATGAGCTATATACTAGAAACTTCAAACTACGAGCTATAAACTACAAACTAGAAACTGCAAACTACAAAAACAACAGTGGCCTCTTCCAGGGCTAGTATCTCCTGTCGGCCATAAACTGCTGCGTTGCCACGATCAGAGGTGTCAGGTCGGAGGTTGGCTTGGCTGATGTTACAAATGGATGCTGCCCAAAGAGAAAAAGAAAACATGAACTTCTACTTTCCTCACAGGCTGAAACAGGCTTTCTCTGGCTACCAGAAAGGTACAGAAAGCAGAAAGGAGGGCATTCTGGGCACCTCTGCCTCCACCTCCAGGATCTTACTACAAGAGGCAAACATGGCTCCCAATCCCACAAATCCATTATTCCAGATGTCTTCAGCTTAAGGAGATCTGGTCGAGGTGACCTTGAAAGGCTCCTCCCAAGGCATCCTAGGCCAGGATTCTCCCCTGTTTTCCTTTGAAAAGCCCCCAGACTGGAGATCTTAGCAGCGGGGCCCAGCAGACGCCTTGGAATTGAGCAGGTGAGGAGCCCCTGGCAGCGGGCAGCTGGCGCAGCCTGCAGCCGCTTTGCCTTTTACCTGCAGGAGTTCCTGGGCAGACCAGCGCCTGTCCTCCTCCCTCTCCAGGCAGCAGTGCAGGAAGTCTCGCAACCACGCGGACTGTTGCCTGGGCTTCTGCAGCTTTGGCCTGCCCCCGCTGCTGATCAGCTGTTGAACCTAGAGAAGAAGGAAATGTCACTCTCTGCCTGTCTCCTTCACATCCCAGCTGCTCACACAGACCCCACCGGACAGGCTTCGCTCTCCGGTGGCACTTTCCTCCCTGCCAGAGCCAGGGAGATACCTTTTCTACTCCTACTGAAAGAACCCAAAGCCAGAGGCAGCCATAGCCAGTCCAATATGCAAAGGCTCTTGCCTTCACCCTGATTTCACTGGCTGATGGAATTAAGAGCAACTCCATCAGCAAAAGCACACTTGGCTTCTCTCAGCACTGACACCAGCTCTACAGGCCATTTGGAAGACGGACTTTCGTCTAACTCTACTGTTTCCAAGGATTACTCCATAAAATGCAGCTCAGCACTGCTCACTGCTCGCTTGGGCAGAGCTCCTACCAAGCAAAATGCATCACGATTTTTTGTGCTGTTCCTGCACTGAAATGACAAGGGGATGATCTGGACAAGGCTGCACGAGAGACTGTGCAGCCTGGAACCTATCATTTTCAGGTGTTCGCAAGCTTCCCAGGCAGAAGAATGGGAGCAGATTTTGTTTGAGTGACAGCAGTATCTGAGAGCAGTTGCAGCGCACCGTGCGGGAGGTTTTCATCCGGTAAGGAGGCGCTCCTTCCACCATCTCGATGCCCACAATGCCAAAGGACCAGATGTCCACTTTGGGGCCATAGAGCTTCCTGGTGAAGATTTCTGGCGCCATCCAGTAAGTGGTCCCAACAGCTGATCTCCGTTTGCTCTGCTCAGCGGTGAGCTGAGCAGCGAGGCCAAAATCAGCTGAGGAGCAAAAACAAGCCAGCGTGAATGAGGAAAGCAAACAAAAGAAATCCCCACTGTTCCAATATCCAAGAAGGCAGCATGGTACCCAGCTGCCATAAAGGGGCCATGCTGCCATTCCTCGGGCCTGCAGCTGAGGAAATACGGAATTGGCTACTTAGCAAAAGCCCCCAGTTCCAGTCAGTGCCTTTTAGTCCCCTGAAGCTATTAGACTGTAAGCGCCTTGCTTGGGAAGGGACACACACAACCCAAAGGCACTCCTGAGCCCTTGTTCCCAGCAACACCTCCCTGCCCCTTGAGGCTGTGCTCTGTGCTTGCAGCAGGGCAGCCTGCACTGCCACAGGCAGCACTGCAGGGAACCAGCAGTCACCCAAAGGCAGCCCCACAGCGCAGCCTGCCACGGCTGAGACTGGCCAACAACACCCACCCAACTTGACAGATCCGTCCAGACTCAGGAGAATGTTGTGGCTTTTGATGTCTCGGTGGATCACTTGCTTGGAGTGAAGGAAATCCAGGCCTTGCAGGCACTGAGAGAGGAAAAGGAAACACCAGCCTAAGTGGATTTCATTCCACAAGCAGGGAAGTGACACTTCTGCAGCGCTGCAACATTCCTGGGGGATGCAGAGCCATGGCAGGACAGGCTTCTGGCAAGGGCAAGAGCTTGCTGCTCCAACGCAAGGACAGCAGGGCCTTTCTAAGTGAGGCTGTGTTTGCTTCTGAAAGAGAAAGGGCAATTCTTCCTCCGGCCAGTGCCCTGCAAACACAGACTGAAGGAGCACTGCTGCAGTGGCTGTGCTCTCTCCAGTCAGACAACAGTGGATGCTTTTGCAAACACCACTTTGAGTGCAAGGCTCTCCTCTGAGGCTGAACTCTCTGAGAGTCCTGTGAGGATCTCCTTGTCTTTGCCACTTGTTTGACATTGCGCCGTGAGCACCTTTGCCCTTCCGGGGAAGGAACGCAGCATACACAGGCTCCAGGCAAGTGTTTAGGGAGGCAAACACAAACACTCTAGAAGAAGGGCAGGCACACTGGCAGGCACTTCAGATACTCTTGCTACTGCCAGTCATTAGAGAAAGGCAGAAAGGAGGCTTGGAAGATGAAATCTTTCCTCTCCTTTTCACCCATGTGGAAGGACCATCCTGGCCAAGGCATGGGAAGCACAAGCGCCATCCCTTACCTCCCGAGAGACAGCTGCTATCTCTCCTTCTGCCATACGAGTCTCCCTGATGACATCGTGTAAGGAGCCTCCATCCATGTATTCCATCACGAGCCAGAGTTCCTCGTCCACCAGGTAGCTGAAAGGAGGAAACAACAGCCTGGAGGTGAATGTGCGCACTTACACGACCTGATGGATTCTTGTTTCTGTGTCTCTCTCCGAGGAAGACAGGAGGAAGTGAGGAGTCATTCACTACGCTCTACAGGCCTTGAACTCTGGGCAGTCTAAAAGACTGCTTGCTATCCACACCAACGCAACAGGCCGAGGGAAACACAACCTACAGTGCTTTGTCAGCACTTCAGACCCCTGGGGAAACAATCAAACCCCCAACCAAACATAACTATGGGGAGAGAGGACAGGAACTTTGAGGCTGATGGCTCAGTAAGATGGGGCCCAGTCTTGTCTTTGAAAGCGCCCTTCAAACTCGGTATGCCAGAAAAGATTAACGCAGCCCCAATGCAATCTCCTCCCAAGATGCCGTAGATCAGCCCAGAAACAGGAATTAACAGCTCCATCCTCTACCAGCGGCCAAAGCCGTGGTTGTTGAATCTCTGGCTTGCAGGATGTGAATGACCTTTCCTGGCAGAACAGCAGAACCACTCACCTGTCTAGATAGTTCACAAGGTTGGCATGCTTATTGCCACGCATCACCTGGATTTCATTCAGGCACAGCTTGCTGCCGCTCTCTTGCGCAAGACTAATTTTCTTTATGGCCACCTAAAACGACACAGAAAACCATGAACCAAAGATGTCTGTGGCACAGGACCACAAGGGCAACACAGAGACAGTGATTATGGGGTGATAGTGCTGGGCTGGGCCAAGCTGCCTTGGGACTGGACATCAGACCATGTGCTTGGGCACCTCCCAGGACACAGAGCCACACACCCTTTGCCTTGTAAACCTGGGAGAAACACAGTCTAAGCTCTCCACCTCAAAGCTCTAACAACACTCACTGAGCCCTGGGCCAGTCTTCCCCTAGGTCTTCCCCATGGTCTCATTCCCATTTTCATTCACACACCTCTTGCAAGCAGGAACCCATTTGGTGCCAGTAAAAATGAAGCAAAACTGCTGGGAAACCTTTGGCACTTCTAGGGGCTTGATCATTACTCCAGCAACCACTGGCATTCTCCAGTGCACAACTACAAAGCAAACTCTTACAGGCATGGCAGATAAAATGCTGTCCTAAAAACATCCTGAGGGCTCTTCCCCCTAAGAATTACAGCCCTTCATACTTCAAGGAAAAATTGCCGGGACGGTGAAAACATCCTTAGTGACACCTCCAAATAACGCAACCCTGGAATTTCCTCACTTTCAGGAATTTTCATTTCACTCCACCGAAATACTTTCCTTCACACCACTGACATTTGCAATTACTGCCTGACTTCAAAAAGAAAAAACCCCGGCCTTGATCTTCTAGGGATATACACCGTCTGTAAACAGGGCTTAGGCCCTTGAGAGACTCCTTGCAGACCTCGCTCTCATAGCACAGTTCCAAGGGCAGCACTGCAGGCGGCTACAGAACTACCAGCACGATTCCCATGTATCTGCTAACAGCCAGAAATGAGAATTCAGGAAGCCGGCAGCCCCAAAGAGCAGTGCCATGCTCTGAGACACCACCTGGGCACTCAGACCCAGCCAGCGTGTCTTCCTGTGACAGACACCGCCTGGCCTCCCTGCATTCCCCGGAGCAGCTGAGGAGCACAAAATCTGTCCCCACTGTATTTGGCAGGCGGACACTGCTCTGCACTTCATTGGCCTGTGCAGCAAAGCTCTACTGGTGAGCCAAAGCTCAGCCACAGCTCACAGCAGAGGGGAGGCCACTCGACAGCTGCAGAAGCTGCGGCGCTGCTTGACGCTTACCTCTTCTCCTGTGGCAGTCTCCACTGCCATGCACACCGTGCCAAAACCCCTGGAAACAAAACAGCAGCCATGTAACAGCCATTGGAGGAAAGCCTCTGGACACGGATCCCTTCTCCAGATTGCAAGGAAATTAGTGTCTAATCACAGCTGCAGCCACAGCCAGAGCAGGGAAAGGCTTCCATTGCTCCACACACAAATGGAGAAGGCCTCAAAACACAGGATCCTTAGACAGCTGTGTTCTGAGTCCAGAGCCGTTGGCAGCTGCTTCTCTTCAGTGCACCAGACACGGGGAGGACTCTGCTTTTCTGGGGGCTTCTTGTACATTTGGCTTCTCTCAGAGAAAATGGTGCAAATCAGTCCCATTTCCAGTCAGCAGAGCCGGCTTTCTAAGGGAACAGCTTGGTGGATTCTTTGCAGGAAAGGCCTAGACCCCACAGGATCCACGAGGGCTCTGCCATCAGGCAGATGATGCCTTTTCCTCTGGAGTGCATTGGCCCCAGGCATTGCCCTGAAGCTTTGCGATTTGCCATCTCAGCTACAAAAGAGAGCTGCTTCTTTCATTTCTGCTCTTGGCTTCTAGACTAGGTGCTGGTCATCCTGACCACTGCACCTTCTTTTCAGCAAAATACTGGAAAGAAATGTTAGCCAGAGCTGCTCCCTGACAGCTGTCAGCTGCTAACTTGACCTTTGAGGCAAGGAAGTTTCTCCTCCTTTCATTCCCAAGCATTCTGTATTCTTTTGTGACATGCAGAAATTATTTCTCCTAGGAAAAGAGGCAAACAGGTGCAACACACTCGAGGGACAGGAGAGCAGCCAGGTGCTGCTCTTTGCCGCAGAAAAGACACTGCCAGCATCCAAGCTGTCTTTGCCAAGCTGCTTTCGAACCACAGCTAAAGATGCTGCCCAGTACTGAGAGATCACCAGGTATCATCTTAACGCAGTGTCTGAGCAGCTTTGGAGCTTGCCTGACGTCGTTCTGGGGAGATGTGACACCAGCAAAATGCACAGGCCCTCCCTTGGAAGAAGGAACTGTGGCTGCACTCACCCTTTGCCAATTGTTTCCAGTTCCGTGTATTCAGCCTCAGGATCTCCCTGGCTCACCAGCATCTCTGTGAAAATCCCAAGGAAAGATGCTCACTTCAAAAGAGATCCCACCCTGCAGCAGATCAGAAAGGCAGCCCCACTCTCTGGGACACTGGGCCCTTTCAACTCAGGCACTCGGGAAACAACACCACCACCAAACCAGCACCAAACCTCAAAAACAACAGCAGCAAGACAAGCAGCCCCGCAGCACAGATGGCCTGCACAAAACTAAAAGTCTAAACTAAAATCTAAGCACGTGCAGAAACAGTCAGAGGAGACAGGGATCTGAAAACGGGAACCAAGATTGTTGTCTAGCAACGTTAAGGGCAGCAGGAAAAGCAAAACTTTTCTGTTCTTGGCAATGAAAACTGTGACTTTCAAGAAATGACTTAATCTTTGCAAATATCAGAGGCGTCTTGGCTTCTGGAATCAATTGTTATCAACAGCTGCCCTTTCCAGAACAGGAAGAATATTGCAAAGTGCTTCCAGCAGTAGCACAATCTCCAGCTCTCTGCAGGACTTTGCCTAAACAATGCCCTTCTGCCTTTCAGGAGCAGCAGCTCGTGTTCAAACCTACTGTGATGGGCCTTAGGAATGAGGTCCCTCAGCCTTTAGGACAGGCTGAGTTCTGAAGATGACCTTGGCCGTGCCCCACAGGAGCTCCTTGAGGCCTCCTCATTGGCTGGGTCACGGCCTCCTGCTCAGCCAGAAACAAGCTCTGCTTTGCCTTTTGCCTCCAGGGAAGCTCAGGCAAAGCCAAAACCAGGCTGAGCTGCCCTCAGAGGCAGGAGCAACAGCCCGCTGAGCCCTCACCACCTCACAGCACAACACCAGGTCCTGTGTGGAGGCCTCAGGACCCGGCACTCAGCTGAGGAGGAACAGGAGGCGGGACAGCTCACACCCACACACGCACACACAGGCACTGCTCCAGCAGACAAGGATCACAGAGGACGTACTCAGCGTGGCCAGGCACTCGTCCTCTGTCCCATCTCCCAGCCGCTCTCTGCTGCCAGAGGAGCTGGTCGTGCTCCAGATGCACGAGCTGCTCCTGCTTGACTTGCCAGCCTGGGGACTGGAGGCTCCTTCAGAGCCTTCCGCTGCAGCTCGTGCAGGTGCCAGGACACAGGAGGTGGAGCTCTGGGACAAGAAATGAAGGAGGGTCACAAATGTGCCTGGCAGAGATGCCCCTCCCATCCCATTTCAAATGCAAGCCCCTAGCAAGATGCTGCTGGCCACAGCCAGGGCTCTTCACCCCTCAGCTTTTGCAGCCCGCTTCTCCGGCTCAAGGCCCAAAATCCAAAGGCTGCTTTTACACCACAGACAAAACGACACCACAGACACTGCTAACCAAAGCTGGCACTTACTGATGTTGTTTGCTCTGGCCCAGGGCTGACAGCAGGGGCAGCTTCATCAGAAACTTCCTCCTCTTCAGCCTCTTCCTCAGGTACAGCGGCAGCCAGAGCAGGTGCTGACGCTGCCCTTCTGCTCTGTGGACACACAGCAGCATGAGGGACACAAAAGAACCTGTCATTCAGAACCTCACCTATATTCAGCTACAGGCCCTGCTGCATCTCAGCTGTTCCTTTAGCTACTGACAGCTGCTCTCTGCCGAGGGCCAGCTCCCTCCTGGGGACAGTGTCTCCTCATATCCTGCAAGCTTCTGAACTGCACCTTTGCACCGCTCTCTTCACTGGCGATGGGGAGCCTGCACAGCCACTGGGCACCAAGGGCCTCCCTTGTAGCCCAGGAGCATCCAAGGACATCCTAATGCTCCCTCTTGTCTCTTGCTAAGACAAATTCACAGCCCCTTTCACAACAGTAGGAAGGTGATGCCTAAACATCCAACTTCCAAGTTCCATACTCGTTTTCAAGGCCTAAGGGCCTTGGGCAAGGGCTGGAAAGATTCCAGCCCTCAGCATTTTCAGCCAGGTACAGGAGGTGCTGTCTGATCTGAAACTTGCAGCTATGCTTTGCTCCAGCCACAGGACTTCCCAGAGCTGCCACTTACTGATGCTGGATGCTCAGGCCCTGCAGTGGCAGCAGGTGCAGTTTGGTGGGCATCTTCCTCCCCTTTGGCCTCTTCTCCAGGAAGACACGCAGCCACAGGAGGCTCCGAGGTTGGTTTTGGGCTCTGCAGACAGACGCAGCGTGAGGGACACGTAACCTTCTTTATATTCAGCTCTAGAGCCAGGTGCACTAAGGAGAAATCATCTGCAGAGAAATGGGATTCCAAGGTGCTCAAACTCAAGTAAAATGAGCCAGTGAGACGGGACTGCACTCTCTGGTACAGGAGAAATTCCATCGTGGCTTCAAGTACCCAGCAGCCCCACTTCCAGCTGCTTAAAAGCTCTGGAAAGGAACTGGAGAAAACAGCCCGGGATCCTCCTGCTGCTGCTGCTGTGGCTGCAAAGAGCCCGGACTGTACTTTCATTCATCCAGCCAGGCTGGCACTAGACTGCAACAGGCCACAGCTCACAGCATGCTCCACAATGGTCTAATGCTACCAACGCCAGAGGCTCCTTTGCCACTCACCCAAAGACCAGATTCTCTCCAGGCGTGGGTGATGTGACCTGCAACACACAGGGGAAGAACATCCAGATGCAGTAAGAAAACTGCCTGGGCTGGGCAAGCCCACCAAAAAATCAACCCAAAGACAGAGCATTCTGCTTTGTTTACACCAGTGTTCCAGCAGCAACCCATGCTCTGCTGTGCCACACAGCAAGCAAGACAACAGCACAAAATACTGCCTGCTGTCTACCTTCTGTCCTCTCTGTCCACTTAACCCATAGAAACTTGAGACTGAGCAAGTCCCAGTGGTTCAGTCATTGCTTCTGCCCCAGCCCAGCCAGCAGCAGCCACAGCTCCTCTTTTTCCTGTACTTCAGTTTTCTCAGGACATTGCTTGCAGCAATTGCCATGAGCTTGCTGAAATCCTTTCCCCAGAGAGTCTTCTCCCAAGTTCCCCTTAGCCATGGTGGCAGTTCTATCGTGACACAGCACAGGAACAGCTCCTGTGTTCAGGAGCATACAAGAACTCCTCTGAAATGTCTCTCCCAGAGGCCTTTTCCAAGCAGGTTCTGTGATTTTATCACGGAACAAATGGTTCTTGCAGCGCTCAGGAAGTGTCAAGTTCCACAGGCACATGCTGGGATGAGGGAATGCAGACAAGAAGAAGACTTGATCTGAGGCACTTTCCCTCAGTCCTGGAGAGCAGTGCACAGCTTTTACAAGGACTCCTGCCAAGCTCTCCCAGTCTTCCCATCCTGGAAGTTCTCTTGCTTGAGCCAGCAAACCGAGGAGACTCCAGACCCCATTGCCAAAGGCTATGGCACGGCAGGAGTGGAAACCCTGCGGGCTACATTACAAAGGCTGCCCACGCCCCGCTGGCTAGAGACACCCCCTTCTTAGCTGCAGCCGTGGGCAGCGGCTTCACCCAACTAAAGGCCTCTTTGTGGCATTTGGGTTTCCATATGCTGCACTGAACAAAGACATCTACTTACGTGCCAGGTGGGTGAAAAAGTACCCAGAATAAGCCACAGAAAACGCCATGAAAGCTGCAGCACACACTCCCTCCATGGCTTGAGCAGCGCTGCTCAAGTCTGTACCAGACAACGCCTCTTGGGAGAAAACAGAAATACTCAGCGTCCTGCTGGCAGAGACCTCGTCGACACGCAGGTTCCGCCTGCAGTGAGCGTGCCACAGAGCTGCTCTGCACACTGAGCCCTTCCGGGCCTCGGCACAGCAACTTTGCCTGACAACGCTGCCATGCGGCCGCTGACATCACAATAGCAGCGCCCTGGGCTGCTTTGTGAGCTCAGGCACAGAACCAGACCTTCTCTACAGCTAATGCCAACAAAAGCCTGCAGAGTTCTCCTCTACTGCAAAGCAACACAAGAAGCCCTCCTAGTCCATAACCTTGTACTCACGGCATCTAAGAGTAAAAGCACACTAAGCCCCCCTGGCCCACACTGAGAAGCTGAGCGCTGAGAAGGGTCCAGGATGTGAGGAAGCACATGAGTGCTCTTTGGCCACTATTGCTTCGGAGCAAAAAGCAGAAGGCTTCTTCCAGCTGGATCTTCCTTTGTTTTAGAAAGCAGCAAACAGGGAGAAGCACTACTTCAATTACATTAAGAGCTTTCTCCTAGGTACAGTGTTGAGGTCACGAATCTTTCAGAACTATTTATTCAAAACATATTACATCATGGCCATGGGTGTGATTTCAGCAGGGAAATGCCATGACAGGAAATGAAAGGAGGATCCTTCTGTCTGACTCACTCTAACAGAGAGGCCTTGGGAACAAAGCACCACCACCATTTTTTTCCCCCATTTTTGTCGCTCCACAGTAATTTTTAAGACATGGGACTGAGATGAGATGCACGGAAGTTACAGCTCTGACACACAGCTGAAACCATCAGGGCAAGGGTGGCATGTGGCACTGTTTTTCCACTCCAGCAGAACGAGGCAACCCAGAATGGAGACACTGAAACCAAGTGAGTTCAGCCAAGCCAAAAGGGAGTCCAGCCAAGCCAAGTGCAGCCCAGCAGGGTGGTAGGAAGAGGCAGTGAAGCGGCAGATCCCATTCCCACACACATGCCCAGCGTGGCGGGCTGATGGCAGCGGCAGTGCCAAACAGAGCTCCGCAGGGAGACAGAGACACCCATCGCCATCGCCACTGCCACCATCACTGCCGCACAGAGGGAGGAGAAACTGCCACTGCAGGTCCACAGCTGCTCCAGGCAGCACCAGCAGCCCCCATCTACCATCAGAACCATTCCGTAAGCCCTCGCCATCCTGTCTTTGCTCCAGGGGCCCCATGTGACACTCCCCCTTTCTTGGCTACGCCATTACCTCTTTCGCACAATTTTCTTCTTATTCTTTTATTCTTCTTTTTTTTTACCTTCACTACATTGTAACTCTAACATCTTTAGCTTCTCATAAATTGTTTTGTTCCATTGTCCCCCTCCATTGTGGTGGAGAAGGAGAGAGAGGAGAGGCTTTACAAGGTTTATATCAAGAAGAGGTCACGGAAAGGAGGGAAGGCCTTAGAAAGAAAAAGCACACCTCATGCTGCCTCATTTGGAACAAATAAATGTGTAATTTTCTTAAAATCCTGCAACAAAGACTCTTTGGAATCTTGAGCCCCAAGCAGCACAGGAACCTGGAAACCTTGTTGTGAGATGTCCAAGCTCCGGGCTTGCTAGGGCCATGTGGATGGAAGAGGCTTTAAATGCCAAGTCACGGTGAAATAGCAAAATAAGCCCCTTCTTCTGCCTTTGGGACCCCAGCTTCTCTCTCTTTAACCCCACAGGTCACTTCTCCTTAACCCCTGCTATTGGACAATTTCTGATCCCCTCTCGCCCTCTTTAGTGGGCTGTTTTAGCCCATTCTGGTTAGCAGAGCCGTCGCTGGAACCCTTCACAGACCCCAATAAAGCCATCGCTGTGGAACTCCAGAGCTGCCTTCTCTTCTCTCCTGTCTGTCTTTCGGTGGGATTGCATGGTTCCTAGGCAAGCCAAAGATCTGGAAATCATAAAAGAGCTGATATTCACTAAAGACCTCATATCCCTTAAGCTTGCGAAGGTTGCCTGTGGCTAAGAGTGGCTTGGGCACTCGCACAGTCTGTCCCCAAAGGACTAAGCTATCAATCCTGTGCTGCCTGCTCAGGGGCAAACCTGCCCAGCAGGAAGCCAGAAGAGTGGGACAGTAGAGAACATTGCTGGCTCAGAACCTTTCAGGAGCATGTCTGTGGGGAAAGGGGCAGATCAAGCCTTGCCCTGCTGAGGCGATGCCCTACTCTGCACGCCCCACTCCCCCAGGCCTGCATCCCAGCCCAGCAGTGGCCGCTGGTTCCTGGCACACCAGAGGCAATGCTCCACACCTGTGTCTGGAGCCCCTATCCCAGCTCCTAAATGGCCAGGCGAGTGGGAGCCCCATGTGGGGGAAGGCCCCAGGAAAGCCAGAGGGTACTTCTCACCTCGGGATATGTGCCCACCACATGTCTTGACCCTACCACCTCTTGGAATTTCTATCAGCTGAACACCACTGGAAGCAGGAGTGGTAGCGATGTTGGTTCTTTTCTCTCATTCTCTCCTTCTCTTTATTCTCCAAATTCCATTCTCTCCGATTTTGCAGTACCTTTAAATCTAACAGGCTTGAAGGTTGGGAAGTTGAATGGGCTAAGTTAATGCTTCAGGGAATGTTTTGTGTTGATTGAATCCTGCTCGGAATTTTTTTTGCTTTTCATGTTCTTAAATTTTCAAAAGTTTCCAGGGATGGTTTTTTTGTTGTTCTGACCTCTTGAGAACATCGTGTCAGTATTTCTCCCACTTTTCTAACTCAGAGTTGAGACATGAACAACTGAACAAGTTCTTTTAAAGTGTCTCAAAGAGCAGCCTTCTTGGCGCCTTCCATTTTAATTGGTACAGCAAGCAGGGTACTCTTGAGGTGATGTGGGCCTCTTATACAACAGTAACTGCTCGTGACATAAGAATGGAGAAATAAATTGTCAGTCAAAGCTGCTACTTTCTGGCAGACAAGTAATGGAATCCCACACAGAAACGGATCTGAACTGCTCTCCACTGACAGACTTGCCAAAAGATTCTATAGAAAGCTTATCCAGCCCCAAAGACAGTCGGGGACTAAGGGAAACTGGCCCCATCCACAGTTACTTGGGGAGATATTATGATTTTGGTAGAAGAAAATGAAACATTCCCAGTAAAGGACCATGCCTGCTAGCCATATGCATGGAGGTTTGACTCAGAGAGCTGAATGTTGCCCAACAGCTGGAAAAGGAGCTGAATCGGTTGCAAATTGCCTTCCCGCTGAACACCCACCTGCGCCTCAGCCTGTGGAGTAGCCCGGCTCCCTCCCCCTCTGCCCACAGCAACACAGACACTCCCAAACTTTCCCCACAACCACAGCCACAGCAGCATTTCCAGCGGGGACACCACTGCTCTGCTCCATTTTGCCCTACTCTGCTCCTCTAGTCACAGCTGCAAGCCTGTATCTCCACAAGAGGTTGTGGCCTGGAGGCAACGAAGGAAGAAAAACTTTGCACGCTTCCAAAGAGTGCCACAAACCCCATCCATGGGTCTTTCCACACAGAAGAAACACCTGACCATTCAGAAATAAATTTAGAGCTTCTTCACAGGGTGAGAACAAAGGGAAGCTTCCAGCACAGTGAAGGTT
The DNA here is from genome assembly GCF_027477595.1 of Haemorhous mexicanus. NCBI lineage: Eukaryota > Metazoa > Chordata > Aves > Passeriformes > Fringillidae > Haemorhous > Haemorhous mexicanus. The sequence continues at coordinate 42,393,477 of NC_082381.1, read as the reverse complement.
TTATTTATTCTAGTATTTATTTTGACTATCAGGCTAAACAAACTACAAACTATGAGCCATAAAATAGAAACAACAAACTATGAGCTATATACTAGAAACTTCAAACTACGAGCTATAAACTACAAACTAGAAACTGCAAACTACAAAAACATCAGTGGCCTCTTCCAGGGCTAGTATCTCCTGTCGGCCATAAACTGCTGCGTGGCCACGATCAGAGGTGTCAGGTCGGAGGTCGGCTTGGCTGATGTTACAAATGGATGCTGCCCAAAGAGAAAAAGAAAACATGAACTTCTACTTTCCTCACAGGCTGAAACAGGCTTTCTCTGGCTACCAGAAAGGTACAGAAAGCAGAAAGGAGGGCATTCTGGGCACCTCTGCCTCCACCTCCAGGATCTTACTACAAGAGGCAAACATGGCTCCCAATCCCACAAATCCATTATTCCAGATGTCTTCAACTTAAGGAGATCTGGTCGAGGTGACCTTGAAAGGCTCCTCCCAAGGCATCCTAGGCCAGGATTCTCCCCTGTTTTCCTTTGAAAAGCCCCCAGACTGGAGATCTTAGCAGCGGGGCCCAGCAGACGCCTTGGAATTGAGCAGGTGAGGAGCCCCTGGCAGCGGGCAGCTGGCGCAGCCTGCAGCCGCTTTGCCTTTTACCTGCAGGAGTTCCTGGGCAGACCAGCGCCTGTCCTCCTCCCTCTCCAGGCAGCAGTGCAGGAAGTCTCGCAACCACGCGGACTGTTGCCTGGGCTTCTGCAGCTTTGGCCTGCCCCCGCTGCTGATCAGCTGTTGAACCTAGAGAAGAAGGAAATGTCACTCTCTGCCTGTCTCCTTCACATCCCAGCTGCTCACACAGACCCCACCGGACAGGCTCCACTCTCCAGTGGCACTTTCCTCCCTGCCAGAGCCAGGGAGATACCTTTTCTACTCCTACTGAAAGAACCCAAAGCCAGAGGCAGCCATAGCCAGTCCAATATGCAAAGGCTCTTGCCTTCACCCTGATTTCACTGGCTGATGGAATTAGGAGCAACTCCATCAGCAAAAGCACACTTGGCTTCTCTCAGCACTGACACCAGCTCTACAGGCCATTTGGAAGACGGACTTTCGCCTAACTCTACTGTTTCCAAGGATCACTCCATAAAATGCAGCTCAGCACTGCTCACTGCTCTCTTGGGCAGAGCTCCTACCAAGCAAAATGCATCACGATTTTTTCTGCTGTTCCTGCACTGAAATGACAAGGGGATGATCTGGACAAGGCTGCACGAGAGACTGTGCAGCCTGGAACCTATCATTTTCAGGTGTTCGTCAGCTTCCCAGGCAGAAGAATGGGAGCAGATTTTGTTTGAGTGACAGCAGTATCTGAGAGCAGTTGCAGCGCACCGTGCGGGAGGTTTTCATCCGGTAAGGAGGCGCTCCTTCCACCATCTCGATGCCCACAATGCCAAAGGACCAGATGTCCACTTTGGGGCCATAGAGCTTCCTGGTGAAGATTTCTGGCGCCATCCAGTAAGTGGTCCCAACAGCTGATCTCCGTTTGCTCTGCTCAGCGGTGAGCTGAGCAGCGAGGCCAAAATCAGCTGAGGAGCAAAAACAAGTCAGCGTGAATGAGGAAAGCAAACAAAAGAAATCCCCACTGTTCCAATGTCCAAGAAGGCAGCATGGTACCCAGCTGCCATAAAGGGGCCATGCTGCCATTCCTCGGGCCTGCAGCTGAGGAAATACGGAATTGGCTACTTAGCAGAAGCCTCCAGTTTCAGGCAGTGCCTTTTAGTCCCCTGAAGCTATTAGACTGTAAGCGCCTTGCTTGGGAAGGGACACACACAACCCAAAGGCACTCCTGAGCCCTTGTTCCCAGCAACACCTCCCTGCCCCTTGAGGCTGTGCTCTGTGCTTGCAGCAGGGCAGCCTGCACTGCCACAGGCAGCACTGCAGGGAACCAGCAGTCACCCAAAGGCAGCCCCACAGCGCAGCCTGCCACGGCTGAGACTGGCCAACAACACCCACCCAACTTGACAGATCCGTCCAGACTCAGGAGAATGTTGTGGCTTTTGATGTCTCGGTGGATCACTTGCTTGGAGTGAAGGAAATCCAGGCCTTGCAGGCACTGAGAGAGGAAAAGGAAACACCAGCCTAAGTGGATTTCATTCCACAAGCAGGGAAGTGACACTTCTGCAGCGCTGCAACATTCCTGGGGGATGCAGAGCCATGGCAGGACAGGCTGCTGGCAAGGGCAAGAGCTTGCTGCTCCAACGCAAGGACAGCAGGGCCTTTCTAAGTGAGGCTGTGTTTGCTTCTGAAAGAGAAAGGGCAATTCTTCCTCCGGCCAGTGCCCTGCAAACACAGACTGAAGGAGCACTGCTGCAGTGGCTGTGCTCTCTCCAGTCAGACAACAGTGGATGCTTTTGCAAACACCACTTTGAGTGCAAGGCTCTCCTCTGAGGCTGAACTCTCTGAGAGTCCTGTGAGGATCTCCTTGTCTTTGCCACTTGTTTGACATTGCGCCGTGAGCACCTTTGCCCTTCCGGGGAAGGAACGCAGCATACACAGGCTCCAGGCAAGTGTTTAGGGAGGCAAACACAAACACTCTAGAAGAAGGGCAGGCACACTGGCAGGCACTTCAGATACTCTTGCTACTGCCAGTCATTAGAGAAAGGCAGAAAGGAGGCTTGGAAGATGAAATCTTTCCTCTCCTTTTCACCCATGTGGAAGGACCATCCTGGCCAAGGCATGGGAAGCACAAGCACCATCCCTTACCTCCCGAGAGACAGCTGCTATCTCTCCTTCTGCCATACGAGTCTCCCTGATGACATCGTGTAAGGAGCCTCCATCCATGTATTCCATCACGAGCCAGAGTTCCTCGTCCACCAGGTAGCTGAAAGGAGGAAACAACAGCCTGGAGGTGAATGTGTGCACTTACACGACCTGATGGATTCTTGTTTCTGTGTCTCTCTCCGAGGAAGACAGGAGGAAGTGAGGAGTCATTCACTACGCTCTACAGGCCTTGAACTCTGGGCAGTCTAAAAGACTGCTTGCTATCCACACCAACGCAACAGGCCGAGGGAAACACAACCTACAGTGCTTTGTCAGCACTTCAGACCCCTGGGGAAACAATCAAACCCCCAACCAAACATAACTATGGGGAGAGAGGACAGGAACTTTGAGGCTGATGGCTCAGTAAGATGGGGCCCAGTCTTGTCTTTGAAAGCGCCCTTCAAACTCGGTATGCCAGAAAAGATTAACGCAGTCCCAATGCAATCTCCTCCCAAGATGCCGTAGATCAGCCCAGAAACAGGAATTAACAGCTCCATCCTCTGCCAGCGGCCAAAGCAGTGGTTGAACCTCTGGCTTGCAGGATGTGAATGACCTTTCCTGGCAGAACAGCAGAACCACTCACCTGTCTAGATAGTTCACAAGGTTGGCATGCTTATTGCCACGCATCACCTGGATTTCATTCAGGCACAGCTTGCTGCCGCTCTCTTGCGCGAGACTAATTTTCTTTATGGCCACCTAAAACGACACAGAAAACCATGAACCAAAGATGTCTGTGGCACAGGACCACAAGGGCAACACAGAGACAGTGATTATGGGGTGATAGTGCTGGGCTGGGCCAAGCTGCCTTGGGACTGGACATCAGACCACGTGCTTGGGCACCTCCCAGGACACAGAGCCACACACCCTTTGCCTTGTAAACCTGGGAGAAACACAGTCTAAGCTCTCCACCTCAAAGCTCTAACAACACTCACTGAGCCCTGGGCCAGTCTTCCCCTAGGTCTTCCCCATGGTCTCATTCCCATTTTCATTCACACACCTCTTGCAAGCAGGAACCCATTTGGTGCCAGTAAAAATGAAGCAAAACTGCTGGGAAACCTTTGGCACTTCTAGGGGCTTGATCATTACTCCAGCAACCACTGGCATTCTCCAGTGCACAACTACAAAGCAAACTCTTACAGGCATGGCAGATAAAATGCTGTCCTAAAAACATCCTGAGGGCTCTTCCCCCTAAGAATTACAGCCCTTCATACTTCAAGGAAAAATTGCCGGGACAATGAAAACATCATTAGTGACACCTCCAAATAACGCAGCCCTGGAATTTCCTCACTTTCAGGAATTTTCATTTCACTCCACCGAAATACTTTCCTTCACACCACTGACATTTGCAATTACTGCCTGACTTCAAAAAGAAAAAACCCCAGCCTTGATCTTCTAGGGATATACACCGGGCTGTAAACATGGCTTAGGCCCTTGAAAGACTCCTTGCAGACCTCGCTCTCATAGCAGAGTTCCAAGGGCAGCACTGCAGGCGGCTACAGAACTACCAGCACGATTCCCATGTATCTGCTAACAGCCAGAAATGAGAATTCAGGAAGCCTGCAGTCCCAAAGAGCAGTGCCATGCTCTGAGACACCACCTGGGCACTCAGACCCAGCCAGCGTGTCCTCCTGTGACAGACACCGCCTGGCCTCCCTGCATTCCCCGGGGCAGCTGAGAAGCACAAAATCTGTCCCCACTGTATTTGGCAGGCAGACACTGCTCTGCACTTCATTGGCCTGTGCAGCAAAGCTCTACTGGTGAGCCAAAGCTCAGCCACAGCTCACAGCAGAGGGGAGGCCACTCGACAGCTGCAGAAGCTGCGGCGCTGCTTGACGCTTACCTCTTCTCCTGTGGCAGTCTCCACTGCCATGCACACCGTGCCAAAACCCCTGGAAACAAAACAGCAGCCATGTAACAGCCATTGGAGGAAAGCCTCTGGACACGGATCCCTTCTCCAGATTGCAAGGAAATTAGTGTCTAATCACAGCTGCAGCCACAGCCAGAGCAGGGAAAGGCTTCCATTGCTCCACACACAAATGGAGAAGGCCTCAAAACACAGGATCCTTAGACAGCTGTGTTCTGAGTCCAGAGCCGTTGGCAGCTGCTTCTCTTCAGTGCACCAGACACGGGGAGGACTCTGCTTTTCTGGGGGCTTCTTGTACATTTGGCTTCTCACAGAGAAAATGGTGCAAATCAGTCTCATTTCCAGTCAGCAGAGCCGGCTTTCTAAGGGAACAGCTTGGTGGATTCTTTGCAGGAAAGGCCTAGACCCCACAGGATCCACGAGGGCTCTGCCATCAGGCAGATGATGCATTTCCTCTGGAGTGCATTGGCCCCAGGCATTGCCCTGAAGCTTTGCGATTTGCCATCTCAGCTACAAAAGAGAGCTGCTTCTTTCATTTCTGCTCTTGGCTTCTAGACTAGGTGCTGGTCATCCTGACCACTGCACCTTCTTTTCAGCAAAATACTGGAAAGAAATGTTAGCCAGAGCTGCTCCCTGACAGCTGTCAGCTGCTAACTTGACCTTTGAGGCAAGGAAGTTTCTCCTCCTTTCATTCCCAAGCATTCTGTATTCTTTTGTGACATGCAGAAATTATTTCTCCTAGGAAAAGCGGCAAACAGGTGCAACACACTCGAGGGACAGGAGAGCAGCCAGGTGCTGCTCTTTGCCGCAGAAAAGACACTGCCAGCATCCAAGCTGTCTTTGCCAAGCTGCTTTCGAACCACAGCTAAAGATGCTGCCCAGTACTGAGAGATCACCAGGTATCATCTTAACGCAGTGTCTGAGCAGCTTTGGAGCTTGCCTGACGTCGTTCTGGGGAGATGTGACACCAGCAAAATGCACAGGCCCTCCCTTGGAAGAAGGAACTGTGGCTGCACTCACCCTTTGCCAATTGTTTCCAGTTCCGTGTATTCAGCCTCAGGATCTCCCTGGCTCACCAGCATCTCTGTGAAAATCCCAAAGAAAGATGCTCACTTCAAAAGAGATCCCACCCTGCAGCAGATCAGAAAGGCAGCCCCACTCTCTGGGATACTGGGCCCTTTCAACTCAGGCACTCGGGAAACAACACCACCACCCAACCAGCACCAAACCTCAAAAACAACAGCAGCAAGACAAGCAGCCCTGCAGCACAGATGGCCTGCACAAAACTAAAAGTCTAAACTAAAATCTAAGCACGTGCAGAAACAGTCAGAGGAGACAGGGATCTGAAAACGGGAACGAAGATTCTTGTCTAGCAACGTTAAGGGCAGCAGGAAAAGCAAAACTTTTCTGTTCTTGGCAATGAAAACTGTGACTTTCAAGAAATGACTTAATCTTTGCAAATATCAGAGGCGTCTTGGCTTCTGGAATCAATTGTTATCAACAGCTGCCCTTTCCAGAACAGGAAGAATATTGCAAAGTGCTTCCAGCAGTAGCACAATCTCCAGCTCTCTGCAGGACTTTGCCTAAACAATGCCCTTCTGCCTTTCAGGAGCAGCAGCTCGTGTTCCAACCTACTGTGATGGGCCTTAGGAATGAGGTCCCTCAGCCTTCAGGACAGGCTGAGTTCTGAAGATGACCTTGGCCGTGCCCCACAGGAGCTCCTTGAGGCCTCCTCATTGCCTGGGTCACGGCCTCCTGCTCAGCCAGAAACAAGCTCTGCTTTGCCTTTTGCCTCCAGGGAAGCTCAGGCAAAGCCAAACCAGGCTGAGCTGCCCTCAGAGGCAGGAGCAACAGCCCGCTGAGCCCTCACCACCTCACAGCACAACACCAGGTCCTGTGTGGAGGCCTCAGGACCCGGCACTCAGCTGAGGAGGAACAGGAGGCAGGACAGCTCACACCCACACACGCACACACAGGCACTGCTCCAGCAGACAAGGATCACAGAGGACGTACTCAGCGTGGCCAGGCACTCGTCCTCTGTCCCATCTCCCAGCCGCTCTCTGCTGCCAGAGGAGCTGGTCGTGCTCCAGATGCACGAGCTGCTCCTGCTTGACTTGCCAGCCTGGGGACTGGAGGCTCCTTCAGAGCCTTCCGCTGCAGCTCGTGCAGGTGCCAGGACACAGGAGGTGGAGCTCTGGGACAAGAAATGAAGGAGGGTCACAAATGTGCCTGGCAGAGATGCCCCTCCCATCCCATTTCAAATGCAAGCCCCTAGCAAGATGCTGCTGGCCACAGCCAGGGCTCTTCACCCCTCAGCTTTTGCAGCCCGCTTCTCCGGCTCAAGGCCCAAAATCCAAAGGCTGCTTTTACGCCACGGACAAAATGACACCACAGACACTGCTAACCAAAGTTGGCACTTACTGATGTTGTTTGCTCAGGCCCAGGGCTGACAGCAGGAGCAGCTTCATCAGCACCTTCCTCCTCTTCAGCCTCTTCCTCAGGTACTGTGTCAGCCAGAGCAGGTGCTGACGCTGCCCTTCTGCTCTGTGGACACACAGCAGCATGAGGGACACAAAAGAACCTGTCATTCAGAACTTCACCTATATTCAGCTACAGGCCCTGCTGCATCTCAGCTGTTCCTTTAGCTACTGACAGCTGCTCTCTGCCGAGGGCCAGCTCCCTCCTGGGGACAGTGTCTCCTCATATCCTGCAAGCTTCTGAACTGCACCTTTGCACCGCTCTCTTCACTGGCGATGGGGAGCCTGCACAGCCACTGGGCACCAAGGGCCTCCCTTGTAGCCCAGGAGCATCCAAGGACATCCTAATGCTCCCTCTTGTCTCTTGCTAAGACAAATTCACAGCCCCTTTCACAACAGTAGGAAGGTGATGCCTAAACATCCAACTTCCAAGTTCCATACTCGTTTTCCAGGCCTAAGGGCCTTGGGGAAGGGCTGGAAAGATTCCAGCCCTCAGCATCTTCAGGCAGGCACAGGAGGTGCTGTCTGATCTGAAACTTGCAGCTATGCTTTGCTCCAGCCACAGGACTTCCCAGAGCTGCCACTTACTGATGCTGGATGCTCAGGCCCTGCAGTGGCAGCAGGTGCAGTTTGGTGGGCATCTTCCTCCCCTTTGGCCTCTTCTCCAGGAAGACACGCAGCCACAGGAGGCTCCGAGGTTGGTTTTGGGCTCTGCAGACAGACGCAGCGTGAGGGACACGTAACCTTCTTTATATTCAGCTCTAGAGCCAGGTGCACTAAGAAGAAATCATCTGCAGAGAAATGGGATTCCAAGGTGCTCAAACTCAAGTAAAATGAGCCAGTGAGACGGGACTGCACTCTCTGGTACAGGAGAAATTCCATCGTGGCTTCAAGTACCCAGCAGCCCCACTTCCAGCTGCTTAAAAGCTCTGGAAAGGAACTGGAGAAAACAGCCCGGGATCCTCCTGCTGCTGCTGCTGTGGCTGCAAAGAGCCCGGACTGTACTTTCATTCATCCAGCCAGGCTGGCACTGGACTGCAACAGGCCACAGCTCACAGCTTGCTCCACAATGGTCTAATGCTACCAACGCCAGAGGCTCCTTTGCCACTCACCCAAAGACCAGATTCTCTCCAGGCGTGGGTGATGTGACCTGCAACACACAGGGGAAGAACATCCAGATGCAGTAAGAAAACTGCCTGGGCTGGGCAAGCCCACCAAAAAATCAACCCAAAGACAGAGCATTCTGCTTTGTTTACACCAGTGTTCCAGCAGCAACCCATGCTCTGCTGTGCCACACAGCAAGCAAGACAACAGCACAAAATACTGCCTGCTGTCTACCTTCTGTCCTCTCTGTCCACTTAACCCATAGAAACTTGAGACTGAGCAAGTCCCAGTGGTTCAGTCATTGCTTCTGCCCCAGCCCACCCAGCAGCAGCCACAGCTCCTCTCTTTCCTGTACTTCAGTTTTCTCAAGACATTGCTTGCAGCAATTGCCATGAGCTTGCTGAAATCCTTTCCCCAGAGAGGCTTCTCCCAAGTTCCCCTTAGCCATGGTGGCAGTTCTATCGTGACACAGCACAGGAACAGCTCCTGTGTTCAGGAGCATACAAGAACTCCTCTGAAATGTCTCTCCCAGAGGCCTTTTCCAAGCAGGTTCTGTGATTTTATCACGGAACAAATGGTTCTTGCAGCGCTCAGGAAGTGTCAAGTTCCACAGGCACATGCTGGGATGAGGGAATGCAGACAAGAAGAAGACTTGATCTGAGGCACTTTCCCTCAGTCCTGGAGAGCAGTGCACAGCTTTTACAAGGACTCCTGCCAAGCTCTCCCAGTCTTCCCATCCTGGAAGTTCTCTTGCTTGAGCCAGCAAACCGAGGAGACTCCAGACCCCATTGCCAAAGGCTATGGCACGGCAGGAGTGGAAACCCTGCGGGCTACATTACAAAGGCTGCCCACGCCCCGCTGGCTAGAGACACCCCCTTCTTAGCTGCAGCCGTGGGCAGCGGCTTCACCCAACTAAAGGCCTCTTTGTGGCATTTGGGTTTCCATATGCTGCACTGAACAAAGACATCTACTTACGTGCCAGGTGGGTGAAAAAGTACCCAGAATAAGCCACAGAAAACGCCATGAAAGCTGCAGCACACACTCCCTCCATGGCTTGAGCAGCGCTGCTCAAGTCTGTACCAGACAACGCCTCTTGGGAGAAAACAGAAATACTCAGCGTCCTGCTGGCAGAGACCTCGTCGACGCGCAGGTTCCGCCTGCAGTGAGCGTGCCACAGAGCTGCTCTGCACACTGAGCCCTTCCGGGCCTCGGCACAGCCACTTTGCCTGACAACGCTGCCATGCGGCCGCTGACATCACAATAGCAGCGCCCTGGGCTGCTTTGTGAGCTCAGGCACAGAACCAGACCTTCTCTACAGCTAATGCCAACAAAAGCCTGCAGAGTTCTCCTCTACTGCAAAGCAACACAAGAAGCCCTCCTAGTCCATAACCTTGTACTCACGGCATCTAAGAGTAAAAGCACACTAAGCCCCCCTGGCCCAGACTGAGAAGCTGAGCGCTGAGAAGGGTCCAGGATGTGAGGAAGCACATGAGTGCTCTTTGGCCACTATTGCTTCTGAGCAAAAAGCAGAAGGCTTCTTCCAGCTGGATCTTCCTTTGTTTTAGAAAGCAGCAAACAGGGAGAAGCACTACTTCAATTACATTTTGAGCTTTCTCCTAGGTACAGTGTTGAGGTCACGAATCTTTCAGAACTATTTATTCAAAACATATTACATCATGGCCATGGGTGTGATTTCAGCAGGGAAATGCCATGACAGGAAATGAAAGGAGGATCCTTCTGTCTGACTCACTCTAACAGAGAGGCCTTGGGAACAAAGCACCACCACCATTTTTTTCCCCCATTTTTGTCGCTCCACAGTAATTTTTAAGACATGGGACTGAGATGAGATGCACGGAAGTTACAGCTCTGACACACAGCTGAAACCATCAGGGCAAGGGTGGCATGTGGCACTGTTTTTCCACACCAGCAGAACGAGATAACCCAGAATGATGACACTGAAACCAAGTGAGTTCAGCCAAGCCAAAAGGGAGTCCAGCCAAGCCAAGTGCAGCCCAGCAGGGTGGTAGGAAGAGGCAGTGAAGCGGCAGATCCCATTCCCACACACATGCCCAGCGTGGCGGGCTGATGGCAGCGGCAGTGCCAAACAGAGCTCCGCAGGGAGACAGAGACACCCATCGCCATCGCCACTGCCACCATCACTGCCGCACAGAGGGAGGAGAAACTGCCACTGCAGGTCCACAGCTTCTCCAGGCAGCACCAGCAGCCCCCATCTACCATCAGAACCATTCCGTAAGCCCTCGCCATCCTGTCTTTGCTCCGGCGCCCTATGTGACACTCTACCTTTCTTGGCTACGCCATTACCTCTTTCGCACAATTTTCTTCTTATTCTTTTATTCTTCTTTTTTTTTACCTTCACTACATTGTAACTCTAACATCTTTAGCTTCTCATAAATTGTTTTTTCCATTGTCCCCCTCCATTGTGGTGGAGAAGGAGAGAGAGGAGAAGCTTTACAAGGTTTATATCAAGAAGAGGTCACGGAAAGGAGGGAAGGCCTTAGAAAGAAAAAGCACACCTCATGCTGCCTCATTTGGAACAAATAAATGTGTAATTTTCTTAAAATCCTGCAACAAATACTCTTTGGAGTCTTGACAGCCAAGCAGCACAGGAACCTGGAAACCTTGTTGTGAGATGTCCAAGCTCCGGGCTTGCTAGGGCCCTGTGGATGGAAGAGGCTTTAAATGCCAAGTCACGGTGAAATAGCAAAATAAGCCCCTTCTTCTGCCTTTGGGACCCCAGCTTATCTCTCTTTAACCACACAGGTCACTTCTCCTTAACCCCTGCTATTGGACAATTTCTGATCCCCTCTCGCCCTCTTTAGTGGGCTGTTTTAGCCCATTCTGGTTAGCAGAGCCATCGCTGGAACCCTTCACAGACCCCAATAAAGCCATCGCTGTGGAACTCCAGAGCTGCCTTCTCCTCTCTCCTGTCTGTCTTTCGGTGGGCCTGCGTGGTGCCTAGGCAAGCCAAAGAGCTGGAAATCATAAAAGAGCTGATATTCACTAAAGACCTCATATCCCTTAAGCTTGCGAAGGTTGCCTGTGGCTAAGAGTGGCTTGGGCACTCGCACAGTCTGTCCCCAAAGGACTAAGCTATCAATCCTGTGCTGCCTGCTCAGGGGCAAACCTGCCCAGCAGGAAGCCAGAAGAGTGGGACAGTAGAGGACATTGCTGGCTCAGAACCTTTCAGGAGCATGTCTGTGGGGAAAGGGGCAGATCAAGCCTTGCCCTGCTGAGGCGATGCCCTACTCTGCACGCCCCACTCCCCCAGGCCTGCATCCCAGCCCAGCAGTGGCCGCTGGTCCCTGGCACACCAGAGGCAATGCTCTACACCTGTGTCTGGGGCCCCTATCCCATCTCCTAAATGGCCAGGCGAGTGGGAGCCCCATGTGGGGGAAGGCCCCAGTAAAGCCAGAGGGTACTTCTCACCTCGGGATATGTGGCCACCACATGTCTTGACCCTACCACCTCTTGGAATTTCTATCAGCTGAACACCACTGGAAGCAGGAGTGGTAGCGATGTTGGTTCTTTTCTCTCATTCTCTCCTTCTCTTTATTCTCCAAATTCCATTCTCTCCGATTTTGCAGTACCTTTAAATCTAACAGGCTTGATGTTTGTGAATTTGAATGGGCTAAGTTAATGCTTCAGGGAATGTTTTGCGTTGATTGAATCCTGCTCGGAATTTTTTTTGTCTTAAAGTTCTTTAATTTTCAAAACGTGCCATTGACGTTTTTTTTATTGTTCCAACCTCTTGAGAACATCTTGTAGTATTTCTCCTGCTTTTCTGTCTAAGAGTTAGACATGAACAAGTTTAAGTCCTTTTAAAGTGTCTCATAGAGCAACCTTCTTGGGGCCTTCCATTTTAATTGGCACAGCAGGCAGGGTACTCTTGAGGTGACGTGGGCCTCTTATACAGCAGTAACTACTTGTAGTATATGATAGAGATAATTGATGCTATGTAAATGTATAAAAATTGTAAGATCCAACTATGCCTCTGACCCTCATTCCAGAAGCAGAGCCTTCTTTCTATTCAAAGATTTCCCAGACTCGTTCAGATAAAATTAAGTCTGTTAACGAATGAATGAGCCCTTCTCGGGCAATGAGTAGCCATTTCCCATGTATGCCCAAAACACTTACAGGGCCGCGCCAGGAAGAGATTACATCGAGGAATGGCAGCATTCTGATTACAAGTGAAAGAAGACTATTTCAAGAAGCTCAGACAGCCATCCAAACCTATGGACTGACTTTTCTATGAGTCTGAATCTGTATAGTCCCCGTCATACATATGAAGGGACATACAGAAATCTTATTTCTGCCTCAGGCAGAATAACCTGTATATAAACTGGCTACCTGAAGCAGTGGGGGTGAACAGCTGGGGAGACGCTGACACTACGTCCGTCCGATCCAGGTTCACCCAGCGTCAAAGTCCGGGGTTGATGCTGTCTTGGCTGTGGTGGTTTTATGATATTCTATCTGGTTGTCGATCTAATGAATTTATAATTTTTTTTTATAAATTTGGTTGCCGATTTGATCATTTACAACATACTCATGACATAAGAAAGGAGAAATAAATTTTCAGTCAAAGCTGCTATTTTCTGGCAGACAAGTAATGGAATCCCACGCAGAAACTGATCTGAACTGCTCTCCACTGACAGTCTTGCTAAAAGCTTCTATAGAAAGCTTGTGCAGCCCTAAAGGGAGATGGGGACTGAGGGAAACTGGCACCATCTGCAGTTACATGTGCTGAAAACATGACCTTTGGTACAAGAAAATGAAACATTCCCAGTAAAGGGCCATGCCTGGTATCCATACGCATGGAGGTTTGACTCAGTGAGCTGAATGTTGCCCAACAGCTGGAAAAGGAGCTGAATCAGTTGCAAATTGCCTCAGGGCCTGAAACAATAGCCGGCCTCAGCCCAGAGCAAGAAGTGAATGCCGGGATGAAGGCAGCCCCCAAAACATGAGAATCCAGTGAAACATGCTGGTCCAAAGCCAAAGAACCTTAGAGCTGCAATTTAACCCTGCTAGGGAAGGCCTGGAACCAGCGTTTTCCAGACTCCAGAACAGCCCGGCCTCCCTGACTGCAACCTCAGCCCCGCAGCCTTTGGCAAGGCTTTAATACCCCAAAGTCCAAGCCCGGCCGTCAGCCTAAACTCTACCTGCCCCTCAAAAACACAGAGGCGGGACAGCCCAAAGGTGATGTCAGCTTCCTCTGCTCCCTGCAGGAGGAATGGAAGAGCTGCCATTCTGTAAAGCCAATCTTCTTCCCTCCTTCTCATCCCAAGCCCTGCCCGCTGATAAAGAGGGAATTTGCTTATCAGGAGGCAGTGTCCAGTAGTGGCACCTCAGTCTGCAAGAAAAGTGGTTGAATTGGACAGGAAAATTAGCAATGATCCCAAAGAAATAGAAATGGAGAATGTTTTGAGAACCTCACTTTTGCAGGGGAAATGAAATAAATCCTTTGGAGAAGGAAGCACATGGTGAAAAGCCCTGGTCTTTGCCAGAGGAACAACCTGTGGTGTGAAAACTTTGGACCCCTTGGAGGGGGGAGAAACCCCTAAGCAATGCATGAGAAACAGCTGATGCCCTGTTCACCTCCTTCTGTGTTACTGTAATTTATGTCAAAATGTAAGGATCAAGAGTGAGGAAACAAAATCTCGGCCCCACCTCCACAAAGTGAGTTGGGAGAGGGTGGTGAATTCAAATATCCCAAGAGGCTCTCTGGAACGAAAATGGGGAATAAATGGAGACTCAGTTTCCCCGTATTCTCAAAGCAGCTTTGCAAAGTGCTCCTTCTGTGCCTCCTTCTGGCAGCCGTGGGCATTGAGCCTTGTCTGCCACCAGAGGCTGGAGGCCGAAATGCTGCCGCTAGACAACCTGTAACCCTTAGGAGAAAATGCTTTCCTCTTGGTGCAAGTTTGTTGTTTTGGTCTCACTAATAACCCTGAATGTTCAAGTATATCCTCACCAGTCAGGAGACTGGCTGTATGTCCACACCTGGAATTGAGAGCCACTCAACCTGAAGGGGAAAGGACTTTTGCTCCAATGGCTGTGAGATTTACAGCTGGAGATTCGTAATTTATGTGATTCCAGTTAACTCTGGACACACGGAATTGTATTGGACAGTACAGGAAATGTGACTCCTCTGCAGAAATAGCTGCAATGAAACATTTCTAAAGTTTAAACCATTAAGTGGTTTATCTTTCTGCTCATTTCCAGAGTGATGTCCCTAGTATGGCAGCATGGCTCTTTGCTCCTTGTCATGGTCTGAGCCTGGCGAAATGCCAGTGCTTCCTTGAGAATACCTCTTTTCCTGGTATCTACTGTGAGATCTGATCAGAGACAGAGCAGAGCAGGCTCCAACTTACAATTGAAAGGAAAAAAACTTTATTAACCTAAAACTACAAGGAAAACCACACAGAACACAGGATCAAAACTTTCCAAATTTCCTCCTTCTCCCCCCACCAAATTTCCTAATTCCGTTACCACCCTTTGGATAACCAATTCTCAATTCTTCAAGAAGAGAGGAGTCCCTCTTGCACCACAGACTTCACCCAGGAAACAGTCGAAACTTCTCGTGTTTCCGTGTCACATGTGGCACCGCCCGGAGAACATTTTGCCATCGTGACCTCTTCCTTCCACGTCCAGTGCTCTCACCACTGCACATGGACCAGAGCTGCTTCTAGGGTTTTTCCCTTTAAGGATGCTTTGTCCAGTTCCAGAAAAGAGCACAGTCCCTCTCCTTTTGGGACACCTGTCCTTTCCATGTTTCACCCCCTGGGGCTGAGGGTTCTCTTGAACTGAGATCATCTTCCTCTTCTTCTTCTTTGAAGACGGAGGGCACCACCACCACCCTCCTCACCCGTCGTCTCTGTTCACACACTTTCACATCACCGCACTCTCCTGGCTCTGAGCCATTGCCTCCCCCTAGAATGCAGTCTCTGTGTCACAGGAACTCAAGGGTTCTGTCCATAGCTATCCAAGAAAAGTCCAGCCAAAAGCCACTCCATCATCTCCTCCCACCTAGGATTCTTCTCAACTTCTCTCAATCTCACCAACTCCAGGAGGAATCAGCATTTGCAAGGTTTCCATCGTCCCAAGAGGGGTTAAAAGTCCCAGGCTCTGCCGGTTTGGTTCATGAACTCCCACGGCTGGCTGCCCTGCTGGGCACCCCCCCCATTCTACTTCAAGCCAGCCGCGCTATCACAGGCACAGGCTGCTCTCTCTCTCTCTCCCTCCGGGGGGGGAATGGGGGATGGCTGCCCGAAGCCCTCGCAGTGCAATGCTCCTCCACCCTTCAGCCCAGGCCTGGCCTACCTCCCTCCGGCCGCAAGGCTTCCCTCCCCCCTGCCCAGCTCAGAGCTGGACAGGGGAGAGGTCTCCTCTTGTCCAGGGCCGGAACTCAAAAGGAACTTCCAGTGGGAATTCGCAGCTTTTAACCCCCTGTGTTCTCAGAGGCGTATCCATGCCCTCAGTGGACAAACCAGGTGCCAATATTAAAATCCGGACACCGATTGGCGTGACCACACCATCCGAAAAAAACTCATTTCCCCTCAAACCACGACACTCCTGAATTAGTCAACCATCCTAGCAGGACCTTGTACCTCATGACTACAAGAGCAAGTATGACTTTGAGTGCCAGAGCATGGAAGAGACCAAGAAAGAAAAGAGAGCCATGGCCTTTCCCTAAAGGGCTATCTAACATCACATACACAGAACAAATACTACCTGGGCCTTGGAAAAGAAATTTTGGTTTCTGGACTTCAATCCAAATTTGCAAACTAGAATATAACAGAATGTGTAGATCCAACAAATAACCCGTGTTACCTAAAACTGAAAAGGTCTCAAAAGGCTGTTTGGCTACTCTAACTTAAGTTTGCCTACATGGTGCTGAGAATCCTTATCAGTATTGCTAAGGTACTGGATAATTTAAATAAGATACCTTTGGCCAAATAATGTTTATTAGTGATTGATGTTTTCTTGATGTCTTCTAAATTTCTTTATACAGACTTTTAATGTTGGTTTCATTAAAGCATCACCAAACTTTCTATGGCAGATAATACAAAAGAATTCCAAGTGGATAGTTCCTCAGTATGAAGTAGGTCCAAGTGGGACTGAGTTTTCTTCTTGGAGAGGTGTTTCATGGAAAGATGAAGTGGTGACAGTACTGACAAACTGCTGTTCTTGACTGCATTGAGTGTTTACATGTTTTTATCCTGCTAAGTTTTAAGACATTCATGTTCCTATGTTTTATGTAAATTTGTTGCAAGCAATATTGAGAAATTTTTGTATTTTCTCTCTGGTTGCCACCAGTGGTTGGGAAGGATTCCTCCCTAAACTTATCTTAGGCAAATTTTTAGACCTCTTGCCATCTCCTCAGATCAAAGCACAAAATTACTCCACCAAGGCAAGTATGTGTAGTAATGGTAGGGGATGTGCAGAGCACGACTGTGCAGAAGAAAGAAGGCATGTGGAACTGTTGGTGGCCCCTGGAAGCAGGGAGAAAAGGGGCTGATAGAGGAGCAGAGGTGGCAGCTGGAAAGCTCTCTCCAACTGTAGACCAAGAAGGCAGCTGTGGTTAAACTGACAAAAGGCAAGAAGAAAGATTTTGGGTTTGAGAACCACTGAAGGGTTAGGTAAAGTCAGGAAAGGTATTTGGTCTGAACCCAGTGCCTTGACTGAAATGATTTGCTGAGGAGGTTGGAGCCTCTTGAGTTTTGTTATGTCTTTGACCCTCACGCCTGAGACAATCCAGGCTATTACAACGATTAAGTCATTTCAGATGACTCTAGTGAGAAAGGCTGCTCTGCTGTCATGTTCTGGAACACAGTGAAAGGATCCCTCTCTGGGTGCCTGTTCCCTTCTCTGCCCCACATGACAGCCAAAGTGAGTCCATTGCCAGCAGAAGGGGTGTGCAAATGGGGGATGTCCTGGGGATAGATGGCCAGCATGGAGCACTGCTATTGGAATGCCAACATTCTGGTGGGGAGAAAGCTCCTTGTGCCTCATTTGCAAGCTGAGCATCCCGTTCCCTATCAAATTCTTTCACACTCTAGTGCTCTGTCAATAATGCTTCATTTCCATGGTGGGAATTCTGAAGTCCTTTCAAAGAAGCCTTGCCTGAAAGAGAACAGGTCTGGCTTGCAGTGCATTGCTCTGTAGGCCTTAGGAAGTCACTTTGCCAGCCCTTACCCACCCACTGCCCAAAAAACACTTGTGAATGACTGAAGCTTTGGCAGCTGTGACAGTGCCCCAGAGAGAAGGCAGTCAGGGGCAAAATAATGAGAATTGTTTTGGTATTGGCACATCAGGTACCAGGAAGGTGAAAAAAGCCATCTGTAAATAGCTTAGCTGACAATCTGAAGAGGAAGGTGCAAAGAAAGGAAGAGATAGAAATATCACAGGAATGAGAGGACTATGTGCAGAAGTTGAAACTAGCAAAAAGAAAAAAAACAAACAAACAAAACCACCAAACACACCCCCTCCCAAAAAAAAAAAAAAGAGTAATTGGAGAAAATGCTGAAAAAATTAAGCAAGACTTCTCCTGGTGCTGGAGGGTGCATTTGGGGATAGTGTTGGCAGTTTTGCATGCCCATCCCAAAGCCATCACCTGTTTTCCCTCAGCCTGAAGGGTCCAGGCAGCCGTTTTGACAGTGTTGTCCCACAGGGTTCGCAATCAATTTTAAGCCTTTGATTATCTTGTTTTCACAATTAAGAGGGTGATGTCAAGTTTGGTGTAGAAGTTTTCTCCAGGGAACATAAAATGCATTTTGAATGCAGTTTGAAAATATAGTTGGTCATTGCTTGAAAAACTCTCTGAAAAAAGAGATTTGTGGTACTTCACTGTATTCTCCTACCACTGTGCAAAGATTTAATTTAAAAAGTTTAAAGAATATTTTATTTTAAATGGATTAATTACTGATCTATGTACTTGTGAGCATACACTCTACTGGCTATCAAGATCACCTGTCAGCTGGAAAATATATCAAAATAATCACCTTCTAAAGGGAATGCCATACATTTTAAAGCAGTTTTGTTTGTTTGCTCATGCGGAACCAAAAGAAGTGTGTAATCTTAGAAGTATTAGAAGATAATTAAACTTCATTTAATCAGGGTGGTGATAAAAGACCTATGTGGTAATGTAAAAACGAGTATAACAAAGATTGGTATCACTGGGTTTTGGAGCATGCTCAGGTGCCCGTCAGGACACACACAGAAGCTGATCTTCAGTATGCTATGTTGGTTGAAGTGTCCCATTCCAATGAGCTGTGCATCCCATTGTGATATCACATTTACAGTCATCTGGCGGTGAACTGTGATGTCTCTAGGATTAGACTACGACCTCACATCCTTTGCGACTTCCATTCAAGCACAGAGAAATCCTGACTCAGGCTGACTCAGGTCTGATTTCCTGCCATGTGTGTCCACAAGATCTGGAGGATTAAGCACAGAGACAGCAAGGGACCAAGGTTTCTCCGTTTTGTTGCAGTTGTGTGTTTCTTTGGTAGTGCCAATGATGGGGAGCAGCTTCTCAGGACTCCGTGAATTACCATGGAGAACAGACAAAGCCATGGGGACAGAGTGGAGCTGTCCCATTTGCCATGATGAGCAAGAGGGTGTTGCTTATGTGATACCCTGTGGCCATGAGTTCTGCATGGGCTGCATCCTGCGTTGGGCAGAGAAGAAACCAGAGTGCCCACTCTGCAGAAGATTGATAGAGTCTGTCAGGTTTTCTCTGCAGGAACAAAAATATCTAGAGTGTGTCATCACACCCCAGGGAGAATCACCAGAGACCAGCAGCCTGGCAGAAGGAGCTCTTGGCCTCCTGGATAGAAATAGCTGCCAGCGCCCTGGAGCAGTTCCTGTGCAAGGAACACACTTCCCAGCTGAGCAGGGGTCTGCAGGGACAGAGGTTGTGGGTAGCTTGCTGCCCAAGGTCTGGGCAGAACTTTTCCAAAAAGAAGAACATGTTCTTGACCCTATGCTGCCCTGGCTGCGCCAGAGGCTGGAGGCAATATATGGGTCCCAGTGGTGGCTGGCAGTGAGAGCAGAGAACAGCATCTTGTACGCCCTGTGCCTCTGCGGTCCAGATGAGGAGGTCATGGTCCAGATGCTGCAGCCTCTCCTGGAGGAATACACAGAACAGCTGGTTGATGCCACTGTCAATTTCATTGTGGGCCAATGCAGTGAGGAGGCCCAGAGGCTGCTGCGCTCCCATGCTGCTGGGAAGGAGGACAACAGCCCTGAGGCCAGTTCCTGCCCCACCAGCTCCCAGGGAGGGACTCCTGCCTGGCATCCAAGCCCTGCCAGCAGCCCTGCAAGCTGTGATATGGACGATCAACCCAGCACATCAGAAGCTGCCCTCTGTGCCCTCCGCATGCTCCAGCCGTCTGTAAAGATTGGTACAGAGCAGGGGCAGCCCCAGAAACAGCAGGGGGAGGTGGTGGTGCCAAGTTCCTTTGCCCAGGGCAGCAGCCACAGTCCCACTGCACCTTGTCAGGGCTGGGAATGCTCACACGGAGGGGCCCAGCACCCCACAGAAAGGAGGGCTCCCAGCCCCCAGGACTCTCCATGGTGTACAGATAGGCCCACAGAGACAGACTGGAGCTGCCCCATCTGCCATGATGCTCATGAGGATGCTGCTTATGCGATGCCCTGTGGCCACCAGTTCTGCCTGGGATGCATTATGCATTGGACAGACAGGAAACCAGTGTGCCCAGTCTGCAGCAGAACAATTTTGATTGTCAAGTTTTCTGTGCGTGAAGAAGATGACTATCTACAGTGTCTTGTCACACCCTCTGGAGAGTTGCCAAAGACCTGTAGCCAGGCAGGAAGACCTCCCAGCCACTTGGCTGAAAACAGCCCCCACTGCCCTGTGCCATCCCTGCCATCTTCTCCACAGGGAATACTGTCCACAGCTGAGAAGGGGCCTATGAGGCCAGAGACAGTGGGGGGGCTCCTGCCTGAGGTGTGGGCAGAACTTTTCCAAGATCAGAAGCATCTCCTAGACCCCATGCTGCCCTGGCTGTGTCAAAAACTGGAAGCAATATATGGGTCCCAGTGGTGGCTGGCAAAGAATGCAGAGGGACACATCCTGCAGGCCCTATGCCTCTGTGGTCTGAATGGGAAGTTATTGTTCCAGATGCTGCAGCCTGACCTTGAGGGATATACAGCACCTCTGGTGTATGGCCTTATTAATGTCATTGTGCATGGATGCAGCATGGAGGCCCAGAGGCTACTGCAATCCCATGCTTCTGGGGAGAAGGACCACAATACTGCAGCCAGCTCCACTAGCTCCTGGGAGCAAAATCCTGCCTACCCTACAAGCAGCCCTGAAGGCTCTGATATGGAGGACCAAGCCAGCACCTCACAAACTGCCTTCTGCAGGGATACTGACTGTCCCTCACCTGTGTCCTTGTCCACAGAGCAGGTGCAGGCCCAGGAGGAGCTAAGGGAGATGGAAGAGGCAGGTTCTGTCCAGGGCAGTAAATGCAGACCCTCTTCTTCCGTCCAAGGCAGGAACTTCTCACATGGGGGGAGACGGCACCCCAGGAAGAGGAGGGCTCCCGGCTCCCAGAACTCTCCCAGCCCTGCAAGAGGCCACTCCAGGGGCAGCACTGTCAAGGCTCCAGCAAATCTTTATTCAAAAGACAGGAAATAAATTGTTATTTCCCTGACACAGTCACTGGGTGCTGCTTTGTCTCTCTTCACCTGGGGCCTGTCCCTGATCCCATGATCCTCCATAGTCCAAAGATCCATGGAGCCCCAGGGCCCTGTTGGTGGTACCTCCTCCTGCAGGAAATTCTGCTGTGGCCATGACAGTGGAAGAGGTTCTGAATGAAAAGGGAGCAGTGCATTTACGTAGTAGAATGAGCTCAATAATGGCCGATGGTGCCTGTGCACAGATGGAATCAACATGCTGCTCCATGCATTGCCTTTCTCTGTGGCCAAGGGGACAGGAAGGACCCTGTGGTCCCTTGGTCAGAGGCGTTTCTGGGCAATCAGTCTGGCAGGATGGCTCCTGCCTGCCAGTCATGACAAGCTATGTGACTGAAAGGATGGTGTTCCCCCCAGGGTATACAGGGCACTGGGACTTCAGAGCAGTTTCTCTGAATCCAAACACCACTTTGTAGGGATAACCAGCGTTCTGTGACTGATCACAGCACTCAGAACAGATTGGCTCTGGCAAAAGAAAACAGTGGCCTTGATGCTGGTTGTAAAGCTACATTTGCATGAAGAACTGTGCTTCAAGGAAGACATTCCTTAGCTGGCCCATTGGCTGATCCTCAAAGTCAGGTAGTGTATGGCTGATGGAGTGATTCTTTCTCCCTTCCTTACTTCCTATCTCCTCTCTCCCCTCTCTCTTCCTCCCTTTCCTCCCTTTCCTCCCTTTCCTCCCTCCCTCCCTCCTTTTTCCACTTTCTCTTCCCTGTCTCTCTTCTGCCGCTCTCTCTTGCTGAAGAGAACATTTGATGGGACAGGACGTCCCACCAAGACAAGGATCTTGGTCTTCCTGGAGTAGAAGGAAAGTTGTGCCTTTTACCTTTTTCTGGAGAGACAACTATAGCTCCTT
The DNA here is from genome assembly GCF_027477595.1 of Haemorhous mexicanus. Taxonomy (NCBI): domain Eukaryota; kingdom Metazoa; phylum Chordata; class Aves; order Passeriformes; family Fringillidae; genus Haemorhous; species Haemorhous mexicanus. Next base: position 42,371,633 of record NC_082381.1, on the reverse strand, counting down.
CCTGTGTCTATGGGAGCGTGTTCCATTGCTGGTGTTTTTGAGGAGCACCAATACAATAGCTGGCCAGAAGGAACAGATTCCAGAAGCACAGCAGGCATGGCAAGCAGAGAGGGACCTGGCACTGTGGGCACGTGCCAGTGGCAGTGAATGGGAAGGTATTGTGGTTTAACCCAAGTCATCAACGAAGCACCATGCAACCACACTCTCACTCCACTACCCAGGGCAAGGGAGAAAGAACTGGAAGAGTAAAAGTTACAAAACTCCTGGGTTGACCTAAAGACAGTAATAGGTAAAGCAAAAGCTGGACACAGATGGAAAACAAAGCAAGGAATTCACTCACTGCTTCCCATGGGTAGGCAGATGTCCAGCCATTCCCAGGAAAGTAGGACTCCATCATGTGTAACATTTACTTGGGAAGAAAAACACAACAACTCTGCATGTCCTCCCAGTCCTCCTTCCTCTCTCTACTTTACATGCTGAGCATGATGCTATGCAGTTACTGCGTCAGAAGTCATCCATCCCATCTTTGCTTCCTCTGTGTAGCTGAGTGTTCCTGATCACCCAGAGTTGTTCTTCCTGCCATGCAATAATTAAATATTCTCCAGCAGAGACTCCAAACCTGCCTGCCAGCTATTGACAGCATTGTCCAAACACTCCTTGAACTCAGACAGGCTTGGTGCCTCAACCTCTTCCCTGAGAACCTGTTCCAGTCCTCAGCCATCCTCTGGGTCTAGAAACTTCTCCTGAAATCCAACATAAACCTCTCCTGATACAACTTCATTCCATTTCCTTGGTTCTATCACTGATCACCAGAAGAAGAGATCAGTGCCTGCCCCTCCACTTCCCCTAATGAAGAAGCTGTAGACTGCTAAGGTTTCCAGAGTTTCTTCTTTTGTTTTTTCTTATTAGGAGGCGTCATTGTGTCCATCAGTTTTCCTTCACGGAGGCGTCATTGTGTCCATCACTTTTCCTTCACAGACTGTGTTCACACTTGGACTTCTCATCCTTTTTTCTTTTTGTTACACTTTGTCTCACTGCATGCTAGATACCCTGAAAGGCTGTATTCATCTGTGTAGCAGTCGCTGGTTTATGATAGTTTTGTCAAGGTCATTTTCTCTCACTAGACTTGCAAGCTTCTAAACTGTACTCTCCATACCAAGCTTTTTATTTCCTTTATCCATCAGATTTTTCACTTTTTATCCTACTGTTTTCTCCAGAAGTGGCCCAGTGATGTTACTTTATCAGTTTCTTGATCTGCTGTTTTTTTTCAGAGCAGTAGCATCTGCTGTGGTGTCCCCTCTGGCTCTACAGACCTCTCCATTCAGTAAAGGACTTTATTCTGTTCAATAAATTGCCATCAACTATGACCAGTAGCCTGAAGCCTCCTCTGCAGAAGGACTAACAGTTATTTTCAACAATCTTACAAAAAGCAAAACCTTTCCAATATTTACCATGCTTACTGTCACTTCTATAATATTGATTTCTGTCTCAGCTTCTTTGTCTCCTTTTGCTTTTTTCATTCTACACAATCCTGATCTGCTTACTTCTCTGAATGTAGTGCTCTCATGACTCAAAGAACAGAGGGTGTCTGTAGAGAACACAGAGAACACAGAATCACAGCATGGTTGACGTTAGAAGGGATTTGGCATTGGTGCAAGAGGATTAGGTCAGGGAATACTTCAGCAAACCAGAAATATTTAAGTCCATGGGCCCTGATGGGATGCACCCATGAAATATTGGGTGTTGAAGAAGTTGGCAGATGGAACTGTAAGGCCCCTCTCAGCATCCTTTGACCAATTGCAGCAACTGTGAGTACTGCCCAAAAACTGGAGAAAATAAATGTCACTCCTATCTTCAAGAAGGGTAAGAGCCCTCTCCTACCTTTTCCTCTTACTTTGAATGTTGTATATTCCTTGCAGAATAAAGAACAGAGGTATGTTCATGCAAGAAGCTCTCTGGATGTGATTTGCAAGGTTTTTCAGGTGAAGCAATAAACAATTTCCCATTTTCTTCTATGTCAGATAAAGGCGTATGACTTTGTGAAAGTTAAATGACATTCTGACCAGTTCTGCTATTAAGGTATTCTGTTCCCTGTTGAAACTCAGTAAGGACAGCAGTGCAAAACATTTTTGATGTATTCGTCTGGAGCACGAATAATATTTTTTGATAATGAATATATAGAAGGGTTATGTCTGTCATGTAAAACCTCAAAATTATTTAGCCCAAATCCAGTATTAGATATCTGTTATGTAAACATTGATGTAATTTAATGCAACACCCTGTATTCTTGATAGTTTTTTACCGTTACGACTTTACAGACCAAAGCTATTATGACGTGACCTTTATTTAGGGGAGATATTTTCATTGTTATGTTCCATATACTTACCCTGACTGTTACCTCCACACTTGCAGCATTTATGAAATAGCACATTGACTTATTGTATGGCCCTTCTGAAATTATTTATTTCGCTTTGAAGTGGCCTGCTGGTAAATTGAAGAGTTGGGATTATATTTGGGATATATTAGCTGTACGTCAGAGGGGAGAGAATTGTGTTTCTAAGTTTAACTTGTAAACATGAAAAAAAATTATTCTGGTGGGAACATTCTACATTTGTATTGTTTTGTGTGCCTTAGTAATAGATGACAAATGCCTCTTATTAAAAACATTTTGGCATTTTGCAGTTTGTGCCATTACATGGGTAAATGGATGGGCATATCCAAGATAAGTTCACTGTAGCTCACTTAAAGACCTCATATATAGTGTAGGAAAACTAAATCGTCCTAAGGTAACCTTAAATTTTAAATAAACTATTTTGAGCTATAAAAACCAGAGTTACAAAGAGAACTTCAGAAAAACAAAGGTAACAGTTTTACAACTTCTACACATCATATGTCAGAATTAGATATTCAAATCATATTGCACTGAACACTGTTGTGTTGCATTTTATTTAATGGAGACTACTGAGAAGGGATGAGCGTGTCAAATAAAAACTGCTCAGTCATTCAGGTTTTTCACTTAGATAACAGATTTGTACTCAGTGATATTTTGTAAATTTTGGGGAGACCTCAACTTGATGCTGATCTCCTGAGCAGTATTAGAATATAATATTGCTTTTTACACTAGTAATTTTTGTTCTGCATTGCTGTATGTGTAACACAAGCAATACATTCCCTTTGGCAGTATTAATGGATAAAATGAATCATGGTAATCACAGGGAAAGAGGCAGATAAATATATAACTGTTAAATTCCCTTAGTTCAATAAAGAGCTTTCATCTGCCACTAAATCCAACTGTGGGTTTAAAATTTGAGTATTAAGTTAAAGAAGGGTTTTTCCCTTTGTAGTTCATATAATTGTAAGAAGAGTTCTTAGAAAAATATTGTAAATGAAAGGTTTTCTTTGCCTTCTTATATTTCAGTGAGAACATTATACAAGTCATGCAAATACATGAGAAATTAATAATTGAAAAGAATGCAACTGAAAGATTATTTATGTATATTTGTATTTCTGCTTTATTTATAAAGAAGAAATTTAAAAGAAAGGGAAGCTGTACTCATCAGAGCTAAAGTAACCAGGAATGCCAGGTTCTCTTTTAGATCAGTTATTCATTACTCAAATATTCATTACTCAAAAAATACCCCACACCCTGTATTTGGCTTAAGGCACAAAAATTTGAATGGAGATTACTAGTTTAGGTGACTGGGTTGCCTTCCTAATAATAAAAAAAATCTTTTAGTGCTTCTATTTATAAAACCTTTTCTGTTCATTTTTTTTCTTTTTTTTTTTTTCCCCAATTTAGAACATTATCAGTTGCAATATAATAAGTAGAGGGCTTAAAAAAATTAATTATGCTTTTTTTCTAATACCAATATCAAAGCAATATCAAAGCAAATTAATGGCTTGCTTTCTCATTGGAAAATCAATTTTGGTCAAAGAGGAAAGAGACCTCGCCTCTCAAACATAAAGTGACAGCAGCATCTGGAACAAGAAAAGTATATTTGATATTTCAGAGAAGTAGGAGGTGCAAGGGGCAAAGATACTTTGATCTGTGTTTTCCATGTTCAAGGGGAAATAATTTACTGCTAAAGTTAGAAGGCTTTGATTCATTCTTCATTCTCAATGAGAAAAAAAACCAGCTTCTAGTAGCTAGGTTTGCTAAAGTGAGGCTTAGGTTCACCTCTAATTAATGCTTGGACATAATAACAGCATAAAAACAGTATTAAAAGTTTGTGGTAACTTGGATTGCAGCTGTCTACATCTATTAGTAAATAGCACACGCTTCAGTAAAGATCGACTACAAGTATGTCATAAAACTGGATAACCAGTTGCAGTAGGTTCATGTGCTGTCAACACAGCAAGCCAGGTAAAAAGTCACCACATTTGTTGCCTTGCGTAAAAGCAAAACTTCCTTTTTGTACAGAATTTACACAGTGGTGTGGTTATATTTTGTATTTCTCAAAGATTCTGAAATAGTCCTGCAGCCCCTCAGCTACTGCTTCACTTATTTGCATATATGAGTGGGATTCCTCCTGCTGTTTTTTCCTCTCTCCTTTTATCTCACCTCCTTTATGTCTGTTGTCAGAGAGAAATATGTGTGAACTCTTTTCTGAACTGGAAGGTTCTTCCACCTCTCTTTGCTGCCCTGTCTCACTTTCTACTTCTATAAATGCTTTCCACTTTCCTACTATTGAAAATACAACATTTTATACACTCAGGTTCAGTAAATTTACTTCCTGCCTGCTCCCTGTATGGGGCCACAGTGTGAGTTTTTAACATTTAAAAACTGTGGTTCATAAGAATTTTAAACTTATTATACTGCAATACTATCTGCACTCCACTAAATCAGGATCCATGATGCCATTGGCTGTCCTTGTTTAGGCAACAATATATAGTTCCAAAGTCATTTGAGGAGAAGTAAGGAGATGAGGGGTTATGAAAATAATTTAATAAAGCATAATGTAACTAATTAGATGTCAACTATGTGACTATGCAATTAAGTACTTATGCCTGCATCAAGAATGTCCTGGGAACTTAAAACTATGTAACATAATGGTCCATGGAGTCAGTAGTTGCTATAAATCTTGTTCAAGATACGTGCTAAGTTGCTATTCATGAAATTACACATCTCTGTTCTTGTTCTTTCTCATTTGTATTCTAATATTTATAGACGTCGCCTCTCTTTCTCTCTGACCAGCTGACTATAGCGGGTGGAACTTTCTTTGCTGAAACCTTTTTTCACAGCTGCCTTTGATCCCTCTGCTCCACAATGTCAGAAGGAATCTGAGCTCACCTTTCTCTAATCACCAGAGCTAAGGCAGCAAAACCTTCTGTCCCTGCACCTCACCATCAGCTTTTGCTGTGAAGAAAACAACCTTCCTCCTGCACGACTTCTCAGATCATGAATGCCAGCTCCTTAACCACCTATCCTAGATTTTATAGGATTTTTTCCTTTTACAATGCATAAACCCTGGACTAATTTTTTTCTAATTTGTTTATGTCTGTTTTGTTTGTTTATATGTTTTTATAAGATGCTGTAAAAAAAATCACATATGTCTGCAAAAATGTTCAACCTATATCTTCAACACAGCTGTGCAAACTTTTTTTTACATAGATGATGTCAGAGAGACAATGAATACTTGAGTATTGCTGTTGTCCTTTGTAGGAATAATACCCAGAATGTGACTGTAACTTCTTATTCGTATATGCATTTTTTAATACCCTGAAACTGAACTTCTAGATTCTTCTCCAACTGTTCATAAAGGGTAAAAGGCAATTATTTTCTTACAAGCTATATTTCTTCATATGTCTAGTTTAGTATAGGTGACAGTGACCTTAATGATTGTTAAACTACATCCAAAGTATGAGATTTTGGACTATATCTGAGCCCCAGAGGTTCTTTATCAGTAAAAAGGTAAGTGCTTGGTGCTTTGAGGGAGATATTACATATAAATCTGTTAGATAAGTAAGTAGCGCAGATAAGATTTCCATTCAATGTTAAACTGGTCACATATTTTACTAAAAGCTACTTTTATGAAAATAGTTGCTTGAAGAGGTACCTTTGTATTTTTCCTTGAATGGAAAAATAAATTCAGGGCCTCTCACAAATTTTGTTCTCTGTGTCCAAATTAGTTTCTCTCTGTATTTCTGAGAGAATCGTACTTCCTTGTTCATGGAAACAAAAGTAATGTAGAAATATCACAAAATATTCCCGACATTAACTTTAAGCTTGTGCAGTTTCAACCACATTAAACTGTCATAAATGTGACAGTTTTTAAGTGCTTATCAAAAATAGCTTGCTCATGAGATACCAAAGCACTTGTCAATTTTTAACATTTGAACCAATAGTTTTGTAGAATGTAGCAAAAAAAAAGGTACGTTGGTCTGCACAGATGGCAAAAATTATGATTGAATGATAAAAATTGTAATTATAATATCCAGTGAAGGCAGAAATTTCAGAATTCACCATATTTGTGATCTGTATATATTAACTGCTTATATATTTTCTAGATTCAGTCTTCAGCAGCTTATGTGTAGTTACCATTAAAGCCATCTTGCTGGTTTTCCTTGCACAGAGTATGTAGATTAATTGTGGTAGAGCACGTTTTTCACTCCAGTTTTGATGTTATGTCCCTCCCTTACAGTATCAAGAGAACAGTCTTGCTCCAACATCTCTTTTCAAGCTGCTCTTTACAACCAAAACATATTTAGATGGAGCTACTGCCTTAAAATGCTATGTCAGCAAACTCACTGAGTGTAACTCTTGCACTTAATTGTGAGGTAGTTGCTCATTTGTTGATTTTTGGTTTTGTTTTTTTTATCAGTAGGCATACTGATACATTTTTTGTTACCCAAAATGTCAATACTACCTCTCCTTTTGCCGAACTAAAACCCCACATATAATGTATGGTGGGTAAATAAATATACTTCTAGTCACACAGCCACATAGCCAAGATTAAAGCTCTCCTGTTAGGTTTGTGTTGGAACGGGTTAAAGCTTGGAAGACTGTTGAGAAGGATTGTAAATCACTAAAGTGACCTTGCAGTTGGAAATAACTCTAGATAAGCCTCTGAGAACCACAGTCCAGTGATCCTCTAGCATGAACCATCTCTGCTTGTGTGCCTCTGCCTGGTGCTGCTCAGGGGATCCCCTCATTAGCAAGGTAAATGGAAATAAATTTATTGGTTTTGTTCTAACTGCAAGTTTGTAGCTGTTCTGGCTGCCTGCCTGTGCTAACTCACAATTTGAAACAACACCAGTAATATCTTTAAAACTTAAGTAACTTTATAGAATTAAATAAGTATCTGTCCTGTCAGAAATGAGGCACATGTCATGCTTTATAAATACACGAGTCAGGGTCCTCATGTTGCAGTATTTTAAATCCTTCATCTCTTTTTATACTGCATGGATTTCAGGTGTTTGTGTGTGTTGAATTTGTGATGTTATTTGCTGTCCAGTCTCATGAAGTCCTGGTACAATTCTTCTGGCAGAGCACATCCTACTGGCCTGTCTAACTTAGCATCAGCAGCAAAGTTGTTCATCTCAATCTTTACAGGGTTCCCTTTTTTTCACAAGGTTAAATTTAGGAATGTACTGGATAGCCCAGCTCCCAGCACTGATCTCTGCAGCATTGTAGTGGCAAGTTTCCTCCATTCCAGGAGTTAAACATTAACTCATACTCCCTTCTCCCACTTCCTTCCCATCTGTCAATGATTTATCAAACCTAAGAGTGAAGTTTTTATTTTAGGCTTAAACCTTCTTTTAAGGCTTAAGGTTTCTTTCAAAATAAGTCTGCTTCAGGAGACGTGATGAGAAGTCTTTTGGAAATCTCATAGACTCTATTAACTAGATCCTCATTGCTTACTGATCCTTTAAAAGGTTTTAAAAGCTTTCCCCTGAAATAATAAACAAAGCCAAAGTTTGCAGTATTTAAAAATGTGTATGATGAGGCAAGAACCAGGTGATCACTGTGTATGGTATGTAATCCAAAAAACAGTGTATAGACTTCTGGGTCACTAAGCTATGTTAATTACTCCTAATAAAAGGCTTTATGTCTTAACCAAGGCTTTACTATCTGGATTAATTAATTTTTCAAGGCATGTAATGATAACTGTGTGGTAAATACATAGCTTATGGACTGTAGGGGCTTATTATTATTTGGAGGCAATCTGTAAATATGTTATGAAAATGTGAGAAACACTTCAAAGATATATCAACTTCGGTATCCAAAATAATGCAAGCATAAACAGGACCACTTAACTACACATATGAAATATTTCTTTTCCAGTGTCTTTAATTCTAAGTACATTTTGATCTACCCAATACGGTACTAGTGATTATTTTTCTCAGGTCAGATTTCTTTTATGCAAGATATTAGAAAGATACTCCTGTAAAGGTATTTTGGGAGGTAAGCTTAGAACTTATTTTTTTAAGAACACCTTCTTTTTTAATAAATCAAGGAATGATTCTTTATTTTTAACACATTTTTATTTACTTTGCATTTGTACAGTTTGTTTCCAGAGTCCACAACTGATAAGTTGTGTGAGCATTTGAAGGTTATATTAAAATTTTTACCTTAAAAATGATCACTGTTTAGAATTTTAAGCCTTGTAAAAGAGAAGACTGAAGCATACCCTAGACAAGTTGATAGCCCATACTGACAATGTAAATAAAACTCTTACTGCATTAATGCTGTTTCGTACTCAGCTGCAGATTTTGTCATGAATGTAGAAAGCCATTTGCAGAAGACAATGGTGCAGCACACCAGATTTCTTCTTCAACTCCTGAACATGAAAAACGATGGCAGAAGTGTTGGTTTGTCCAAAGAGACTGCTCAGTGGCTTGAGTTTCCGTGTCACTGGGCCAGCTCTGTGCCAGGTGCTGCCCAAGCACCAGCCCAGGCTGGGACTGAAATGCAGCTCTGTGGAGAAGGACCTGGGGGACCTGCTGAACAAGAAGCTGTCCATTAGCCAGCAGTGCCCCTGTGGCCAAGAGGGTCAACAGGATTCTGCTGTGCTATTGGGAATAGCATTGCCAGCAGGTCGAGGCAGGTGATCCTGCCCCTCTACTCAGCCCTGGCAGGGGTTGGAACACACGACTCTCAGAAGTCCCTTCTAACCTGACCCATTCTGCCATGCTGCGAGGCTCGGCCGCGCCCCGCCGGCACCGCACCGCCGACGCACCGCGACCGCGGGAAAGCTCCCGCCGCTCCTGGCCGGGGCGGTCCAGCCACTCCCGGCCGGAAGCTCCCGCCTCCCCGGGCGAAGGCCGTGGGGCCGCCGCAGGTGAGGCCGCCGGGGCGCCGCAGGTGTTGGTCCCGAGCCAGTGGGCGCTCTCGTCCCGGCTCGTCCTTCTCCGGCGCAGGCTGCACTTGGGACCCCGCGGGAGTTCCCTCCCGTCGGTGAGCCGAGCGGGGCCGGGGAGCGCTCGGGGCCGGGCTGAGCGCCGGCCATGTCGCGGAGCTCGCAGGGCGGGCGCCCCGGCAGGTCCCCGCTGCCCCGCGGGGCCAGCCCCGGGTCCGCCACCGCCCCGCTGCCGCCGCCCCCGCTGCCCCTGCAGCCCCCCTTCGGCCCCGGCGGGGCCAGCCCGGGCCCCAGCGGGCCGGCAGAGCTCAAGCCCGTTCGGCGGTTCATTCCGGACTCGTGGAAGAACTTCTTCAAAGGGAGACGCCACCCCGGCTCCAGCTGGGATAGCACGGCCTCCGACATCAGGTACATCTCGGACGGGGTCGAGTGCTCACCGCCTGCTTCTCCCGCCCCGCTGCAGGCGGGGACCAGGACGGTGCCTGGCTCCTACACGGACCCATTCGGGGGGTCGGGTGGGAGCTACAACTCTCGGAAGGAGGCCGAGGCCATGCTGCCCTCGGGCTCGCTGGAGCGCCGCGCCGGCACTGGGCAGACTTACAGCGAGCGGGTGGAGGAATACCACCAGCGGTACGCCTACATGAAGTCCTGGGCAGGGCTGCTCAGGATCCTCGGCGTGGCCCAGCTGCTGCTTGGCGCCGCCGTCTTCGCCTGTGTCACCGCCTACGTACACAAGGACAACGAGTGGTACAACATGTTCGGGTACTCGCAGCCCTACGGATACGGGGCGGGCAGCGCCTACGGGGGATACTCCTACAGCGGGCCCAAAACGCCTTTCATCCTGGTGGTGGCGGGAATGGCGTGGATCGTCACCATGGTGCTGCTCGTGCTGGGCATGTCCATGTACTACCGAACTATCCTCCTCGATTCCAGCTGGTGGCCTCTGACCGAGTTTGGGATCAATGTGGCCTTGTTCATCCTGTACATGTCGGCTGCCATAGTGTACGTAAACGACACCAACCGAGGTGGGCTCTGCTATTACCAGTTGTTTAAGACGCCGATAAATGCGGCTTTCTGCCGTGTGGAGGGCGGTCAGACTGCGGCAATCATCTTCTTGTTTGTCACGGTGATCCTCTATCTAATTAGTGCGGTGGTTTGCCTAAAGTTGTGGAGGCACGAAGGGGCCAGGAGGCACAGGGAATTAATGGAACAGGAGGTAAGTCATTAGTTATCGTTTTCTAAAGTCATTAGTTATCGTTTTCTAAAGTCATTAGTTATCGTTTTCTATCTACCGGGTACCACATGATGGCGAGCAGCTGTAAGATCTTACCGTGGCATAGATGGTGTCAAATCATGTGTCTTCTCTACAGCAGATCTATAGCCCTGAGGCTGAATTTTAACCAGTCTTTCAGTATTAGAAACTGCCAAATGAAAGGCGTTTTTAAGGTGTCAGATCCAAAGTCTTGGATGTGTTTTGTTTTTTGGTTCTTTTTAATGTTTATAATTCACCTTGGGTAAGGACCTGGCTCTGTTCCCTTCCTAATACTGGGCTCTCTTCTTGAGTCAGCTGATGAACTACTTCCTAGTGTGTATTTTCCAAACAAAGGAAGAAACGAACAATGTTCATCTGTTCAGCAGGGTTAGGTGGCTTAAAGGCACCTAGCATTTTTTCAAAATCTGTACGTTCAGCACATCAAGTGCCAGTGTGAATAAACCTAAGAATGTGAAATACTTATTTTTACTTTGCAAGCAAATCTCCAAGCAACTTCCTAATGCCTTTTCAGCTTTCTTTACAATAATTATCAGCAAATATTTGTAGTAACAGCCTTGGATATATTTTGATGTCTCAAATTTCAGTCAGCCACATCTTTTTCATGTCAAGTATTTTGCCTGACTATTGGCCTTGCCCATACTAGAAGCATTCAGTATTTGCCTGGTTAATGATAAACTATAACAGTAGAGATTTAACACTCTTACCTAGAGAGTTCAGTAATTTAAAAAAGTAATTTGTGTAAAACTTCATTTGAAAACATCACCAAAAGACCCTTTAAAAATGAGTAAGACTTAATATAGCATGAAAATTAATGCATGTGAAACGTACATAAGCCTAAATTAAGGAGGGGTCTGCCTTTAAGGGATTTTAGAAGGAGAAACTTAAAAGCTGCATTTCCTCTGCTCTGTGACTGCAGTCTGATTTGCAGCATTTTTATTTAATGCTGGTTTCCAGTTCAACATCTTGCATAAAATTGAGACTTTTCTTTTGAAAACTAATTATAATTCTTTAATAAAAGCTTTTTAACAACTGATAGTATGTCCTGCAAGAATGAGGTGATTGCCAGAGTTGTACACAAGGTGTTCATTCTTCCCTGTTACTCTCCAAGTTCTTTCAGTACACTTACTAAACATTTCTAAAGGGAATACTTTAATAATAGAGGTTTGAGACTGGACAGTGCTGTGCTAAACAGGTGCAGACTGAGCTACTGGTTAGTGCACTGTTGTGTGTTCTAGGCAATGAATTAGGCTCAGCGTGTTAGTGAGTTAACGTGGGCTGGAATGTGAAACAATAATAAAGGAGCTTGAGAAGTGGATGGAGTATTTCCTGCAAGCTGTTCCTTACAGCTGTGCTCTGGGAAATCCTGTTGTTCTGGGGTTTGGGTGGTTGTTTTCCTTAAACAAGTCTTTAAATAGTGGATCTGAAAATATTCCTTATGCTAAAGTTCATCATACGCAAATTACATAAATGTAATTTTCTGTATAGTATGATTTTGAAAATGTTTAAATTTTAGGAGTCTGCTTTTCCATACTATTTTTGCTGAAAATAAAACTGTTCTTTCCCTTTTTTTTTTTTTTTTGATAGATGAAAACACAATCCTCTTTTCCAGAAAAGAAGGTAGGAAATAGTAATTTATTTTTCTGTTTACTGGTAATTCTATATGATTATTATTTTCCTTGTGACTATTTAAATTTTTCTTTTTTATTTGTTTATTTGACCTCAAAGATATTAGGTTTAGTTTATTAAAGTCAGTTTGGACAGCAGTCTCCTGCTTAGAAGATTCAAGAGGAGCTTCTAAGGAACTTACTCCTAGTTAGGCTAGGTTATAAAATCTACAAAATTGTAAAATAGCAGATGTGATGGCTGCTTCTCCATGTGCTCTTACCCTTTTCTATGAGGTGACAAGTTCTGTAGCATTTATCACAGAGTTTGGCAGACATGACTAAAACAGCAGGTCGTCTGATGCATGATAGGTTTGAGTCTCTCTCTATTCCTGGCTGTGTGCTTAATTTGCAGGAGAGCCAGTGGAACCACAGTGTAGGTGCCCTGTGAGTTGAGTTTCTTCCTGGGTCTCCAGGACTGCTCCCAAAACCCCCTTGCCAGTTAAAGCCTCAGCAGTGTTAGTGTTTCAGCCACACAAGGTGTCATTGCATACACTGCAAAGATTGTATGGACTTTCCAGAGAAATTACAATGCATTAATCTCAGCCTTAAATGTCTCCTGATAGACACTGTGAATTTCCTACCACTGCTCTCTCTGTTGATTCAGTACTGGATCAGGATCCTTTGTTTATGTTCTAAGAATTCATTTTCATTTTTTTTATTTCTCGACCAAGGGGTTAATTGTGCAGTAGGAAACAAGGAGAAAAGGCAGCTCCAAAGAACTGAATGATTCCAGTTCATTCACGAATTAAATGAATACTGAAGAAAACTTCCTTACACTATTTTTTTAAGACATGCAAACAAATCTTTCCAAACCTCCAGAAGTATTTATCTGTACTGCTGTTAGGACAAACTTAAGAAAAAATGCTGTGTGAGAAGCATTACTGTAAATCATTAAACTGATTTTCTAATTACAATAAGAGTTCTAAGAAATATCTGTGATTTGCTTCTACTGCTGCTCAATACATGCATCTCTGTCTTAAAGTTGCATATTTTGTGGTTTATGTAAAACTGATTTCATTAAGAACAAATTCTTTCTCTTTTAAAATAGTATGAAGGTGATGACAGACCAAGGGAAGAAGTCAGTTACAGGCAGCTCAAATCACTGGAAAGAAAACCAGAGCTACTTAATGGTCATATACCTGCAGGCCACATTCCTAAACCTATAGTGATGCCAGACTACTTAGCGTAAGTGACTTGATTTTGATGGAACAACTTAGTGGAGGATTCTTGAATAATGTTTTTCACTCTGCATTTCTCCAATGGTTTCTCTCCCATGCACATGCTATGGGAACTCATAATTGTGTATTAAGTTAACGTTAAAAAGCAGAGAGGATGGGGCTGGTATCAGTGGCATAAGACCAGTAACTGTAAATAAGGAATCTTAATTTCAAAAATAAACCACCACAAAACTCAAATGTTGAAAGATAATGTCATAATCCAGCAAGTACATTAACTGACAAAGGAACAGAAGACCACTATATAGATATTAGAGGAAAAAACTAAAATACATGGGAAATTGCCTTTTTAGGGCCTGAAAATTGGCTACTCTTATACTTTCTAATGCTGCGTTTGTAACATGCTCCCTTTTAAAGGGCAGGCCTTTCCAATTAATAAATTAATCTTTATACTATTTGCTATGGGCACAAATAGAAACAGGGGAGGTTACACCTGAATATTAAGAAAGTATTTTTCTCTTTGAGGGTTGGCACAGATTTCCCAAAGAAACTGAGTCTCCATGTTTGGAGATATCAGTCTGGACATAGTCCTGGTCTAAGTGTTCCTGACTGTGCAGGAGGTCAGATCAGATAACCTCCAGACATCTCCTACAACCTCAATTATACTGTTATTCTCTGATTTCAATGACAAGCAAATTTCAGCAGGTTATGAGATTAGCAAAAAATACAGAAATACTCTGTCAAGGTGAAGAGTCTAAATGTTGTTAGTAAGTTGTATCTCTAAAACTAATTCTTAAAATATTTATTTTTCAGGAAATACCCTGTAATTCAAACAAATGAAATGAGAGACCGGTACAAAGCAGTATTCAATGATCAGTTTGCTGAGTATAAAGAACTGTCTATGGAAGTTAATGCTGTACTAAAAAAGTTTGATGAGCTGGATGCATTGCTGAAACAGCTTCCACACCATCCTGAGAGCATATATGTAAGTACCTGTGGAACAGGCTCATGGAAAATAGCTGTATTAGGTGGTATTAGGCAGTTTTTGACTGTCCTCAGCTAGGGCACAATGTCTTCTAATAGTTAAGACCTATACATGGTTTTCTGGGGCTTTTAGTTTCTTTGTTTCATACTAATAGCTTTTAAGTTCTATTGAGTCACAGCTGATATATTTTCATTATTTCTCAAATACAAGATTAGCATCTGAAATGTTATAACCACAAGGTATTGATCAAGTAGGAATTCTGATAAGTATTTTGTAGTATTTACATGCATATATTGAGCACACTCAAAGTTAAAAATCTGTGGTTTCTCATTAGGAACAGGAAAGGATATCAAAAGTTCTGCAAGAATACAAGAAGAAGAAGAACGTAAGTGTTTTAAATTTATATTGCTATTGAATCTAATGACTAGCAAAGAGAGTGTAAACAGACAATACTTCTGACGCGAGGCAGATTTCAGTATCTCAGTATTTCAGTATCTCTGTAGTGTTTTGTGTATTTTGTCTTCTAAAACTTCAGCAAACTTCAACCCATACACTCATGCCAACAGGAATTTTTGAGAATAATGATTCCAGTAGCCACATGTGGGGAAAAACCCCAAAACACCACCCAAGAGTCAAGCGTTTTCATGTTCTGAGAGTATGTTTAATCTCTTAACATTCTGTATTCAGAAGATTAGTTCAGTTACATTCACTGACTGACACAGCCAATGGATAAAAACAGAAAACATAGTCTTACACTTGAAAAGAAGTTTTGTATTTTTTTGAGACATGGAATTTAGACACTCTAAAAAAGTAATTTTCAGTGTAATCCAAAAGGTTTCTCTTTGTAATTTTTAAATGCAGGTAGCAAATATGTATCTGTGTTCCATTAAAAACATAATGCATTACAATTTTTTTTTCTCCGTGGAATTCAGAGTTTATGTCCATGTTAGTTAAGCTTCATTGCTTTTTTGGGGGGAAGGATGTATTGCATGTACATCAAATACATGTGTAAAATCTAAATTATGTAGTAGGATGTCATTTATATTTGCAAATTTCTGCTTTAAAACAGCTTTATTTACTAAGTAACCACAGCATATAAAGGCAGAACATTTTCTTCAGGCCTTTCATGAAAGAAGGGGGAAACAGGAAGTAAGAAAGGGACAGGGAAAAAGAGTGTGATTTCTTTGAGAATATTTACATCCTGTCCTTTTAGTCAAGAAGATAATAATAGACTATTCTTGGAAGAGTCTGGAAGCCTAATATATTAATGTATAGGTTTTTGTATTTTTGGCAGGATCCTGCATTTCTGGAGAAAAAGGAGCGTTGTGAATATCTGAAGAATAAGCTTTCTCACATAAAACAACGAATTCAGGACTATGATAAAGTTATGAACTGGAATGTAGAAACTTAGTAATGCCTTCACTTAATGGATACTATTTTCTGGTTTTAAAATCGATATGTGTATTTTAACCTATTTATTTACTCTTTGAACAGTACACTTATGGGGATTACTTAATCACTGTCATATGTTTGGATGTTGTACATTACTGATAGGTTTTGTAAGCAGAACCAATTGTAATTGAAGCTATGAGATAAGTTGGGAAAATGCTGCTAACGTTCCGCTTTCATTAGTGCAAATCCTGGCCTCTTAAATATGAATACTTTATTTGAAAATACTTCATTTGCAAACTTGCAAAGCCTGCCAGAGAAAACAGTTCCCACATACCTTGTGGAAACTGTGCACAGAAATGCTGTTAAAAATTTTGGATTTTATTTCTTTGTGACATCTTAATGATATCAGAAAGAGCTGAGCTGTTCTTTCTGTGTGGGGTTTGATGCACTGCCTGATTGTGTTGAATATTTTGGGCAATTCATAAGCTAGTTTAATAAGAAATTTTGTATTTTATTTCCAAATGCTGTCAATTATACCAGAAATCATCTTGAATTTTGTCTAGCAAGAAAGAAAAAATAGCTTCTTATTTAACCAGCAGGGGGAGGGGGACCTGGGTTTGGTTTTTGTATTGCCCTCTTTAGAGATGATGCAACAAATCTATACATGGCCTTAAAGGAGTAGAGGTATAGGATGAGACATATTAATGTCCCATTAGTGTTGCTATAGGTCAGTGTGCTCTGCCTACCTTCTGGATCATGCTGTTAGGGGTATGTGTGTTTAAGGGCTTCACTCTTCATCAACAAGTAACAGGACTTCTTGTCTATACAGTAGCTGTTAATGAACTTGGAATTCAGAGAGTGAGTACAGCAGAGTGAATTCTCCTTCAAAGTATAAATTGTTAGTATCCTTTTTAAGGCCAGATAAAATGTATTAAAAGACATAGCTTTCTGGAGGATATTTACATCAATTCTATATATATTTTTATATTTTCTTGGGGATATTATGCTGGCGATAGGTTTGTATGTGCAAGTATTTTCATAAGCCAGTAAATTTTTTCTTTGTATCCTTTTTCATATCTTTATTTACTTTAACTTTTTTACTTACTATAATTGTTAGAAGCTTTGATAGTTTTTGTACAGTTTTCTACAACTGTAATTTGTCTGTTCTGAAATACATTTTTTAATATTAAAAAAAAACCACCAGTGTAGCCATATTACTCTATTGCTTATAAAGACATTTTGTTTGAAAAAGGTGCTCTAATTACAGTTACTGCAAATTTTTGTTAGCAATTTGTTTTTTCTTTGAAAGAAAGTTTTAACTTCTGCCTTAATTTAAAGGAACAACATCAGGAAAGCCATTTCCAGTTTAGTGTGGTCATGGTAGTACTACCTCTGCTCTTCACTGCTGGAAATGTATTAACATACCTCACTCTGACCATTGTAGCCCTGCTGGTTTTTCAACCCTTATCATTCATGCTGCAATCCTGATGGCCATGCACCCACCTTCATACTTGTAAAATTGACATTCCAATTTTATCAGCCATTTAATTCCAAGAGCTTTAGTGGATGAAGTAAATAGCTCAAGATGCCATGGGAACACTGAGAGAATTTGAAAATTTGGCACGTCTTAATTTCAAAGCTTTCAGTCTCATCTATTGGAAGGTGCCTCACTATTTTCATCATTCTGAGAATAGGTGACAGCCAGTGAAATGCCTTGTTCTCTCTCTCTCTCTTTTCTGTGCCTTTCTCTCTGGTTCTGGTTTGTATTCATTTCAAAGGAGAAAACTCACTTCCTTATAAAGGCGATGGGCCAAATTTTTATACTTGTTGTGCTGAATACCTGTTAAATTGTTCTTTGTAAGAGAAGTACTTATTCAGATCTCCACAATCTAAATAAATGACCTCTCACACTCAGGTTTCTTGTTTTTTCTCAGTGAGAGTTCTGGGCATTGCATCAATTACAAGGGAAGATTAGCACAAGTTTGAGGATCAACTGGTGCTCATAAAGTGCTAACAATAACACGACTGAGGTTTTCTTTGGAGGATTCACAATCTACACACTTAATAGGTCTTCTCTCTGTAGGGTAGACCCAGCTCCAGGCTCCTTTTGACAGTGGTCTGAGTTTTACTCTTTTAGAGACTGGCTCCTGGTCCCTCAGACAGTGTCTGCATAGCCTGTGGAGAACCATCATTCTGCTTCTTTCCTCTAAAGTTTCCAACAAACGGATTGGGAAAAGATAATAGCATACCTGTGCCTGGAATAAGGAGTTTAAGCGGCAACATTTGTATGGGGATTCTCATGTTTCCTGGCAAGATGCCACAGGTGTGGCCAAGTAGATTTTGCAAATGTTGGCAAGAGAAGCTGGGAGAGGAATACTCCCTTCTGCCCGCCTTGTGGGTTCCAAACAGGATTGATGCAGGGCACGACAAAAGCAACTTACCAGCCTAAGGTACAGAGGCCATCCCAAGGCTGCAGCAACGTGTTGCAACCATTATGGTAAATTACTTGCTCAGTCCTGTGTCTGTTACAGGACTCAGGGCTGCTAAGGCACCTCTGGTGTGTGCAATCTGTGCCCTGGTTTTGCTCTAACCTACAAGTGGATGACTGAAAAGGGTCTTATCTACAAAGCTACCGACATGCTGGAGAAAAACTGTTACTCTAGAATTAGTCTAACGTGTTCATCTTTCAGAGAAACTGAGATGAATTAAATAAGAATGGCCGGAAGCTGAAGCAACTTTTAACAAGGCAGATATTAGAAGGAAAGTGGTGGGAAAATTCCTCAATCTGAGTTACCATAAGAGCTATCAAGGAAAGTGGCCTCTTGATATTCTTAAAGAATAGAAGGCATACTCCAGACAAAACTGAAGTTTTAGATGATTATCACCTCAATCTCTCTGTGCAGTCCTTCTAGGTCAGCTCTGAACCCACATTTTTGCATGTATGTGTAAACAATGTGCTGTGTGGTCTTACCTGTGTGACTGGGTTTTTGCAGAAGGTAATTAACACATAAATTAAATCACCAAGGAATACTGTCTTACATCAGTGGGCTTGCTTTTAATTATAGCCTGTCCTCAAACCCCGAGTGTATACTACAAGAAGTTTTATCCTTCAGTCTTCCTCTTAGAAAATGCTTACCTGGCTGCATAGATCTACAAATTAGGATGCTCAAGATTCTTACTGTTTCTACAAGTACCATAGTTTCTAAACTGTGTTTGTGTTTCTTCTTGTCTTTGTAAGCAGTTGGGTATCCTAGATCAAAACAAATGTGGTAAGAGTGGCATACTTTTTACTAAACTGTACATTTTTTCAGGCCACATAAAGTAGTGACAGACATACCCAAAATTTTGTCTTGCACAATAGCTTGACCAGCTTTTGTACCAGCATAGTGACTACAAATGCTCATGGCAATGAAAGATCTAATTGCTTTGAAGTGATGAAAGAAGGTGTCCAGTGTGTTATTTATGAATTTCAAAATCATGGGGGGATTTCAAGTACTTGTACAACAAAGTTTTACAAAATTACTGTATATCCTGTGTTCCAGTCCAGCACTGAAATTCTTGGTCTTGAGAATAAAAAATACTCCTGTTCTGAAAGAAGTCTCATTTCTGAAAGAAGTCTCACTTATTTTATTCAAAGTGCTAGCTTATAAGACACTTCATTTCAGTGTTTTATAGACCGGACTTTTTCCTTCTAAAGAAAAAAATGGTGTATGTTCTAACGGGAGTTGTTCAAACAACAACTATTTCAGTTCCAAGAAGCAAATCCTGATTTTTCAAAGAATTCTTCCCTTCCTGTCTTCAGATCGCTTTCCTTCAAAAAAATAATTGCTTTTTCTCAGGTCTGGTTTAACTGAAAGCTAATTAATTTCTCCTCTCTCCATTATAATTATGCACGTCTCCTGAAAAATGCAATAAGCTGAAGGGTATGGAAGTGGCTAGTTTTGCCCCAGTCTTGTTTCAAGGGTTGTTACTACTGTTTACATATTTTCTTCCTCATGTATTGTCTTACTTGGATGCAGAGTGAGACTCCTTAGAAACGGATGTTCAGTAACTTTCCTGTAATTCAAGAGCTGAAACCCAGTCTTGGCATACTTCCACAGTATCCAGTAAAGTTTTAATTGCTCTGCAGAGCAATCAGCAATTAGCTCAGCTAGCTCTGAGCTAATCCTCACTGTGGTGCTTATGAAATGGAAACTCTTGGTGACGTGACATGAATACTCAGAAATATTTTAGGTAGATGGAAAACATGATTACTTAACATCAAAATACCTGAAACTTCTTGATTTTGCTGGCGGGGCGATAGATGGCTGCCTTCATTAACCGGCGTATGAGCACAATCGCGTTAAAATCCAGTGCTTTTTCCAGGCTCCTGCGTTCTTCTATTTATTACTGAAAAGTCTGCGGTTGAGTGCAGAAGTGCCACCGAGACCCAGGCAGTGCCGTGAGCCTGGCGGCTGTGCCCGGACACACGAGCGAGGGGCTCCTCACGGGGCTCCGCGCCCGCACCAGCCATGCCTCCGTCAGCCGTCTTCCCTAGGCGCTCGGCCTCTCCATCGATGTCTCCGTCAGGCGTCTTCCCTAGGCGCTCGGCCTCTCCCTGACCACAGCAGGAGGATTTTGATGATGGTGTGGAAAACGCAACGGAACCTTCCCGGAACGGTCGCTCCGCGGCCCTGGCGGCGGCAGGGACGGTTTGGCGGCGCACCGAGGCGGAAGAGGGCGGGCGCCAACGTGTCGGGGACGGCCGGGCCTGGTTGCGGGCGCGGGTCGGGGCTCCTGACCGTGTCCTGCGGCTCTACTCAGCCTTCCTCGGCTGCACTTAGGCCCCTTCGCCCTTCTCACCCTGCTCAGTGTCTCGGCTCCTCTCAGACCCCCTCTTCTTTACGCAGTCCCCCTCGTCACCCTGAGCCCTCTCTTCTCCCCTGAGCTCCCCTCAGCCGCCGCGGAGATGGATGACGAACCCGAGCGGACCAAGCGCTGGGAAGGAGGCTACGAAAGAACATGGTATGTTCTTCTCCCCTCACCCTTCTCTCCTTTCTGGCATAAGAGGAGGAAAAACCTCCCCTCTTCCCGCTGTAACAGTCTGTTCTGCGTAGGGAAATTCTTAAGGAAGACGAATCCGGATCGTTGAAGGCAACCATCGAGGACATTCTCTTCAAGGCAAAGAGGAAAAGGTACGTGGGGTGGCCACGAGCCTGCTAATAGCACTGATTTCGTCAGTTTTAAGTACTTGATCATCCCGAAACTGGTTTCTGTGGGATGAATTAAGCATAAGGCATGCCTGCAGGATGTTTTTATAGCCTTTCTCCTTCAGAGGGACAGGTGCATGCCAGAAAAAATGGTGAAAAATTAATTTTTATCTTTTAACCCTGAATATATACAGGCTGTGTATCCCTTGTGTATGCAAGCTACAGGTCTTGATCTGATGACATGCTGCAGAGCACTCTGCAATCTGCACACCTTAAAGGAATCTTCCATCAATTTTTTTTTATATGCAAATCAGAGAATTGCAGGATAGTTTAGGTTGGAAGGGGCCTTAAAGATCATCTCACTCCAACCTGCCATAAGCAGGGACACCTTTCATTGGACAGATTGGTCAGAGCCCCATCCAAACTGGCCTTGAGCTCTCCCAGGGATGGGGCATCCGCAGCTTCTCAGGGCAACCTGCTCCAGTGCCTCACTGCCCTCTTGATAAAAACATGTTTATCTCCAATCTAAATCAACCCTCTTTTAGTTAAAAACATTGCCTCTTGTCCTGTCACAACAGACTCTACCTTCTAGTATCATGGTTACAGATTGCTGTTTCAAATTTCAGAAAAATGGCTAGAAAAAAATCCTAAGCTTTGCGTTATTTCAAGTTATGTTAGAACTTGATTTGTTAAATTTGGATAAAATTTTAAAGCTTCATTAAACCTGGTAGTAAGAAATAGTTCTTACTTATTTTCTGAGAGTTGTGAAATCTGTGATTGAGCTGTGGGGTTTTTCAGCATGGATAAGTGTCTGCAGTTTGTTGCTTCTACATTTTAGCCGGAAGTTTAGTATTGGATTTGTTCAGACTTTTGTTTTAGGAGCCATTCACTCATTTGAATTTGATTTAAATCTTTCTTTGTTTTGTTAGACTCTACGAACACCATGGACAAGTTCGGCTTGGAATGGTATGTTAATACTTTAACCCTCTTCTGTCCTTAGTCCAAGACTATTTGGCTAGAGGTGGTATGTCAGATCTGAAATACACTTCTGCTGGCCTGGCACACTTCATACCAAACCTTGTGGTTTCTGCTGTTATTCATGGGGTTTTTTTTAAGCATTCTTTGTTTGTTGGCAGTGTGTATGTGAAGCATGTCTTGTCTCAGGGTTGGAGAGTTGACACACGGGGTGTGTTTGGCAGCAGAAGTCAGACCACACATGCTCACACTGTCCATTTCTCTTCATGTGAAAAATGGACATGATGGAAATGGGTTGTAAATAACCACATTGCTTTTACAAGACTGAGCTCTTCAGATGAAGACATGAATGTTCAAACTATGCATGTTTTGTAGCTTGTCATGAGAGTCATGAGAGGAGAACAGTGTCCATTTTTCAAGAGAAGGAGGTTTTTTTCATTTTAAGAAAAAAATGGAAGAATGCGTTACTTTTCAGTTGCTGTTAATTGCACCTCTTGATCTACTGAATCTTCCCTGTCAGAGGGAGGAAGCAGTGGCTTTTTAAAGTAAATGGAATAATGAATTCATTTCAATACGTATTCTGTGAGTGATTTTCACGTATGGTGGAAATGCAGATGCGTCACCTTTACGTGGTTGTTGATGGATCAAGAACGATGGAGGACCAGGACTTAAAACCGAACAGACTTACTTGCACTCTGAAGGTATTCCTGCACTCAACTTTTTTTCATACTGAGCCATCATTTCTCTATAAACTGGTTGCATTTTGCATTTCAAAGAATTGCAGTCTTCTGTATCTGCATAGCCTCAAGTCTCATCCCTGCATCTGCCTGTCACTTTCCTGTTTTTTGAATAGTAAAATTTGTGTGGCATTATTTTGCCTTGCACATGTACTTCTCTACAGTAAAAATACTGCATGGGCATATTATGGGAAGACACATTTGGAAAGTATATGGAAATTAAGTGTTGCCCAAATTAAGGGGATGACATATTCTCATTACACATCTAGAATTGGTTTGTATTTTTTTCTTACAGTTGGGTTTTTTTATGAATTTTTATTTGAAAGGATGCTAGATGAGTGTTGAACTGGATTGCTGTTTCAGATTGTGGGAGACTTGGACTGTGTGCATTGTGTTCTGTATGGTCTTCTCCAACAATACTTGAGCCTGAAATCCTGGAATTTGATGGTTTTGTACAGAGTAGTGCTTTTTGGTGTATTGAAAACCTCCATTTGAACCAGCAGGAATCTAGAACTTCAACACAGGACATGAATAAAATAAGGGGGGTGTAGTTCCTGAAATCTCATTTAATTTGTTACTTGGGGTGAAGGAGGAGGGATAGGATGAAAGAAGAATGGAAAGAGAAGGCTCATTCCCCCTTTCTGTGTTACCCGACTATTTTGTTTTGCTTTTATAGTTCAGTAGATGTTTTGCATCTACTTAATGCATGTGTAATAAAAGTATAATTTGTTTTTAACTGCCTTTACTTTTCTTTATAGTTACTGGAATATTTTGTTGAAGAGTACTTTGACCAGAATCCTATTAGTCAGGTATGTACAACCGTGCAAGAAACAAATAACAGAAAACTATTTTAAAAGGTAGTTTTGGTCATAACACTACCAAGTAAACTGTTTTCAATTCATGTGTACCTTCCCATCCTTTATTCATCTGTCTAGTGAAATTCTTGTTTCTGCGATTTAGAAGATTTCTTTTTGTTAGCTTTTGGCAGAAGAAATGAAAATACAGCAGTGTTTATAAACTGATGCATCAGGTTGTGCTGCTGTTGTTACACTTGAAGTAAAACTATTATAGACTTGTATGGTTAAAAAATTGTGGTCCATAAAGACATAAAAAGTACAGTAAAATTCTAAATAAACTCATTGTAAAACTTTCTAAGAAAAGTTTCATCTTTTTTTCCCTTTTTTCAGATTGGCTTAATTGTAACCAAGAGTAAAAGAGCAGAAAAAATGACAGAACTCTCAGGTAGGGAAGTGGTATTCTTTTCTTAAATTGCAGATGTTTTTATCCATTTCCTTGGTGTCCTAAGTTCTTCCTGATACACTGCTGAAAATGAAGTTATGTTATCATAATTAGTTTTAATTTAAAAGATAAATTATTGCAAGTTGTTTGAAACCATAACCTACATTTTAATCTGCTTTGATCCAGAATTGGATGCTTGTTTATGATCAAGTCTCGACCAAAATGCAACTCAGATATGTTCTAATTTCCCTATAGTTAATTTTTTTCCCTGTTTGTTAATTTTTTATGTTACAACATCTGTAGTTTTTGTGAGATCTGATCAGATGTTAAGAAGTCAAAGTTTGTTTGGTTCCTGCCTGCTGTTAAGCCAGTCTCTGTGGTCTCTGTGGCTTCAGCAAGTTTCATTGAGGAAATTGAGGATCAATCAATCTTTGAATCATGCTTTGAGGATAACAGAGGAAACAAAACTCTTTCTGTTTGTGGGGCATGTCACACTCATGTTGAGTGCTTAATGACACCCAACACTGATTTTACTCTTTTTAGCTTCTAAGCTTTCTATCTGACTACCTATAGAGTAAAAGTCTTTTTTGCTCTTTTTTGCATTCTGATCAAAATACCAACTTCTAAGGAAAAATACAGACCCTTTCCACTCTGAAACCAGTCCCTGTTGTTGTACAAGTACGCTTCATTACATATGCACTTTAAATATTTCTCTTGTTTAACTTGTTGTATCAGTTAAATTGATTACATTTTTTCACTTACAGGAAACTCAAAAAAGCATGTAACTGCTCTGAAGAAAGCAGTGGATATGAGCTGCAGTGGAGAGCCTTCTCTATATAATTCCCTAAATTTGGCCATGCAGACTTTAAAGTTAGTGTATACAATGAGGTTTTTTGTTTTCTTTGTGATTGTGACTTGTGAGGCAGAGACAGAATTTTTTCTAAGTAGCGTCTTGCATCATGATGACTTGAGTCTTTAAAAGGTGACTTAATCTCCTCTTACAACACAAATCATTAAGTTAAATACTCTACTAGTGCATAAGTTTATTTTCTACCACTAGGTGCTTGTATTTATGGGTATGTTTCTTGCAGAAATGAAATTTGAAAACCAAATTGATGATGGTATGTAGATATTGTGATGAAAGACACTGCAGTTCTTTTTTACTGAAGGGCTGTGGTATGAGAGAGGACGTAGTTAGGGATTAATAGCGTAAGAGAATAGGAAAAGAAACAGAATTGTGTCACAATAATCTTGTGAGAGTTTTGGCATACTTTATAAAGATCAGTTTTTTGGTAGGACAGATTCAGAGCACTTTTTTGCAATATGAGGTATTGAGATGTTTCCCAGTTTGTGGAAAACTGATTAAAGAATTACAGCTAAAGACACTGACTGAACAAAGCGGATAATCAGTGTCATGAAAAGCTATTTAAATACTAGTAGGAAGAGAGTTTTCAACTAAGAACTAGAAGTAATTAAAAGTAATGGATTTACACTTAAAAACTGATTAGAGCTTTTTAAGAAGCCAGGAAGACTTACTGCAGTGTGCTAGTTTGAAGATGAATTTTACCTGTGAGTATGGCTAAGGTACAAAGGATTCATTACAGCCAATAATCAGGTCACAACTACACAATTAAATACTGTATTTTGGGTATTGGAACCGTTTGGCTTTCAGAAGGTGAAAATCTGGTGCTCAGACGAGGATCTTATCACAGTTTGTAGAGGACTTCATATCATGTCATCTTCTGACTTCAGCACATTAAGATCCTTGGAGATGTTATCATACAAATAGCTTAGTGTGCATAAGTAATTTAACTGTGTGCTTTCCTTAGGCACATGCCAGGACATACGAGCAGAGAGGTTTTGGTAGTCCTCAGCAGTCTGACAACATGTGATCCAGCCAACATCTATGATCTAATTAAGGTACAGAACTGAAGTTCCACTACTGCACTGTACATCCAAACTGCTGAAGGAAAAACAGGCAGTAGCAGTGTCATCACCAATTAATTTTTGTTTAAAACTTAGAACCTTTTTACTGTTTCTTGTTCTGCACATGAATTGAGTATGCTTCTTTTCTCTATTTTAAGTGTTTAAAAGCAGTAAAGATCAGAGTATCTGTCATTGGCCTAAGTGCTGAAGTTCGAGTTTGTACAGTACTTGCCCGAGAAACTGGTGGTATGTATATGAACTTCAGTAACTATATTACTAACACAATTTTTAAAATCAAAATTAAGTAATTTGTTATATATTTATTTCTGCATTTTGATATTTTTAATTATAAATATATTCAGTTGTGCTAGCCGAAAATTAAGGAGTTGTCCAAATCTATAAAATATACTGTAGTAAGTGAAATTATTGTCAGCTGGTAGCTGCAGGTCTAGAGAGAAGAAATACATATATTTTCAAACCTTTTGTTCCACATATAAAGCTATGTGATATGGAACTTCATCAGTGTGACAAGTTAATATCCATTGCTGTAATGGTAACTCTTACAGTATCATTACTACAGTGTAATGTTGGTGAAAAAGCTCTGTGCCTTCATACTTAATTTAACATTCTGTTATTACTAGTTTTAAAACTTGACATTTACTGTAGTACTAACAGGGCTGCTTTTTAGGAGCAGGTTTGGATAAATTCTGTTGTCTACTTAAGTTGTTTTCAGTCATTTGGAGTATATGTTTGTATTCTTTCTTTTTTTTTTTGCTCATAACCTGATAGTAAGGCATCTCTGTCTGTGACAGGAACGTACCACGTGATTTTGGATGAAAGTCATTATAAGGAACTGCTGATGCACCATGTCAGTCCTCCACCTGCCAGTTCAACTTCTGAGTGCTCCCTTATTCGAATGGGTAGGATATGGATTTGTCAAACTCCTAGCATGAGATTTTGTCTTTTTCTTTATTTGCTTCTTCTCTGTTAAGGCAATACAAATAGTAAGACGCGTAATAAAGACATTGTGTAATTTTTTTTTTTGTTTTAACTTTTATTTTGCTAGATAAGTATCCTTTTATTTATGTTATTCCCACATAGTAGTCAGCTTTTAAATAAAGCTTATTAAGTAAGACAAATTACTGAACAGAATTCAGAAACAACAAAGTGGAACGATATTGATGGCACACTAATTGTTTCAAATTTAATACTTAGAAATGAAGGGTGAAAAATTATTATTTCTCCCTCTGCTTTTTTCCGTGCAGAAAGCAACTGTTACAACTATTAATTGATTTTAAAACCATAGGTAGTACACATTTATTAGCAACTTCTTGAGTGTTCTTTTTGTAAGTAAATTACTTTTCTTTCTTGATCTGTTTCTCAATAAATTTAAGCTTGGAGTTAAACCAGTATAGAAACTTGTAATGCTAAAGTAGAGCATTGAGTTCTCACTTTCATCCACCCTTTCCACAGATAAGAATGTATGTATTTTTATGTCTAGATTTACTTCTCGTAGGTAAAGCCTGAGCAGCAGTTGGAAAAACCAACTTCTCACCTGTCATGATCTGTAAAAAATAAATGATAGAAAGAAAGAAAGAAAGATATCAGTCTCCAAAAAGTCCTGTAGTCTCATCTGTCATATACTGCACTAGAAGGTGAATATAGGCTGGATGGATGCTATTAAAAAATTTCCTCCTTAATTAGAAACTATTGTTTACGTGAACATTTGTATGCTGCTCATTCTGCTTTCCTACCATTGCACATATTTTACTTTTTAACTGTTCTTTTAAAATGGGGTTCCAGTTCACTTCAGTTAACACAGAGTCTATGGCAAAGACATTTTTTTCAGCTGAGGGGAAGTAAAGTCAGGGAGGTGTGGGTGTAGGTAGAGATCTTTGGGAAGAATTTGATATAGCAAGAGTGTATCAGTTCTCCTGTAATAACAATGGGAAAGAGATAGGCCTGAATGTCTAGAATAATCTTTGAACTTCTGCATTGAAGTAAGTTATTGCATGTTTAAAATTGTTACTATGGGATGTCTTTCTCTTCAGGTTTTCCTCAGCATACTATTGCTTCTCTGTCTGATCAAGATGCAAAGCCATCCTTTAGCATGGCGTAAGTAGCATTAATTAGAATTCAGTGAGCTGATATGAATTCAATATTAATTAGTCATATTTAGAAAATCTGCTCAACAGTGAAAGTATTGCAAAATAATCTGAAAAAAAGAGTAAGCCATATCGTGTGACTTCTCAGTAGACATTTTATTTCCATTGGTAGCTCCAGTATTAACAGTATCCTCTGTTAAATATGTGTTTATAAGCGTTTAAGTTTTTTTAAGGTAGTAAATGGTACTTAGTTCTGTTACATAGTGATTGGGGCCACAGGTGCTACAAGGTGTCAGGTAATTACTTGCAGCTCTTCATTTAATTACTACTATCATTGTAAAAGATAATTATGAGGATGGAAGGGTATTAACTGAATAAAGTGTTTTTTATGTATTTCTTAAGATGACTATAAAGGGAAGTTTAAAATAGAGGCCTCATTTGATGACTGTACCAGTGCACTTCTCAATGAAAAGAATCATTGCTTTCCAGGGTGATAGGGGAGTCTGAATTTCAGAATGAAACAGTGTCTAACAGCATGTGCTACTTGGAAGAATAATTACCATGTGCATCTTAGAGGCAATAAAATATTTTTATGTCTAAAAAGAAAGAAGCATGCAGTTATAGTTCCTATCTTTATTTTTAAAGATTAGCTTCTTTATATGGAAATATTTAGTCTTTGGTTCCTGTGGGAAAATATGGTCACTGATATTTATCCATATCAATTGTTTTCTGACATACATTAAACTGTTACATGCGATCTAGTGAAGCTTTTTAAATTACTTGATGTGAAAACATTATTTGTACTTACGTAGTAGCATGGTGTTGTCTCTTAAGTACTGAATTGTTTCTTTCTAATGTAGGCAATTGGAAAATAACAGTGACCCGGGTCTTACACTGGGTGGATATTTTTGTCCTCAGTGCAGAGCCAAATACTGTGAGCTTCCTGTGGAATGCAAAATCTGTGGTAAGTGGCAAGAAGAGGTGAGCAGGTGAATCAGGAGTTCATGGTAAGAGAGTTAAAGGGTAGAAAAATTCAGCTATACTTACTAATTAAAAGCCATCTCTGCTTAAATAGTCCTGCATTTCTGTGACCTGGGATGTCAGCTTTGTACAAGTGTCTCTCAGGACTACACCTGTAACAGTAAAGCTGTATCATATTCCTTGGTATAAGGAATATACCTAAGGCAAAGTGAGGAAGAGAGGTGTGATGCACATGGGAATGGTAACTTCTCAAGAATCGTCATTTAACTTAACACACTCATGTTTCAGAGTCCTCAGTGTGAAAGGCCATGAAAGTAGAGTGATTTGGAGCAGGAGGACAGAAGTACTCTCCCCTCCATGTGTATGTGGGTGAAAGATGTCCAAGTTGAACCAAGGGCAGGCTGCACAGTGACACATGACAGGCTGTAGAGTTGTAAACAAGAGCCCTTTGGTTTTGCAAGTGTTAATGGATTGTGCAACCAATGATGCCTCCCTCCATTGCTCATAGTGATGGTGGGAGGGAGGATTAGTGTGGTTTATAATATTCATATTGTGAGGGGGGGCTGTTCTCCTGGCTTCCACATGTGTATGACTGAAACAAAATAGATATTACCAGGATGCATGTATTTGGCTAGAGGATGAAATAATTATGGGTTTGGGTCACTTTGTCCTCGTTTAATTTCAAGTTTTTCCTACCAGCATGGGTTTCGTATCAGCAAGGGGATAGAGTAACTGGAGAAATCCTGCGTATCTGCAGTGGATTCTCCACAGCTGCAGTGATCAGGAGAACAACAGTTTGGACATTTACAGTATGGGTGGGTGAGTGAGTGAGTGAGTGAGTGAGTGAGTGAGTGAGTGAGTGAGACTTTGTGCCAACCCATGCCCCACCTATTCTCATGGTCTAACCCCAGCTGTCCACTCAGCCCCACACACTCCCACACTGGTGAGATGGGGGAGAGAATCAGAAGAGTAAAAGTGCGATAACTTACAGGTGGCATTAAAGGCAATTAAAGTTACAGCAAAAGCTGTGCACACAAGACAAGCAAAGTAAGTAATTCTTTCACCACTTCCCATCAGCAGAATCTCCAGGAAAGCAAGACTCCGTCACGGGTAACAGTTACCTGAGAATGTAAATGCCATCATCCTCAGCATTCTCCCCTTTCCACCTTTTCCACCAAACTTTATAGGCTGAGCATGATGCCACATGGTATGGGATATCCCTTTGTTTTCTTGGTGCACTGTTGACTGCAATCCTGACTGTATCCCCTTGCAATGCCTTGTGCACCCCTGAGCCTACTCACTGGTGGAGTAAGAAACAGAAAGGGCTTTGATCATGTGTAAACACTGCTCAGCAGTAAGGGAAACATTATTGCCTAATCAACCCTGTTTCTAGCATAGATCCAAAACACAGCTGCTTGGTAGTTAGTGTGACAAAAATTAACTGTTTTAAAACCAGCAGACCTGTGTTAGCTGAAATGGGGCTGTGGCATGATTTTGGGAGTAGTATAGCAAGCTGTAGTAGAGCTGTGTAACAGGGCATCATTTTACCTGGTGGTGTGATACAGCAGAAACAACATTGACAAAAGGAGCTTCCTAACTTCACCACTGTGTGTTGTAAATGTATTTCTAAAGGCTGACTTAAACCTTTTCAGTCGAAATTTGATCAATTTGCTTGTTCTTTGTGTTTGGATTTGAAACTGGATTACAGATTTGGCTAATGGAACGAGTAATTTTACTTTTTAAAGTTCTTAGAAGCTCTCAGCCACTTAGTAATTAAAAATACTATGTTTCCTTTTTACTTTAGTTGTTTCAGAAAAGCTTTTCAGTGAATCTTCCCTTGTAACAATTTTGGTGTCTCTTTGTTTGCAGGTCTTACGTTAGTGTCTGCACCTCACCTGGCTCGGTCTTACCATCACTTGTTTCCTTTAGATGCCTTTCAGGAAGTTCCACTGGAAGAATACAAAGGGGAACGGTATGCAAATCTTACTTGTGATAGTGAGTGTATGCTATAACTTTTTTTGTCACAAAAGTAAGAATAGCTGGCAACAGCACTTCTTTGCTGCTGGATATCCTGGGTGTTTGGGTGGTGTGGGGCACTTCTGGCATTAAGAAGTACTTGTAGTTTTCATGATCTGTGAGTTCAATTGAATAGCTGAAATAATTGCCAGAAATTGTTACTATGTATGAGATCTTTTTTAAAACATTGATTTACACAGTCTTGACTTTTTTTTTTTTCATTTAAAATATAAAATTTTGCTTTTAGGTATTGTCAAGGCTGCCAGGGAGAATTGAAAGATCAAAATGTAAGTATGTTGAATGGCATTGTAATTTGCATTGAGGAGTGTGAGAATTAGAGATGATCCTTTACCATTACATTCTGAAGATCAGAAGAATACTTGTGAAAGTTAATATCATGGTTAACTAGAGTTATGTGTTAAACAGTCACACTTTCTAGACTGCAGAGTCTGGAGAAGTGTGGAAAGGAATTTCCTAGGGAGCTGCATAAAAAAAAGCTTCCACTCTCAGCCATGTGGAAGCATTTACAGTGACCTGAGCTCAAGCCTGCAGATACACTTGCTGTCAGAAGATTTAATTCAATTGAGTTTCTGTGATGCTAGCAGTGTGGTCTGTTTTCATTATCTTGATGATGTAACTGTTGCCCTACTGTAGTGTGATGATGTTAAGTTTTGCTAATTTGACATGTCTTTCTATCCTTCCCACACAGGTGTACATATGCAAAGTTTGTCAGAACGCATTTTGTGTGGAATGCGATCTGTTTGTTCATGATTCGCTGCACTGCTGTCCTGGCTGTATTCATGAGCACCCTGCTCCTGCATCTGTATGATCTCATATCTTGTTAAAAATTGCTGTATCTTTGTCATTCTTGCATGAATCTAATTAGTTTATTCAGCCATTGCTTTAACTGACGCATCTCTGAACAAGATGATTCCAGAGGGATGAACTGTGGAACAGGAGCAAATGTTAATTATTTTATTACTTTTGATATTTTTTTTTTTATTTTATTACTTTTAATAATACTTGAATTATCTGTATCTATTTTTTGTTCTTGTCTAAAGAACTATGGCTTTTTCCATCTGTTATTATAATAACTTGTATATTTGTAAATGTGAAAGTGATAAAACTGCTTTTTACAATAATGTGATGATTCAACTTCATTTCATTACTTGTTCAGAAAGAAGCCCTGAAAATACATTTTACACATCTCTTGTTACAAACTTTTGGTTTTGGTGGATGGTGGATTTCTGTTGATCTGTCTTGGTTTGAAAAGACATGTGTCTGCTAAGGCAGGAGCCTCTATTGAAATGGAAAATGTAAACCCCCTCCCTCTGACTTAATATAATTTTGAAATTAATGGGCTCTCAGGCAAAGATAGGAGAGTAGGAATAACAGGTCTTTATTAGGAAAAATAAAAATTAAAAAAAGCAGTAATATAAAAACACAGAGTCAGGCTATGACCTGACATCCTGTGGGTCAGGATGTTGGTAGCAGTCCAATTGAATGGTGGCTGCAGTCCTCCTGGTGTGATTCTGTTGAAGCAGTGACCCTGTAGAAAGGTGTAGGAGGATAGTTTTCCTCTGATGGTCCAGTGGTGGTGTAGGGCCTGGTATACCTCTGGGAATCCAGTGGGAAGAGGCTGCCTGTGGTGTTCCAGATCTCAGATTCCATCCAGGTAGGAATGCTTGGCTCCCTCCCCTGGGCAAAGTATCTCACAGTGGGATGATGTAATTTTATCAGTCATGCAGTGACATTCAATGGCCCATTGGCAGAAGATATCTCCTGGAGGGAGGATTGGTTGTGGAAGAGATAAAGAAAACTGCCCAATTAACAGAAGATAACTGCCCAACTTTCTAACAGATGGTGATAGAATACACATCCCCAGGCACATCTTGCATTTTCAACCTAAGACAAGATCAAAATACTCTTTTGCAAGACTTTAACAAAAATGTTTTTGAACAATTAATTGGTGGACATTTAATGTATTAATTTCAAGTATTATGAGTATTCACCTTGGCATTTGGTAAGGCAGCTCAAATACAGCTGTTATAAATGTGCTGAAAACACATTTTAGGTTTTAATGGTGCAGCTCAAAGCTAACTGAATTCTATTACTCTTGTGTCTGGGTTAAGTTTCAATTTTTTTGTAGCAGGGTAAGGTTGCTGAAAGGCAGAGAACTTGCAAAAGGGCAATACCTGAGTGTCCTGGTTTAGGGCAAATTTGGGATAAAACCTCCAAAAGGGGGCCCCTCCAGAAAGCAAACCCACACAGCCCCTCCTCCCAACCAGTTAGGGAAGGATTCCTCAGAGAGAGGTGGAAAGAACCTGTTTATTTAACAGGCACAGCACCCCCCAGCACACAAAATGAACAATACCAGATGACACCACTCTTTCACCGCTCTGAAAAAGATGACAAATTCAGAAAGACTCTCTTAGGGGTGGTCACTCTGTGATCAGTCCCTCCAGCACTGGGGTAGCTGCTGCAGCCACCGGGTGCAAACTCTGGTGTTTCCCAGGTCCCAGTCCAGAGCAGGTTTGAGTAGGTCCAAAAAAAGGGGAAGGAGAAACAGTCCAGGAAAAAATTTGGACTGCTTAGCTACGAACTAATGAGCAGAGGCAAAAAGCAAGAGCAAAGCAGAAGCAAGAGCAAGAGCAAAGTGAAAAAGCCAGGCAAAAAGCAAAAGCAGCACTATGTACTGTCCGGTCTCTGTGTCCTACCAGCCGTGAGGGAGCGGCTGATAGCAAAACCAAAACAAAACATTCACTCTTCAGAGCCAGTCTTGAAGGCACAGAACATAATATCCAGCATAATCAGCACACACAAATGGGGATACAAGCATCATGACGTCACCCTAGGACACTGAGTTAATACAAACTATTGTTTGGTGGACTCAGTATTGAAGACAAAAAGACACGCTGTTTGGTTCTGAAGCTACACTGAATTGACAGAACTGCATGTCATCTCTCCTTGGCTAAACTCCTAGAGCAAGAGACAGAAAGGTGGGTGCAGGAGGGGAAGTCTCCATCCTTACCTGAACTTTGAAGAGTAGAAATTGAGACAAATGCAAGACTGCCATTTTGCAGTGTCTGTTCAAAGTGTGTTTGCAGCTTGAACCTGTGAGAATTGTAATGTGCTGCACCTAAGTAAAAGGAAGTTACAGGTGCAGTGTCTGAAGGAATACATCACAATGGGTTTTCTTGAGTTACCTTGTGATGATTGTAAATATATCAGTGTCTGAGTTGCTCTGGGTGTACATGACGAAACTTTTGAGCTTTGTTTTTTGTCAGATGAGAAATGGCAATATGACAGCTGAAACTTAACACAGAAACAAGCAACAAACCCAAACCTCTCTTATGTTAGTTCAATTTTTCATGCTTACCTCATAAGTTATACATGCTACTTTTCACTTACTACAGGCAGTTTTCATTCCATTGTTTCTATGCTTTTTCTACTGATAGTGCCTGAATGCTGAATAGAGTGCAGTCATTCTCTTGTGTTGTCAGAAAAATGACTGTTGAGCACCTGCATCTCTTTTTGTGCTGAGTCAAACAATCCCTTTGTGCTGTCAGGTGGTTGCAATCCTATTACTAAAAACTAGCAGAAAAAGGACATAGAGTGTTTGTTCTGGTCTAGCAGGCCACTCCAAGCTCTGAGCATCTGGCTCTTATATATTCTGATGCTGGTGACAGCCTCTTGAGACAGAGTTTTCTGGTCATATTTTCATCTTTGCAGTCAATATTTTCTAATGGAAATAAAAGGGGTTTGTCAGAACACTTCAAATGCTACTTCTTCTCTTGCTAGGTACCAAAATAACATAATCTAACTCAGTTTCTATTTATGAAAGTAAAAACTGTGTTGAAGTTGCAGCCATAAAGGAGAGAATTTCAAATGAAAAAATATGTCTGACAGGATGCTGCTTCAGGATAAATTAATCTTCTGTTTGTATACTTTACAACAATTGCAAATCATCATTTTTAATAGGTATTACTTCTTCCTCCTGCTTCTTGTATACACAGCCCAAAATGTCTTGCTCCTCAAAGTGTATTCAGCCTGCTTACATACTAGACTTTGCTGAGACCTCTACTGAAATGCCTTCTTAGCTCCCCTTCTACAAAGCAATGGAAATTACAAGAAAAATAAGCAGTGGAAAATAGACTGACTTAAAATAGAGCTTCATAACTTTGTTGCTAGTTATATTAGCTTATATGCCCTAGCTGTTAAAATTCTGTATTTTCAAAATGGTTTTTGAATGTAATTATTTTCTAGTATAGTCTTAAAACTACTATGTTAGGCCAGGGAAGATGTTTGTTTTGTTTTTTTTTTTCCCATAAACAAAGTGTGTCATATTATTTTCCTTTATTTTTGACATATATTTCAGTATATATAGTGACTAAAGTACAGGAGTAACATCTTGTAAGTAGGGTGACCATAAGACAGGGCTGGAAAGCTCACATGATAGTACTCAGGCCTGAGAGAGATTGTTATGCTAGGTATCTCGCTCTCTGCAGAGATGATCTGATGTTCGACCTCCAGTGGCTGCACAAGTGAGTGTTTTATTTGGTTTGGTCTGTAAGAGCGGTATTTGAACACCTGTAAACACACTGGTATCTTATTCTACTAGGCCCTGGTATGCCTGCTAGAGTATCCTTTATCAGATAGTCTCCTCAGTCTGAGTATCACAATGCTCAAATGTGTAGAGTTCAAAGTTCTACTATTTTTTTCAACATAGCAGCAACAAATAGGTTCTATTTTTAATGTACCATACCTCAGCTTCACTGTTTATTTATTCATGTTTCATACAGCTTTAGAGCATCTTTAAATCCTTATTGATACCTATTTGATTTTGCAGTGAAAGTAGCAAACTATGGAGGTTTCCAGAAGCTTGGAAAGCTATTAGCAAATCACTATATTACAGAAATTACTTTAGAATACTTTGTAATGCGTCTCCTTTAAGAGAGGTGGCCATTATCCACATGATCACATATTGGAGCACAGCCAGAGCAGCAGTAATGGTGGCTTTTTATCAGTGTTCCTTGATTGTCTGGTCCTGTGACAATAGCAATGGTGGGTTGGATCCTTGATACACAGGCCCTTATAATGTCTAGCATCATGACGAAGGATCCCTAGTGTAGGAGTTTAAAATTTCCTTGACAATGGGTTTTGCCCCTTTCACCTGTTTTTCAAGACTAGTAAAGCTTGAAAGTGTTAGCGTCTGCAGTTTTTCTTTCCTTGTCTTCTTGTGTTATTAATGATACATCTCCATTGCAAATAAGCATTGTCCTGGTTCCAGCCACAATAGGGTTAATTTTTCCAGCAGCCAGGAGAAGACATGACTAGGAGTCCCAGATTATTCTATACCACCTCACATCTTCAATTGGGATGGGAGAAGGAGCCTTTCCAGGTCACATATCCTGGGAGTGGCCAGCTGTTGTTGGGAGTTCTCAGAGTAGTGAGCACTCATGTGCGAACCATTTGCCTCTTTCTTGTACACACTTTTGTTAATATTCTATCCATTTTTTTTCTTGCAGTTATATCAGTTACATGAATAATTTGTTTAAAACATAAGCAGAAGTCAGAACTACAGTAAAATTGTTTATGCTAGATTTTACTAGTGTTTAAAACTGGTGAAAACTAGTTTTTCTAACAATGCCAGACACCAACACAACTGATTGAAGCAGAGGGCAGTTCTGCCTCTTCAGTAATCTGAAAAGATGATTTAGGACCTCTGCCTCATTGCACTCAGTCTTAATTTACATCACCTAGACAAACTTTTAAAAAAAGCTTTCAAAGTAGCTTACTTAAGTTATAAGTCTTTTTTTGCTCAATCATTTGTGGGAAAACTGAACTTTTGACAGCTGACCACAGTAGGAAAAGGAAGTGAATGCAGTGAAGTTCACACCTTATTTCACTGAAAAGCAAACCACTGGCGTTAACTAAACTTCTGCATGGTTTTGTGGCTACAGCCTCAACTAAGAGCTGAGTAGAGTACAATTCAGCCCTACATTGTAAGGGCCGAAACCTATGTCCATACTTACCTCTCCACAGGCTTTCTCTATTTTGCTTTCACTAATGGTACTCAGAAAAAGGCAACACATCAAGGCTTTCTGCTGTATTTCAGCCATTCATCCAACCAAGAGATGCCTATGGAAGCTCAAAGCAAAAACCACCCCAAAACCAAAAACATCCCTAAACTCAAAGTTTAAGAAGTAGAACTTTATTCACACATTTGCAACAAGACAATAGCCTTCCTGAAAAAAGCTGTCGTATTTCATGATTCTCATCAGACCTGTAAGATGTCCCTCCTACTATGACATTACTCGTTTTCCATGCCAGTGCCACCAGTGGCCACTGTAACACATGTTCCTGCCATAGCTCTCTCTCTCCTAAGAGGGTACCATAATCAATTGTTCTGGTCCTGCCATTCAGACAGAAATTCTGGGGAATGCAAAATGTGTTGAGAGATATATGAAATCTATCACATGGGGTCAAAAGAGTTACATCCATCATGTGGTAAGAAGACTTGAAATTGCCTCAGGGAAGTAAAAAGTATTTTGCTGCTGCAGTACTTTGAAATACATTTGACTAGAGGTCTTTAAGATAAAGAGCTCATTTCAATGCACATTTAATTACTAGTCTGAAGTCATTTATTTGTTAACAGGGACAGCTCACTGTTAAGAAAATGTTATGACTAATTGTCTTGATAAAATTCAGTTCTTCACCATCAACCACCAATGCATAAGTGACACACACCTCTCAGTGGAAAAGATTTGTACCTGGCTTTAAAAAAGAAGCAAAAATTAGTATAAAAGAGCTTTTTTGTTTTAAACACACAAAGAACTACTAAATGACACAGAAATTACATGTTGTCAGAGAAAAACAGAAAACAATTCTCCAGGAGAATATAGTTTTGTTTTATAAGGAAGTGAACAATACATTGGAGAATTCTGGACAAAGCATTTCAAACAAAAGTATAGGTACTGAAGTACTGAGAACAGAACTGCTCAATTACAAAACTGAATTTGTCCTGAAAACAAAGTTTAGCTACAACCTTCCCATCTGTGTAAGGAAACACAGGTGAAAAAACTGCATTTCACTTATAACCTTTTGTTCCAAGAACAGCCCACTATGAACCATTAATATTCAAAGAGGCTGCACTGATAATTGTGATGCAGACAGATGTTGTAGTTAAAACTCTCATCAGAGCAATGAATACTTTCCTTCATTCTAGCTACAAAAATACAATTCCACAGCTGCAAAGAAGGGATTACTACTGGCAGAAGTAGTCTGTTCAGATAGCCGTAAGAATGGATGGAAGTCCCAAAGCCAAGAGGTTTCTGAAAGGAGTTCAAAACTTGACTGTATCTTCATTCACCACAAAGCTGCAATACTTACAATCCTTCAGAACAATGGTGGGTATGTGGTTACTTTGCATGTGTTTGTCTCTCCAGCGCTGCTTCCATTCGGCTTTGTTTTAAACCCTACAGGATACAATTCAGTAAAATCTTGGTTTGGCCAACATGCACATAAAAGCTTTAGTCGCAGAACAAAAACATTTCTGGACAATCTTTTTCAGTCCTCAAAAAATCACAAACAGTTTTAAACTTTCTTTGGAAGTCAAAATGGGCAGTTTAGAACAATAAAGGCCCAACTACATGTTCTCTTTATAATCAGAGGCTATACAAAATAATTTCAAATATATACTTGTTAAATTGAAAGTAAATTAAAGCAATCCACAGTTATACATAATCTGAAGCACAAAATCCTCCTTTTCCAAATTCCTCAGTGCAAAGAGTTCATCACATCATTTTCTTCATAAGTGCATAGATGAAAATGTGAATCAATAATACAAGTCACAGATTTTCACAAATATGTTGACAGTTTCTACTGGACCTTCACCATGACATGAA
This sequence comes from Haemorhous mexicanus, assembly GCF_027477595.1. Classification (NCBI taxonomy): domain Eukaryota; kingdom Metazoa; phylum Chordata; class Aves; order Passeriformes; family Fringillidae; genus Haemorhous; species Haemorhous mexicanus. The sequence continues at coordinate 42,332,770 of NC_082381.1, read as the reverse complement.
ACAATTACTGATGAACAATCTCAGCAAAAGTGCCAAATCTGATCTTAAATGTGATTCTACCACTCATACTGAAAGAAAATACATAGAAGACTACTGAAAAACAATTGTATTTACTCCACCTGTCTATAAAGACAGAATTGGTTGTTTTAGAATGGCTGTAAAACCATGGCTATAAAAGTAGACAGCACCACTCCAGTCGAACCAAGTACTAAAACATCACCTAACTATATACATATATATACATACATATACATACACACACACACACACACACACACACACACATATATATGCTGGCTCACGTGAATTCTACTCAACTCAGTACTTACACAATACAAAACACCCTTAAATGTAGTGACTGTAAACCAGAATAAGAGACCAAAAAAGCAGCCCTCCCTGCATGGCTTCTTGCTGCAAAGTGGAGCACCAACAGCAGCACAAAATAACCAAGAGACTTCAAAGCCACAGCAGCACATACCAGGTAATATCCAGTGTGGTAACCACTCATGTACCAGGCTATCAACATGCTCCCCAATGCTTCATCATCCTCAGCAGAGTCTGGCCTCATGGGTGGTGGAGGAGGAGGAATCAACTAAGGAATCACAAAGGAAATGTCTATGTTTCAATAGGGTGTTTCCAGACTAGAGAGCAACTAATTCTAAAAGATTAAAACATAAACTGAAAAATAGGAACACATCCTCAGTTTGTTCTCTGAATAGGAGTCAAGAGATGATGTTTCCTAAACACATGTAATTTCCAAAGCTTAGGAAAAACAAGACTCCTGTAGCTCCACAGGAGTAGTGTACGCAAAAAAGTGTTACTAGGGGAAAACACTATCTTCTTCAGTGAGATACTGTTAATATAAACTGTAGTTTCTTCAAATAATTTACCCCTTGGTATTCTTAGCAACAGCTTCACTGTCACAGAAATGAGTGCAAATCAGACCTCATTTGTTAGATTATCATAATATTTGGAACTGAATGTGTTAGACAAATATGTGAAAAATACAAGCAAACAGAACAAATGTGTTCTAAAAATACAGGCAGTGAGCACATTCAGTGAGGAAACCTGAGATCACCAATACTCATATTCCCCGTTCTTCTGTCACTTACTGGTGGTCCTCCTGGGAAGGGTGGGGGCCAGCAAGATAAAAATGATGGAGGTGCCTTTAATTTCGATCCAGACTACATGAAAACAAAAAAAGTGAAAGAGTATAAATGAAAAGGGAATTTGGGGTATTAACATTTTACTTAAGAAAATTATGTGAAACAATACATGTATCTTGAACAAAAGACAACACATTGCAGCAATTTAATGAAAATACAGACATGTATATAACAGTGAAAATAGCTATTACTGAGGCACATTCCATATCTTGAGAAGAACAACTTAAGATTACTCATGTCACTGAGGTAAACACTACTGAAACAGCGCTCTGACTAATACAAGCCTTTTCAAAAGGCATTCCTAAGAGGAAGTCAACGGTCACACTCTCAACAGGAAGAAACAGATCAAATATTCACGCAGGAAACCGGACAATTTCTCTGCTCCTTTGCAGAGCGGGCAAAAGTTGACTAAATTCCATTGTGCTAGTGAATGTTCTTAAATAAAGATCTAGATACAAATCTACTGACACAACAGAAAAAAGAGAAAATAAAACCTTATTAAAAAATCTTGCACAAACAGTGACATTTAGAAAACATAATGCCGTGTTTCAGAAAACAACTGCGCTATTATTTTAGACTCCTACACAATATGAAAACTCAGGGGTGTATCCATCATTCCCACAGCTGAGAGGCACTATGACATGTGGACATCACCTTTAATGCCTTAAATGTCCTGTGAAGGATACCAATTGGCTAGAAAATGCAATATCTTAAAACAACAACAGCACTGTCATTAATCACACCACCAGAATCCAGGGAACAAGACCCCTCTTTTAAGTTAAAAGGCAATTGGAAAGCAAGTGTTAGCTAAGGACCAGAAGGTTCTTGTCACAGCAGCACTGCAGAAGGACTACACTGTGGCCAGATAATTACAACATGGCAGACCAACAGATACTGACATCCATATCTGTACATCCATTCTCAAAATGCTGCTAATTGCATTCTAGACAATGATAAATATCATATTGTCTCAGGATTCACAGTAATACCACACGTAGCAATGGTACATAAATTATTTCAATTAAGGTTGAGCTTACCCTTCCTAGGCCTGGGGCTGGCGGTGGTGGTGGTGTGGGAAATCTCAAGTTTTGAGGGGAAAATCTTGCTTTTGTGCAGTTGTTTTTGTTTCGAGGTGACTGGGAAGATTTTTCACTTTCATCTGTTGAATATGGAGTCTCATTTTCATTCTAGAAGACAAAGACATTTTTATGCCATGCACTAAACAGGAATTTGCAAAAGCAATTTTAGTGCAAAAAAAGTTTGGAAAGTCTCATTCACATCCTTTCCTCTCTCCAGCCCTCCCAGGCCTACACAGGAATACGTTTATCTGCTCATCATTCTAGCTATGTTGTCATTCACTGGTCAATTTCTTGTCGTCCACTCCCTTTCCTTCATGCTGAGTTCAAGAAGAAAAGGGATGCTTTCATTCCCTCCATCAGTTTGTGTCTGTTTACAACATATTTGTGCGCCACTTCTCACTTTGAACACCAGCAGTACCACCAGACATACTAAAAGACATTGATTCTCCCGCTTTCCCAACGCTTTATAGAAGAATGAAAAAGTCCCTCACCTCCCCAGAATGCCCCATCCCATTTACTGTTTCATCGCTGGCTGGAGGAAGTAAATCAGACAAGTTCTGCTCCTCCTGGTTTCCATATCCTGTGTAAGTGACAACACACGTGCCTCTCTTCTGGTTGATGGAGGCAATAGTTGCTAGATACAAATTACCATCCTCGGACCAAACAGCACTGCAGCTGTCACCAACTTTCCACTGCAACAGAAGCAAGAGAAGCATGTAAACACCTACATGGCTGGACAGAACCTACCTTTTCCTGAGCTACTTTTTGTCCAGAAAGATGGATCCTACATACAGTGTTTCCTTGGTATTTACTGAAAATCCTTTATGTAACCTAAAGTTTATAACGTTACCACCCCACACCACCATCCCAAAATGTTACCCTCAAGGTGATGAAGCAGCAACTTCCGAGTACGGAAGTACAACATGCAGTACAGGCACCACGAGCATTTACAAGTGAGACGACCTGTTTCAAAGGCGCTGTATTGCTCTTGTTTCTATTTCTGTTCTTTTTATGGTTTTTTCTCTTTATCACCAGGCGCTGCTCCTGCTTGTCTGAAGGCTCCGAGCACTCCCCATTTTTTAAGGCATTCTTAGGGAAGAGAAAGGAGAAAACCAATAAATGCCAATCCAGCGGCCTCAGCGCCGGCATCCAGCCACGGCCGCGCCGACCCCTTACCTTGAAGGAGGCCACCGCCTTGTCGTACGCCTTGATGAGGGCCGTGTCGTCCCAGATGTCCGAGTCGTCGCTCTGGGGAGGCCACACACCCTTTAGCGCCATGGCAAGGTCCCGCTCCCGGCCCCGCTCCCGTCCCGCCCCGCCATTCCCACCTGCCCGGTGCCGCGCCGGAACAGCACCGCGTCCGCCATGGCCGCGCGCCCGCCGCCGCGCACGCGCCGAACCCCGAGCCCGCCCCGCCGGCGGAAGGGGCGCGGCCGGGCCCGCGCCTGCCGGGATGTGGCGCCGCCGCTCTGTGCTGGGCTCGTCAGTACGGGAAAGACAAGGAGCTACTGGAAAGGGTCCAGCAAAGGGTCACAAAGATGATTTGGGGTCTGGAGCATCTCTCTTGTGGCCAGAGACTGCAGGAGTTGATCCTGTTCAGTCCAGAGAAGACTGAGAGAGGATCTCATCAAAACACGCAAATATCTCGAAGGCAGGTGCCCAGAGGATGGTGCCAGACTCTTTTCGGAGGTGCTCGGCGACAGGAAAGCGGTAAAGGGCATAAACTGAAACACAACAAGTTCCACCTCAATAGGCAGAGACCTTCTTTACATTTAAGGTGGCAGAGCACTGGAACAGGCTGCCCAGGGAAGTAATGGAGTCTCCCTCTCTGAAGACACTCAAACCTCACCTGGGCACATTCCTGTGCTCCAGGTGACCCTGCCTTGGCAGGGAGTCTGGACTGGATGATCTCCACAGGTCCCTTCCAACCCTAACAATTCTGTGATTCTGTGAATTTGCTTTACTTCTCAACTGCTGCAGGTGTTAAATTGCATCACCAGCTGCATCTTCCTTCCAGCTCTCCTCAAGCTGTGCCAGGGGCCTATTACCAATCAATGAATGCACTTAGACACAGTTTAAAAAGCAAAGGCTTAAAAATCTTTCTCCAGAGACTGGATCGGTTCCTGAGAAATGCATTCAGTGCAGGCAGCTCCGGGTGCAGCTGTAGTGGGAGCCCAAGGCTAGAGGCCAACCCACTGCACAACAGAAGGTACTTGTACAGGGACTTGAGGCACCAGCCAGGGAACTGAGACGCAGCAGGAGCCAGGACCCGGCCCTAGATTGTGAAGGCATAAAAGCCAGGGGTTCCTTGTTTTGGGTTCCTCCACAGAGGCAGCAGGTGGAGCAGAGACTTTGTTAGTTATTGCATCAAGATTATATTGAACATCAGGATGTCTGAGACTCTGCTACAGAAAACCTGGGGTTGAGCTCGTAAGGAATCCTGGTCTGACTGTGAGTGTGAGGGGTGTAGCTGTGAAGGGGCTTCATTCCCAGCCTAGGTGGTGCAAATGTGACTGCCAGAGTGGCTCCTGGATGGTCAGACAGGGAAATTTCCTCAACAGTTTTCCCCTGGCCAGTACACAATATACTCAAGCATGTCTGTGAAGCAAGGGCTGAGTTTTTCCACACTAACTTTTATTCCTGAGGCAGGCTGAAGCAGTAATTTCAAATAATTTTAGTGGTGTGACAATTTCAAGATTCCATTGGAACTCATTAACATCAAGCCTCTGGCTTATTTAAGTTAGTATCAGGACTAAACTGAGTCACTTTTGTACACCAACAAAGTCTGCAAGTCAAGAGGAATTTTTTCCTATAGGGCAGTGCTTATAATATGCATTTATTACAAACTTTACTTAAACTTTATATTACACTTACATTCTTCTACTGCATTTCTCCACAAGATTATCCATTCCTTATGTTCTTGGTAACTTCTTGGAAATCAACTGATTATGAAGCATAACCATTTCAGATTAGACAGTATTCCATGCAACATTTTATTGTAAAAATATTTTGAGATTTACAGTTCAGACCTCTCTCTGCAAGGTTAAGCACATTTTACAAGTGTGTTCCATTGAAGCTGTACTTTCAAGAATTCAGGCAACCAAATCTGGTCTAACTGTAGATTCAGAAATTCTGTTACTGGAACCATTAAGTAAAACTAACAAATGCAGCAAAAGCTAGAATAAAGCTATTGCTCGGTACTTTTATTTATAGACATGCAGACGAGTGTAGTCAGTTTTGAAAGAGCACTGTAGACTACTAGGCCTATGGTAACCAGAAAATACTCGAATGATAGTTGAACAACTCTGCACAACAAACGTTTAATCATTTAATGGCTGGACACTTTCATGAATGATCTTGTAGGTCCTTCTGCTTCATCGGTGCACTCTATCTTCTCCATAGTGGCAGCTCATTTTGCTCCTGCCTGCAGAGACTTCCTTTCATTAGCTGCTTTTTGCTTTTGCTGCATGATTTCAGAGTCCCTGTGAAGAAAAAACAACTGGGTATCAGATACTGGCTCACCATTTTCTAAGCCGAGTTCCCTCCCTTTAGTAACCCCCACCTGAAAAAGGAAAAAATAATTTCTCAGTTAACCACAAGCACAGTGATTTTATTACCCCAATTTTTTCAGTGCATGTGTCACTCCATGAGGCAGACAATTTACTTGATTAGTAGACCTCCTATAATTCTTTTGGTTTTAGAAGTAAAGGACAAAATGGATCAAACATCTTCAAGAAAGCATTACACAATCTTTTCCTGTTTGCATTAGGCAAAAATCTGGTAAAAAAAATTTAAAAGCTTTACAGGACATAATAAATATACATATTTGTAACAGCAGGTACAGCAAAATTTCATCATCAGTTTATGCTCTGGCAAGTGATTAGCCAATGAATAAAAACAAAGTATTCAAATGCTGTGTCAGCTAAGACACTGGATTCTTTCTGAGCCATCTCCCTCTCCTTTTTCAGCCTAAACATTTACTCAACTTTACTAGATCTTACCTCTGTTTCCTCTGAGAAGCAGACAAGCTATCTTCTTTCCTTTTGCCTTTGTGGATCTCCTGAGTTTTCTTCAGGTTCTTTTGGCGAGCAAGTTCACGCTGGTTCCCACCTGCAAGATAATATACAGTTAAACAAGTACTACCACTTGTTTTTTCCCACAGAGTGTACCTGCGTAAAACTCTGTTATAAAGGCAGTATGTTTTGGCACAATGTGTAGAGGTGGTATGGTCTATCTCATTGTCCTCTCCCAGTGTACAACAGGAGAAATTAAAGGCTCACAGTTGTTACTTTTTCAATTCTATACTCATGTTCAAGAGATTACCAAAATTCTAATATTCCTTACAGAAACAAAATGTAGTTTGCCATAAAAGGCTGAAGAAAAACCATCACACAAATAGGCTGGGCAAAATCATGTCAGTAACTCATCCAAAGATGAGTCATCCACTCTCAAACAGATTCCAACATTCAATATAGCTTACAAATGAAGATTAGACTGAAAGAATAGCACTGAAATTGACTGCACTCAAATACTATTGAAGAGATGACCTTAAAAGTTTTTTTTATTTGAAGTAAAGTGTAGAACGTAAGCCTGGGCCTTAGCAACTAGGTGGCATTACTTCCAACAAAAGTGAGAAGAGTAACATTACTTCTATATGTATATAAAGACACAAACCCACATCTCTGTGGGTCAGTAGAGAGGACACTTCTTCAGGGAACAGACAGCTTTCCCCATGACTACCAACTCAACAAACTGCCAGCAAGATAGGAATGCAATCTGTTTGATCACACAAAGCTCCTGAGGGCACAACATCAAAACTATCCATCTAAATACTCAGGGTCTTCCAGGCAATGGCCACAGACTGAAAACTCTTCTGTATTACCTGGCAATCTCTCCTCACTATTCTCTTCCTTAGTTCTATTTTGCTCCAACCTGCCAGACCTGATTCACTGGCTTGGTACTTCTTGCTCTACTTCTTTTGGACTGACAGTGTTCCAGAGACGCTACGCATAATCATTTGTTCTGTTGAACTAATACAATCACGTTCTTTTATACTCAAAACTGACAACTACATCTCTCCATAATTTCTGTTGTCTCTCTTTTCAGTCTCTCTGCAGTTTTAAGACTGTCTATGCCATCTTTCACTCTCAAAGCCATATATCTCAATCTTGAGGTGTTTGTAATTTCTGGTCTACAAAAGCATCTTAGGACTAGGTCACTTCTAAACAACCACCTCTGGTATGATCCACCACTTTGTACCCACAGAATTTTTGAGGAGACAAAGGTACCTGCCATGTCAACAAGTAGACAAGATCAACTATGCAGAAGCAGGGGTTTGTGCATTCTTCACAACAGCCTATGGACTGCCTGGTAAGAGATGCCAGAAGCTCAAGTGAAAACAGCCCTGTATGACTGTTGCTTCCCAAGAGCTGCTTTTGTCTTGGAAGATAACTTTTGTGACAGGATGAAAGTACTACCTTTTGGAAAAGCTAAGAGAACTTCTATGCATCATCCTCACTAGCATCCTGCCCCCAAAGTCCATCCAGAAGAAGGACAGCTGTTTGTTCAGAGACTGAAGCAAACCAGCTGTCTCTGGCAGTACTAGTGTTGATTAGAACTTGATGACTCATGAGCAGATGACACATTCCAGGCCTTAAATGGTACCTGGGTTTTGTGGTGCTCAGGAGGCAAGAACGTTATATGAAGGACTGGGCAGCAATGAAAGAGCTCTTTTACAGTGCTTAAAAAAACCCAAACCAAACCAAAACCCAAAAACCAGAAGAATCTTTTTTTATCATGAAGAAAACAGAGCGGAAGTAAAAATGATCTGCTAAAGCCAGAATTACCCTTCACCCCAAACCTCACGTACTTCCGGTTCTTCCTTGTTTTCCAAGCAAACACTGAGAACAGGCTCTGCAGAGTTTCTCCATGCACACGGTAAGGTTTTAAATTTAGGAACAGAACTCAATTGAATCACTGAAGAGCAGCTGGCACAGCAAAGCAGAGAAAGTAGAAAAGCTGAGCAATAGAGAATGCGCACAAAGCATAGAATACCAAACAACTCTCTGAAGAAAAACTTCTACCATTAGTGCTTCCAAGTAAACATTGCCAAGGACTATTTGGTCCCATTACTTCATCTAAGATGCTGAATAAGTGTCCCTACCATCAAGGGAACCACTGGTGTTTTCTACATTCTATAATAGCGGCCTAAATCTTCCAACAAATTGTCCCAACAGAACACAATTCAGCTTCCTAAAATTCAAGCATGAATTACCACAAAAAGAGCAGTATACTCCTCCTGCTTATAGACTTATATACATTCCTCCTCAAGCACCCCCCATCCCGGCTTGCTTGTGCAAGACATACATCAAGACATACATCTTACTCCAACCTGTCCTCGCTCTTCCAACTCCAGGAGAATAAAAATGCCAACAAAAATCCTAAATGCGCTTCTTTATTATGTTCTGTGGACAAACTGTTTACGTTCCAGGTCTTCAACTTCACTTCAGCAGCAGTGTGCCCTCATAACTCTGTATTTTCGAGACTAATGCGAAAGCAGAGCTTCAAAACTGTGGGTTTTTTTTCGAGTGAATGCGAAAGCACGAGCTCAGTTAAACACAAGGAGTTTCTGTACTGCCAGACATAACAGGCAGAAGGCCCAGGAGCACTCCCAGCAGTCAGGGGAGCCGGAGCATCCTGGGTCCGGTTCACAGTTCTCCGCCATTTTAGAGCGGGTGTACGAACACTGCCGTTGGCCACGGAACACGATGACGATTTACCGAGTGCTCTTGCTCTTTCAACAACAACCTTAACAACCACAGCATAAACAGCATAGTATTCGAAGTTCAGCACTGATATAAAAGTCCTTTATTTACAGTCTGGGCGGCAGCCGGGACTGACATGAAGTGTGCCTGTTGTTTCAGCCCATCATTACCTTAATTTCTCACCCCGGTCCCGCCACTACTGATAGGCCAGATGGCGGAGGAGTATGTTTTCGCCTCCAGCTTCGGACGGCGGCAGGACGTGGCAAAAAGCCTCCTCCTCACGCTCTCACTACAGACGAGATTTCGCTGGTGGGACGCCAAGTCCGCAAAGAGCCAGACGCGGCAGCGGCCTCACACAGCGGCGGACTCCCAGACCCCGGCCCAGGCAATCACCTCCAGCCGGACTGCCCTCGGCATTGCGCCCATGCCTGGAACCGCCCATGCCTGGAGAGCTGCCCAAGTCCCACCGCCCACTGACAAGCCCCAAGCAGCTCCCGGTACTCACGGGTCATGGCGAGACGATCAGGCCGTGCAGCACCGCTACGGCTCCCACCGCAACCGCTAACCACTTGGCCTAGAACGCCAACCGGCCGCTCCCACCGCCAGAGCCGTCTGAGGCGCCGCCCACCGCGCTGCCCCTTATGCCACCTCGCTGGTCGCTGATGTCACGGCGCCGCGCGGACCCGGCCCAATCAGCGGGACGCGCGCCGCTGCCTCCCGCCCCCTGGCCGGGAGCCCTGCGAGGTTCGTGCGGCGCGTCCGCCCGGGCCTGGGTGTGAGGTGTGGGGACTTGGTGTAGCAGCCTGTGCTCGGGGGCAAAGCGGGCGCCTTGAATTTCTGAGAGCCGGCTGAACCGGGGGTTCGCGGCTGAGGAGCTGCCGGGGCCTTACAGGCGGTTACGGTGCCGTTATTGGTTGCCCCGTAGAGGCTCCGCCTCCTGCCGCTCCTCTCCTGGTCGGCGCACGCTGATGACGTCGTGGGGCGCGCCGCCGAGGCGGCACGCCGTGAGCCGGCCGGGCTCGCGGCATCAGCAGGCCCACGCCGCAGCGCGCTGCTGACGCCGCCGAGCTCTCGGGCCGGCTACGCGCCTCTCCCGGGAGCGCCCAGCGCGCCCCTCTCCCGGCGCCACCGCCATGTTCCGGCGGGCTCGTCTCACCGTGCGACCCAATGTGCGGCCCCCAGGCAGGGCCGCCGCCACCGGCACTGGCGGGGTGGACCCGGAGCCGCCGGTACCCCCAGGTTCGGACACCCCGGCGGCGGACGGAGCAGGGACCGCGGCGGAATCGGCGGACGCGCGGCGGGCAGAGAGGTGAGTCTCGCCGAGCTCGCCTTGGCAGGGCTGTGTGTCGGGCCGCCGGCGGCACTGGGCCGTGGATCCCCGGGAGCGGGACGGGGCTGTGCAGGGCAGGGACCCGGCGGATCCCTGGAGGTAGTGTGGCTCTACGTAGCGCTGGTTGCCGTGGCCTGTCACCGGCTGGCTGTCAGTGCTGTGGTAGGGCGCTGGCTTGTCCTGCAGACCTCGTGGAGGACGCGTGCGGTCGGTGCCCGGTGACTGCGTGTCCAGGGTCAGACAAGGACTTGTGGGTGTTCGCAGCCTAAGATGATCCCGCGTTTCTTCCCTGCCGTTGTGCAGCAGGTGCTTGGAATAACATTGCAATGGGCTGCCCAAGGAGGTGGTAGAGTCACCATCCTTGGAGGTGCTTAAGAAAAGATTGGACATAGCATTTAGTGGTGTGGTCTGGTTGACAAGGTGGTGTTGGGTCATAGGTTGGACTTGACGATCTCGAGGTGTTTTCCAGCCCAATTACTCCTGTGATTCTGTAAGTAAAGACTGCAAAGGAGGGGCTCATTGTGGTCCAAAACTCCTTATATCTGGCTCCACAGCAGCCAGAAACCCTGGTTTGCTGTGTGCAGCAAAAATTCTTTGTGCTCTTTAACCAGATTAATTTAATTTTGCATTCCTACAGTAAAGAAATGCATTGGGAAGGGAGGACTTTCTCCCTTTTTGCAGGGTGTTTGCCTATTTTTTAAATGTTTTAAAGGGCTTTTTATTGTGATGGAAACACATGGTAAAGTTGGCCTTAGAACTGGCTCTCCCTGAGGACCTCTCTGTTGTAGGTTAAGCCTGGCTGGTTGCTAAACCCCATACAGTTTATTGCTTGCTTCCCCACACCCCTGCCCCTCCCAGCCTTGTGGGATGGGCAGAAAATTAAAACGGTAAAAGTGCAAAAAAAGGTGTGTCAAGGTAAAGACAGTTCAACAAATGAAGAAATACCTGTGCAGATAAGCAAAGCAGAATTGGGGATTCATTCACCACTACCTGCAGGTGCTTTACTGTCTCCAGGAAAGAAGGGATTGATCACTCATAACAGGTACTTGGGAAGACAAATGCCATAACTCCAATGTCCTTTCTTTCTTCTTCCCCTGGCTTTTACTGAGGAGCACAATGCCACATGTTGTGGGATAGCCCTTCAATCTTCTGAGATCAGCTCTCCTGGCTGTGTCCCCTCCAGCTTCTTGCTGATCCCCAGTGTGGTCAGCCACGGTGCAGTGTGAGAAACGAGCCTGGTGCTGCACAATCATTGCTCAGCATTAGCTGAAAACAGGGATGTGCTGTCAGCGCTGTTGTGTCACAAATCTGAAACAGCACCATGTGAGCTACTGTGAAGGAAGTTAACTCTGTCCCCACCAAAGGCAGTACAGATCAGTGTTTCAGGACATGTCCTCAGTCTGATAATTGCTCTTCAGAACAACATTCACACTTCTTTTGTACAGCTGGATTAGAGTCTTCCATAAATACCTTTATTCTTTTAGTTGAAGCTTGCCCCTTATGACAGTATGATGAAACAGTATTAGTGTCTCCGGTTTGAGTGGCTGGAAATTCCGGTATCAGACTAGTTGGCATGGCATGTCTTTAGGAAACCCATACTGCCTTTTATTCAACTTGTATCTTTCATCTCTTCTTGTTTTGCATTGTGCTTCAGGATGTCATTCTTTCAAGTTGTGTTTATAAAATTTTTATATTACAGCGATTACCTTACTGGATCTTTTACTATCTGATTTTTTTTTTTTTAATGAAGAAATTTTTACAATTTTTCACTTAGAGGCTACTGTTGCTGTTTCAGCAGATTTGTAAAAGACTTTTGTGTTTGTAATATTACAGGTGCATCAGTGTAATATAATTTTAAGTTTCAAAACTAGGTATTGGTGTGACTCTGAAAGGCACTCCAATCTATTCTCATGGCCTAAAAGGCCTTTGCCTTCTGCCTGCCTTCTGGCAGGGTAGCCCACCTAGCTGACCAGGGGAAGCCAGTTCATGTAATCTTTTTGGATTTCAGTAGAACTTTCCATACTGGCTCTCACACTGTCCTTCCTTCTGGACAAAACATCCAGCACACACCTGGATGAACGCATCATGTGATGTGTGAGGAACTCATTCACAGGTTGGGTTACAGTGAATGGGTGACATCAGGCTGGTGACCTGTCACTGGTGGGTTCCACAGGGTACCACCCTCAGCCCTCTGCTCCTCAACAGCTTCATAAATGAACTGGACACAGGTTTCAAAGGTATATTAAGTTCCACATGATACAAAATGCACATGATACGTGTTGACTCCTTGAGGACAGAGAGACCTCAACAAATTGGAGGGCTGGGCAAACACCAGGCATATGAAGTTCAAAAAGGGAAGGTGCCAGATTCTGCACCTGGGGTGGGGCAGCCCTGAGTGTATGGACAAACTGGGGAACAAGAAACTGGAGGAAAATGACCTGAGGATCCTGGTCTGTTGCAAGTTGAACATGAGGCAGCAGTGCCCTGGCAGCCAGGAGGGCCACCCGTGTCCTGGGGTGCGTCAGGCACAGCATCACAGCCGGGCAAGGGAGGGGATTGTCCTGCTCTGCTCTGCACTGGGGCAGCCTCAACTCGAGTGCTGGGGGCAGTTCTGGGTACCACAGTATAAGACATTGAGCTGTTAGAGAGCATCCAAAGAGGGACAACAAAGATGGTGAAGGGCCTTGAAGTGAAGCTAGATGAGGAGTTGCTGAGGTCACTTGTTCTGTTCAGCCTGGAAGAGACTGAGGGGAGACCTCATTGCATTCTGCAACTTCTTCATGAGGGGAAATGGAGGGACAGACACTGATCTCTTCACTCACAGCTGCTCAAGTCTGTGTCTGTAGCATCAGTCACTTTACATTGTTTTGTTTTCTATATACTGAATAAGTTTTGTTAAATATCAGGGAAGTGAAAATTCTGTAAGAGAATTCTAACTTTCTGTTAGATTTTATTTAACTGTTCAGTAATCCAGTGCTACACTCTGATTAAAAACTCCACATAACATAGGTGGTGTGGAGAAGGTGAATGAAGAATTACTTTCCATTTTCTCCTGCTGCACAAAGAACAGTGGGTATTGAGTGGAACTTGCAAGATCTCATTCACGAGTCCTAAATAGGCACCATGTAATAAGCCCTTTTGCCCATCGATGTTCTGTACTAAAAATGTGTATGAACTCACAGTGCGGGACAAATTGATTCAGTTATTTAACAGAGGCTGCTAAATGCAAACACATCATCTGCAGCATTTGCCTGAATCACAGTAAGCAGCTGGAGAGAATTTTGAAAAGTTTGACTGGGTGTTTTTACTTTTTTATATTTCTGGGAAAGCATTTACTTCTGACCACCGTTTTTAAAAATGTGTAAGTGAACCGTGGTTGTCCTTATGTACAGAAAGAAGGCATAGTTCCAACATAAAAAAACTCTCTTTATGACTCAGTTATCATTATACTGCAGTCTTACTGTGGGCAACAGCCATGAAGCTGAACACTGGTGGAGTCAGCAGGTTTGGGATGATCATAATGGTTGGCAGTTTTACTTGCAATTTGGAAATTATTTCTGCATAAGTGATAGAAAAAGTACTTACATACAAAGTTTTCCAGGGAAGCTAAGAGCTATTCATGTGTTAAGTGTGAGCAGCAGTTTGACTGCTGAAGTTTTTCTGTAAGTCACAGTTTACATATCATCTACTTCCAAATGTGTAAGAGGAATGTTCACTTCTGTTGTAATAAAAGTCATCAAACCACTGTTACATACAGCTTTGTTGAAGTGTTTTTAATATATTGCCTATGTTACGTGAATAATTTTTTATAAAGCTTTATAGTACTGGTATTTTCAGCTGAAAGGAGGGAGCCTTCCAAAAAAAAGAGGTGGGGTGTGACAATGTGTTACTGTTGCAAGCTTGTAGATCAGTGATTAGCCTAGAAAATATGTCAGCTCTTAGAGCTGATTATTTGATGAGAAAGTACCAGCTACATGTTGGTACTAGCGTGACTTCTTGTGTAAAACTGCTTTCCTATAGCCTAATGTTTATACTGGTTGGTCCATAAACACGTCTTGAAAGTAAGAGCAACAAATCTATCACTGTAAAGAACTTCAGAATACTTTCTTAAATTTTCCAGTGATGACAAGGCGGACCATACAAGTGGCGCTGGGGAAGCTAGTAGACCTGCAGAGATGCTTACACAGAGAAGAAAACGTATCTCCACCATGCCAAATCTTGTCAAACCCAGAGCTGGACCATCGTCTGCTCAGCGTTCTGCACCAAAACCGCAGAGGCGAACATCACAAGCTTCTGATGGCAGTGCTTCACTTCAGAAGGATCTCTCTCCATCAGAAAAGAGTAATGTTGAAAGCTCTGTAAAGTCTCCTATGCTTCCTGAGAAGAAAACACCTGTGCCACAAGTGCCACAGTTTTCACCATTAAAAAAGTCTGCGAACAAAGAGCAAACTGTTGGTGTAGCTGCTCAGAAAAATGATGATAGCTTGCAGAAGAATATACCCTCTCCTCTCAAGGAGAGACCAACACAGGAAAGATCACGAACACAGGAGGAAAAGGTACCTGTGAAACCGTCTCCTGAGAAAGTCAAACGAATATGTTCTGACCGCGAAAGGATCCTCAAAGCTCGGAAATTAAGAGAAATGCTTAAAGAAGAGCTGAAGAAAGAGCGGATGGTAAGGCCTCTGTGTTGAGCAGCGCTTATCTGTGAAGGCCAAGACATTTGATTCACCCTGCATACATTATCTCTTTGCAGTAGATGATTGTCAGCTGCTCACTGCTGGTCGTCTGTCTACCGCATAATTCTCTATGTGTTTGTTCTGTTTATCACTGTAGCAGTGCTTTGTTTCTTAATAATACAGATTGTACAAGGAATTGCATAAGTTTTTCTTTGATTAGACCACAAGTCATCTTGGCATGACACCTGGTTTTATTTTGTAGTCAGCATTCCAGTTTTGAACATTTCACAATACAGCAGGGAGGTGTGCTGCAAGAAGCTTGGATTTGGGATTTTTTTGGGGGTATTTTTTCAAGCTGATCGTTGTCAGAGTTCTGTAATTTTGAATAACTTTAAACTTATTTGTGCCAGGTATTGAATGCTTCTGAAGGGTTAAGAGGCTTAAGGATCTGTAATGCCCTCACTGAGAAAGTGACACTTAAATCTTGTTTTGGTTTTTGGTAGTGGTGTGTGTCTGTCTGTCTGTCTGTCTGTCTGTGTGTGAACAACAAAATTCCATTAATGGGGTACTTCATAAATAAACAAAAGTAATAATAATTTGTGAAATAGAAAACATTTTCAGGGTGAATCTAAGTGTTTATTGTTTTCTTTTGTTTCATTGTGGTATGTATGGAAGAAGTTGAAACACAGGCCTCCAGTAATTGAAGGACGTTCTCCTCCAGATCGTTCTAAAATGACCATGAGAGACTTAATATACTATCTGCCAGAAAACAACCCTATGAAGTAAGTATGACCTTTTGTCTCTCTCCTTAGGTTAAATTACTTTTCGACCTCTATAATACTTAAATATGGAGTATTAGTACAGATAGAGTGTTGTTGCAGTGGTAACAAAGCTTCTAGTTTTCACATCTGCTTAATTCTAGTACAGAAGTGAGAATGGAGTTTAGTGTACTTGTAGAAATACACAAACATGAATCTGTCCCTAGTGTTGATTTATCTCTGCAGAAATACAGACTAGTAGAATTTTTTTTTTTTCCCAACTCCCTACTATGAAATTTGCAGTTGTGGCTGTTAGGGAAAATGGCCCACCAGACCCAGTAGCCTTAGGAAGCTAAGCATTTCTCCTTCTAGATGCTGAAGTGCAAAATGCACTGCAAGACCTTGGAGGTATTTGCATTCCACATGGATAAATGTAGTTTCTGCTGCTCCACTGACGTGTTTTCACTAATGCAGCTGGCTGCACAGACTGTCACAGAGAGAGCAGAGCAGGGCCTTTTTCCTGCAGCTACCAAAAGCAATCACATGAATAGAAGTTCAGTTATCCAAGTCCTGTTCTTTCACTAGTAGATGAGTTTTCTGGTATCATCTGTTATAACTTGCTTCTTAATGTTTGTGTGCTTGTGTGTTTTATTTATCACTTCCCTTATTTTTTCTTTTGCACTGAATAGTCCCCAAGGAGGTAAAAAGCAAGATGCTCTCATGTTACCTATATTCGTACAATGGATTTCTGCTTGAAATATCATTTTTTTGACCTTGCTTGTTAAAAAAAGGCAAAACTTACTAAGCAGTGGTGGTTGTGTAGTTCAATTTAGATGTGATACAAGGAACTGGAAAAAAAAAAAGCTTTGTGGTTTTTTGTCCATTGTGCACTAAAAGCCAGTTTCATGGAAGAAAGAAGAAATATATCTGTACAAAAAATCATGTCTAGCTTTTTATGACATTCTAGGTCTTCATTGGTAGAAGAAAGGAGAACAGAAAGAAGTTCTGCACTGAGTCAAATGAAAGAGTAAGTCTTGATGGTGAAGTATAGTTGGGAATTTTTCTAGTGTAAAATGCTGCGTTTCTGTGATAATACTAAAAGTGGAGGTATATTTTTTTTACTGTTCAAATATCACAGTCTAATTTATAAAAATTACAATTTTGGCTGGTATGGTGGTTAAAGAACATTTTGCTTTCAAAGTTAAGTTTTGCATATTTCCATTTTACAGTAGCATAAAATGCAGGTTTCAAAGTTCATATATTGACTGATTTCTTGATGTGTTGCATTACTGGGTGGTTCATCAAATTGTTGAATGTCTGTTGAATATGAGCAGCAATTCAAAACACTGAACAGTATTTTTGTGTGCTGTCTTAAAAATTGTAGACAGGAAGAGAAAAATACTCCTGATCATGAAGAAGAGGAGGAGGAGGAAGAAGAGAATGAGGAAGAGAGTCAGGATGGCCCACTTCTCGTTCCTCGTGTGAAAGTAGCAGAAGATGGTTCAATCATTCTGGATGAGGAAAGGTGACAAATTCTGTGCCTGACTCGTGGACAGCACTGCATTGCAGCTCAGTTTGTAAATACAGGACTACTTTGGATGGGGATGAGTATGAGTGTATTTATGTTTGAGAGTTGAACTACACTGACTTTGGAAACAGTGCAAGGATGTGGCAAAATACAAACAGCAGTAGTCTGCATCTCTGTAGTAGCATACTTTATGAGAAATTTTTTTGGTGCAGGAGGTAGACAGCAAGAGGACATATTTATTACTGTGAATGAACACTGAAGATTTGGCAAACTTCCAAATGTCTTCTGTTTAGCTGACATTTTTGCTTCTCATAGTTAACATGTATCTGCTTACTGTTATTTGGTTATCAGTATGATTTGCTCCAGCTTTGCATCTTGCCTGTTGCTGCTTTATTCTCCTGTTAGTGTTTTCAGTAACTTTGCTTAGAATAAGATGTTTTAAAAGTAGATAATAAAATTTCTGAGTTCCCCAAAGATATTAACATGAAATTTATGCCAAGGTAAAAGAATTTGAAAGTATTGTAGAAGGATATTGAGAGGCTGTCATGGTTTTACAAAATAGATTTCTCAAATGTTAAAAAATCCTTTTTTTTTTAAAGTACTTAATTATTTCTGTCTGTATTATATCTTATAAAACGGAAAAAGCAAATTTGCTTACAGAGGTGAATTAGGGTAGTGTTTTCTTGTTGCATTCTCCCATTAAAATACTTGTTAGTGTAATTATTAAAATTAATTGCACACTAGACATGCTTACTTGTGGAGAAAAGTTTGAATAGCTGTCTTATAAACATCTACTATATGTTTTCTTAGCAATATTTTGAGGTGAGTCTTCTTGTGTGTTTTTTTTCCCAGCTTAACTGTAGAAGTTCTAAGAACAAAAGGTCCATGTGTTGTTGAAGAGAATGATCCCATCTTTGAGCGTGGCTCTACAACTACATATTCTAGCTTCAGGAAAAGTTTTTACACAAAGCCATGGTCAAATAAAGGTGAATATATTTTTGGTTTCAACCTTTGAGTTCGCAGAAAAGTTATAGTTTTCACCTGTGCTTTATACTTGACAGTTTTCATTCCCAGTGGAGTAAATGGATCTACTTACATGTCATCTCATGTAATCTCAACCCCCCGCACTCTTACAACAGGCAGAGCTGTGGTATTTGCTGTGAAGATTGGCATTTTAAGAAATCCAGTGCCTTTTAATGTGCAGGCTGCCTGTGTTTTTTTTCTGCCATGGATGTTTAGATGCTGAGAAAATGCTAGTCTGCTTTACCAAGAGCATAGTTTTGGGTTCTGGTTTACAGATATTTGGGTTCTGTGTGGTGCTTAAGAAGGTTCTTCTAACATGGGCAGGAATAGATTGTTTAAGGTATTTCTGTGTGGACTGATTTCAGTGCAAGTGAACAGCTGAGTTCTTATGAGTGGGTAGGCTGGGTTCTTCCTTGCTCCTGCTGTAAATTGACTATTATCTCTAAGTTTACAACACTGTGTAAGACTTTTTACAATTAGAAATTACTTTTTACCACTATAGATGGAAAAATTATCTTCAAAATTCACTGTGGTCTCTTTGGAATGCACTCTTTTCCTGTTCCTAATGGAGACGGTAGATTTACAAGATGTTTTTCTGATTTCTGTTTGTGCTTACGTCTATAATAAAAATGGACATGGACAATTTGGGGTTGCTTAGCATTGATTTACTAGCTTTAGAAAGCACACTTCACATTCTGCAGGTTAAAATAGTTTAGACAATTCTTTCTGTTGATGGTTCATTCAGCAAATGTTACTAGAGTGACCTAGGTAAAATAACAAGCATGTTCCATACATACTCACTGGACTTGCAGCTACAGTTACCTCAGAGTTACTGACCTTATGAAAAAAGTTTGTGGGTTGTTTTATTTCTGATAGCAAGAAGGGTGGTTTAGTAAATATTTAAGTGTGTGTATTTCTTTTGTCTTATAGAAACAGACATGTTCTTTTTAGCTATCAGTATGGTAGGAACAGACTTCTCCTTGATTGGGCGGCTGTTTCCTCACAGAGCCAGAGCAGAAATTAAGGTAAAAATTAAAGCACTCAATAAAGAAATTAAACATCTGGTTTTACTTTTCTTTTTCTTATTTGCATTTCTGTGCTTCCTCTACTAGTGTTGATAATTTTGGTGTGAATTTTCTCTACAGTAGTGCTTGTTTTCTGATACCTGTTTCAAGAGGTTGTAAGTATCTGAAACATTAAAATGCTGGTTGAGTTTAAATGAATGTACGTAGTAAATGTAGTGTCCTTAAACACGCTTTGTTTTAGTTAAAGAATCCTGATAAGCCTAAATGGCTGTTTGGTGAGGGTCTTCTGCGTTATCTTTTTTGTTGTACACAGCTGGGAAGGTCTTTGGTATTTCAAACCTTGCTAAGATTAAAAGTCAGGAAAAGGTGTAGAAAATAATAAAAAACATATTGCTGGTAATAAGCTTCGGTAACAGATTTTATATTTAAAAATTAGTTACAAACTTGTGTTCTGTGGATGTGCATGTGAATTTCAACAGCTGTAGTTGGTTTGTTGCACTGAAGGCTTAGCTTGAGCTGCCATTTTGTGCAACATATTGTTGCATTTCTTGCTTAATGATAAACACAATTGTGCATTTGGTTTTAGAACAAGTTCAAACGTGAGGAAAAAGCTAATGGATGGAGAATAGATAAAGCATTCAGTAAGTAAATATTCCCTACCCTACAATGAGTCATTAAATGGTAGCCATCTATTTTGATGGTATTTTCTGTGCTTTGCCTAGTTTGAATTACTTAGAAGAAAGTTTTTGCTCGTAGATTAATCCAGAAGCTGTGGAATCTTAGGTTTTCATAACGGGCATAGTTCACAACAATGATCTTTAGGTTTGTTTTCCATCTTTTCTGGATGTCTGCTAAATAAGAATAATATAAACTTTCTCTGTATATTCAGCTGAAGATAATTCTTTTTATTCATGGGAATTTCTAGTACATTTATTTATTGTAAACTGCTTTGAGACTCCTTAAAGACTTACTTTGTTAGTTGAATGAGGTACATATGTCCTACAGCAATATGTTAATACATTATTTAGTACTATGGTATAGTTTATGTATTTGTCAGTCCTTAAATTTTTTGAACTACTTAGTTTTATAACTTGTTTTTTAAAGCCAAACTACCATATTCCAGTCACCCTTATATCACCTTCAGGCCCTGCTCAAGTGATATAGAAAATACTTTCAAGAACTCTCTGTTTAAATCTATATGACCTTTGCTTTTTAATATTATGTCATAAAAAGATGAAACTTGAAAAAATAATCAACTTTGAAATCTGTTCTATTTCTTTGCTTTAATCTGATAGAAGAAAAACGACCCTTTGATTTTGAATTCTTTGCCCAGCTGCTTGAGAAGGTCTTAGCAGATGAGGGAAAGAGGAAGCAAAAGACTGTTAAAAGCCAGAAGCCAAAAGAAAAAAAGTCTCCAAGGCCACAGAAGAAGTCAAAAGGTATTTTAAAAGAGTGCTTGAGATGGCATTACAGAGCAATGGCCGGTAATGTGTTGCTAGCAGAGGAGAAATCATGTAGGGCATCACATTTTCCTTCCCTCTTGTAGACAGGACAAGAAGATCTTAGCTTCATAGTGGAACATTTTCAGATGTAGTTTACTGATGTACAAGATGGTAATAATTAGTGATACCATGGTGAATATGATGCTGTTCCACAATCTGAAGTGCTGATATTCTAATTTACTGGTTGATCCATATCTCCATGAGTTGCTAATGAATTCACTTCTAGAATTTTTTTGAACCAAAATCATATATTTTTGACAAACTCTTCTGAGTTGAAAGTTTTCTTCCATTTAAAAGCCTCTTGTTTTAAGGTTTCTATTTCTCCTTTGATAGTAGTTTAACTTCCTGAATCTCAGCAGTATGATTATTTTCAGAGAATGATGTAAAAGTTGTTTTATCTTACTGATCTGTTAAAAATAAAGATTACATTTAGTTACCGTTGATCCACACTGTGTTTTACTACTTCAGTACCTGGGAAAGGACCTTTGACAGATGTGCTTTAATTAAAAGCAGTTATACTGATACTGTTTCATACATTTCTTGTTAATTTTGTAGCAGTGTTCACTTGCTTGTTCCACAACGACCTATCCTTTTGTAAGTGGTATTGTGAGACAAACAAGTGAACATCTTTTTAAAGAGGATGCTAGCTAGGAATAAAGATCTCTTAAAATTAAAGTAGTTGCTGCTTTTTTATACTCTTGGTTTTGGATGTGGTTAAGTAAAATATCTCATGTATTAGGATTTAAAACCATGTAGAAAAATCTTGTTTCTACACTTTAGTGGTAGGTTAAAGGTATGTCATGCATAAAACAATGTGAGTATGCTTTTCTACTTCTCTTGCATTTTGGAGTTCTTAATTACAGAGAAATTAGTTCATTTAAGATGAATAACAAGGAAAGGAAAAGTTCTTGGTGGTTTAACAGAGGATCAAGACAAAATGTCCTTAAAATAGGGGGTTTAACTCATTAAACCCAGAAAATAACTTGTTAATTATTAGCTAGATAAAATTTCAATTAGCTAGATAAAATGTCTAGCTTATGTAAGGTAGAATGATCAACAGTTACACATTTCTTGATGAAAAATTGCTTTTGAATGGCATTCATTACATGAATGTTACCATTTATGTAATGGTAGCATTCTGTAACCTTCATCACCTATTTCTGCAGACATACAAAAATTCTTTTTAGGAGTCGCAATGTCTTTTTCTCTCTGAATCCAAATGTGACTGTATAAACTGCAAAAAAGCACGGGAGCAATAACATTTACTAAATTGGCTTTACATCCCATATTGGCTTTCCTCTGGTGAAGTGTTGTCCCGTGTACAGAATGTGTTTTGTATTAAATGCTGACGCTTATCTGGCAAGCCAATGACTGATGTTCCCCAGTCCTGGTCATACACCTGGCAGTGTATTGGCGGTGATGCATGAGTACACAAATGTTTTTAGTAGAAATGCCTTTGCTGTTTGTGGCTCCTAGTACTCCATCAGTCTATTGACCAAGAACTATATTGTCTCAACAGCAAAAGCTGCCAGCACAGAAGCTGCTAATGATCCAGATGAACTTCAGGAACCTGGAATTTCTGATGCAGAAACGGAAGCAGATGGTGTGACAGCTGAGAAAGAAAATGAGGAATCTTTGGGCATTTCTGAACAAGCAGAAGAAGAGGTTGCATTAGAGCCAGCATTAGCGAAAAAGAAGAGAAAGAGGAAGAGAAAAGATGATCTTGAAGAGGAAGTGGAGAATATTCCAGAAGAAGTGCCTGTTCCTTCAACAACTGCTGAAGAAGGGAAGTCCTCTAATAAAAGTAAGAGGCAAGAATGCTCACTTTGAAATGTTCAAATAGAAATTTAATAGAAAGTCATTGTAAACTTTAAAGTCAGAATTTGGTCTTTCATTTATGTTGCCGATCTGCCTTGTAGGAGGTTGTGGAAAGCTGTGTTTTAAAATCAGCTTTCCTTATAAATCTAAACATACTTTGTTTTAGATGAGAATATTTCTCTTAAATCTTAATTTTTCTACCTTTTCTACTAGAATTTTAGTCTTATATTAACTCTTCTTCACTGTAGCTAGAATTTGATTACTGGAATTCCAAGATGTTTCCCAGAATGTCCAAACTGATTTAATTCTTATTAATTTTCAGGGAAAAAAGTGATACATGATGCAAGCAGTGATGGTGATACTACCTGTGGAGAAGAAGTGGATTGTGCTGCTGAAGGAAAACAAAATGAGACTGCTGTTATAGAGGAAGAGAGATCAGAGTCCTGTTCACCACTGAATAAGCAAATGGAGAGAGAAGGTGGTGTCAGTTTATGCAGGTAATGTTTATAATGGAAAGCTTAGGCGAAAGAAAAAAACAGCTTAAAGTTTTAGTATTGGTTTTATTTATTCATGATTACTACCATTTAACTTCCACAGAATGTGCAGGTCTCTGAAAACTGTCCTGGGGTTCAGTAAGCTGTTTATGATTTATATACTCAAAATATTCTCTGCCCTAATGGGCTGCCCTTGCAAAATTAATGTACCTAATTACTAAAGTAATTTCCAAAAGTAATTTTATTTTTTAAGAATGTTTAGGAAGACCATTGTTTATCCTAACTTCTAATATTTCTCTTGAAGCACAGGTTGGTTATGTTGCTAAGTTGAGTTACTATATGCTTGGAATTTTTATCTGTGATAAAATTATTCTTGTGGAAAAGGAATGGTGCTTAGATTTTATTTATGCAGAATTTGGTTGAGATCCAAGCTTTTGGGTTCAGTTTTGGGTATACTTTTACTAAAAAGAAAGTGAATACTTGTTTATTAAACTTGTTACATGTGAAAGCGGTAAATTGAAAAATTCAATATGATACTGAGAGTGCTGCTTCAGAATTTTTTGTGTTAATTTGTCGTATTTACCTGCATTGTAATTGTTTGTTATTTTATACATATTCCCAAAAACTTCCATTTTCTTTAGTAGTTCATTAGAAGTGTATGAAAGGACAGTTATTTGCCTTTGGACTCAACCTAGGCTGTTACAAAAGATCCGAGGAAAAAAACATTGGCATGCAGTTGTTTATGTTGAAGTTTATTTTCTTAAACAAAATGTCTGGAGTAATCAGATGACATTTATACATCATCTTATAATTGCAGTGCAAAAGTACAAAAGTTGTTTTAAAGCTCATTGTCTGCAAATATTACTAAAATTTCATGAGATTCTCTGAAACATGGGTAGTTATTTAGCATCAAAATTGCGTTGTTTTTCTGTGCATTTTCCTCTGTAAGCAGAAACACCTTTTTTTCTACAAGTACACTAATATTCCTGTGTGCTTTTATTTATTTCAGCCTTGAAGATAGCAATGATGTTATACTAGAATCAGAACCTGCTAAATTGAGAACCAGAGATATTAGAGATGATGCATCACAGGAAAGCCAGATTCCAGAGTTACCAGTTTCAAATATTAGAAGCAAGGAAACAGAATGTGTAGAAACTACAGAATCAAAGGTATTAGTATTTTTTTATATAGTTCATCTCAAGATATTGACCTTGATCATTAAAAGTGATTTGTAAATCAAAGCCATTTTTGGATTGTTTTTGTGATGTTTTCACCATCAAGTGGAAAACAATCAACAGGCCTAAGAAAATCATCAAAATATAAATACTGTCATTTCTTGTGGGCTTAATGGGCTGTCCATTAACCTAAATGTATTCAGAGAGTATACTGTGCATGTCTGACTTACCTCATAGACAATTTAAACAGCTGAACAGTTTAATTGTTCAAAAGTGAATGACTGCAATATGAATAGCTAGGCCTTGGAGCAGGATTTTGCTGGCATATGCTTACTGGCACAGTGTTGGAAACTGATTTGAGCGAAACGCGTGTTGGGTTGTTTGTGCTGCTCCAGGAATGATCTAGTTAATGGAGCAGAGTGTAACCTCAGCAAGTTTACAGATTAGGCAAATCTAGAAGAACTGCTTCCCAAGGACACAGACAGCCAAAGGTTATACTGGCCTCCAGAGGGACCTGGAGAGGCTGGAGAAGTGGGCTACGGAAACCTCAGGAAGTTCAGCATGGGGAGATGCAAAGTCCTGCACCAGGGCAAGAGCAACCCAAGGCCCCAGTGCATGCTGCAAGCCACCCAGATGGAAAGCAGCTTTGCAGAAAAGAACCTGGCTGTCCTGGTGGTCTCCAAGTTGAACATGAACCAGGAAAGTTCTGTGGCTGCACAAACAGTTAACGATGACCTGGGCTGCAGCAGGACAAGTGTTGCCAGCAGGCCAGGGGAGGGGATCCTTGCCCCTTGTCCAGCACTGATGAAGCCACACCTGGAGGACTGACCGGTTCTGGGCTCTCTGGCAGGAGAGACCTGGATGCGCTGGAGATGGCCCCTCAAAGGGTCACACCAATGGTAAAGGGCTGGAAGCATCTCTCCTATGACAAAAAGCTGAAGGAGCAGGAACTGTTCAACCTGGAGAGAAGGTTCAGGGAGAGCCTTCTCTGAGGGATCTGAAGAAATCCCTCTTGAAAGGGAGGGTGCAAACAGGACAGAGCCAGGCTCTTTCCAGGGGTGCCCAGTGACAGGACAAGAGACAAAGGGCAAAGAGTGCAAGACAGGAGGTTCCTTCCAAGCACCAGGAAATCCTGTTTCATTGTGAGGGTTACCAAGCACTGGCCTGGCACAGGCTGCCCAGAGAGACTGTGGAGTCTCTATCCTTGCCAAGATTGAGAAGCTGTCTGGACACACTATTGGGCAACCAGCTCCAAGTGCCTTGATGTATTCGTTTTACTTGGCCTGGTTTTGGTAGCAAGGGGCTAGAGGGGTGGCTTCTGTGAGAAATTGCTGGAAGCTTCTTCCATGCCCAATAGAACCAATCCCTGGTGGCTCCAAAGATGGACATGCCACTGGCCAAGGCTGGGCCAATTAGAAATGATGGTATCCCCTCTGTGATAACATGCTTAAGAAGAATTGAAAACAAAAAGGGTTTTCAGAGCTGTAATTGCAACCAGAGAAGAGCAGAGAGAGAACATGTGAGAAGAACAACTCTGCAGACATCAAAGTCAGTGAAGAAGGAGGGGCAGGAGCTGCTCCAGGCACTGGAGCTGAGATTCCTCTGCATGCTGTGGTGATGCAGCTGTGCCCCTGCAGCCCATGGGGATCCATGGGGGATGCAGAGATCCACCCACAGCCCATGGAGGTGCCCATGCAGGAGCAGATGGATGCCTGAAGGAGGCTGTGATCCTGTGGGAGACCTGTGGAGAGAGGGGCCCTGCCCCCAGGCTGGAGCAGCCTGTCCTTGAAGGACTGCGCCCCGTGGAAGAGTGACCCATGCTGCAGCAGTTTGAGGGGGACTGATGCCCATGAGATGGAGCCATGTCAGAGAAGCTTATGGAGAGCTGTCTCCCATGGGAGACACCCCAGGGTGCAGCAGGGGAACGGCTCCTCTTCCTGAGCAGTGAGAGCAGCCTCGGGTGATGAACTGACCATAAACCCCCATTCCCTGTTTCTTGCACTGCTGTGGTAGGAGGTAGAGCTGGAAGGAGGGACGGGTGGGGGGAGGGTATTCTTAAAAATTTCTTTTACTTCTCATTATCCTGCTCTGATTTTATTAGTAATAAATTCATTTCATTTTTCTAAGTTGAGCCTGTTTTGCCTCTGATGGTATTTAGTGAGTGATCTCTCTCCTGGTCCTTATCTCCTGCTGTGAACCCTGCCTTAAATTTTCTCTTGTCTGTCCAGATGCAGAGAGGAGTGAGTGAGCAGCTTTGGTGGATGCCTGGCATCTGGCCCAGGTTAACCCACTACATTTGATCAGGGGGGTTGGACCAGAGGACCTCTAGCAGACCCTTTCACTCTCAACCACTGTGCCAGTCTTTTCTGCTCATAGTTACATTCCAGTAGAAGATCATCCAAGTTTATTGTTTCTTTTATACAATATTTCTCCCTCAGAGTGAAGATACACATCACTCACAAAAACCAGATGGAAAGCAGAGTGCATCAGAATGTGGTTCACAGTCTGATATCATGTAAGTAGAATTACTTTACTTTGTGGTGGCACTTGAGCTAAACCTGTATCTACTCAATTTGAATATGATTCCAATTGACCATAGCAGGTTGAACCAGTCAGGAGATCGTGATGACTTGTTTTCCGTATTCAGTGAAGCTTTTTGGTAGAAATTTTGATTACTCAGTAGCAGTGCATTAGCTAAGATCTAAATGGTAGATAGGAATAGGGAGAAAGACTTAGCTAGACTTTGAGAAAAAACCCCTAGCCTCTCTACAGCCAGCAAGAGCAAGAGAATGACAAAATTCTGCCACATTGTGGGTAAAGCTTGGCTGTGAAATTTAATTTTTGTTTTTTTAATAGAAGGGCCTCACTGAATCTTTGACATTCATAGTTGTCTATCAGAGTTTATTAGCTGTACACATCATGTGTATGGTGTATTCTTTACTATTTGGAAACTGTTCCTCTTTGGAACGTGGTGCAAGCATCTAAAATAGAAGATACTCCAAAATGTCTCTTATCTGTACTCCTTTATGAAGTTAATTTTGGTGACTGTTTCTTGTACTGAGAAATTGTATATGAAGTCATCTGTGCCTAAGGTTTCCATTTTTGCATAATCATCAACTACTTATTTCATTATACAGTTTTTTAAAGGTGATTTAGAGATGGGGTACTAGTTGGTGCAAAGTTGGTTTTCATACTTCTGTCTTTCCCTTTTTGAAGGGCAGCTCACTCTTATGATAAAGACTGTCAAAGCTTTATTTGTCCTGTTCTAGGGAGAATATAAGAAAAGGTAGTAGTTCCCAATCTGAAGATTATTGATAAGATGTAGGGCTGTGTCAGTGTGTGAATCCCAGGACATGCCATTGCAGTGGTTAAAGACAAAGAAAGTGATGTACGTATCCTATTCTTCAGTAAGATGTGGATGCTGACAGTAGGACAAGGTATTTGAAAAATAAGTTTGGTTTTCCAGTTTTCCATGACTGAGATAGCTTTGAAAGGGGATGGGGGGACAGAAGAGGTGAATGCAAAACATTGTATATAGGGCAGATTTATATTGTTTCTATATAAAATTAATCACACTCACATGAATTGCGAATCCTGAGGAGAAAAAAATATTCCTATTTCTTTAACAACAGGAAATATTTCCTTAAAGTACTTTGAAGTAGATTCCACGAGAGCCAGCAAAGTTAATTTGATGCTCTTTTCATAACTTCGTAGCATGTCTTTTAATATCAGAAATATGCAATGGGTTTTTTTTTTCTGTTTATTGTCTTGCTGCATGCAGTGTCTTGACCCATGCAGTCTGTGATGGTCTTGAGGTACATCTTGAGCCATATAAGACTTTTATTTTCTCTTTGGTAATAATGTATACCACCTTTCTTTATTTCTTAAGGAAAACTGAAAAGTCAGCAGATAGAAGGCGCTTGCAAAGACCTAAACCAAATTTAGCGAGATCATCTGGAAGGAGGGAGACAGCAACACAAGACAAAATGGAAGCCAAAACTTCTTCTCCAACCCTTGCAAATGCAGGTGAAAAGGTCAGAAAGAAGAATGTTACTTAGTATGTTGTTCTTGATGCTGCATCTTTTTTGCTCAATGGGGATACTGGAGGCCAGCCACAGAAATAACATTTTGGGAACTGTTACTATGATACTTACATACTTGTCAAAGAGTAATATTCCTTGCCTCAATTCCAGTGCTCTGAAGAGGAGAGTAGAAGAAATCATAATGAAGCCATAGGTGTAGAAAACAGGGATTTGGATACTGCATCTCAGTAAGTATCGAGATCACTTTTTCAGTCTCCTGATATGAACTGAGTGTAACTGTTAATTTATTCCATATAGTTCTCCTTGAAAAAGATAGCAATAACTGTGAAGCTTTAATGTAAATTTCAAAATTGACTTCAGCATTTTTTTGGATGATATCAGGCGGTACTAAGGTAGATGGTATGTACTTCTTTTCTGGAAAGTTGATGAAAACATTGAAGTACCAGTAATGCCTGTTATTTGAGAAGAGGAGAGTGATAACTATGGCTTTGCTTTCCTGCCAGCCTCAGTTATCAGGTAATGGCTCTGTTTCTGGTGCTTGCAGAAGCAGCTGTGATGTGCAGTCTAGTTAAATTCCTCATCTGTGTGACAAATTAATCTCTTTTTAGTACATAGATAAATTGAGTTTTCATGCGTTGTAAGACTAAACAAAGCTTGTTTTTATGTGAAGCAACTTGCACAAGTTTGGGCAAATCTTTCTGAAGACAACAAAATTCAAGTAAAGAAATCTGTGCAAGACTGTATGGTATTTATAGGCTTGACTATTATGGAGTAAATGTCACTATTGTGGATCCTTTGTGCAGAGAACCTGAAAAAACTGCAATTGCAAAGACAATAGTTAGAGGATATCGACAGAGATTTAAACCTAATGTTACAAGAGCATCTGGAAGGAAAGAAGAGCCTGAAAAAGATGCAGGAAATGATAAAATATCCCATCTACAGCCTAAGGGGGAAACTGAGAAGGTATTTAATAAAGTAACATAACTGAAGATAGTAAGCTGCTGGATACAACAGAAATGTTATCTTTTTTTCTTTACTTCTTTTTTTCCTGAGTATGAACAGGAATTAGCCGCTTACTTAACCTGCTTTCAGTCGTACTGTGGTCTTGCTTAGTAACCTCAGCTATGGTCAGAGGTTGTTACACAATCAGTAGATACCAATAGTCTTTCATGTCCTGCAGCACATACAACTTCAGGTGTTTGCTGTAGTTTTTACTGCGCCTGTCTGACTGAGAAATTTATCCTGTAATTGTTTGTGTGTCATAAGCAATCTATTTTGTCTCCTCTTACGAACAGTTACTTGGTCAGTTAGGTGATGCTGTACTTTTTGAATGTAAGACAGTTCATGTCATAATACTCTGTTTTTATTCAGAATAATGGCCAAGGTAATAGATCTGATGATACCAGTGAAGATACTGCAGAAAAAGGTGACAAAGTCCTGGAGTCAATGTCTCAGTAAGTATGAGAAAAATAAGAAGATAAGCACTGCTGTCCTGCAACTTACCATTCTTGTCACTTCTGGTAGTATTTTGTAGTGTGGTATTTATAGAAGTTTTTGAAGAAACTTCTGCACTACAGAAATTGAGGGCAAAATAGGAATCTTCATTAATTTATGAAACATATATTAAGCATTTTCATTTTTAAAGTTGTATTTTTAAATTATTAGTCAGTCATGGTAAATGTAAAAAAGCTGAAAATTTAGTCCTTGAAAAATTAAAACAAGTCTTAGCTACTCACTTTTAATACTAAAATGCATCCATTTAAGTGGTTAAGTATTTAAACAATAGGAGTAAATGTTCTTTAAGTGTAGTTAAGTGTTGGATGTCAAATAAGAGGAAGAAGAAATTTCAATATATGGGCAATGTAATGCACATATTTATTAAAGTGTTGCATTTTTCTTCAGTGAAGTGGCAGCTGTAGTATAAAAGGAATAATATGTTTTATAGAAGAGATTGGAAAAAATAAAAACTGAAAAAAGCCAACCTTCCCCCAAATACTCCCCCACAAAAAAAATTCCCAAAACAGCCTAAACCAAGAACAGAAATAACCTCAAACTTGTCTTTTAAAGGGAGATACTTGAGGAGGATCGATGGAGATAAACTGGGTGTGATAATTTGCCAGAAAAAAAATTTCAGTTACTTCTTTCATTAACCTGCTTTTTGACTTGATGCTCAGTGTAAAAAGTTGTAGAAGAATCTGACCATTCCAGTAATGCACTACCGATACTTTTACATTATTAAGATAAAAAAGTTATTTATTTATTTTCTGAATTCACCAAAGAAAAACTCTGAATATTAACATATTTTTAAACTCTTTATTAAATTAGGTCCATCTGCCTCTAGACTAGATAGGAAAACCAAGAGGTCCATTATGGATCAGAAAAAGGTCTCGCTAGTGTCATATCCTGTCACCAATGGGATGAGGAAAATTGCAGGGCAAACATCACTTTAAGCTCTCAGTCCCTAGTAGATAAACTTCCAATTTTATTCTTTCAGAAAGCTAAGCATTTTAGGTAAGTGTAGTATGTTAGTAACTATTTAAAAGAAAGGAAAAAAGCATCTGTTCTCCAAGTCTCCTCCCACTTTCAGTTGTGTTATGTACTTCAGGGATCATATATGTTTTTCCAGATCTAATGAAACAGCTGGTTTAAAAGAAGATAGCAGACAGATTGTGTTGAATCAAACACCTCTAAAAAGAGGTAGGATGCAGAGACCAAAACCAAATCTAGGAAGAACTCTTGCAAGGCAAAAAGAAGTGATAGATGAAAAAGATCCTGAAGAGGAAACAACAGAAGGTGGAGAAGCAGAAAAAGGTGTCACACCCCATCAAGATGAAAACAATGATCCCTGCCTCAAAAGTGTAAGTTTCTTGAGCAATTGCTTGTGCACGCTGTTTTGTTGAGTCCTTAATAGAAGCCTTGGTAACAAAGGCCTAGGTACATACTCCATAATTTGTAGGGATAGGCTTTGCGTGCTTTATTTATTATTTCAGAATAAAATAAATTTATAGTCATAAAATTTCATCACTTTTGCACTTGGTTTCTGTTTTGCATGGTGTTAGGTTTAAGCGCAGTCAGCAACCAAGTATCAGCTCACTTGCTCACTGCCCTACCAGCAGTACTAGAGACAGAACTGGAAGGGTAAAAACTGGAAAACAGGGGCTGAGATAAACCCCTGAGTGGTGGATAACTCTGAGTAAGATTTAGTAGGGAAAGCAGAAGCTACACTCATGTGCAGAGCATAACCAGAAACTCTTCTACTACTTCCCATGAACTGGCAGGCATTCAGTCACCTCCAGGAGAGCAAGGCTTCATCACACATAATGGTTACTTGGGAAGACAAGAGCCACTTCCCCTACTTTGCATGCTGAGGTGCCTGTCCATACCTCAGAAGGATGTGGAATATCCCCTTGGTCAGTTTGGGTTACCTGTCCTGACTGTGTCCCCTCCCATCCTTCCATGCCCCCTCAGCTTCCTCTCCAGCTTGGCAATATGAAAAGCAGAAAGGCCTTGGCTCCTTGTTAGCCCTGCTCAGCAATAACTAAACATCTCTGTATTATCAACCCTGTGTGCAGCATAAGCTCAAACCACAGCCCCATACTTAACACTGTGAAACAAAGCTAACTCTACCCTATTCAAAACCAGCATACATGGAAATGGAGTATATCTATCTGACTTGGTTGTATTGTGATACCAGATCTGAAAAGAGAATTGCAAAGAAAAAACACCTCAGAAGATTAACCACTTTAAAGAGCAGAATACAGAGAAAGAACTTTTTAGTTTTATAGTAGACACTTTGTCCTAGGTTGACTATATGATGCTTTTATCCCCAATCGTCTCTTTCCGTTTATGCTGAATAGTAAGTTTTGCACCTTTAAGACTTGCTTCAAAGATTGGGGGTGGGGAGAGGAGGCGCGCAGTTTGTTTTCAGACACTGGACTCACTCCTACACATTCCTGCTTCTGGACTGCGTGGTTCTGCAGATGAACAGACGGCAGGACAGGGCTCTCTTTTTTTTTCTTGCTTTTTAGTTAGTTTAGCTAGCTGAGGCAAAGAAGTTCCCTGGACTGTGCTTTTTTTTTCTCTTTTCCCCTTTCTCTGGACCTGTTCACACCTGCTCTGGACTGAACACCCAGCAGAGCACCAGCAGCTCGCATCAGTGGGCTGCGCTGGGCCTGGGCCACGGCATTTCCAGCGCCGGAGGGACTGATAAGGGACTGAGTGAGCTGAACTGGAATCTGGGGAGGGGACTTTCTGGGTTTGTCATCTCCTTTGGAGCAGCAAGGGGTTTTATTGTTTAATATTAAGTTTTCTTGTTTAATAAACAGTTTTTTTCCACTTTTCTCCAAGGAAGTATTTTCTCCTGGACCGGTTGGGGGAGGGGTGGTAGAATCCGATTTCCTAGGGGGGCCCTTTGGGGGTTCTCTCCCAAATTTGCCCTGAACCAGGACACACTTATATTGGTTTGATGACGAGAAGCAAGAGAAATCTTAGTGTTTCTGTAGAAAATATTTAAACTTTCTCCTTTTCCTCCTGCTCTCCTAGAAGAAAATTTGAGTACATATTTCATCTTAACAGAGTGGAATTTTTATTCATTTTAGGTTTTAACAGTTCATGAAGGCACTCAGCCATCCAGTGTGATGTTAGAAGATGTTTCTGCAGATTTTGAGATGAACTCAAATACAAGACAGTGTTTCCAAGAAAAGTCCTCAGAAGCAGAAAGCAATGAAAGTGAAAAGGGATTGTCAGATGTCTCCAAACAGGTTTCAGATTCTAGTACAGGGTAAGGTTATTTCACTTCATTTGAGAGAAGGAATGGTTTGAAGCTATCAGTATCTCTAGGTATTATACCATATTACATTCAACTGTCCCATTACAAACAAGTTTTATATATATAAAGACATATTTAATCAAGACAATACTAAACTTTAACTAACAAAACCCCAAGAGCTTGTAAGCATTAAATTGATATGCTGTTGGATGTTAATTTGATCTTTGGACTATTGGCCTAATTTTCAAAAAAATGCACTTTTCTAATGTTCAGTCCCTGTGATTGTCTTCTCCATGTTGGTCTCCACAGTGCATCCTAGTGTGCTTTTAGATCCTTGAGTACAGGGTCTGGTTTCCTATTCAAGTGCCTCTTAAAAAAAATAGTCAACCACAGGTAAGTGGTAAGTCTTCTAGGTAGTTTTAAACATGATTAGAGGAAGGTATTTGTAAAATCTATGTATTATGGCAAAATGTCTCAACTTGTCTTCCAGGTCTCAAGTGGGAGTGGCAGTTAACTTCTTTGCTTATCTGTTTATAAGATACAGAGGCATTTAGCTATGATCACTGTGTTTTTATTGGATCTTTTTCATGTCACTAATGTTATTGCTCTGAGAGCTGTATACATGGATGCCATATTGTCCCATGCCTTTGATTGTTCTTTTGCTTGTTTTTGCAGGAAATTTCATCCTCAGAAGGAAGAGGAGAAAACTGTTGTATCATCAGCTTCGCTACTGAGGACACGATTCCAGCGACCAAAGCCAAATTTAAGAACAACTAGTAGAAAGGAAGTTCGGGATGTAAACAGTAAAGGTGCATCACAGAAAGATACCAATAAGGAAGAAAGTTTGACACAGTGTGATAGTGAATGTAGCATCCCTCCTGACACAGATGTAAGGCTTCTGTTTTTTTCTTTTAGTTATATGTGAGCTTTTGGTTTTGTGAAATGAAGTACTGATGATTATTAAAAATACAAAGTTAACTTTTTGAAACAATTTTTTAAAAGCTTAAATTTTCTACCTTAAAACTTGTGTACTTTTCACATGATCATATGTGAGAAGAAGATGACTCGCATATGATGGTACAATGAATCTTTTGTTAGGTGTCCAGATGTATTTTTGACCCAAAGTGGCATTATAGAGATGACAGGGAAGAAAGAAAAAGTATTAAGAAAAAGTATTAATCGAAGATGGCACAGATTTCAGGCTTTTTCGTCTTAAAGAAAAAAGTGTGTATTTGTCCTGGAAAGACTGGTAAATAATTAGTGAACAGTTACAGAGGAGTTTGTAGGAGAGTGCAGAAAAACTCTCTGAGTTTTTCAGAGAGTGGTGAGTACCAAACTTCATAGACATCATAAAGTCTCCTTTTGGTTTATTATTACAGCTTTTCTGGTTCTTGTGTTTACATTTTTCAGAAAGCAGGAAAATGTGAAGTCTTAAATGCACTAGAATCCTTGGGAAAGGAGAAGTCACTTTGCTCTCAGGAGGTTTCTGAGAGGCCAAGTTTTAAGTCCCCAAAAACATTTGTAAGATCAGAGGATGGTGAACAGGAATTCTGCCTATCTGAAATTAGCCAAGATGACATTTCTACTACTATTGCAGGGTAAGGGCTTATCTACTTTTGATCCTTGACCATAAGAATGAAAGAATTTTACAAGGAAATCATTGTGCCAGTGGATTGCCATCTGACAAACATAGTCTAATGAAAATACTGCACAAAATTTCCATTCTCAGAGTTTAACACCAGTGATACTGCAATTTCAGTAGCTTCTATGCTAAGCATGACATTAATGAGCATTCACTTTGTAACTGTTTTATCATCTGAAAGACTGGATTCATTTCATGTAAGCAGGAAAATACTAGTTTGCTTATCAGAGAAATCATGTGAAAACTGCTTTGGTTTTATAGCAACAAGTAGTCAGTAAGTTAATACCTTCAGTGAGTTAGTTAATTCTGTTGTTGGAAGTATTTAGAAGACTGGTGCTTCAAAATTTTTGCTGGAACAAATTGTTTGTAATTTAAACTCAGCTGAACTTTTAGTTCACAAGATTTCTTCTCAAAATTCAGTAGTTTTTGTGTGTAATACTAATGGACATGTGGTTTTGTTTGTACTAAGTTTTGGATTATTTTTTCTATCTTAACTTTGCATTGATGACGCAAACAGCGCTCAAGAAGATCATCAATATGCCCCTCATTCGCCTATCCAGCTGGCACAGAACAAGAGGTGCAAGCCAAACTTGGTAAGAACTGTTGGAAAGAAGGAGTTAATAATATCAGAAAATGAGAGCAAGAAAAAGCCTGAAGCAGAGCAAAAAGATGAGTTGGACAATACTGTCATGGTAAGCCTTAATAAGAGTAAGGCTTTGCCTTCAAAGTTGTTTTGAAGTGCATGTTCACTTTTATGAAGGGAAATGAAAACATAGAAGTTGCATTGCCTGAAGCTGAGACAATATATTAAGTAAAAAAAATTCCCAAACCCTGGGAAGTTGAGGTATTGTAGGTATGAAATCAGTGAGGTCTACAACTTGAAGCAGTAATTTTTTTTTTTTTTTTTTTTGCAAATGATCTGCTTTTGATTGAATTGCAGGATAGGAAAAAAATGCATATTTATACAAACTCTAGAATAAAAATGCATAAGAATTACCTTTTTTTCCTCATTTCATCTTTTCTGTTTGGATGAACCAAGTCTGTGTTGAGCAATCTAGTATAATGTCTCAAGTGAGGGCAGAGGACAGCTATTTTTATAAAAAAGGGGTTTTATTGATTTGATAATCTTTAACTGGCTTCACCACTACAATACCTGGTACTCCTCTATTTCATACAAGGAAATGACACTGTGTATCCCACAAACACTTTACTAGGGACTTGTAAAAGATGTGGAAATCCTGGAAAGCCATTTACAGTGTGAGGTGTTCTCTGTAACTGTTTTGTGGGTTGCACATGAATCATGTCATGGATGTAGGGAAATCTGTGTAGACCTGCCTTAGATTTTGAATACAGCTAAATTTTGCAAGAGTGACTGATGTTTTGGAGTGGTTATAGCTGAGCATACGAGAAGTACTTGTGTCCTGCATTCATCTCTCATCTCCCATCAGTGCCACAGTCGGCTCACCCCTAGCTGAGATAGTTCCTTGTGGTTCAGCTTTGGCTGCTTTAGACCTGTTGTCAGTGAACCATGGACATGCATCTGCTCTGTACTGGGCAAATGTGTAGAACCAGGGCAGGTCTGATGTTCCTCTTTACTAATAAAGCTGTCACAGGCCTGAAGTGTTGAAGGATACATTTGCAGGACTTCTTTGTGAAACCAGTGTGGCAAATACAAATGTGAAGCTTATTAGGCCTTCTGGATCTTGAGGCTATGTTATTGTGGCTTGGGTGTGGCTGTGCTGCCCTCTGCAGTGTCCAGTTTTCAAAGGTTTTCCATTTGTTGAAGTATCTTGTTTCCACAGTGCTTCGTGTATTAGGGAATTGATTGAATACTGAATAGACGAGTGTTTCCCATAATGCTTGGGTGCACATAGTATTTCAGAACTTAACTCTGAGTATCCCAGGAGTATGAAGACTTCTGTTCCTTTTTGCATATAAATTGAATTATGACAAAATGGTTCTAGCCTTTATTCCAATTGGGAAAATAACATAGTTTCTATTTCTATATATGAAATATATGTCGGTTTTAGAAGCGTACATACTTCTATTTTAATTCATGCTTCTTTTACTGTATATTAAAGGGTGAAAATGAAGCCGTATTGTGTCAAGCAGATGTATTGAGCAAAGAGGAACCGGAACAGCAAGAGGTGCCTCAGATGCTCTCTATTTCTGAAACCTTATTGTCTGAACAAAGCAGGTGAGGTTTGAGATTAGCAAAATAGCATTTATAAGGCTTTTGTCTATGCATAATGAGACACCTTTGCAAGTGTCAATTCTTCTGTTCCTTTTGTTTTGTCTTTCTACAGTATTTCATTTTCAATGCCCACAAACAGCTTCTTCCAGTGTTTTCAGAGCACAATTTTTTTGGCTGCACTCTTTGTTATTATTTATGTAGTACATACTTGATCTGTATGAGCTCATAGGTCTTCCTGATCAAGATTTTTTATTACTTGGTCTGTATTTGCTTAAGTAGCAATCACACGTGTAAGATATGTAACATATAAATTTTGTAAAATGTCAGAGACTTGACTTTCATTTGTCCATCCATGTGTTTTTCTATTTTACTGCCGCTGTTGTTAAAATAAGATCTTAAGTGTGTGTTAGACTGCTGATACTTTAATGTTGGTGTGGTTAGCAACACGACTTTTTTTTATGTTAAAAATGCCTTGACAAAGACATTTTGTTATTTCTGCTCCAAGGTTAACCATAATTGAGGAATATATTTGAAAATATAATTTTATTAATCTTAAACAAAGCAGTCTCTCAGTCTCTTGTGCAAGTATTAATTCAAAACTTAAGTGCAGAAGTGCTTATTTTCTCTCCCAGCGAAAGTCAAGTGTGAATTTTCTGGTTTTGTTTGTTTGCTTTAAATTCACCAGTACTGAAAAACTTACCTCCCAAGAAGGCAAGCTGAGTGCTCTGAAACGAGGACAACTCATCAGGATTGAGTCTCCAACAGCTAGACCAAACCTAGAAAGAACATACAGCAAAAAAGGATCTCCAGTAGTACAAAAACTCACTGCCCCAGATGAAGAAGAAATGAATCATGAAGAGAATCTTCCAGTGGCAGAAGAATCTGAAAACCTTCTCTTCTCAAAAGTGAGATTCTATTTCTGACTACACTTACTGATTCTTGGGTCTGCACTAGCTTTTTTTAAGGCATCTAAATAAGCTGTTGTAAATGCATTAATTAATTTCAGCCTAGTAAGAATTCCTATTCAGTATTTGCATGCTATTACAGGGTTTTCCAAAATCCTGCTAGTGACATATTGATAAGACATACAAAGACTTCACTTGGATTTTGACATTTCAGTCATATTATACATGAATAGTTACCTGCATGCTGTATTCTATTGCTGGGTTTCTCCTGAACTATTGGTTGCTTCTCATGAAGGACTATATTGGTTTTAGTATCTGTCTTTATTAGCTAAATGCCTTCCTAGAGGAACAAGGAGCAGTGATGGTACCATAAAGTACTTGGAAGTTTTTAAAGGAAGTTTCATGTCAGGTTAGCAACTTGATCATAATTAGCAATATTTTATTTTACAGGTGATATATCTTGTTATAATAATAAATAAAATATTTTTATATACTTTGCTAATATTGTTGGGGATTTTTTTTTTCTCAAATCAAAGGATGACATGGAGGTATTGTTGCTTGTGGGAAATTTGGCTGAGAATGACAATCTAGACATAAATTCAAGAAGCACGACATCAGGAACGCTTTGTTCTTCTAAAAAAGCACCAAATTTTAACAGCAAAAGAGAGCAAGAAGAGTGTCTATATACAGATGCTATAGGAAGCATTCAGGATACCACAGAAAGGTAAAGTTGCCTGTTTTCAAAGTAAAAAATCTTTAATTTTGGTTTCAGCTGGAGTAGAGTTTATTTTCTTCTTATTAGCTGGTACAGTGCTGCATTTTGGATTCAATATGAGAATAACATTGATAACACACTGACATTTTAGTTGTTGTTGAGCAGGGCTTACCCTGAGTTGAGGACTTTTCAGTGTCTCATGGTGTGCCAGTGAGCAGATGCATAAGCAGCTGTGAGGGAGCACAGCCAGACAGCTGGTGGGAGCTGGCCAAAAGGATATTCCATACCATGGAACATCATGCCCACTCCATAAACTGGAGGGACCTGGCCAGGAGATGCTGAACACTTCATGGGGATGGGCTGGGTGTCAGTCAGCAAGCAGTGAGCAGTTGTGCATCACTTGTTTCCGTGTGTTTTATTCCCCTCTGTGTGTCTGCCTCTCCTTTTTATTATTTTATATTTTACTTTGTTATGATTATTAAACTGTTCATATCTAAACCCACAAGGTTTACCTTTTCTGTCCAATTCTCCTCCTCCCTGGAGTTTGGGGACTGACTGACTGACTGCATGGCACTTACTTGTCAACTGTGGTTAAGCTGCGACAGTACTTTAAAAATCTTGTGCATTTGTCCAATTGTTTTTATACAGCACTTGCATCTGAGCTGTACTAATTGTTACCTATGTGCTGTGCAAGTCACTAGGTGGCGTTCTTAAGTAATAGAACAATTTTTAACAGGATTAGGGGGTTTTTTTCAAGGCTGTTTTCCTTTTTAGAAGGTACTTCATGGGTGAGAGTAGAAGCAAGTAACCAAGTCTGAATTTCTCAGTAATAAATTCTTGGGGTGCAGTGCACCGTGAATGTGGACCAAAAACTGAGCAATGCCATTTGCACTTCCTTATAATTGAGAACTGACAAGAAGACAGCAAGCTCACTTTATGTTTCTGTAAGATATATTCTGAGTCTCTTCAATTTTTCTTTCCAGTAGTAGAACTTCCTGTGATGATGCTTTTAATGTATGTGCAGTATGAGCAGATAGTGCCACTTACATGGGACAGCTCTGGGTTATGTTATAAGCTACCTTTTGCTCAGTCTTAACTTACACAGAGCAGTCCCAAATCTATTTTAAAATTTTGCTGTTTTCTGGAATTAACTTCTGGTTTGCATCTGTCCCTAAAACTCTCTAAAATCTCTTTCATAAGTTATGTTGAAATCATGTCCCAGAGTTTTTGTGCTAGCAAGACAAGGGCCTTACTTGACAAACTTCTTGTCTTCTATGATGGTGGAAGGTTTCACAGACTCGCAGAATGGTTGAGGGTGGAAGGGTCTGCTAGAAGTCTTCTGGTTGCCCAATAGTGTGTCCAGACAGCTTCTCAATCTTGGCAAGGATAGAGACTCCACTGTCTCTCTGGGCAGCCTGTGCCAGGCCAGTGCTTGGTAACCCTCACAACGAAATAGGATTTCCTGGTGCTCGGAAGGAACCTCCTGTCTTGCACTCTTTGCCCTTTGTCTCTTGTCCTGTCACTGGGCACCCCTGGAAAGAGCCTGGCTCTGTCCTGTTTGCACCCTCCCCTTCAAGAGGGATCTCTTCAGATCCCTCAGAGAAGGCTCTCCCTGAACCTTCTCTCCAGGTTGAACAGTTCCTGCTCCTTCAGCTTTTTGTCATAGGAGAGATGCTTCCAGCCCTTTACCATTGGTGTGACCCTTTGAGGGGCCATCTCCAGCGCATCCAGGTCTCTCCTGCCAGAGAGCCCAGAACCGGTCAGTCCTCCAGGTGTGGCTTCATCAGTGCTGGACAAGGGGCAAGGATCCCCTCCCCTGGCCTGCTGGCAACACTTGTCCTGCTGCAGCCCAGGCCATCGTTAACTGTTTGTGCAGCCGCAGAACTTTCCTGGTTCATGTTCAACTTGGAGACCACCAGGACAGCCAGGTTCTTTTCTGCAAAGCTGCTTTCCATCTGGGTGGCTTGCAGCATGCACTGGGGCCTTGGGTTGCTCTTGCCCTGGTGCAGGACTTTGCATCTCCCCATGCTGAACTTCCTGAGGTTTCCGTAGCCCACTTCTCCAGCCTCTCCAGGTCCCTCTGGAGGCCAGTATAACCTTTGGCTGTCTGTGTCCTTGGGAAGCAGTTCTTCTAGATTTGCCTAATCTGTAAACTTGCTGAGGTTACACTCTGCTCCATCATCCAGATTATT
Source organism: Haemorhous mexicanus (assembly GCF_027477595.1). Classification (NCBI taxonomy): domain Eukaryota; kingdom Metazoa; phylum Chordata; class Aves; order Passeriformes; family Fringillidae; genus Haemorhous; species Haemorhous mexicanus. The sequence continues at coordinate 42,291,973 of NC_082381.1, read as the reverse complement.
TTGTAGAGATACTGGACAGGAGTCGAAACACTATTAACCCATGGGCACAGTGTTGGTTGTTGGTCTCCAACTGGACTTTGTGTCACTGATGACAAACCTCAGAACCTGACTGCTCAATCAGTTTTTAATGTACTTTCAGTCTGTACTTCATGAGCTCACTTAGCATGTTAGAAGAGACACTGTTCAGCAGTATTAACAAGTCTTATTTGCGTCCAGGCAGACACTATTTACTCCTCTCCTTCATTTATTGAGCCAGTCATTTCATTGAAAAATGTTATCAAGTTGATTAAGTATAACTTCCCCGTTACTAATCCATGCTGACTACTTCAAGTTAGGTTGTTTTTCATATATCTGGAAGTAGTTTCCAGATTTAGTTGTTCCATCGCTTTCTCATGGACTGAGAGGAGGCTGACTAAATTGTATTCTTCTGGGTTACTCTTAGTCCCTTTTTCTCAAGCCATGAGTGTAGAAGGCCACGATTTCTATCTTACCGATCTGAACTTGTTTGAATAGATGTAAGAATTGTATCCTTTTTGAAAGCAATAGAACCTTGAGCACTGGAATTAGTGAATGTAGTGATCCTACGGCTGCTTAATTTTGGAGATCTGTGTTGGTATAGCTGACATTTCCAGTCTATCTGACTTAATGTTCTTTTCTTTCCTAAAACTAGTCAGGAAGGTCCACTGCTGCAGATGAATTATCTCCCTTATGCAGTGGTTATTTTGTTCTTTTATGTTTTGTTTTTTACATGTAGCCAGCTAAGCAAATAAAAATTAAAAAAAAATCTTCATTTCTAGCTAGAAGTACTAAATATCTGATAGTAAGCCAAGCTTATAGAGTGTACTTTGTAGTTCTTCAGAAGTAAAAGTTGAAAAATATTTTTGTAGGTCCAATGATAAATTATGTTCTGGAGAAGAAAGTGAGCAGAGAGGAAGGGAACCTCATTGTAACCTGAGGCCAGACCTAATGAGACTTACTAAGAAAAGAGATTATCCTGAAGAGTGTGAAAACAGAGAAGAGGACAATACTGAGAGAAATGAAGAAGAGCTTTTGGTGTTGTTGAAAACAGGTGTATCAGGGGTAAGTGCTGATCATGTATTTTGAGCCAGTTATACCTCAGTCCTTTTGCCCAAGTTCTTAGAAAGATAGGTGGCACAGAAATCCAGTATGTGGCTGGAAAATGTTAATGTGACTATTTGATTTTTTTTTAAAATTCACCATTTTAAACTATGCTGAATAAATGGAATTAGAATTTAAAACCTGTGGAAATACCTAATATACACTGTTGTCTTAAGTTTGATGATTTATATGATCAGAAATTTGCATTATGATAAAAATGTGCTAATGCTGTTTAAAAATAATTTACTGTTGGTTATTCATTGAACAATGGAAATTAAGACAATTACCTAATTTCAGATACTACCTAAAATCTGTGTTAGTATACTTAGAAATTAAAATGAGTGTGAACAAAGTTCAGATCTTCTTGAATTTGCTCAGCAGGCCTAATTTAGCCCAGACTAGTTCCATCTCTAATTCTGTGATAACTGGGTCAAGTTTATCTGGTGTTCCCTGGTTTTAATATGGATGACTGAAACTTCTAGTTAACATATTTTTTTAGCCAAGTATTCCTAGTTGACAGAACTGTGGTTGCTGAAATATGTTGAATAATATTTAAATGCTTTTATATAAAGTATGATAGTTTTTTTCTTCCTACCTTGTTCCCAAGGCAGGAAAAAAAAATTGTTCCTGCAAATTGTTCTTTAAATTAATAGTTAATTTTAGAAAATTATTATCTTTCCAACTTCTAAAGTGTGGTTGCTCTTGATAAATTGAGCATGGTATTGGTCTATTAACTGCCAGTAGCACTGTGAATTCAAGTATCATAGATAACACCAGTTAATGGCACCTCTGCTATAGAACCCAAAATTAAAGGCAATCGGGAATAATATCCTAAGTTACCAGAGATGACAGCTGGGCACGTTCTCAAGATCCTCAAACTAAGTTCTTTAAGTCACCAAAACCAGTTACAAATGTTTGGCACTTAATATGGCAATAATCATCTCCTCTGTTCAGGAAAACTCCAGTAGTACAGTGGAATCTGGATCCTTCTCAGAAGCTACAAGGAAACACAGTTTTGCAGAGAATGTTGAAGAAACATCTTTGAGAGATGTTCTCAGTAAGAGAATCAGGCAGGACATTACACTCCAGTCTCTGGGGATATCATCAGAGAGTGAGACACACATAGATCAAGATCATGATTCTCAGCTTTCTACCTCACAGGAAAAGCGTTCAAGCAATCTCACAAGGTAAAACAACTGTTTTGCTTTATAAACCAAACTCAGTTGATTGATAATTATTTGCCATAGATCTGCCATGTGTAATGTGAGTGCATGCAACATGTCAGTTTTTGTCTCTTCCATCTGAACTTAGCAGATGTGTACAGATACTCCTTTGTCTCTTACTCTGCCTATATTCTCATAAAATGAACACAGCCAGCACTCTCACCAATCTATCCTGTGGTTTCAACAGAAATTCCTGATTTTATAGGGGAGGACATGAGAATATCCATTTTTGGGGACACAGATTGTGGGATTAACCTAAAGAGAAGCTTTGTGCTAGTAGTTTCCTCTGCTACCATTTGTTTCCATTCTCTACCACTTTACCCAGGAGGATGTTCTGGGGGGGAAAGTTTGTCATTGCTTTTGGTACTCAGAGTGGTTGTGCCCATGATTTTGAAGGAGGAAACTGTAGGTAACTGATTATTGAAGAAAATACTGTCTGAGAAACCAAAGCAGATAAATAGTTATCACCTAACAGTTTCAGTTTGTAAACAATAGTCTGATCAATTAAAGTGTCATAGTTTGGGGCTTCTAGTATAGCTTTAGCAAAAGACAACTGGAAGTGTTCCTGTGACTTAAAAAGCATGTGACTTCCACATCTTATCAAAATTAAAATGATTTCATACTTTTCTAATCAAAGAATTGTGTATCTTGCAAGTTTAATTGTGAACATTTCTAGCATTTTGAAACCGCTTAATACATACTTGCAGTAAGTACCTTCTGTACACAGGAAGAAATTAAATTTCTGATTAAATGCTTATTTGTCACTATAAAGTTAAGAAGTAAATAGTTTGCATTGTTAGTCACAATGATAACTTTTTTTTTAATTGAGTGTATTTTGATTTGTAGTAGCCCTCTGTTTGGAAGGTCTTGGATTTCATTGTCTTTGTTCTGTACTTTAGAAGGCAGTTCAGGAGATCATCAAAACAGACAGCACTGCCAGAACATGTGGTAGAGCCAAAAACTGCTACTTCTTCTGCCTCTGAGTGTGAGAATGATTGCAGTGAGAAGGGGAGTCAAAGGCAAGAAGCTAAACCGAGTGTTACCAGAGACAAAAGTTTGAAAACTACACAGAGAAGAAAATCTGGGAAGGAACCCAGAAGTTCAAAGATAACCTTTGTCACCCTCCGGGCTTCTCAAGAGGAGGAGGAGGAGGAGGATGAGGAGGCCGATGAATTTGAGCTTGATGATGAAGATGAATGCTTTGCATCAGAGGAAGTAAACAAGGCTCCAGTGTTTGTTCCTATAGGTCTTCGATCTCCAAAACCAATTCCTATGCAGATACAGGAAACTGTGGAGGAGGTATTGTGTAGCTAGGTTCTGCATATGTAATTTTGTTCTGATTGTTTAAAAAGATTTTATTCTAATTGTATCTCTGGGTATTTGGGTTTTATCCAAGTTCAAGTTAAGGATGGTTTTGAGAGTAGCAGGGATGTTACTTGGCACACACACATGGCTTTGAACTTAATACTGCATCAGCCTAAAGTCCAGTTATGTAATTATATTTACAAACTGTATATAGGTCTGCAGGGAACTCGCCAGTCTGTTTATTGGGATTGAATATAGGCCTAGACTCGATGCTCGTCCATGTGTTTTGAGGCCCAAGATGGATCAAATGGAGCACTTCAGTTTCGTATTTGAATGTTAGGAAATGAGGGTATAAGGAAAATGTTTCTGTATGTCATGTCCCCCTTGCCAAGAAGCTTTTAACTGTCAGGTACAGGTAGGCTGACCTGACCAGCAGCCAGACACACACATCTGCTTGCTTACTCCCTTTTCCCGTGGGACGAGGAGATATTAGGAGGGCAAGAAGATTTCTCTATTGATGTAAAGACAGTTACATACGTGAAGGAAAAGCTGCATGTAAATGAAAAACAAAATAAGGAATTTGTTTGCTGCTTTCCATTGTCACGTTAGTTCCTGAAAATCAGGGCCTCAGTCTATGTAAGTTCCTGTAATCAGGGCCTCTTCTATTTGGAAGACAAATGCCCTAACCACTAATGGCTTCCTCTTCTCCCTCCTTTCCCTGAGCTTTTAGTGGTGAGCGTGTCATGAAATGATACAGAATTCCCTTTTGATCAGCTTGGGTCAGCTGTGCTAGCTGTGTGCTCTCTTGACCTCTTGCTTACCCCTGGCCTCCTTGCTGGGTAAAATATTAGGAAAAAAGCATTGAATTGTGCAGGAATAGCAAAACACTGGTGTGTTACCAACTGTGTTGTAGTTAAAAATCCAAAAGACAGCATTATGCGGACTGGTATGAAGAAAATTAACTTCATCCCAGTCATGGCCAGTACAATCTTCATCCTTTATTTCATACCATTTGTATCATGCTTAGGTCTTACACCATCCAGTAGAAGACATTTTTCTATTATTTTCCCTGTCACTGCTTGGCATTCACTTCAGTGCTTTTTGCTTTCTAGTGCTTTTTTTCATACCACTACTTCTAGTCCTCTTCCTCTCTTTGCCCATTGAAATTCTGCTTTTTATTGTCTCCTGAATGAATCACACTGTTTCTTTCTCCAGGTGAAACAGCAGAATGATTTAAAACTCAGTCAAAACCGGAAGGGATTTCTAGAATGATAATTGGTAGTAAAGTTGCTGTATAGAAACTTTCCCTGAATCCTTGATTTCAGAGATGTGGAGTATATATAATGTGCAGGGATTACAATCAAGTTGCCTAGTTTAACACTTAGGAGACATGAGTACTAGTGAGAAACGTGGTTAGATAGCCAAGGACCTTGCTGTTGTAAAATTTAAATAGGTCAGTTGAAAGTCTGTAAAGTGCAAGCCTTTGAGAGCAACCCAGATTGAGCAGTGTTTTCTGTAAGAACTTCCCTGGAAATAGCATAAACTTTATGTCAAACATTTCTGAAAATGTCAAATGTTTGAAATTCTCAGAAAATACATTGCTGAGGAAGAAAAAAAAAATGGGTGAAATGGTGAGTGGGTATGTTTCTATGTGTCTGCATATTGATTCCCTATCTTGCTTTGGAAATAAGTCTATACTGTTTTTCCCACCTGAAGACTTAAAAAGCAGAAAAAGAGTAAAAACTAAGAAAACCCATTTGAGGTAAACAGTTGCTATAAAAGATCTCAGCTGCATAACTTAGTTCAGTGGAGAAGTGAATGACTAGAAACAAGGCCTTAGGTTCTCTGATGCTTCCACTTAGCTGCAGGTAGCAGTACCTGTTCTGCCTTCTGTTCATTCCACTGCTTCCTTCTCAAATCAGAAGGTATGATTTTTGCAAAGCCTTTCTCTAGGTATTGAACATCTGTTAAATGTGAGGTTTAAAAAATTTGCATTTGACAGATTTTCTTTTGCATCTGATGAACTGAAATATTTGTAAAATTACATTTACAGCTGGAAATATCTGTGAATATCCCAGATGTGCAGGTGGCTACTGATGCTGAAAGTCTTACTTGTGCTTCTATCCAACCAGTAGTACAGAGGGAAGACGAAAGCATCTCAACAGCTGTAAGAATGTCTTTTGTTTGTTTCATTGGTCATACAAAGCTATTTCAGCAGTCTCTTGTTGCTGTGTCTGAATGTGACTGTGTAGCTTATTAGACTGGTACCTGTCCCACACAGATGTGAGGCACACCTGTGGGAAAACTCTGTTAGTAAATATTGTTAGCCTCAAAACCAGGGTAATTTGTGGGCGCATAATTTACATGTAAGCATTAAATAAAAATTATGGGGTCAATTTATATGGAACTTTGATATTGTTTTTCTTTGTATTTAAGGAAACAATCATACATGAAAATCCAGATGTGGACAAAGGTAGATATGAAACAATCTTGCTTATGTATTTCCTGTTAATTTGCTACTGATATACACATTTCCCACTTTCTTAAAATATGTTTCCAAAGGTGCCACCATCTTGGCTGATAGGCTCAGCTGTGTCCTGCAGTGGGTCAGCTGGAACTGGCTGTGTCCAGGGCAGGCCCCTGCTGCAAACACCTTGCCACCTGTATTCAATACACCCTTAAAGGCAGGCATGTTACTGCTCAGTGTTTTAACAGAAGTTTGAATTTGCTGGATGAGAATGGCTGCTTTGATTCATAAATAAGGTCAATTAAAAAAATACATACTTCACTGTATTGGTGGTAGTGTCAGATTTTGAATATGGGCAAGTGGATTTCTGGTTAATGTGGTTGTGACTTTTAATGTGTGTGAACAACTTCACAGGAATTAACGATGGAAGCACTGAAGCTGCTATGACTTTACTTGCAATGGGTGATCCAAATTTCCAGTTAAAAACAAGCATTGAAGGTATGATCTGATTTATGGGACAAAGCCTTGCTCTTGTGCTTTCTGGGTCCACCTAAGGAGGGATGGAGCAGTGGCTGCAAAGCTCTTCCACATGCTGCTGCATAGCAGGAGGTCAAGAGTCTTTTATGCTTTTAGTCCTGTTGCATTGTAGCACATAGTGAGTCCAGCGAATGCAGGTTGGCTGGAAAGAGGCAGGCACCCTACTGAATACTGCCAACTGTATCACTGCTAGAAAATTGTTTCTGTGACCTGTTTTAGGAAGCACATATTTAAATTGATCTGGGCACATTAACTGGACAAAAGGGATCAAGCTTAAATGACTGTAACTTTCAGTGTTCTTTTCAGACCTTTAATGTAAAGCATAGTCTTTACATTCTAACTAGCTACAACCTGAAATTACGTGGGTTTGTTATAGATTTGATGTAGCATTTATTATCTGCTTTCATTTGCTGAGTGTTAGTTATTGTGTTCTTACTACAGAAATGTACCCTTAGGACTGTGTTTATCTGTGATTTGAATCTGTGTCTTTGGAGAATACAAACTTTGTTAAATGAGGCTTGAACTTTATATACATGCCAAACCTCAGTGTTTTAAATGAAATTTTCCCATTCTGTTTATTGTTATAACCAGAACAGACACATATGTTACCTGCTCAAGATGACTTGGACATGGCTCATAGCCTTGTAATTCACGCTTACTCCAAAGAAAATAGAACTTATAGTCAGTATTCGCTTGCTTCAGACACTTCTGTCAAGGAATTGCTGCCTTCTGAGGATGGAAACAACATCAATGTAGAGTATCAAATCACTGGCACAAGAATAGGTGTAGAAGAATATTCAGAGATGGATGCTACTGATACCAGGTTAAATTATTACTTCATTTTCTTTAGTGAGAGAGATCCTCTGGCACTATTTACTTTTGCTAGGTTCTTTCTGGCATTTTTATCAATTTGCAAGCAGTCTTGCTTAAGTAAAGGTTTCTCAGTTTATGTAATTTAGTATGTAATCTGCAAAAACTCCTCTCATCTCTTTCTTACTACTTTCATGAAGTGTTTGTATGTAATTTTGGGTTTCTACAACTCTTTTTTCTCTCATGAAATTAGGTTTACCCAGGGAAGAGGGGAAGAAAAAAATATGCTAACTAATGATGTACTAGATCACTCTTAATTATCAAGCTCTTTCATGCAAAGTTCTGTACAGCTAATCAGACCAAGGCAAATTGCTTAAGTGTCACTGCTGCTGTGGGGTTGTAGATCAAAGATTTAGAGCAAAGGGATGCCAGGAACTCAGATGATCTTCCATCATTATGGTTTTAGTGAATGATCATTAATAATTTTTGCATTTGTGAATTACAAGACAGTTTAGTGGGACACTTCCCCAGAGAAATGTCTGCTGGTGATCATGTATTTATTATTTGAAAGAGTATTTAACTTGTTGACTGCTTGAACAAAGTATAAGATTATGCTCTTCGAAAAATCTTAATCCAAGATAATTTATTTTGCATCCAGTTTAATTATATTATTAAACCAGAATTTACTACTGTGTCTTATGTATTAGATTTCTGATCTTCTCCTGTTATTTAAACATTTCAATTTGCATTTTTTTAAATTCCTTTACATTAGAAACATACTAGTTTGCAGTATATCTGTCTGTTTCAAGTCGCAGATGATTTTTTTTTTTTTTTTTTTTATCCTGCCAGGTAATTTTCTGTCTTCTCTGCCAGTTGCAGCCTGCATTTCAGGTCTTCATTGTCTGATCTATCCCATATCTCTTATATCTTCTCTTCACTAACTGTCAAAAATCAGGGATTCTATTGATGACATCTTTCCTTTTACTTGTAGTGGTAGCTCTTTGCCTATGGTGAATAGTATGAGACTGACAGGAGGTGATCACCTGGAGCCTGAGCCAACCTCTGCAATATGGAGGTCCAATGAAAACATAATTCAGGAGATACTTAATGCAAATGTACTTGTGGAACAACCGGAGCAAATTCAAACTGGTAAGCCTTTCTTATCCTAGGGCTCTGAAAATGGTATTCACATCTGTTCATGAAATGAAGCAAAGCTGAAAGTCTTCACTTTCCATTCATGTTCACAGATGAAACATTGCCATTGTAACATAGGGTACCCATTTGTGATATTGTTTTATACTTGAGAATACCTTTCAGTATGAAATTAAATGAAATTTAAATAGCAGTTTTTTTCTGCAGGTATTAAAATACCTGGAAGACACTTAAATTACTGGACTGACAATTACAGAAATACAGTCAAATACAGTGTACTTTTTTCTATTATTACTGTATTTTCCTTTCATTAAAAGTAGAAGAGGAGATAGAACTGGCTTTCTGTTCTTAAAGCAGTTGCAAAAAAGGTAGTCTTCAAACTCTTAATTGTCTTCATGCCACTGGCAAAATAGGAAAGGCAAGATATGTGTGTGTAAGACACAAGTATTCATGTGCACATTCATGTATATGTGTCTGCATAAACATACTACAAAACTTTAATTTATACAAGATTATATATAAAAAGTTTTTTTTATATATATATATATATATATATATACACACACACACATACACACACACAGGCTGAAAATACAGTATTTTAATTTTTATTCTTATAAAACTTAGATCATGCAACTCTGAGGGGTAATGCAGAAATGCAGAAGGTGGAACCAGAACCAATCAGACAAGGTGCAGATGATTCTTCAGTTCTTCATTACTTTGCATCTGGAAGTATGGAACTTACCAAGCAAGTAGACCAAACTGAAGGGTAAGAAGATTCCTCATTTAATACTGACTTTATTCCTACTGTCTCTTAAAATATGGAGCTGAAGTTCAGGTTTAGTATGCGACTGTAATGGAAAAAGTGTGCTGTAATGGAAAACACTGTGTATGTGTTTATACAGATAGTGTACAGTTTAGACTTCAGGTTTTTCCTCCCTTTCATGTCGTGCTACAGCTTTTGGAGATAGAACATTAACTTCTGTTTGCTATTTGAGAACTTAGTAATTACCTTGCTGCTTAACTATCTTTCATGAAACTGCAAGGAAATGTTAATGAGTTGATTAATTTAGAAATGTTAAAGACCTTATAAGGCTTCCAGCTTGGTCGAACTTTCAGTATTACTGAAGTTAGAGGGGCCTTTCTGTGAAATTCTTTATGTAGATTTGTTCAAATATGATGCATTCTGTTTAGTACAATGATGTAGTCTTTAAAGAGGCACTTTGTTTCCCTTTAATTACATATTATTCCTGTTAAATACATTGTAACACAGAATTTAGCATTTGCACAGGGTATCTTCATCTGGTTTCAAATTAACTAGATATATATACCTTGCAGAATAGAAAAGCAGATAAGAGATGCTTGTGGAAATTCAGGAGATTTAAGACATCTAACTGCATCACCAAAACCTGAAAAATCACACCTTGGACTAGAAGATTGTCCAAATCCAAGTTCTGTGGATGAACTGTCTGAGCAGAATCCTTGTCCTCTTGAGCACCATATATGTACAGTCAACTTTACTCAGGTAAAGAACAAGAACTTAATTACAGTCCAGAAGTGCCCAGATTTTGAAATTCTGTAAAGAAAGAGGTTTTCAGTGCAAATATACTCAACAGTTCTAAACACCTGGTACTTCAGCTGGTAAATGAAACTTGCTTTTTTGCAGGGGCATATCCAAACAATCTTTCAGACGAACTTAATCTTTGCAAACTCTTAGAATGTTTCAGTAGTAAGTAATGCACATTAGCAAAATTGGGAGAATTTTTTAAGAAGTCTTGATAGAAGAAGTTACCTAGTATTCTTGTATCCATTCAGTGTGACCTCTTACTGTTATATTTGTTTACATTAAAATGAAGTTAAAATGCTACTTGTTGGATGGAGCAATACAAACTGCGTTCTTTGTTATGCTCTTTCTCATTTATTAAACAATTAAGAGCTTTACATGCATGTTATTATATGACATACACAAATTTTGCATATTTTTACATACATCTATATCATTTATATCATCCTCATGGATATTGTCACAGATAAACAATGTCTTTCACATCCATTTCTTTGCAGTGGCTTGTGTGTCTGTGTTCTAGTATAAATGAGAGATACCTTATTTTTGTCATGAGAGAAAGGTTCATTTGCAATTCTCCAGGATTTCTAGTGTTGTCTGAGATCAGTGAGCATGTAGTTTCATTGGAAAAGCTGATGCATAGAAGCTTGTTTCCCGAGTGCAGCAAGTTGCTGTGTCAAGGCTGATTTCATATTAGGTCAATGTGCAAGAGTGATGTTGCTCTTACAGGCCTGGCAGAGAGAGTATGAGAAAAGGCAGCTTGCAGTAGAGCTGGTTCAATCAGCTGGTTCAATTAATTCCTGGTTTTAGTAAAGGGACAGGCTGTAGAAGAGGAGGGATAGATGAGCTGTAGAGCTTTGTTTTTTTATTTGGCACTCAGTGGTTTGTTAAGGGTTGTAGGAATCTGCTTTCTTAGTGCCACTGAACAATTTATTGTGTGAGTCATGTCTGACAGAATTGTGCCGTAGGAAGTATAAATTTCTTTAGACAAACTATCAATTCAGACAACAAGCTGCATATAAACTTTATATTTCCCCAGTGTTTCTTGTCCTTGTTAGGCTAATACTCTTCAGCCTAGAACAGCTAGAAGTGAAAACTGACAAATGAAATAATGACGATGTGATTGGATTTTTTGGATCTTCAGCATTTGACATGCTTTGTTTCTTCCTGTTTCCTAGAGTAATTTTTCAGATTTATTAATTTCAACTGTGTTGTTTCTAGAATGAAGCTTGTACTCAGGATGCTCAACAGCATTGCATATGCAGCACAGAAGAAACTTCAGGTATAATATGCTAATATTCAAAGTTAGCAAAAGCCCACATTTGTTTATCTTGCACTTAGTAAAAGATGAATTAAAACCCTAAAATTTTCATTTTAAAATAATTAAAATTTTCATTGACATGATTAATCAATCTATTCCATTTACACAAATAATGATCCACAGCATAAGGACATTCCCCTCCCTAGCCACTTGTCATTTCATTTCATTAATAGAAACTAGACTTGAGAACTCTTTGAATAGCCCTTACGTTTAAGTATCAGTGGAAGGAAAACTTGCTCTCTTTGCCCTATTAAGAGCTCCTGCTGCTTACCTTGTGGTAGGTACAGTATATAGTTTTTAGAGTACTTTATGCACCTCTGACTCACCCAATAAAAACTAAACTAGACAGAGGGCGAGAAACTCTGTAGTTTTCCACTGGCTTCATGAGCTATAGTTGCTCATGAAGTTATCAAGTGAATGCTGTTGTCAGAGTTCTGTGAGTAGGAGGGCTGTACTGTGCAAGTGTGAAGCAGAGGGAAAGAAGAAGAGGGGACGTGTAAAACAATCAAACTTCCTTCTTTAGCTGTACTGTGTCAACAGATTAATGCCTAACTGATCAAGTATGATGAAAGTTTGGAGGTGATGTCTGCTGTTCCCTAGAACAAATTGAAATGGTTGGTTTGGGAACACTACTTGTCTAACATAGGGGATAGTCACAGTGACAGAAGCCCAGAATACTTACTTTACGTGGAAACTGCAGTCCAAAGCTGTAACTCATGAGCTTCTGCAAAAGATCGGGCTAATACTTCTTAGACATCTGTTGCTATGCTCTATTATTGCAAGAATCTTGGGGTGAAGCATCTCAAACCATGTTTAATTAGATGAAGAATCCATGCAAGCTGAGGCTGGAATAACAGCTTTACCTCATTGAGAGCTGTCTTAAATAATGGAGTACCATTACTGTTTTCCAGCTTTTGAAAACTTTACAAGTGTTTGTTCCTTAAATTCTAACAGATGGCAGGTAGCAGCTATCTCTTAATATCTGCTTATTGATTGAATTATCTCTATTTTTCATCTATTAAATTCAAGACTATGCTTCTCAGGTCTTGTTCTGCTAGTCTGCAGTGAGGGAAGTAATCCTGCGCTTCCCTTCAAAATAGTAGACATCTGCCATTTAAAGAAGTAACTCTTAATACCTGAGAGTTGCAATTAAAGACAGAGGGCCACTTGACCACCATGGCATAAGTTTAATTAAACTTCAAATTGCTCTTTAATGCTAGAACACCCTTTTAAAATCTTCATCATTACTATGCATTTTTAATATTCCTCATTCTAAATGGTAATCAGGATTCTTCTGCAGTGAATAAGCACCAGGAGATGATGATGTGTATCTCATCTGGGAAGTCAGGAAGCCTATTGTCTCAAGAATATGTCCAGTACCTTTTTCCATGGAGAAATAAATGCCTAAAATTTCAGTACTGTGTAGGGAGGACATGAAGAGAACAGCATAATTTCATATTTGATTAATAGGGGTTTTTTGTTATTTCTTTCCCTGAAAAAATTATAGTAGTGAATGATGATCATAGATGTCCAGAGGAAGAACAGACATTCATTTTAACATTGGTGGAAATCCCAGCTGGCTCAAAAGAGTTTGATGCATCTGCTATGGTGGAACAAATTCCAGAACCAGTACTACCAGCCCCAATACTTATCAGCCCAATAAATGCAAGTGAAACCACTGTGACTGAAGTGGAGAGGTAAATGCTTTATTTTTTTATCAAAGTGAAATAGTTTTTGTGTAACTTGATTGTTCTCTGACTGTGTAGTACAGATTAGAACTTCTAAAAAAAAGAAATGCAAGAGGAAGTAATTTTGATGGATGGCTAGAGAATTAAGAAAGTAAAAAGGGCTCTAATTCAATTTGAGGAAGATTCTATTGGTGTTTTAAATTTACTGTTTTAGTTAGCTGAGATTTTAGTGTCATCTTATTTCTGATTTACCCTTTAGAGTAGATCTTCCAGCTTTAACTTTACTTTGCCTTATGGATACTTACCATGCAAAGCAACTGAAATGAAAAAATCTAAGCATGTTTGCATTTTACAGTACTTTAACAGTTTTGTAGAGCAGCTGTTTATTAATTGCTCATCCAGATTTTTCATTTAGATGGTTTTCTGGAAAACATGATAAACAGTAGATGTAAATTCTTATTGTCTTGAATTTGCTGTTTAAAAGGCAGACAAGATGAAAACACAAATTAATTAATTACTCCAAAGAATAATAGCTGATTTGTCTACTGCAATCCAAAAGGGTTTGAATTTCTTCTACAAAGAGTACCTCTGAATGCAATCTAACAAAATTTTAATGTCAATGTTACAGTTGAATTAAATCTGTTAGTCCATTTGGGAGAGAAAAAAAAAAAGTAAAAAGAAATTCCATTAATGAAAAGAAATTTCCATTATGAAAAATGGAATTGTTGCAAAGTACTAAAAAACCCGCAAACCCTAATACTCTACTAATGAAAGTCCTCAGATTATAACAAGAGTGTGATGCAATTCCACATAATTGTGGAAAATCTTGCCCTGTGATATCAGATACTAGTATCATTCCTTTATTGAAAAGATAGGTCTTTGAATGAATGCTGGCTGCACAGTGTAATAATTCTAACTCCAGTGGAACTACTTATGATAAACAAAATTGCTGACAGGCTGAATTAGAGTACGTGTTCTGTCTTGCTGTTCCTGTATAGCTTTACCATATTTTCCTAGTCTCTGCTGCTTCTCTGTATGTCTTATATATGTCTGTATGTCTTTGAGACCATACAGCATGTGGGGGTTCACCTGTGCAGATAAATAATACTGTATTTTAGCATTTTTCTAGGGCAGGTAATAAGTTGCCATATTTTTGCATTGTATGAAAAGAACAAGTGGAGTTCAAATAGATCAGCTAAACTAAATTCCATATGACTACAGAAACTAACTCCAGATAACACAACAAATTGTTTCTTGGTAGTACCTTTGAAGTTAACATTGACATTAAGCAAGAGAGAGTATCACCAGAGATTTGTGTGTACTTTCCATACAGAAACCTTATACAAAGTAAATTTTGGCTTCTTGTACTGCCACAATAATGACTTTATATATATGAACAGTATTGGATCCTTGACAACTGCAGCTGGTAAGGTTGCTGGACCTTTAAACAGCAGTATGGAAGCCAAACAACTAGAGAGCGCAGTAGACCCTGTTCCAAAGTTGCAGACAGCTCAAAAACGGTTGGCTGCTGAGCTTGAAGAGAATGATTTTCCTCCTTCCAAGAAAACTCCATCTACTGTTGCAGTGGAAAATAACCTGGAAACCACTTACAAGGTGAGATCATAATTTTGTGAGTTTTCATCCATGGGGTAGATGCATAACACATAATAGAGCATTTTAATTATGTTTATTTTTTAATGGTGTTTCTTGCTTAAATATGTACTATATATGCCTATACAACTGAAAAGGAAAATCAACACTTATAGATTGCTTTTACTTTTTAAATCTCCAACAGGTTTTGGGTGTTTATTTATTATCAGGGTTTTTTGAGAATCTGTAGGCTCTCAGGTGGTTTTGAATTAGACTTCCTAGTAGACAGACTGGTAATATGTCTTACTTGGTTCATTCTACATCACCCTTATGACAATGGCATTGCAGGAGAGGAAACTCTGGAGGTATATTGGGTGACTGGCAGGATGTCTAGGTACACTGAATGATGTTTTGAATCTGCATTATGTCTGTTACATGAAGAAGCTGTTAGATAGATATGTTCCTATTGATTCTTAACATAGCAGATACTGGTTTAAAAGAGCAAACTGCCAGTGAAAACAAGCCACCATCTTTCCAGCATCCTTCTGTGCTTTTTTACAATATGACCAAGCTAACGGCAGCAACTACCATTAATCTTTGTAAGTGGGCTAAGATTGTATAGTGTACCTTGGTGTAGGAATGGGTGGTCATTCCCCAGATGATTCAGAGAGCTTTTCTAGGACGGGATGGATAACAATCTTCTTCCTTCTTTGATCTCTTATCTCAATATCCTTGTCTTGAGTAATTTGTCATAAGAACACCTTGAAAAGCCTCTTAGGAAATGAGTTAAGTGATGATTTATGCTGCACTGTCTTCTCTATCAGTCCTTCTCTTAGAACTGTGCATGTGTGATATGAGTTTATCAACTTCATTGTCTCTTCTGTATTAAGAGCAATAAAAAAAAAAATCTCTTTTTTTTTTCTTTTTTAAATACAGGGTTCTTCAAGTAAATCCACAGATGTGCCAGTGGTAACTTCTGGTATGTACATGTAAACTTGTAAACCGAAGTATAATGAATGTAAACACATCACAACTTAATACTGGTTGTCATGCTAAATAATTCTGTCTGAGGCCACACAGACAGAATAGTAGAAACACAATAGTAGAAACAAGTTTTCCTGGTACTACACTAATACCGCCATTCCATGCTTTCTGCTATAAATGAGGTGTGCTGAATGACATAAATGTTGGTTATTTAATAATAGTTTTAAAAGCATTGGTGTAGCTGGTTTGTTGGTTAAATTTGAGAGGTTTTTTTTTGACTAAACATGTTATCATCTCTTAAGCAAATATTTCCACCTATTAAAGAGCACTAATAATCAAAATTATTAGCTGGCATTTTAACCACACAATGCCAAAATAGTTACTTTTATTTTGTTTTTCATTTTTACTGAAAAAGTATGGAATTGTTTATTCTGCCTCTGAAGAAACAGAGCAAAACCAGAACTGCTGATAATGCAATCTTCATTGATCTGAGCCGGTGAAGGGCTTGGTGAACAATAATTTTGACTCTGAAAAAGACTTCTAAGGGAAGTTGTAGAAGTTTAAACAGCTAGGTGACTAGACTAAGTTCTGTGGAGTGCTAATAAAGGATGAGAGGGGGGAGAGTGTGCTGTAAAATTTAAAACCACAATTCTACCATTTTTTTCCCATAATATCTCAGTGATCTTACAGGCTTTAAAAGTAGACCACGAACTTTTAATTCATAGTGGTGACTCATAAAAATAAATGGACAAATAAAACCAAACAAAAATTCTGCCCTTCTGCTGAAATGGTTCAAACCATTTTAATATCATGCATTTTTTGGGTTCTTGTATTGTCATGGAGGTCTTTGACTCTCAACTCCTTTTACAGGGAATCCTTTTCAAAAAACAGAGTCTTCTGGAAAGGAAAAAGTACTTACTTCTGTATTGGTGTCTGAGTCTATCTCACAACTGGCTGGGAGAAGCCAGCTTGAGACTTCAGAGAGCTTAGGGAAAGCACCACTTGAGAATGCAGCATCTGAAATGGAAGAGGAGGTTATGTCTAGATTAACCTCTAACAGAAGAGCAGAAATAAGTGAACAAGGAAAGCAGGAGAATGTGCATGAATCTGCACAGCTGGAACATACTAGAAGCCCAGCATCATCTTCAAAAACTCCATTAGTCAGGTATGCAGTAACTGCAATAATGTTTTGTCAGCTTGTTCTGTAAAAAAAGATCATATTTCCATGTTGACATCTTTCCAGTACCATTGTTTGTGACCTGCATGTCTAAGAGTTACAGTATCTATACTCTCCTGCAAATCAGAAAGCGTCAAACTGTCTGCTTTGAAATTTGCATTATTTTACTCATTAAATTAGTAGGTCAGCTGAAGGGCACTACTGACATATTGTGTGTCTATTTAGACATGATGGATGCCTTTTGTCAGGCAGGTATCCATTGGTTGTGATAGGAACTTAGGATAATTTGTTGTTTTACATAGGTAAGTCTCATGTTGTGACATATATACCCACCCACTTGTTTTGGTGTTCGTCCTGCCAGTAAGATTTGTTACAGGTACAGTACTGAGCACACTGAATTTTTAGGACTGACATAAGTAATTTCCCCAAAGGAGTGTCAGTCTTGGCAGCTCAGAGGATATGTTGACTTAATTTTTTAAAATATACCTTTCTGTACTGTTTGTTTAAATGTTTTGAGTTCATGGTCTCTGTTGCTCCTGTGCTTAATTATTTTGATTGTAATGCTCCACTGGCTTCTTCTAATCTGGCATTTACTTTTTCATTATGCTTGTGTGAGTACCAATATTGTCTATTTATATTTGGGACATCCACAGCAATTGGTTAGTGATGCATTAACATCAGAATCCTCACCTTAAAATTTACTTTCTAATTTGTAAACTCTTAACAACATGAAAAGTTAAGGCTTTGTCTACCTCCCTCAGTGCTGTGATTTCCATAAGTTCACTGGTCTGGGTTTGCTGCTGTAAATAGGCTAAAACCCTGCAGCAAGTAGTCTGCTGTAGCCCCATCCTTGGGGATCAGGTTTTCCATTGATTTACATGAAGGATGCTCCGAATTGTCAGTTTGTTCTTCAGAAGTGTGCCTCCATCCTTCTTAGAACCACTCTCTGAAAGTCTGCTAGCTTGTTACGGGCTGTGGATTAGCAGCAAATAATAGGTTCCTGTTCTCAGGCTTAAAAATTGTCAAGAATCTCTGTGACTGCTCAGAAAAACTCTTGTACCAGAATATTCAGTAATACCAAAGCCTTTTTTAGAATGACTTTTTGTTTTTTTTCCTTAAAACTTTCATATGTCCTGTAGGTGTCTGTTTATTTCCTGTGTATAGAATTGGACTCCTGCAATGCTATTTACATCTTCCTTTTATGGAGCAATCCTATGACATCCTGACTATACTTGTTTTGAACAGGGGTGGACGAAAACCGTTGGGATTTTTATCTTTAATTTGCAAAAAGAGTAATTCTGGATCTGCAGAAGACACCAAAGGGAATAGAGGGAAGATCCAAAAGCCACGAATTGTGACTCCAAAACGAAGTCTAAAGAGACCCACTCCGTCCACTAAGGATGAGAGGGAATCCTGTTCCTTTCCCTCTACTTCTTCATCTGTGGAACATGAGCATGTAGCTGCTGATGCTGCAGTTGCGGTATGAGTTTACTTTTGAACAATCATGCATTTCTGAGTTGTGAAGAACAGAGAATTAGTTGTTTCAGGAGTGAGTAGTTGGGTGTGTAGCATTCATGTTTTGAGTCCAGTATCTGTTCCAGTTGACAAATTCTGACTTGTGCATGTTTAGGAAACTTGTAAGGGAACTAAGTTGATATTTCTCTGCATGGATATCTATTTATTTCTCATTTTCAGTAAACTCTGATTTTTTTTTTTCCTCTGGACAAAACTTCCTACATAAATAAAATACCCCTACAAGTAGCTCATGTGCATATATATGTAAATATATTTACACATACACAGTGATGAAGACTGTTAAGAGCAACCTTTTCTTGTTTTATCAGGTTCCAAGTAACAACTCATCTGAGAAGCCACCTCTCTGTGCTAAAGATCAAGAGAAGGAAGGAGAGCCAACCAAAATCTCTGAGTACTTTTTCAGTGACATCTTTATGGAAGTGGATGATTCAGAATAGCAAATAGGTTATATAAAAAGGTTTTATAAAAACCTAGGATCACAGAATATACTGCAACAAGAAAAGAGTATTTTAAAAGTTACAATTTGTTCTGATATTCATTATGCCACATTTTATGTCAGCCAGGACTAACAATACCAGATAAAATACCAGCAAAGTGATCTTCCTAACATTCAGGGGAAACTGAACATTCTCCAAAAGTGACATAACAGATTCAAAAGAGAATATGGAAAGGAAAGGCTGAAAAGCCTCATCTCCTGCTCCTCCTTTAACAAACTGGGTGCAATTACTAATAAACCCCCAAAACATGCTACTGGAACTCGGATACAGAGTCAGACAAAGAAGCCATAAATCAAACATATCTTGCACAAGCTCCAATACCTATATAAACTCCCTATAAACCATTGTCACTGAGCCCAGCACAATAGGAACTCAAATCTATGCCCCTCTACTATAAAAGCTACATGTTAGGCACAGTACGGGATCTATCTCCAGGTAACCAAGTAAGCCTAGGGACCAGAAAGGTATTAAACCCTCAAAACAACCTAGGGACCAGAGACAGGTGAAGGCTTCCAGCCAGAGAGACATTATGCATTCAAGCAACATGGCTACTGACTGCTTCATTTCAATGCACAGTGAGTAGAACCAAAATGCAATCAGTAGAGGGTTTTTTCACTTTCTTGACCCACATGTTGGGCACCAAAAAAAATGTATGTGTCCTGGTTTAGGGCA
Source organism: Haemorhous mexicanus (assembly GCF_027477595.1). NCBI lineage: Eukaryota > Metazoa > Chordata > Aves > Passeriformes > Fringillidae > Haemorhous > Haemorhous mexicanus. Next base: position 42,272,331 of record NC_082381.1, on the reverse strand, counting down.
AATTTGGGAGGAAATTTTCAAAGGGGTCCCTCTAGAAAGCAGATTCAAGCAGCCCCTCCCCCAACTGGTTTGGAAAGATTTCCCTGGAGAAAAGTGGAAAAACCTGTTTATTTAACAAAAAAAGTATTCACAAGCATAAAAAAGTGAACAATACTAAATAATAAAACCTCTTGCTGTTCTGAAGAGAAGGCAAATTCAGAAAGTCCTTTCCTTGGGGTGTTGCTCAGCTCACTTGGTCTGTTACCAGTTCCTCCTCTGCTGGAAAATGCCGTGTCCTAGGCTCCAGTGGGCCACAGGTGTCAGGTGCCCATGCTTTTCTGGGTTTTCAGTCCAGAAAAAGGCTGATCAGTTCCCAAAAAAAAGAAAAGCCACAGTCCAGGAAACTTCTCTGCCTCATCTAGCTAAAACCTAACTGAAAGCAAAGCTCTCTCCTGCTGTCTGTTCTGCAGACAACACAGTCTGTGAGAGAGAATGCAGAGGAGCAAGTGCAGCTTCTGATAACAAGCTCTGCGCTTCTTCTCTTCCCCTTCACTCTCAGAACCAGCCTTAAAGGTGCAAAACTTAATATTCAGCATAAACAGAACAGATGATTGGGGATACAAGCATCATAAAGTCACCCTAAGACATGTTGTTAATTAATGCTATGAAGATGAAATGGGTTCTTTCTGAAGCAACCCAGGAACTTTCAAAATGCTGACATTAGTCTAAACCACTACAATGGTGTCATAGGACCAGACTACTTACTGACTGCTGGCTTCTGGTTTCACTTGTTTAGACACTGTTAGTGAGTGCATGACTATCCTACAGAAGAGTGCAATGAAATAATGATTAATCTTGCAACAAGTATCCTTTTCCATTTTAATGCTAAAGCTTCTTGGTACTGACTATTTAAGTTCTTTACTTCTTTTTGTGAAGTGTGTTACGTTAGAAGGAGGAATTAACCTTTTGGGTATAATGTAATATCTGAAGATCAGAATGCAAATACTGGAAGTGGTGTAGTAAATACATACGTACATGTGTCAAGCCCAGCAGGTGTTTTTATTTGAATCTCCAAATTACATATTTTTGTAAGAGATTTTAACCACATAATTTAAAAGATTGTAACCTGAAATGCCCAATTTTTTCCTTAAAAATTTTTTGAAAACTTAAAAACACACTTTACTAAAAGATGGATAACATAAGTCAACCTTTTTTATCACTTGGAGGAGGAGATTGATGTTTCCTAGTACATTGATATATTTCTAGGAGATTGATATATTCCTGTTATAAATAGAAATTTTCTTCTAAATTGGAAAACAAAGCTATAGATACAATTTCTTCTCCTTATTTTTATGTGTAGTTGTTTGTATATTTACTGACTTCCTCGGTTTCCCTTCTGCAAAGTAGCACAAAGAGATTGGGGTTAAACCATGATTATATAATGTCACTTCTGAGGATTTTCTGCTTTGAAGCACTTGAATTAAAAGGGTTTTCTTATGTGCATGTCTGCTTGTACTGTAACTTGCCATAAAATTCTGATTTAGCTTTAGATTTTAGTTTAAGTTTTTATTTACCTCATCAAGAAATTTGTCTGGGTGACGTAATTAGGTTTATGCACTCTCAAAGTTAGGTGGTCACTGAAAGAGTCAATATTTAGTTTGAAACTCCTGCTTGTATGAGATTGAGTAGTCTTAAAATTTTTCCCATTACTTAATACTTGCAGGTACTTTTGCAAAGTGTTTTATTATGAAGGTGAAACTGATGTTTAAATGGTATTGGTTATGCTCTCAAAAAAACCTATCATCAGGTTTGGACTGGGTAATCCTTTACTGGCAGGTAAATAATATAACTATGTAGTTAATTTTGAAATAGTCAATGAAGTTTAAGAATGTTTTTCTTTTCAGAAGTTGTTGGCAAAACTTCTGAAGGAACCTTTAAACTTTTGTCAGAGAGGAGAAATACAGAAAAAAGCTACTGTTACTACAAATTGGTATATTAGCTCTGCCAGTGAAATGTCACTAGCAGCATGGAAAAGGGACTAGTGTTCCCAGTGTAGAGTAACTTACTTGAAAGCATCTGATCAACCCACCTCACCCACCAAAAAAAACCTCAAAAGTACCAACAGCAGTTTCTGTTCAGATGGGATCTTGTGCTTTGCCTAATCCGTTTAACTTGAAATGTTTATCTAAATATTGTTTTACTGTAAGCATTATGAAAGACATTGATGTATACATGTAATTCTATGTATTGTATATCTTGTAGATATTAAGTATGCAAGTGTTTACTTCCTGATATGTCTGGCATATTTATATCAATTGCACTCATGGAGCCTAAAAATAGATTCTTGGGGAGTGGCTATGAAATAATTGCTGTGAGTACCTTCTGAGTGAGTTCTGAGGGGATAATCATTCTACATTTAGTTGCATACATTTTAGCTTGCGTTCATGTTGTGAGGGGGAAAAAATCAACTACTTCATTACTAAGATTTATGGTGCCTTACCTGCATTGTTAACTGGGGCTATGCTTTCTTTTTCCTTGCAGCAAATAACATGCACTTTGATAGAGGATTTTTTTTTTTTTAAGAACAAATTTAATTTGAATAGAAATAAGAGAATTTTGTGTTCTGTTTTCTGTATGGAACTTTTATAATGATGAAGGATGTAAGAAAATATCATTGAAATCTCAATACGTATGCGTACCATTTTTACAAAGATGTGGCATAAAACTGCTTTGCTTAGAGTTGTCTGATGCCCTGTATCATCACATATAAGCTTTCTGTGTCACAGGAAGTAGTCCTATTCTGTATGTAAATTATGTGAATAAATTATTTTCTTTTACCTGTGTTGCTATTTCTTTAAGTATCAGACGCAGAAGCTAATAAGTGTGAACAAAAGGAAGAGCTGAACTTTGGGCTGCGCCGCTGGGGTGCACACAGACCTGCTGGTAACAGGCTGAGCGTGGTTTAGCAGGGGCATTGTCGTTGTTCCTTGGTTTTGTTTTAGAATACAGCTTAATTTACTAGGTATCAGACTCCCTGCTGTTACCTTTCTCTAAAGACAAGGGCCTTGACTTAAACTGGAATACTGAAGAATAGCAAAGTTTTCACGGAAGGGAGAAACTCGGCCGAAGATGGTTTAGATTTTAAAAAGATCTGTCCTTATTACTGTATGACAAGTTTCTAAGACGGGCAAGGGCTTTTCTAGGCTGTAAGTGAAAACACAGTTTTCACGTGTGGGCGTCCCAACACAATTCTTCCAAAGCGCGTTCTACAGCATTAGCTTGTCCGGGCTCCCGGGCTAGGACTGCGCGGCCGGGCCCGGCCCCGCTGTGCCCATTGGCTGCGCCGGGGGGAGTGGCGGCGGCGGCGAGGGCGGCCTGGGACGGCTCGGCTCGGCTCGGCTCGGCTCGTTCGGCTCGGCCCGGCCCAGCCCGGCCATGCTGCTGGGCGCCGCGCGGTTCCCGGGCCGCTGCCTGGAGCTGCTGCGCCCACTGCTTGCCCGCGGGTACCGCGGTGAGGCGGTGGCGGCCGTGGGGTCGCGCCCCGACGCGAGCTCCGCGCTCTACCAGGTAGGGCGGCGGGGGCGGCAGGGCCCGGGCGGGCCGCGGGGCGGGGCCGGGGCGGCCGCAGCAGCGCCATGGAGGAGCCGGGGCGGCCGTGGCTTGTGGGACGTGGCGAGCACGTGCCCGCGTACGGTCCCGGCCCTGTCCCGGTCCCGGTCCCGGTCCCGCCCTAGCCCTGCGGAGCAGCGGGGACAGCGCCGCGGCGCGCCCCGGCCCCGCTCCCCGAGTGCCCAGGCCTGTCCATTTCTGCGGGCTGAGCCTACAGATACCGTGTGATAAAAACATGGGTTGGTGCAGTCGCCTGGCTCGTCATGGATATTTTTTCCCTTTTAAATCAGGATGCCAGCTCTTGCTGCGTTTCAGGCTGATCGATACCCTGCTAGTGAGGTGGAGGCGGGGTTTGTAGACAGTGGATGATGCACCTGATGATTTCAAAGTTGGATGTTTTTGTGTTTGCAAATTGATTCCCGAGTTGAAAACGGGTGGAGTAGCTGTACAGAGTCCAGAACCATCATCTTTTGAGGAGGAGAGCTAGGTGTGATTCCATTTGTCTTTACGAAGAGAGCAGTACTTCCATTTGGTGTAAATACATTTCTTTTTAATGGGGCATTATTAACGCCATCATATTAAAAAATCATGTTTACAGTTAGACTTAGAAAAACATGGCTTTAGGTATGGATCAAGGCTGAAAGGAGGGAATGTGTTTGTTTTCATATTTGTTCATGTAAAATACAAAACAGTGTGTGAAGCAACAGCATGTATTCTTACTGAGATAGGTCCATTGGTTCTGTGTTTGGTTCTGTGCTTTGTTTTGCAGAAACTAAATTTGGGACAGAAATTAGGGGACTGAAGCTTCTATATAATCTCAGAATTTGTTTGTATGCATATATATATATATATATATATATATATATATATATATACACATACAAAGCTTGTGTATGTGAAGTGTGTCTATATATGTGTACACATTCATATTTTGTGCATCAAGAAATTATAGTATTTTAATAAAGGTGTTCACTCAGCTGCCTGCAGATTCACCCTTATGTCTGGGTACCTTTCAACCTCAAAAGAAAAGCAAGGCTTGGTAAAATAGCTAATAGTGTTAGTATTTGGTAGAAATAATTTATGGAACACTCTAAGTGCAAACGCTGCTTTACAAACACAGAGAGTTGAGGTCCCTGCTGTGAGGCACTTCACCATCTGAAAAAAAGTAATACAAGGAATAACAGTGCAAACACAGGAAGACATTATGATAGGTGATGAGGGTCTTGCCTTCTTTGGCTACTGTTTACCTTTCTGTCTGTGAATTCAACTAGACAGGCTGGCCTTGATGATGCAAACTGTCTCTTGAACCAGATAAGCAAAAATGTAATTTAAAGGTGAGTGAGTCTAAATTCTGGAAAATGAAACAAAGTAACAGAGTCTCTTTGAAGATTCCAGGCACTAGCTGTGACATACACTGTGGTGATGTAGCAGTAATTCATGTAGCTTGTTCAGTAACTGTTGGATGCGTATTTGGAGTTTGCCTCTTAATTTTGCATTGAAATATGTAGAAATCCTCATATTAACAGCAGAATTTTACCCATGAATTTTACCCATCTTGCTTATGCAAGAACCAGTTTCCAGAAAGAACTTGGTGCCAGTTCACTGGCCTTTTTTTCATTGTTTATTGACAATAATGAAGAGCAAGTACATGGTAGAATTGGCACATTTATTTCTGAGAGTAGTTTTTTCTGTGTGTATTCAGAATTATTTTAAAACATCCTTACTTCTCTTTGGTAAAGTATAACAGTGTTCTGTTGTGGTTTAAGGCATGAAAGATTGTGATCAAGTTGAGTTTAAGCAATTCAGATGTTTTTGTGCAGTATTTTTTACAGTTTATCTAAAAAGTCACAGTTTTCATGTAGAGTAGCTAAACTAGCTACAGTGAGTCAAAATCTAATGAAAAAGTCTATGACTGTGATTACTGTTCCTCTGTTAATATCCTCTGCCACTTTAGCTGCTTTTTTGGTTTTTTCCTATGTAAAAAGTGAGTTTGTAAGCACAGTATTGTGTGGAAAAGGTGAATGTGTTTAGAGGAAAAAGACTGAATAAGGAGAAAACAGGAAAAATTTTTGGTGTGTAAAGGTGCAAAATGACCCAACTGGACAAGCTGAACACTGATGCAAACTGTCACTGTGTTGTGACAACTACAGACTTTTAAAACTGTGGAATTACAAGATACATTTTTACCTTTCAAGAGAGTATGTTTAATCTATTTGTGGCAATTACAAAGGCAGAAAAACATATTGTTTTGAATGTCACTCTACAGCCAAAGCCCTTCAAATGTGAGCTGAATCTGTTCATATTTTTGTTTTATTTCTGCTTTTTTTTCTTTGCCTTTCAGTGCCCAAGTGAACAAACTCAACTGCAACATTTGCAGCTTCTTCCCAAGGGAAACCTTAAGTCTGCAGGCTCGAGTATATATGAGAGTTATAGAGAGTTAACATGGATTTACCACCTATTTTTTTCTGTCAAAGTAGGCTCAAACATCATATAAATGAGAATTAGACAAGGCAATCACATCTTTTCGTGCAGCATGTTCTTTTATTGCAGTTGCACTTTTCAAAAAGGTAGTAAAGTTCTTAATGTGTCTGCAAAAGAACCTCAACAAATTAAGCTTGACTAATACCTTTAGATTCCTAAGAAACTGTAAAAAAATCCCAACCTGCTGTAATGTGTGCATGGAGTTTTGGATAATTTGAAGGAAAATGGTGAGCTCAGTACTGGTTCACTCATATTCAGATTATGAATCTTTGTTTTTCTTGAAGTATAATAGCAAGAACACCAGCTTAAAAAAAAAAACAAAAAAACAAACCAAACCAACTTCTGTTTTATATTCAATTTCAACCTAAACAAGAAGAATCTAAAAAGTGTTTACCAAAATCTATTTGACCTAGGTCATTCATCCTTTGGTACAAGTCATAAGAGTACTTAATTCAAATCTGTGGTTTTCACAAAATTAGATTTAAAATGCAAACAAGCCTATGCCAAAGATAAAAAAAATCTAAGAAACAGCACTTCAACTCTGTAGTGACTAGTTCTATTTTAGTTTATTAAATTCAGAACTAGTCTTTTACTGTCCTAACACAATAAGATTTTTTGTAAAGCATTTTGATTAAATGCTTTGGGATTCTTGAGAGAAGCCAGTACATAGGTAGAAATGTTACTACTTTAAAGACAATACTGAGACTGTATTTGGTAAGGTAAAATTAGATTTGGAATAGAAATTAGTCTTGTACTTCTTATGTTCGTTTATTAAAAATGTAAATGTAGTCACCCTTGGTTGAATTTAAAATTCTGTTTTGTTCCCCACTTAGGAGAACTATGAACGAATGAAGGCACTGGTAACTGAGCTACAAGAACAAGCAGAAAAAATCAGGTTAGGTAAGTATGATAGTCTAGATTTTAGAACAATAACCTGGCACTTGGGCTTGTTGAACCTCAAAGAGTTGGCCTTGCCTATTGATCCAGCCTGTCCAGATCCCTCTGCAGAGCCTTGCTGACCTGCAGCACGTCAACACTCCCATCCACCCAGGTGTTGTCTGGGAAATTACTGGGGTCCACACAATCCTCTGTCCAGATTGTTGTTAAACTTATTAAACAGGACTGGACCCCAAACCAAGCCCTGGGGAACCCCACTAGTTACCACACATGAGATGGATGTAACTCGAGCCCCCTCAACTCTCTGGCCCAACCAGAGACAGGGGGGCCCAGCTGTCCAGACAGGGCCTTTTACCCAGCCAAGAGTGCACCAATCCAAGCCGTGAACAGCCAGTTTCTCTGGGAGAAAGCTGTGGGAAATGGTGTCCAAGGCTTTGCCAAAGTTCACAGAGACAACATCCACAGCCTTTCTCTCATCCACTAAGTAGGTCATCCTGTTATAGAAGGAGATGAGGTCGGTCAACCAGGACCTGCCTTCCCTAAACCTTTGCTGGCTGGGCCTGATCCCCTGGTTGTCCTCTATGTGCTGCATAATGGCACTCAACATGATCTACTCCATGTCCTCCCCTGGCACCAGTGTCTGACTGGCAGGCCTGCAGTTCCCTGGATTGTCTCTCCAGCCCTTTCTGGAGGTGGGTGTTACACTGACTAATTTCTGGTCACCTGGGACCTCCCTCTTTAGTCATGCCTGCTGCTAAATATTGGAAAGTGCCTCTGTGAGCTCTTTTACCAGCTCCATCACTACCCTTGGGTGGATCACATCTTCCCTCATAAACTTGTGTGTGTATAATACCTGTGTGTCACAGGTCGCTAACCAGTTCCCCTTGGATTAAGGGAGTTTCAGTTTGCTCCCTTTCCCTGTCTTCCAGCTCAGTGGGCTAGTATCCAGTTAAAGACTGAATCAAATCAGGTATTAAGTATCTCTGCCTTTTCCTCATCCTCTGTCACTATATTTCCCCGTGCATCCAATAAAGGATGGGGATTCTTCTGTGTCCTTCTTTTATTGGTTGATCTTTTTCAAGTTCCTAGCTGTAGTTGAGCTGGCAAGGAGAAAGTAGGTCTGTAGTAGTTTAAAAGATCAAAATCTGTGTTTCTTCTTTTTGATTTGTAAGGCTGCCTGAATGAATTGCAGTTGACAATAATTACTGGAAACAATAAAATGAAAATATTTATTAAATGCTTAATTATGTTGCTAGAGGCTGAGCATGTAGCTTTAATTGTGCCTTTTTGTGACTATCATGATACTGGTTTTGTCATTTTATAAACTGTTTCTTATATAATGCAATTTCTTTTACAACTTTGGAATGGAGCACAGTTAAGATTTTGTGCTCAATGCTTTTTCTTTCTTGCTGTGAAACAGGAGTCCAGAGTTTCCTGAAGAGGTGTTAGAGCCCATGGGCTGCTCTGTCTTTGATGGACGTAGAGACTGTTCAGCAATTAATGAACTAATGATGTGTGCCTCATGAACTAATGGCTCTAGTCTTCTTCCTTGCTGCTTGTTTGCCTGTTCTTGCCTGTTACACAATTACAGGGCAAGACCATAGTGTTCATCTTTCCTCCATCTGAGCAACATCTACCAGGATTTTAATACACAGTTTTGAATGACATTGATTGAAATTGCTTTACATATCATTTGAATATATAAAAAAAATTAAGGTACCTCTGTTGAATACTTCTAAAGGATATGTGCAACATCTTTAGATTTCACTGTAAAAGCTGTCAGAAGAGAGTTCTTGTTTGAGGTCTCTGCAATGAATGCTTAATTTGTTAGCTATTATTCAGTGTGTAGGGTTTTTCTGAACCCATATCCCACTCTACTGGTAATCCCCAGCTGTGCAACAGGAAGTGGTTCCTGCCCCTTTACGACAGGTGGTTTTTTGACAGGAAGCAAAAGAAGCAGGTGAGATACCTTTAATCTCTGTGACTGATCATAGGACATCAGCAGTTACAGTGGTATAGGCATTGCTGTAAAGGAGAAATTAAGAAGAGGTTTCAAATTAAATGCTTCCAAGTTTGTTTCATTGTTAAGGACACTACTTCTCAGAAGGGAGGTTAGTGCAGGGTAGAGTCTCTTGAAATTGGAAGAGGAATGCCATTCTAGGATGGCTACCAGGCCTGGGAAGCAAGCATGTGTGATACACAGAGATGATAAAAGTCTCAGGATGGAAATTATTTTTGCATCATCACACAGTGTAAATGAAAGACTTCAGAGGTCAGAGGTAGTGTAGTTGTGATGTAGTGAGATGTTGAGAACATGGATGAGAGTAGTATCTCTGTGGGTGGATATGAGAGGTTGTTTTTTAAGAAATTTGTACAGAAAGAATTTACAAGATTTAGGCTTAGGCTGGATATATAGACCTAATGAACTGGCTGAACTGAAAATAAATTGCGGCTTTCTGGCATGCCTGACAGGTAGGAAATTATGTGTGTAGTGATTAAGGAAGGAGGTAGGAAAAAGGACTTCAAGGGAGGCTTTGAAGCTCTGTTTCAGTGATGCCTAGCTGACAGAGAAGTCCTGGAGTCTCAGGAGAAATGTTAGCAAAGCACACCTTCTTTATTTTGGACAGGGAGACAATTTTAGAGTGATGAGGTGGATCAGTGATCTGTCTACACAGAGAGACAATGTTTGTATAAGTTGTTGTTACAAAGAGGCTGAGGTGTGTCAACAAATCTTGAAGTATTGAATGACACAAAGCTCTAGAGAGCAAAAGATTTAGAATGACCTATAGTGAAGGGTTGAAATTAAACAAATATGAACTTGATATTAAATGCTCTGTGTCTGAATTCTGCTTACAGTTTGGTCTAAGAAAATTAATCTAGATTGTGCTGGGTCATTCAAGATTGCATTCAATGTAGCTATTATGAATGAGTTCTTGGGATTTTAGTATTTCCTGTAGTTCTACTGATGTGCTTTCTACATATTTATGTTTTCTGGCCTTGTGTTTATTGCCAAGCAGTGGGGGAAAGTTTCAGACAAGTATGTTTATTAAAATCTTTGCCTCAAGACTAACTGTAAAAAATGAGGTGGGAAATAAAGTAGGTTCTAAAAAACAAATGTTTTTATCAGTAAAAATAAATCTCTTTGAAGTAGAAACTATTATTTATTAAATTTATTATTAAGGTTCATACTTCAAAAACTGGGAACTCATCAGCGTTTCCATTTGAAGTTTTAATATAACTGACAGTTTATCTTATCTGTGTCCATAGAAAATGTTACAATTTACTGTTTTATCACAGGAGGTGGAGAAAAAGCTCGTAAGCTTCATACTTCAAGAGGAAAGCTGTTACCCAGAGAGAGAATTGACAAGCTTATTGATCCTGGGTAGGTACTTCCTTTTTTTTCCCTTAAACATTTCAGGTTGTCTCTTGCAGGTAAATATTGCAACAGGCTTCTTTTCTCTTTAGCTTCTATAAACACTAACATAAACACTAAATAACTTGATTGAAATTTTACAGAAGCATTCTTTCAAATACTGATCTCCTTTAACAAAAATATATTTTAAAAATTAACCTTTTAAGTAAGATTCAATAGCAGATAGAACTAGTAATTTTTTACAGTTGTGTTTCATTTGTCATTATTCAGATCTCCATTTCTGGAGTTCTCCCAGTTTGCTGGTTACCAGTTGTATGGTAATGAAGAGGTACCTGCAGGAGGCATTATCACAGGCATTGGACGAGTATCTGGGTGAGAGATTTCAGTCATCTACATTATTTATGATATGAAAAGGAAGAAGGTCTAATTTTATTCAGTTTCCAGTATTAGGCTGTTAGTGTTTTTAATGTTTTGTTTTGGACACTGAAAAAATCAACAAAATCAGTATCAATGGCCAGTTTGTTTGGCCGTAGCTAAAAGAAGTGAGGTTTTTTTGTTTTGTGTTTTGGTTTTGTGTTTGTTGGGGATTATTAGTTAGTGTATCCCACTAACTAAAAAAAACATACATGGAGTTTCAGGTGTCCAATGAAGGAAAGAGATTAGTGCATTTGGAAAGTTATTTAAAAAAAAATAGGGTGGTATTTTAGTCTAAAAATTAGTTTTGCTTACTCAGAGTACCTCCAAGACTGTTCTTGAAGTTAATTATGGTGCTATGCAGGATTATTTTACTCCCTAAAATAATGGAACAGGACATTATAGTGCTGAGGCTGCTGTTACAATGTGCCCTTGAGTGAATATAGGTGAGAAGAGCTCTCTTAGAGCAGCAGGGCTTCAAGAGTCCTTGACATGTTGCAGTTCTTAACCAACATACATATTTATTCATTAGAAATACTTTTCTCTCTCATGAACTTTTTTTTATTTTTAGGACGGAGTGCTTGATTGTTGCTAATGATGCAACTGTCAAAGGTGGTACCTATTATCCCATCACTGTTAAGAAACATTTACGTGCTCAAGAAATTGCAATGCAAAATCATCTCCCTTGCCTTTATTTGGGTAAGTACCATTGCAGAAATAGCCAAGGTCCAGTGTTAAGGGTGGCTGATGTGTCTGCAGATCTGACTAACCCGCAATGTATTTAAAGCACACCTATTCATACAGTATTTCATCCATACTGTATTATCTCTACAGAGGGATGGCCTATCTTAACAGGAGGGTGTGTACACTCCTGCTGTAAGGCAGATGCAACTGTTAACACTGTATCACTCCTTTTTGTCAGGGATAAGCAATATTTCCTGTAGACTCATCCAGTCAATTCAAATTACAGTTAAAAAAAAAACAAACAGTACATTCTGGTGGAGGATGTGTGTGTATGAGAAAATATACCAAGTAAATAATAAGAGTGACAAAATTGTCAAAAATAGTTTGGATCAATAAATTTTTAGGATTTGGGATTAATTTTTTTGAAGCAGAAATTTAATTGTATTTTATTTTACATTTTGAGTTTAGCCTATTGGATCAGTATTTAGCCAAACCTTCATGTAAGTTTTTCTTACATATTCTTTTCTTTTATTATAAAAGATGAATGGAGTGACAGATATCTGTTATATATTACTGGTAGTGTTTTCTTACCCTGGTTTTATACAAATACAAGAGGTTTCTGTCAATGTCTTCCTTTCAGCCTGAATTCCCACTCTAATGACTTTTGTACCTATTAGCCAGTTTCAGTCAGTGTTGACAGAGAGTTGTAAGAAAGTGCGTATTCCTGCGGATTTTGTGTATGTCAGCATCAGAGGAGAAAGACCTTCTACAACATTTTAAAAAATAGGGCAGGTTATTCCTTGTCTGTTAGCTTAGTTAAGCAACTTAAATATCAGCTGTTTGCCAGTCTGGATGCTTGTACTATTTAAACAGTCAACATAAATACAGGTCCTGGCCAGCCCAAGTGTTTGAAGTTTCTTGCCCTGCTGATGAGTCAAACATGTGAATATGACCAATATAAGGATTAGGAGAAGTGTGAACTTAAAACTGTTGGTGAGGTGGATACAGGGACAGTGTAGGTGTAGATTGTGTGTGATTGCCATAGAAAGAGTCCTGAAGGGAATGGGAGGACTAAATTTGATTTTAGTTTTTAAAAAACCAGAAGAAACTTAGCTTTGCTGTTTGCGAAACAGCTGTTATCATTTTTTTCATCTGAGTTATCAGCAAATTCTGTCTGTTCAGAGAAGTCTTTTTTAGTGAGTATCAGTGAGGAACTGTGGGTGATTCTACTCTTTTAAGATCCTATGGAATGAGGAACTGTGGGACACAGCAGTTTACTTCAGCCTTGCAGTTTCTGTACCTGGACTTGTTCCAGTTGATTTGAGCAGTGCAGTAAGAGGGAGCGCTTTGTAGTCAGTCAGCACTGTGCTGACTGTGTAATTTTCATGTTGTTTGAACTGCCTTTTCCAACAGTGATAACAGCTGCCTAGGTGCTAATTCTCATGTGGACACCTGGTGCCATTTGTCACTGAGTCAGTCACTGGTGTGGACATTTTGTTTTGGCTGCAGTCATGTAGATGAGAGTGTGCATACAGACTGGTGGTTGTACATAAAAATTAGGAGCCAGAGTTCTCAGAGATGCTTTATCTCCCTGTGCATTTCTTCAATAGTGTTCTCTCCTTCTTTGGATGCCTCTCATGATAGGTTGTACTTTCATTAATTGGGAGCAGAGAGGTAGCTGCCATTGGAGACCTGTGAGCAGAAGGGTGTATCCTGAGGCGAGGATGAATCATCCTAAAGATAGTTTAATGTCCTTGTTGTGAAGTTTAGTCAAGCTATGAAAGAACAGAGGCAGCACCTTTTGAACTCGGTGGTGATTAGCTCTGCCTTTTTCTGGAGCTTGTGACAGAATTGCAAGAGAATAATTGGGTTAAAATTGTACATTAAAAATGTTCTTAGTTTGCAGCAAGATGAGTTTAAAAGTTTATTTAAGGGGTATGGTTGCATCTTTAAGCATGTCTGAGTTTATTTTCCACGGAAATCACTGGCATGGATGTTATTTTGGAGAGGGGTGTTTACTGTTTTTCTTCTTTATTTTTCCAAAAAGAATGTGCTATTATACCTTGTGTATATATATACCATGTGCATTAATGGAAATATATACAGTATTAGTGATAGTAATTGCTGTATATTTTAGGTAACATGCAGATACTTTACCAACAAGTATGTAACACAGTTCAAAACATACTAATATGATTTGATTCATTGTAGTTGATTCAGGAGGAGCAAATTTACCTCGGCAAGCAGAAGTCTTTCCAGACCGAGATCATTTTGGCCGTATTTTCTATAATCAAGCAGTCATGTCCTCACAAGGAATTCCACAGGTAATTTGCTTTTATCTAAGAATTAATGTACTAAATAGTTTTTATGCCTGCTGCCATTACCTCTTTTCTAGGCTTGTGCCCATGTTTTGTTTCTGATCTCATTGTGTTGTGCTAACCTGATGGCCCAGTCTGGGGTTTGGAAGCACTGTAAACACAGTAACTGTCCACAAAAATTCATTACAGTTTTGAATAAACTGTCTACTTTCTTCGTCTTAGTGTTAATGATTTGACCTACCTGCTCCTGTCTGGGAGTAGGAGAGAAATGGTCTTGGGAGCATGGTATGTGGGGCCATTTGAGAAAGCACTAGAAAATCTCTTGGAACAGTTCTGCATCAGCACTGCAAAGGTGAGGACCCCCTTGAGGATGGCTAATAAATGAGACATATTTTCCACTAAGAGGGGTATGTGTATATATATAAATCGATTTCATACCCTGATGTGCTTTATGCTGAAACAGCCCTAATAATAAGGTTATTTTATAATGCATTAATGATGCACAGAATTACTGTTAGTCACAGTTCCTGGATTTAGAAATGCTTTTGTGTCATAGTTCATTCAGTAATACATAGGGATCATTTTCTTTTATGCAGGTGTGGTAGGGAAGCAAAACTACGTGTTTTGCTGAATCTATTATTCATGAAGAACATAAAATATTTGAGGATTGCTGATGGGCAGCTATGGCTGCAGTGACAGTGAAGGGCAGGATGTATGGTCCCAATGGAGTTGAGAAAGACAGGTAAAGAATAAAGACTCAAAGGGAATTGTTAGCAGGAACCTCTGAGAAGCTGCCAGGGAGGGTGGAAAAATCCATGATCTTTGAAGATAACCTACTGCAAATAAAGGAACACTACAGAAGAGCAAGCAACCAGGTAATTCACAGTCTACTGAATTGCTATCTACTCAGTCACTCCCTACCTCTTTGTATGGTTTTGTAGACCTCCCTTAATACTCGCCTTAAACTCCATTTTTCAGACCAAAAAATTCAAACTTACTTAGCTGTTCTTCCTGCTGTGTTCCACACCTTTGATGGTCCTAGTTCATCTTCTTTTCCCAATCTTCCTGTATCTTTTTTAGCATCAAGGAGACAGACTGCACCAACAGTCCTTAGAACAAGTCAAAAGAGCAAATTGTATGGAACTTCTTAGAACTACCAGTTCTGAGCACCAGTTCTCAGAACTAGTCTTTTTCTTTGACCACAAGGGAGAGCTTCCTCATTGAGCATTGAGGCACAGCAAAATTCATTTGAACTGCAGAACTCTTTCTGTTTAGCAGGGGAAAGTATATACCTTCCAACAAAACAATAAATCAATAGAAGAAATAAAGACATTGTTTGAAACCTGCATTCTTTATGGGCATCTACAAGTGGTCAGAGCAAAAAGAAGTCATGATCATAAATCCAGGTTCCCTTTTAGACCTGTGATACATGCAATCCTGACAGATTAATCTATGGCTAATTACAGTAAGAGGAATGCAGAACATTAAAGAATTATTCAACCTGTTTTCTTTACAATGAGAACAGCAAAATCTATTCTGAGTGAGAAATAGGTCACACATACTGTGGAACTTGTGATGACAATATTTATTTTCAAGAAAAAGTTCTCTGCCACACTTTGAAACACTGAAAAAGCTGGTCATTATCCTAGCAAAGGGCTGGCATACAGTTTAATTTGTGGGTGCTTGCAATGGGCCCTGAGGTTCTCCCAAGTTATGTCAGCAGTTATTTCACTCCATGTTGTCTGAGACTGAGCTGTCACACAGCCAGAGTCCATGGCAGTGCTATCACACAAATCCCACCATAATACCATTATCCAGTGTTCTTTTTCAGAAGGAATAAAACCCTTGAGAGATGATCGTTACTGGATTCTGTGCGATTCTGCTGCCTGAGGCTCAGGGTGACACAATTCGAGCCACTCACAAGAGAGACTCCACTGGGGCCTTGGGCGGGGTTTATTTTTTTTTTTCTGGGGGAAGGAGTTAGTAGAGGCCAATACTTGGAGAGTGAAGCAGATGCACCAGTCAAGGATACAGTATTCAGTCTGACTCCTTACATGACAGATACTGGCTCAGCAGGATTTTTGAGAAACTGCCTGTGTTAATTGATGCCATTTTGGCACATTTTGGAAGGAAGTACGAGTTCAAATCTTCAACCATCTTTTACTCTTCCAAAGAATCCTGCAATCCATTGCCTCTATAAAAATCCAAGGCTGAAGATTCCAACAATGCACTAAATTTCTTTAGGAAGTATGACATAATTTACTTCTGCAGTTCTTTCCCACAGTAGAAGTGGACCAATTGTAGTGATTAGGTAGGTCTCTAGAAAAAAGCAGTGTTTAGTTAGAAAGAAAATACTTAGGAGAAAAATACAGTTTGTAATCGTATAAGACTCCCTGGTATATATAAATTGGTCCTAGTGTTTTTGTGGAATGGCAAATACCAAAGGAGTGATGTTTTGCTGAATTATCTTTTTTGGAGAAATTTTGGAAAACCTTTTTTTTTCTAGAGACTTCTAGTCTCTAGACTAGATCTAGACTATGACTAGATCTAGATCATGACTTCTCTAGTCATGATCTGCTTTGGGAGTAATGATCTTTAGATGTTATGTCAAAGATTGATGTGTATACCCAGCTTGCAAGGCTGAAATTACTGATGTTGGGCAGGACCTTTCTAGAAATGCTTGACCCTACAGTCATGCTCTTGTTTCCAGCATATCTTGAAATGTATTTTACATACTTGTAAAGTTGCATTAAGAAATTGAATTTTTCTTTCAATTACCATATGGTGTTGTATTAGGAGAAATTGTATTCATATACAATAAGAACTAAATATAAGAAAGATTTGTCTTTTAATAAAACATATTTCTGTTTGTTATGACACTGATGAAAGTTAAATTTTCCAAGTATGACACTGATGAGTATTTATCTTTCTTTAAATATTTATGTAAGACTGAGAAAAATCTTTTACTGAGGCACTTCCTTTATTTAAAGGATGTGATAAGGGTGCATTTTTTTCTTTTCGGAGATGTATCTGCTTTGTTTTATTTTAAAGAGGCACTGTTAATATTTGTAAATCTATTATTGGTCCTGTGCTAACAGATTTTGGTAGCTAGAACCATCTTCCCTGTCACTGAGAGCATGTTTCTTTAGAAAATGGGATTAGGAAATTATGCTCTCTCTGATGTCCACTCTGGTCAATTCTTCTGAGATGGGAGTCTGGGTTTTGTTAGTTTGCTACCTGATGGTCTGTGCTCTGGCTTGCTTAAAGTTCTGTTCATCAGTTCATTAGTTCTTCTCAGTTTGGCCCTCAGAGCCAACCTTGCTTTTTTCCTCCCTCTTTTGTTTTCTAGTTGCTGATAGTGCTTTTAATTTCCCCTTCCACTTTTACCTGTGACTAATTTATTATTCACCCACAACAGCTTAAATTATGTTGTTGTCTATATGGGTGTGAATCAGAAAGCTGTGATTAACTCCTCATTAGCTGCTTCCTGAGTTCTCTCACACTCATATGCTGCATGGACATGGTGGGGGATGGATCAGTGGATATGAAATAGTATAGTGTATTTGTACTCAGGACTGTTGACTTTTATTGAACACATAAAGAATTTCATTGCAGCAATTTAGAAAATTAAGTCAGTAGGTAGGACATTTTTTGGAAATTTGACAAGTACGTTTTATTTTTTCCAGTAGATATATATTCCAGTTTTTATGTTGGAAAAAATTAACAACTGAGTTAAAGTTTAAATGCAGGCACATTTTCTCAGTGTGAGCATGGTGAAATTACAAATAGGAAAAAACCACAAATCCTAGAGGGAAAAAATGAAATAAACTGATTTACACCAAGTTTCTCCCTTTTCTAGAGACTTAAGTTATTTTTGAATTTGCCAGGAGTTATTTATTAAATGCACAAGGGAAGTATTGCAGATTAATCATTTGACTCTGAATACATATAGTTTTAAGATCCTGAAAACTGTTTGCTGAAAAGGCTGTTTGATTTGATGGTAGCAGATTGACATAGTTCATGTAGTCTTTCTTTAGAAATGCATGTGATTTAGAAGTTTTATTTTTCTATGTATTGTTTTCTTCTTCTAGGTTATGACATAACAGAGAACACTAATTGATGTCACCTTAGAAATATCTTGAAACAAACTTAACATAAAATAATGTTGTTTTCTGAGTTTATGTGTGTGTATATGTGGTTATGAAAGAAAGAGTTTGCCTTTTTCATATAAGTATTCATTTTCTTCTGCTCTGCAAGTGTCTTGAAAGGGTCTTTGAAGATGCTCCTATAAAGGAGAAATTGAGAAACTTCACTTCCATGATTGTCTACAGTTACAGTATTTGTCATATCTAGGTCAAGTTAGTTTTGTAAAAGTATCACCAAGGTATTACTGGTAGAAGATGTACACTGGGTAGGTGCTCATCTCAAAATTAGGCAAAAGGATGAAGCAGAAATTATTCATGTTGAAGCCTGTAATGAGATCTCGAAAGGGTAAAGTTAATTAGTTGATCCATTGAAGACCTGAAGTAGCACATTAGGAGATGGGAGAAATTTCTTTCAAAGGATGTTAACATCGGTGCAATTATGCCAATAAGTAGTAACTGAAGCCCTGACTTAAGTGTAAATTCCAGGAGAAACCTATACCTTGGTTTTAACCTTTACTGTTCATGAGTAAAACCAAATTTCGTGGTAGAATGTGTGTCTCTTCAAACATATCACATACCTAGGTCATGGTACTTTATGTATGAGTTTTCCAGCAGGGTAGTCTGAAGATCATAGTTCAACAGACTGTTGAAAATGGAAGATTTCTTATTTTTTAAAGAAATGCTGAAACATAAAAAGTTTGCTCTATTAGACAGAAATAATCTTGCAGTGCTGTCCCATGACCTGTATTAAAATACATATCATGTGGCTTTGCTATTTTTAAGGGTTGGACAGTTCATTAACTTGTGCTTTTTGTTTTTCTGATAGATAGCAGTAGTCATGGGATCCTGTACAGCAGGAGGAGCATATGTACCTGCAATGGCTGATGAAAGTATTATTGTTGCCAGACAGGGAACAATATTCCTGGGAGGGCCACCACTGGTAAGGATACAGAAGTTTCTAGTGACTGGCCTTTCTCTTCCCCTCTCCCCCAAATCATGCTGCGATTATTGTACACCTTAAGCAATTGAGTAATTTCTTGGTGAGATATTTCTAGATACTCTGTAGATTAGTTTGTATTTTTAAGTATATCTGAATGTTTCTATCCTAAGTCAAATCTCTTCTGTTCATTAGAAGTATATGGATGTAAATCAGACTGTGTCCAGGTGTTTTTATAGTACTGTTTTTAGATTGCTGTGCACATTTTTAATAATAAAAATTGTTTCTGTATTTAATTATGTACTCTTTAGGTTTGACACAAAATTTGAAAAAATCACAACCATGTGTATTGTATCTCAAAGTCAAGATCAAAGATAAAAGAACTTCTGAAGCAGGACTGGTCTGCTGTATTTTTATGTCAGTTTACTGCCAAAGGAGGCATGCTTACGGTGGAGTCTGTCCTAGTTCTCTCTCTCTCTCCTTCTGTTTTTCTGTACTTCCATCCTTCCTTCCTTTCTTCTTTCCTGCCATCCTTCGTAAGGAAATTGTTTCTAAGGAAACTGACCTGATGAATTCCTGTGAATTAAAACCTTGCATTACTGTGGAACTCATAGTGGAATTTGTGACTGTGAAGTACTACAGTATAAGAGAGCTTTAAAATTACCATAGCTTGGTGCAACAAAAAGAATGCTTGAATGTGATTTGTTATTTTAGACATAATTGTATGTCCTAGTCTAGGCTCAGTTCTATACCAATGCAAATAATACTACTATAATGTCAGTCTTTTGCTGACAAAGATTATTCTACTTAACAGAATTTTTAGTAATAAATGTTATTTACTACTAAACGGAGAATCATTTATCACAACTGTTCAAGTCTTGAGGAAATGTGGCTGGATAAACTTGCTTTTTTAAAATAGTCAAATATGTGTCAAATTTACTGTACAAACTTGTCTGAGGCAGCACGATGGCTCTGTTTTGGTTACAGTCTTTTGGGAACTTTAAGGTGTTCTTCCTGTGGCAAAGCCAAATGTAAATCTAATGTCTTTCAAGAGTCCTTCCATCTAGAGAATGCTGAAGTGGAGAAATTCCTTTTTAACAGCATTGTTAATGAAGATACTGCTCCATTAATTCCTCTACTAACAGAGGAGGTAAAGTCTCTTGGAAGTCACTTCCTTCAACAGTTAAAATACTAGGAAAATGTGGTGTGTCCCATTAAACTGTGGGAAAACAGCCACTGACAGATTTATTTGTTGACTAGCTCCTAAGGCATGATTGTGTTATTGTCATTAAAAGTATGAAGGACTCATCCTTTAATGTGATTTAGTGTTTACCTGTATAGCTTTTCTCTCATTTCCACAGCATATTTTTGTATTGCTTTCTTTTCCTCTAGAGTGATTTTTTTCCTATTGTGTCATCTTGTTTATAAAAGTAGATTTGGCATTTTATGCTTCTTTGAAAGTTCAATGTATAGATGCTTTTAAATTCTTGTGCAGTTAAAAAAAAAAAAAAAGAAAAAAGAGAAAAAAGGAAGAAAAAAAAGTCTTACATTTGTACACCTTAAATAAATTCAGAATTTAATTGGCATATGGAAAGCAGGGGCGTGGGACACACACCTGAAAGTACAAGGGTACTTTGTCCCCCACCCCAGTAAAAAAGGCATTTAGTTTGAAGTAATTTATTATTTTAGTGGAGGCTTTCTGAGTTGATTAGAAGAACAAAGTAATGAGGAAAAGCAGATGAAGTAATGAATATCAACTATGCAATGTAATGGTAATTTATTTACTGCTCATTAGGATTTTGTTGTTTGACATTTGACAGTAATTGTTTCAAATGTCCTACCTAGGTTTCTGTTCCTTTTTATCTTGTTTGTGTTAGTGTTTTTCTGCTTGTTTATAGACAAATTGTCCTCAAAATTTAGTAATTCTCTATAAATATATCACTGTAATTTAGATATTTGGAGTTTCTTGCTGAAAATGGCAAAGCATGAAATAAGATACTATTTGAGAATATTATTTGAGTGAGTAACATGTGATTTGTACATCTTTCCTTTGAGATAAGAAAACTAGTGTGATGAAAGACATGAACTTTGTACCTCAAAATGTTAGTAGGTTCATTATTATAACTAGGAGTAACTGCCCTGGTTGCAGGAACACCTGAGCTGTTCAAGTACAAACCTTTTCAAAAGATTTTCAGTAAGACATCTAATACCCAATATGACCTAGAAAACTGGATTGGAAGATTAAAAAAAAAGGGAACCAGATTCTTGTTCTCTGGGAATGGTAATAATTTAACATCACAAGGCAATTTAGATCATTAGTGTGTGCCATCGAGATGTAGCTCATGAGACTTTTGCCAGGATGGACGTCTGGAAAAGGATGACCCAAGTCAGGCCTCAAGGGGAGAACTTGACTAGGCAAGTCAGTGACTGCAAGGGTGTTGTGAAGTTAAAAAGTTTTAAAATCTTTCCCCATTTTCAGAGGAAGATTTCACAACTATCCTCCAATTTAATTTGTTTCTTAGTAACCTGCAGATGTAATGATCCTTATCTTTGCGTATATGTCAAACTTTATTATCTTCACTTGTCAGCCTTTCTGTTCTGTAGAGTTTTTCATATTCTCACTGAAAATATTCTACTTGCCTTCTTCTAAGCATCAAAACTACTTCAGATTCCCATAGAAACTCCCATTCCATGCTGGAGCATATATTGTAGCCGTTATTGAGTAAGCTCTGTTCCCCAGAATGTCTTTCCTATATGAAGGAAATTGGATTGGATTTTATTGCTTACCTGCCTAAAACAAAACAACCCGAGGAAGTGAAAAAAGAAATATCCCTGATGTTACTTATAATTAGTTTTGAGATGTGTATGATTAAAAAAAAATGAATTGTAGGTACAGTCCACCATCTAAAATGGAAGTTTTCTTGGCCTCCTTTTTTGGAAAGGTGAGGAGTAATGACTTCATAATTAGACAGATCTTAATAGAAGAGGATAAGTGTCACAGTAGCAGTAACATTCAGGGCCATTCTTCTGCATTTTCTCAAGTGGAATATCTGTATCCTCATCTTTGGCAGTACTGTTTGGTAGTTCAGGCTTTGTAGACCTATAGGCTCTTGTTCCAGAAACTTCTGATTCTTCCTTCCTGAGGTAAAATTTGCTACTTTTTGTGCTCAGAGGTGAAAAAAGTCTGGTAAAAACAGGAAATAAGTTTTTCAAATTCGTGTGCATTTATGTACTGGGGAGTTTCCTGCATATTGGCCTCATCTGTTGTGGAAAATACATATTATAGCTAAAGTTTATGTTTACAGCTTTCAATAATTTCTAGCTGAAGTTCTCTTTAGTCATTAGAAAACATTTGCTGCAAGGCTGGGCATGCCAAACCAAGTTGTCCAGAGAGTTTGTGGAGTCTCCATTCTTGAGATATTCGAAACTCATGATCATTACATGGTCATTAGCAACATTCTCTGGTTGACCCTGCTTTGAGCAGAGGAGTTAAACTTTGCAATCTCACATGGTGGCAGACAGAGGCCACAGCTCCAGTATTGTGATTCGGAGAAGGAAAACTTCACCTCTGTGGAAAAATAAAAAAGCTGGTTTTGTAAAATATTTTAAAATTAAATCTCGGGATTTCCTTGCCAATAGAAACGATTGCACTATTTAGCTTTGTGCTAAGTTCTGCAGTAGGTAATAGTTCATTACAACTGGTTGCATAATGACAGATGTATGTAATTATTTCATAGAATCATAGAAAGTAATCAGATAATCAAATGGTAAAATCCCTTATAATACACCCTAAAGGTCATTGAGTCTGGCCATTAACCTTACACTGCCCAATGCACCACTAAACTCTGCATTAAACCCTTAAATGCCACATCTGTAGGCATTTAAATACCTCTAGGAATGGTGACTCAGCCACTCTTCTGGACAGCCTGTTCCAATGCTGCATAACCCTTCCAGTGAAGAAATCTTCCTCACTTGTCTTAAAAGTATCTTACGTTCACTGTTTAATGAAGACTCAAGTTAATTATGTCTCTGACAGAAACTTTCCATTAATTAGTATGCCACACCTTCATATTCCATGGGTAATTTAAATTTCAAAGCAAGAATCCACTGTTGAAGAAATATCTGTGGTTAAATTTGCAAACTTGACAATTTGAAAGTGTGTGTGAGAATATATATATATATGTATTTATATAATTAGTGTGCTTCATTTTTCAATATGAAACTTGGAAACAGAAATCTGTTTTGGAAATTACGATAGTTTTCCCTTCCCTTGCTTGTACTCTACCTCTGTAATCTCTGTGGGTGATGAATGGTTTCTCCAGCTTACAAGGAATCCTTTTCAAAGCATTTACTGTAGAGTAGAAATGCCTCAAGAAGTCTTCTGAGTTGTTTTTTTTTAACCCCAGTAGTAAATGATACTGTTTTGTTCTAGGAAGGGGACCATTCACTTTTAAATTACCCTTTCAGGTTTAAGATTACACAGATCTAGGTGTTGGATTGTGCAGTCCAGGTACTTTTATGGAGACATTGTACTTGATCCAAACAGTTACATGCCACTGATATGCTCTTTTAAGGAAAACTATTATTACTAAATTATTGTGTATTTACTGGAAGGTTGAGAAAATAAAAACTTCTAATAGTTGTTTAAACTACTCATGTTAGTATTTGATAATAATAATAGTACTATAGTATTTAAATTTATGGTAATAATAGTACAAATAGTACTAATTAATAATAGTAATAATAGCAATAATAGCATTTAAAATACTATTTAAATTAGTGAGTTAAAGTTCACAGAAGTGTTTATGTAGAGAGAGCAAAATTGAAAAATCCTAGGTTTCTGGTGTATTGTTTCCTTGAAACAATGCTTGTAAATATCCCATTTGAAATTTCATATTAAGTGCTGAGAAAATTTTTGTGAAAAAGCATATTTATGAATCTGAGGGATGTGTAAGTGTATGCACACAAATTATGAACACAGCAGTAAGTATAACACTGGGGAGTATCTTTGTAAATAAAAACTACATATTAACACTAGAATAAGCATGTAAAGTCAAAGAAGAAAAAAGAAAAGATATTTTGATGCTCTGAGGAAGAGTAAACAGGGAAATATGATTAATGAAGAAGCATTTTGCAAAGATCTCTGCTATTACTGTACCTAAGATGGTATAACTATTAATGCAGGACAAATGTCATCTGTGAAGCTCATTTTCCTTTCCTTGTGTTAGGTTAAAGCAGCAACAGGTGAACAGGTATCAGCAGAGGATCTTGGAGGGGCGGATCTTCATTGCAGGTTTAAAGAAATATTTTCCCAGAGTTAATTTCTTCCGTATTGTAGACTTCCCTTTCCCCTTCCCCTGCCCTTTCCTTCTTTTATTTTATTTTGGTTTTAGATCTTTCTTAAGCTGTGTTTACCTTTTGAAAATTATTTCTGTGTTATCTGATGCTGACTGTTTTATAGTTAGAATATCACAGTTACACTGTGTTACTCTGGTTAGCATTGTTTCCTTCATTTACTGCTTTAAAATGCTCACATGTCTAGTGTACTTCAGCATCATGCATAATATGTAGGACTTTAATACTGAGTGTTAACAGAATAATATATTGAGAAAGATAATGCAATTTGCAGATGGTATCTTACTGTCATGTAGAATTCACTGCAAGCAAGATCAAAATAGCTTGTGCTTTTTGTAAAAAATACTTCTAATCAAACCCATAAAATATGTGCACTTTCAAATTCTGCAACTAATAATAAACAAAATTAGGTATTATTGCACAGTGAGTTATGCAGTGCTGTATAATAAACACTTATTTGTTACTTCAATTTGAAGTTAATAAAGAATTATTTTGAAGGGCAGTTCATGCCATTTTTGTAAACATATTTTTCTTTATAATTGAAATTAATTTTGCTGCATATGAACAATGATTGTTATATTTTATATTGCCATTTAGATTTTTTTTGTTTCCTGCATTTTATTTCATGTCTGATAACTTGAATGTACTATTTTGAAGAAAAGGTCAGGCATGGGTTTCATTTTTAAAGTAACTTCATAATAAAACACAGCTGAATTGTTTCATCTGTATTTTCAATGTCTTAGAAGCTTTAAAATGTCAGGTTTTCATTACCTGATTTATATTGGTTTTGTCCCTGAAGTATCCATCTTGCTATTGCTGTTTATGTACAGAAAATCTGGTGTAACAGATCATTATGCTTTGGATGACAATCATGCACTTCATCTGGCAAGGAAAGTTGTAAGAAGTTTGAATCTCCAGAAGAAAATAGATGTAAGTGTATAGAGTCTGAGAACACTGCATTGTTGAAATTAGGAATGCTTTTCTCTGCCTGATTTTGTTTTATAGAACCCATGTTTGTCTATGACTTTACACATCTGAAAATGGAAGTTACAGTTCTTGTCCTTAAAGATTTCTCTTATGCTTCAGTTCTGCAATTACATTCCTGCTGTATTATACCCAATAAAACTACTGGGATTAAATGCAGGAATTAAGCAAATAGAAGTGTGCTTCAGAGTCATAGAACTGCACTTTTACATTAATCCAGTCTTGCAAGATACTTAATTTTAAACCCACATGATTGTTTTCTATGGACTTAAAATTAGATACCTGCTAAAGAATCTTTTTGAGTAGATGTTTTCTGGGATTATTAAGGTGTTGAAAACCAAGGGGATAGACCTAAATTTTAACAATTAATTGTATTGATTTAAGAATTCCTTGTAGGAAATTGGATGGATAGCATAAGGGGGTGGAATTGCTATATTTTATTTTAGTAGGAGATATGAGAGGGTGAGTGGAAGTTCAAGGAAGGCAAGATACTGGATTCAGTTGTGTGACAAAATCTTCACTCATTTTTCAGAATGCTGCCTGCCTTAGAAGGCACAGGGGAAAGTTAGCAAATAGGAGGACTTGCCTAAATTTTTTTATAACATAGAAGAAGTGGAGCACATGTGGAGATATATGCAGGAGTAGGAAAAAGGTGACAGTAAGTGAGAAACTGTTATCAACCTTCAGTTTAGGAAACTTGGTCTTTATGCAAAATGACAAGCCAGTACAGGCATTTTAATGTTGCAGGTGAAGAGAAGTCTGTGCTCAAAAAAGTTGATAAATCAGTTGTTGTTTGAATTTTTAAATCATAATATGAACTTAGTTGTGTAAATTGTTTCTTGAATTGCTATAGGTGACTATAGAACCATCAGAAGAGCCTTTATTTCCAGCTGATGAAATATATGGAATAGTTGGTGATCAGCTAAAAAGAAATTTTGATGTCAAAGAGGTATGAGTATTAATGCAAGATCCATATGCCCATACATATTTGCACCCATTTTCTTGCAGGAATGCACTCTGTATTGTCATAATTGATAATACCTGATTTGGGTACTTATTTCTTCATATTTTTGTCCTGCAGATGCATTGCAATAGCAGTAACTTGTTGAAAATATAATCAGTTGGTTATACTTTAGAGAAGGATGAGAAAGGATGAGAGATTGGTAACATTCTGACAAAGCTGACAGAAATGGGAACTCCTCATTGGCAAAGCGTTCTATAGACTTGCCCAGGGATGTGATGGCTTGCTTTTTCTGTCAGTCCTGTGAAAGATTGTTTAAGTATTTATGGAGTGTAAGCGCACCAAACACTTGAGCCTTGTCCCATCTGCGTACAAAGACTTTTTTACCCTACTGCAGGTTTGGTGTAATTATCTGCCTTGGAACCTTCGTGTCAGCCTATAGGCTTTCTCATATTTACCACGAATCTCGCGTTCAGAGTCTTTTTTACTACTAGCCAAGTATGTATCTTAGGAAGAGTCCTAATATGTACCCATCTTAAAATGTTTGGCTGAAATTACTAGGATTTGCTATGCATAAAGGGGAAAAAGAGATGGACAATTTCATTTGAGTTTCATACTTCACTCTCAAAAGTTTGAAGAGTTTGGATTTGTGTTCTTTTAAAGTGGAAATAAGTATCTTCTGGCAAATCTTGCTAGCAGAGGATCTGTATTTATAAAAAATGGCTCCTTTGCATCACAGAGAAACCTCAAATCAGATCTTCATTATTTTTGTATGTCGCAAACTCAAGCAAGCCTAAAAATAATCATATCTCTAAGAAAGTGGCTCATGATTGTACTTGTGTTTTTCTTTACAAATGAGAGGCTATTGATTAATGTTTAATATAAGCAGAGATTTTTCTTTGTAATTCAACTAATCAGGAAAATGTTGTTCCTGTGTAATTTTGCTGTTTGATGAGAACATTCTTGATCTTGAAAATCCGTTTTTTTACAAACATGTGAATGAATCATGCTTAAAAAACTAAATGAGCTTTGCCTGCCTTCCAAACTATTTATATGGTGGGCTGCTTGATGTTCTATAAATGGAAAGGTTTTATGTTGTCATGGCCATCCTTTCTAAACAATTAAAAACCTCAAAGGATTAGGAGTTTAATGTTATTATTCCATTTCTTCTTAAGGTCATTGCTAGAATTGTAGATGGAAGTAGATTTGATGAATTCAAAGCCTTGTATGGGGATACTTTGGTTACAGGTAAGTAGAAATATAATTATTCTGTATATGTTCCCACTGGTTTTATAGTTGGATTTATTCTGGCTCACTACTGATATTTTTAATGATGTTTATTTTCAGAAGAATAGCAGTTTCTGTTACCAGGAGAAAGTCTTACCTTTATATGCTATGAAAAAATAAATACATGTGGAAATTTACGAATTAATCTCTGTCCTTTAGGATTTGCAAGAATTTTTGGTTACCCAGTAGGAATTATTGGAAACAATGGAGTTCTTTTCTCAGAGTCAGCAAAAAAGGTAAATAGTTAGATTATTAGCTTCTTTGTCATTGAGAAACAAAACTTCTGGTGGACAACTTGCTCTTGAGAGGAGGAACTTTTTCAAATAATGAAAGAGAACTGGCTCCACGTTTTTCATGTAAATGCAGAACAGGTATGAGCTGTTAATAAGCTGAAAAAAACCTGACCATAATTTGGAAACAGTATCTGGTAGATTTTTCTGATGTGAAGAAGACAGGCCAACATCAGAACAGCATTTGGGTTTGTGTGAATACAGCATAGTTGAAATAGGTAGCCTGAAACTTACATCTGTTGCAAGACAAGTCCATCCTGATTACATCAAATACCCTGCTGGATATTTCTAAACTCGAAACCATGAAGTACTATGGAAAATCACATCTTTGTTTTTGTAATAACTGGAAAATCTTAAACTTGAATTCCAGTACTCAGTTCATTGGTTTACCAGAGTTTTAATTTTCATACTTTGCTGTGGCATCTCCTGGCTTAGAATGAGTTAATACCCGTGCAGTCTTTCAAAATCTGTAGCTAAAACACCTGTTTTGTGAATGGAAGGCTGTGTGTGAAGGAATATTGTGATTTTATCACAATTAACAGTGCTTTACAGTTGGAACTTAAAGGAATGATGGTGATAAAGATCTGGGTATTGTGAAATGTTTACCTTGGTCTAGGTAAACATTTGTTGCTTGCTTTAGTTCTTTATTTTTTTAAGAAACAACTGTCAGTTGAATTTTTTGTAAAAGCAATTATATATGCTAGTTTTATTCTAACAGGCCTCTTGAGCTAACGGTGAGGAAATTGATATTGAGAATATACAGAAAAAGGAAGCATTGATGAGAGAGGTAGAGAAACGAAGTAATTTTACTGGATTTATTGCTGTTAGAAAATAGTGCACAAAATTAAGTTTCATGTGCTGAAGGAATACTTCCAGCTTGAAGCACTGTAGTACATGACATTTTTTTTCATCTGACATTTGTTTTAACAGTTACGTCCAGATGGAAAATAACTCTTGCAGTATTTCTAATAGTTTTGTTATTTTTCTAACAATTTAGTGCTACAACTTTTTTTCCTAACAATGAAAAAAAATGTAAGTAATCTTCATTTTCTGACTTCTACTGGGATATCACTGTAAAAGGAAATTCACCTCTAGAGAAACATTTGTCCATTATATTGGTTCTATAAGCAACATGCCTTAGCAGTACTCCTTTATTTTCTTGCATTTTTGTAATGAATTGTTGCACATTTTCCCCGTGATCATCACTATGCTATTCACATGTTTCAAAGATTATACTTAATTATTTTTCTCTTTTTTTTTTTTCTTTTTATAACCTTTGCAGGTTTTATAAAGTGAAGAGGTTAGGTATTTTTTTGGTTGTTGTGCTACATAGCCTTGTTTTGTTTTGTTTGCCAGCAAATGTATAAATAAGCCAGGGAACTTTATTGATTTAGATTGGTTGAAACAGAGGCTTGGAATCTACTATTTGTAACTTTACTAGGAAATTGGTCTTTTGCTAGCAAATTGGGAGAGGGCATCTGCCTCCAGGAAGGGGAGAAAATGTTACAGCAATTGGCAGAACCATAGGTAAATAATGTATATTGGCCTTTCCCAGTTTTAGAGAACACTTTTCTTTTGTACAGAAAATGGAGAGATACATTTTTCTGACTGACTGACTGGCTTGATTTCTCTGACACAGTCTTACTAAGTCAATGTCAGATGCCGCACTGGTGCTGTCCACGGTTTAACTGCATGTTGGCTGAGTCACAGCAGTTGAGCTTTTCAGTATTAGTAGTAATGCTTTTTAAGGATATTATTTATTTTACCTATGGCCTCACACAGTTTTGGAGATCTCTTACTTCTGTTACAGTGAATGCATGTTTTGCAGTTAACTTTGGGTGAAGGAGAAGTAGTATAGCACTTCTGGATGGAAATACTGTGATGGACTTCAGTGGAAGGATTTAGCACAGGCTTCAGAATGGTGGTAGTGATAGCTTCATTTTTCCAGCTTTTAATGGCTTACTCTTTTCTTTTTTTTCCCTCTCCACAGGGTACACATTTTATCCAGTTGTGTTGCCAGAGAAATATTCCCATTGTGTTTTTGCAGAATATTACAGGTGAGTAAGATCAAGTTTTTGAGGTTTCACTTCATTGTAGACTTTGCTGTTAATTGCTGAGGCTGTGTTCTAGGCAGCCTCTTGTGTGCTTTATAGTACCTATATCTCCAGCCTGTTTGGAAATCAGCTTGTCAGCAGGTGGGGAAGGCCTTGCTTTATGATTTGCTCCTCAGTTCTTTCTGCAATGTACTGTGAAGCACACAGTATGACATAGGGCACAGTATTATAATATAAACTGGTGAGCCTTTTGTTCTTGTTGTATTTCTTCAGGTTTCATGGTTGGCAGAGAGTATGAGGCTGGAGGGATAGCAAAAGATGGTGCCAAGATGGTAACTGCTGTAGCTTGTGCCAATGTACCTAAAATAACTATCATTATTGGTGGCTCTTATGGAGCTGGAAACTATGGGATGTGTGGAAGAGCATATAGGTAAGTATTGCTTCAAATTGTTACAGCGGATAGAAATAATTTAAGAAAACATAATCTTGAAGTACCATTCCAAAAAATCGTTTGAACTCTTGAAGAAGTTGTGCTTTTTGGAAAAGAGTTCTTAATGAATATGTTCATAAGTAAATAACAGCCTAAAATTTGTAGAGACTGATAAGGCTTATGATTCACCTTGAATTAGGTGACAGAGGAGACCTTCTAAAAGTAAACCTTCATATTCTTTTCTCCCATTTCAGTTCTTGGTGGAAAAATTATAAAGTCTTAAACAATCATTGGGCAGTATAGGCTAGTCCTTTATTCTGCATTCATAGGAAAAGTATATCAGCTTGTGTAAAAACTCATTATTCACTTCAATGTTTTTATGAGTAAGGTTTGTATAACCCCTAAAGATTTTTTTGTTGACCCTTTGGACATGGCTTGTGTGATTTTGTTAAATTTAATTTTTTAAGGTTCCCCATACTATTGAAGTTAGTTGGGATGTTTAGGAGGAAAATTCCTGTGGGTTGGGAATGTGAGCTGAAGAGACTTATGAAAGAGAAATTTTTAAAAAAAGGTGAATAATGGAAATTAACAGAATTTTTACATTTTCAAATGTAATGCTGCAAGCATTGAAGTATGTTAATGTACCTTTTAAAAAAAATGTTATATTGTAAAATCGTCATACATAAAAATGTATTCTTAGTTGAGTGAAAATTCTTCATTAGGAAATGTGACAATGTCTTACCTTAATGTTTAATATGTATTTTTTCAGTCCAAGATTTTTATATATGTGGCCAAATGCTCGCATATCAGTGATGGGAGGAGAACAAGCTGCAACTGTTCTAGCTACAATAGCTAAGGACCAAAAAGCAAGGGAGGGAAAACAGGTATATCTTTCTTCTTTCCTTACTGGTGAAGTCATTATCACTTACTCTTTTACAGGAATTGGTCACTTTGTGAGCTAGGAAGGGGTGGAAGAGAGTGAGACACCAGTGAATTATCCCAGTGCCAACTAGTGCACTGACAAACATGAAGAATTTGTGAAAGGCTTACTTCTTTGAAATGTGAAGATCATTCATAACATTTCTTATTTTTGCTTAAAAAGAGGAGTTTTTTACATACCGTCCTATTTTAGTACTTTGTGCAACAAGTTATTAGTTCTACCTGAGATAAGCAACCACGAATCCTCCTTGGTTTGGGTGTATGAAGAGGAATGTCAGGAAAAAGTGTCTTTCCAATTTTATGAAGGTGGCAGTTACAGAGAAAATTGATCTTCAAATGATTCACTGATTAAGAATTATGAAAATTGTAACAACAGTAGTCTGGAGAGATTTGAAAAAGTTTTTGCTCATCTCAACATTTTAATTGAAAATTAGAGGTATATTGTTTATATAATAAACATATCTTACTAAATCTTATGATAATATTTTATAGTTTCACAGCACACTCTTTGCTGCTGATTTGGGTTTTTTTAATTGCAAGGTTTATGGTTATACTACTCCCTTGATCCCATAAGAAGTGGTTTTATTGATGTCTAAAAATTGTTTATATTTATCATGAATAGTTAATCAGAATAGTGAAGCAGTATGAACATGTTATCTCAGTGTTACTACTTTACAACACTTGATTTTTCTGTGTGTAGAATATACTCAGCTTATCTTTGTCCTTAATTTCCCAAATCCATGATACCGAGAAAGAAGGTCAAGAAAAATAATTATTAGTAGTTAAATGTTAGTCAAATGTGTTAGAAACTTGAAAGTTTTCTGAATTACTATGACCAGTCTGGATCACACTGGATCTAACCTAGTGTTAGAATAGCACAGACTTATTTAATTAAAAAATCTTGCCAAAGGCAACCCAATTTTTTTTTTTCCAATATACAAGCTTTAGTAATTTTTCAAGTGCTAGTCACCAATTACTCTTGCATTCAGTTAAGTATATGTTCATTCTCTTTTTTACACTCGCTTGGAAAATGCTATTTGAATTTTGTTATCAAACATGCATAGTTGACAATTGTGTGGTAAAAGAGTAAAAAGAACTTTGGGCATATAATTTAGGCATTTTCTTCAGGCTGATGCTGCATATAAAGTTCTGTTATCATTGGAGAGGAAAATATTAAAGAATATTTTATGTGGTTTTTTAGTTGTCTGAGGCAGATGAAGCAGCTTTGAAGGAACCAATCATTAGGAGGTTCGAGGAGGAAGGAAACCCTTTTTATTCCAGTGCAAGGTAACATACAAGTAACTATTCTAACTTTTAATTGTAATCGTGGGACTTGACTTCTAATTCTTGGTATTAAAGAATAGCAGAACAGAGCAATTGGAAGCAAAGATTGTGTTTGATGTGCATTCAAACCAATGCCGTGTCTGTCTTATCTCTGGGACCTGGTACCATGAACTGTTTCAGAAGACAGTATGCACTTGCAGGAAGTACTTCACTGGTTCTGTAAGAAATTATATGGTAGCATGCAATTTCTCTTTCATGTTTTATTCTGGGTGAGTTTTATATCATTCTCCCCGGTGTAGTATCTGGTCACCTTTCTAAAGCTTATTGAACACTATAATGAGTGTCTGTGTGTGTATTAGGAGGAACTAATTTCAATAGGTTCCTGCAAGTAGAAGAGGCCGGTGGAAAAGGAGGTAGCAGTTTCAAGATGATCTGAAGCCATTGGCAAATTTCAGGTCATGGTCATGGTAGGTAATTGTATTGGATGATAGCAGTGATGGTGTAGAGCTTTAGCTGATGGGTACTGCATACTCATGTTTGCTGAGAAGTCCTTTGTAGCATTTCATGCCTCAGGCTGATGCTATATTAGTAAATGACCAGGAACTAGTTAGGCTAATGAAACAAGGTGGCATCCTGAAGTGATCCAGATACATCTGGAAAGTGGCTTAGGGGGCCTTTTTGGCCTTTGATGGTTAATTCTGCATTAGTTTCATCCCATCAGCACTAATCTTCTGCATATATTTTTGCTTGTGGTATCCAAAAGCTAATTTGCCACAGACTCTTAGCTGCTAATGAAGCTAGAGGGTAGCATATTTCAGTGACCCATATGTCAGCTGTGAAAGCAGCAGATCTGGCAGTGAACAACCCAGGAGACTCGAGGACTATGTAGAGGACAATTTCCTGGTGCAGGTATCAGGCAAGCCAGCCAGAGGCGTGGCGTTCCTGTCACTCCTGGCACTCGCCAGTGCAGAGGGGCTCACTGAAGGGGTTACAACTGGAAGTAGCAGGCACAGCCTGGTCAGGCTCAGGATCTCAAGGAATATGAGGCAGCAAAGAGAAACTCCGCTCCCTAAAATATAGAGGAGTGAATTTCAAGATGTTTAAAGGGTTAGTGGATGAGATTGCCTTGGAAACTTCTTAAAGACAGAGGGGCTGATTAGAGCTGACAATTCTTTAAAGATACTTTTCTTAGAGAACAAGAGCTCTTTATTCCTGTGTGTAAGAAATTGAGCATGGCAGGGTGGAAACTGGCATGGCTGAGCAAGGATTTTCTCCTCAAACTGAGGTGTAAGAAGGAAGTATACACACTGTGGAAGCAGGGGCAGGTAACCTGGGAAGAGCTCCTTCTTCATGATCAGAATTAAGATATGAAATGATTGTTAACTTTTACTCTTTTGTGTAGGGATAGTGAAATATACTTAACTGAGATATTCATACCTGGGAAATCAACATTAATTTTAATGTTCATCAAATGAATACCTTCATCAAGCTTGATCTTCTGTGGGTAGTTATAGAAATAGCACAAAAGTTTTTAACCGCTGACTTTGTGCTCTAAGGCAGAAGGAAAAATGAAAAAAATATGTATTTTTTATAACTGGATTTTAAGGAGAAGAATATTCTGCTTTTATAATAACATTTAAAAATGAGTCAAACTGTCTGTATTTAAAATTAATCTCTACCCCAGAGAAGACAGATAATGTGATTTTTTTTTTACATTTGCTTTTTTATGTGTTCACTGGAAACAGTCAGACTCTTTTACTCATGATTTTTTTAACATTCAATATATTAGATATATTACCAATATAAAAACTTACCCTCTCCCAAGAGCCAACAGATGATTGTCAGTATTTACAACAGAAAATTACTAATCTGTAAGAAAGCAGTTTTACATGTCATGTTAAGACTAACATTGTTAAAAATTCAAAATGTGGCTTTTTTTAATGTCTGATTTTTTAGATGTGAAACTTGAGTGTTTCATGTCAACTTTGTGCTCTCTGATGAGCAACATTTACCAGTTTATGTTTTCAGAATATCTGGCCATTTTGTGAAGTTAAGTTGTTAATCTAGTAGTCACCCCAGCAAATAGCTTAAATTTGCCCAGCCCAGGTGTTAGTGCTTTTAGTGCTAAGTGACGTGTCATTTTTTTGAAAAAGCAGGGTAGTTATGCACTTCTTACTGTTTCCTTTTGGAAAGGAAACATGACGTGCACAGATGTGAGTTGGCTGAGAGCTAGCGTGGGTCTGGATTGCATGTGGTTGGGTTCGTGTGATGCTGCATTCAAAATAATAAGCCCAGCTGAGACATGAAGTCAAATGTCAGATCTGAAATCCCTCTGAGGCTTACCTGGCTATAAGCAATGAAGGTAAAATGCCTCTTTTCACAAAGGAGTGCTTTTGACAACAGTGTGTGAGTGGCTCAGGTCAAAGCAGTTCTGGCTTGTTTCTCTCGCTTTTCAGTTCAAGTAGTTGCAGTCTGCTTTGTCTAGGAGCTTTTAATTGCTCTCTTGTAGAGTTAATTGGGTATTTCAGTGGATATACTCATGTTTCCTGCCCTTTCATGCTTTGCATTAACTAATTCCTAAGCAAGATCTCAGATCAATAGTTCGGAAGTTTTCATTACTGTGGAATAGGCTGTCCAAGCAGAAACAATGAGATGAAGTGGATTACAATCTTCACAGCAAGAGTGCTCATGGGGAAGGATGTACCACTCACCTTGCACCTTGGAGACAACCCTTTCCAATCAGCCAACATCAGCAGCTGCTTATTATCAGCATTTGCTGTAATTCAGGGAGGAGTAACCCTGTCCCTTTTGCAGCCCATTTCTGTTGTGCTCCAAGCATGGTAAAAACCCAGCTGATTGTCTACCAAAGGTCAGGGTACTGTAATTAAAACAGAATTCAGACAGCCTTTGCTTTGTAAGAGCCCTCCACCAAAGAGGTCAACAAGGAAACTCTCACAAACAGCTTTGCATTTCTGAGAGAACAAAAAATGATAGATGGGCACAAAGATTGTTGTCTGTATTGCTGCTTGTGTGCAGCTCTGGTTTGGAGGCTCCCTCATGCTGTCCTCCTGCCTGCCTCACCCTTAATAGCCATTGAGATTGATGTGACCCTTCCACTTGACTTCATTAGGCTTTGAATCAAGCTTTTAGCATTAATAAAGAGAGAGAAGGAAAATGCCCCGACGACCTTAAAAGATAAGAAAACATCCCTGTTTATTCTGTTTATATTGTTTTGCTTATAAGTGATAACTTGCTGTACATACAGGATGTCAATACTGTTCCCTGCAGTTGTATTTTCTAATCAGACTTTAACCAATTTTTTGATTAGAACCTTTCACAATGAACAGTCTTAATTAATGGCAGTCATTAGGCAGCACCCTTTTTAATGAGTTATATTAATCTGCTCACAGGTTTCTTAAAAGATTTCACTCGTTTGCATCTTAACAAATTGCATAAGCATTTTACTTTAGGCAACTTCATTTCTTTTACTCACACTATTTCAGTTAAAGACATTTTATGAGTGCAGTGTGACTCATGTTCCTGCAATAGGGTTTTAATAGATAGTTTAATTATTAATGTTACATCCCAGTAGAGAATGCAGTTTTCTTTAAACAAAGAGAAGCCGAAGCCAGGGGTGACCATATGAAAGCAGTTTGACTTCCATGCAACATAAAATTTCTGCAGTTGTCAATATAAGTCAATTGTCTTCTTACAAAAAAAGGAAAAATAAAAAACAACCCAAATCTGACATTGACATGTGCTTAATATTTGGATATTTATTAAAGCTGTAATCACTATGAAGTTGTGTCTTGCAAGGTACTGCACTAAGTTGGTGATTCTTTTGGAGTCAGTTCATCCTTGCCCTTTCCAGGCCCTGAGCAGATGTGTTGAACATTTTAAGTATTATGAATTCCCTCATTCTGTTTCAATGTGTTTCATAAATAAGAAAGTTAATTGCAGGTATTCAGTGGGGGGGAAAAAAAAGTTTATATAGAGAGCAAACAAAGCTGTAGCAGTGAAAAAACCAAAATTTGCTTAAAAATAGAAATTAATGTATTTGAGATTTTTCAAAAATTGGGGTTTTTTTTCATAGTCTTAAGAAAACAGAAGGTTGGGATTGATTTGACCTCACAGAACTGCTTTTATTTTCACTATTAAGGAGGATCTTCTCCATTCCTTTGTCAGATTAATCTGACTATATTCATCATAACTAAATAAAAATATAAATACAAGGTGAAGGAAAAAAAAGCACATGCATTAATCTTTGGTAAGGTACACTCTCTGAAGTTGAAAGTGTAGAAAATACTGTCTTGGCCATTCTGTCATGCTAGATTATATCAAGAGCTACAACCATTGTCTTGAGAAAAATCAAGAACATTCAAAGATCTCTTAAGTAAGTCTCTGTAAAACCAAGTTACACTTTTCTTTGGGTATTTTGAAGAAAAAAAAGCTTCCAATTGCTTTTTCTTTTGTATGGTAAGAAGCACTTCCTCTGAGTTTTTTCAACTGAGTATTGCCCAAATAAGCCAAATAAGCCCAAATACTTTAACGAAATGAGTTACTAATTAAAATTTAGTTACTTCTTAAAATTTAAAAATATAGTTAGGAAAGAAGTTACTCACAGGAGTCAGACAGCAGGACCTTAGACCATGCACTTTATCTGAGTTTTGATACAGACAGCTCTTGTGTCATCTGAAATGGAATTTGCTGTTAGCACCACTTCCATGCAGGTACAAGTGTGGCTGTTAGAATATTCCAGTGCTTGGGTTACTAGCCCTCTAGAAGGGAGGTACTAAATGAGAATCCTAAAATGAGAAGAAGTTAGATAGAGCTACAGTTTTCTTATAGTTGTATTTTGGGTTTATAGCGGGGTGGGGGGGGGGGGGGGGGGGGGGGGGGTTGCCATGCCATAAGTTTTTCTCCTTTTTACATTTGAGGAATTTCTTTACTGTGAGGATGGTGAGGCACTGAACAGGTTGCCCAGAGGAGCAATCCTCTGCCCCATCCCTGGAAGTGTTCAGTGCCAGGTTGGATGGAGCTCTGAACAACCTGGTATCCTTGCCCATGTTGAGGGGATTAGAACTAGATGATCTTTAAGGTCTCTTCCAACCCAAACCATTCTATGATTCTATCATTTTTCCAGAATTCGTTCTCTTATTATTGGGACCTGGCAGCCAGGTCAGTGAGTGCCACAACTGCTGTAGTACAAGACTTCTTAAATCAAAATTTGGTTTTCTCTCCCAAAAAAGAAAGAGCCTGATTTTGCCCAATTAGCAGCAAAACCGTCCCTTCTCCAAACCCTTTCTTCTTCTATACTTCAGTTTTGCTCTTGTGCCCCATTTAGTTTAACAGTCTGCTGCTTAGGAAGCTGCACTGTGATAAGATCTATAGTAGAGTATTCCTTCTGAGCTGGGTATCCTTTTTCTTCTCTGTCTAACTTTGAAAACAAGCTCCTAGAGCTGAGCCTGAACCCTTGTGCCTGGTCTCATTAAAGGTGTCTTCTACTGCAATTCCATTTTGTGCATCACAGGATAGATACACCTTGTAAAATGAAAAGCATATATTGTCAGTTTCTTAGTATATTTATCTGATTTGATCAATATTACTTTCACAGCAAATGAAAAAATAAAGCAAATATGGAAAACACTCAAGTGTCTGCTGCTGCCTTGAGTTTATCAGCATGTATTTATTTACAGTTTGCAGTCCTCTTGGGGCTGAGGTTGGCACATTTAGGATTGAAAGAAGAGTGCAAAATGTCTTGTTTCCTGTCTAATAGATTTTGCCAGAAATTATCTCCAAAAAATATAAAATTTGCAGATGTAACTTCAGTTAGAAGGGAAAGGCTGTGTCTTCTCTTGGTAGAGTCACTCTTGGCTCCCTGTTCCTGGCTGCTTTTTGTATTTTTAAATTTTCCACAAGGAATAAAGCATTAGCTAATACTGAAGTAAGTTCACAAGGAATGCAAAATAAGTCTCTGTAGGGAAAGATGGGATGGAGGAGGAGCATCTCTCTCTTAACCAAAGATGCATGTGTTCTGCAGATGCAGATTAAAGTATGTGATTGTTGAAGTGAGACTGGGTTTCAGTGAGCAGCGTGGTATCTTGTTTAAATATCTTGCTGGGGAAATAACAATATTTATGGTTTCATTTCAACATGGAAATTTCAACATTGATTTTAATTTAGGTAGAATGAAGCTGTCATTGAGAATTGATGCCACTAAGACTAATTTTTGGATAATATCAAAGAGACTATTTACAAGTGTTGTCAGTTTTGGGGACCTGGGAATTTGAAAATTGCTCATTTAAAATATAATTGCCTTCAGGCTTTGGTTAAGTAAGGTAGTATCTTAAATGAACTTAATGATAAAATAAACGAAAAAAATGTGTTGTGTCTTGCTGAGGTGGAGTTTATTCTGCCACAGCATCCCTCATAGTGCTGTGCTTTGCATTAGTAGCTGGAAGGGTATTGACAACACAGCAGTGCCTTGCTGAGCAGTGCTGGCACAGCACCAGCCTCTCTCCCCAACATTTTCCCCCCATCAGTATTCTGGAGTGGTCAAATCCTGGGAGGGGACACAACTAGGTCCGCTGATGCAAATAAACCAAAGGGATATTCCATACCATATGACTTCAGCTCAGTTCCAAAAGGTGAGGAAAAGAAGAGGAAGATGGATCATTGGTTACCTACAGTGTTTGCTTTCCTAAGCAAATGCCATATGTACTGAAGCCCTGCTTCCTGGGAAGTGACTGGACATCACTTGCTGATGGGAAGTAGAGAATAAAGTTGTTAACATTTTTTTACTCTTGGTGCACATGCAGACTTTCACTTATGCTTTAGTGAACTGTCTTATCTCAATCTATTGTTTTCTATCTTATTTCATCTCCT
Source organism: Haemorhous mexicanus (assembly GCF_027477595.1). Taxonomy (NCBI): domain Eukaryota; kingdom Metazoa; phylum Chordata; class Aves; order Passeriformes; family Fringillidae; genus Haemorhous; species Haemorhous mexicanus. Next base: position 42,233,025 of record NC_082381.1, on the reverse strand, counting down.
CTGTCCAGTTGGGAAGGGAGATAGAATGGCCCCATGGGCACCTGGAATCAAAGGTCAACCCACCACAGAAATTCTGAAAATACTTGAAATTTTTTCTGGTTTTTTAATGATGAAAGAATAAACACTTGGATCATCCTTATCTGGCAGTTGAATTAACCTGAATAGTGTAAATAATGATGTGGCATAATCCTTGAAGTGCAAGCATTCTTAATAGAATTAGGTAGGTCGTTCACAGATGGTCATTCTCCACATGAACATTAACAAGCAAAGAGGGCTTTTTTTCTTGAAGGAAATTATTAAGTGTGAAGAATCTATTTAAAATGTGTAGGCCTGACATTTTTCACTTACCTAAAATGTAAACATTGTTCTAGAAGACCAATTCCGTGTAGTAATGCACATCAGTCTCTTGCATTGATGAACAGCGTGAATTTACTCCATTGTTTTAAGTATAATTTAGCTCTTCACTCCTCTTTCTTTTTCTGAAGCATTTCAAATTTCATGGGCTTGAAATCATGTTGATTTCCTTTAATTATTAAAAGTTTTGGTTTGTTATGTTTCTGGCTTTTCTCTAGATTATGGGATGACGGAATTATTGATCCAGCTGACACAAGACTGGTTTTGGGCCTCAGTCTCAGCGCAGCGCTAAATGCACCCACAAAGAAGACAGAATTTGGAGTTTTCAGAATGTAAACTTAAACATGTGATCATCAGAATTACCTCTGTATATTTTATTTGGGGATGGACAGCATACTAGCTACAGTATTGTGATAATTAAAATAAAGATTTGTAAGATGCTATTTTTAATGAAACTTTCATTATTTTCACTTACTATAATTTGCAAACAGTGCTTCAGATTTTTGATAGTGATTTGAGATTAGTCATTTAAGTGCTTAGATAACTGCATTGCATGAATAAATTGCAAGTTCTTGCATTGTACTTCATGTTACAAGAAACTATTGATACTATCTCTTATATAAATAAATGTACAAAATAAGCTATATATTTGGTGCTTATCAGCTCTTGTGATTCTTTAAATTCTTTTTTGTATGTCTCCTATAAAGGCAAATTACTTTAGCAGTCCAACAAAGAAAAACCCACGTTTGCTAATAAATAATTTTTGTGAAAGGAAAGTGCTGTAAGGGCAGCCAGGGATTTCAACACAGCATGAAATTTTAGATTTCATGCATTTGTTGTCATCTTGTTCTGTCTCTGGCTTTCATCCAAAAAGCACTGCTTTTCTGTGTGGTTCCCTGAAGTCAAAACAACTATTGAACCTGATGGATGCATAATGTTTTCTGGAAGAGATGGGAGGTTTGTGCTGGTATCTATGGAATCAGCAGGTTGCTGAGAGCATGCGTGAGGACAGAGACTGGCTGCAAAAGTGTTTAAACATCTTGGCATGTGGTCCTTCTGGTAATTTTGGTTTCAAAAAGAGTGTTCTCTCCACAAGGATCAATGCTTTGCTCAGAGCAGAAGCCTGAAATTCACTGACTTAGGGAGTTCTGTGATGCTGGAGTGCTTTCTGATTATTCTGATTTATTTAGGGTAGCTTGTTGGAGTGTAAAGTTTTTCAAGAACTCAGTGTCTGTCATTTAGTATGTTCTCTTCAGAAACATTGCACCTTGGAGAAACTACATACTGTTCTAGCTGGGAGGTGATTTCAGTTTATCTAGCTTTGCTCTACAGGTGCCTGGATAGCCATTGTCAGAAATATCCTTAACTGAGAGTCAAGTGCAAGAAGAGCCAGTGTACATGAATAGAGTTCCTCTCCTGTGCTGGCCTGTGGGGACAGGAAAGACTGCTAAGAGGAGTGATCACCCAGGGTAAGGTACTAGCTGTAATCTTCCTGGGCTTGTGTGGAAAGGAGTTCTCCTTGGATCCAAGAGGAGGATGGAAGGTCTGCTATCTGCCAGCCTTTCCAGTTGGGTCTCAGACAGATGCAAAAAAGAAAATGAAATAATTCCTTGGAATTAGGATCTTCAGGATACAGACATGGTAGACAGCCTAGCATATGTTGAGCTGTTGTCTCTGACACTCTTGCCAAAAATTGCACTAAAAGAGCAATTTTCCCTCTTTTTACCAAGGTGAAATGTATCCAAAGCCTGGTGTGTTCTGCACCACTAGAAAGATTACTTATGTGGGTCTGCATTCTCATGCTTACTTTTAGTATATTGAATAAATATTTAACAGAGAATAATAGTTTAAAGTACTGCCAACTGGGCACAGAGCTGTGGTTTTTTGCCACTTGTCTTACTACACACATTTGTGAGCATGTCTGGCATAAACCCAAGATTTCTTGATCCTGAAAGCAAAGTGAAATTATTTATGGTTAATAGGCTTCTGAAATGCATTTAAAAACACCGTACTTTTAAATACAGATTTATAAAATACATAAATATAAATATAGATATGAAATATAAGCAGGGAGAAAAAGAGTTCCAGGCCCTGAAATGCTGTTAGTGGCTTTCAATTAGAAGAAATGCACTGTATTTTCTCCTACTCCAGTTGAATAATTAGTTCTGGCACTTGACTTCCTGTTCTTAATTATGGTGGTCAATTTTGCCTGTCACTTCCAAAGCCATGAGGACTACTGCCTGTTTCTGCTAAGAAATCTGATCTCTTCTGAATAATATTTTTATTTTGAATACATTCTTTCTATTACACTAGTAATTAAATCATGCCAGGTTGGAGAAAGTAACAGATAATCCTGGAATACAGGTGACAGGTATGTTTGGAAAGCAAATATCTTTGAAAAGATGCTTCTGAGAATGGTAATTCCTGGTTGCTTGTTACATCTGAAAAGACAGTTCTTTACACTTGTCAAAATTTCTTCCTCTGAATATGTATGCAAGTAAAGTCAAAACTCGTCTGATTAAATAGGAGTGTTCTGCCTTAATAATACTTAGCTTTGGAAACGTGTTAAGCAAATTAAATTAATCATCACAGGCTTAGCATCCTATCAGCATGATCTGGTTAGCAATCACTACCGAGCAGGATCTTCAGTGCAGAACAGCGGTTCAGAGAGCCACTGGTGGTTATCACTCCTCTACTACACAGCTATTTTGGAAAAGCTTTTGCATGTTACCTTGCTGCATTCTGCTTGGGGCACTGGCTGCACACAGTGCCCCTCTTTATGTGATGGTGTTCTGATGGCTGAGATGGTCTCTTGCTAGCCAGACGTTTGCTGAAAAACGTTGTTTTCTGTGGAGTCAGCAGGAATGAGGAATTGAACCCCATGCTTGTACTGCATTTGATAATCTTGGTAGATCTATTCATGCTGTCTCAGAATAATCACCCAGAGCTCTCACATTTTGTCTGCCACCAGGACTCTTATGCTTTTGCAGTAGCAGCTCCTTTTTAGGCTTAACATGGATGCCATTACAACACTAATTTTCAGTTTTCATTGGCACTGTGCTACCAGTAGGATCTCTTTTGGAGTGAAAGGAAATTTTAAATAAACCTTGATTAAAGATACAGCTGCCTCTGTAAGGGCATAATATTTGTGATGGCAGAAGCAATGTAAAAGCTGTGGGTGACTATTTCAAGACTTCTACTTGTCTCTGGTACATGTAAACTCTTCGCTGTGGTATATTGAAGCAGCTCACAACCACTAATCTGTTTCCTTACTGGAAAGGGTGGTACTTGGGATGACACTGATTTTTCAAATGGGGTTGAGGAACAAGGGAAATAGCTATGCATACAATCTGTGGTGGACCAGAACATCACACCAGGTGCTCTAGACTTCTGGGGACCTTTGCTTCTATCTAGTCTTGCCTTGGGCACAGCTGTTCTGAGCTATGTACCTCCCTCCAGCCCCTGAGAAGAGGGAAGACCAAGAGGTTACCTAGTTCTGTTTCTCTGTGATAGTTAGACACAGTCTAAGAGATTAACACTTAACTGCAATGAGTTTAAAAGAGTTGATACTGTGAACTTGAGGGTGTTTTCAAACACCTCTACAGAAGGAAATGGGGAACCATGAATGAGGTGGGCTAAGCTTCTTTTCACATCCCTAGAGACTGTTGCAGTAACCAAGGGTTTCCTTCTCAAGTTACCTGGGCTGAGGTGGTGAATTCAGGATGGTTCGTAAAAATGTATCCATTGCCATTTTCCTTTTTATTTTCACGGCAGCTAGGAAGGTGCTGGGAACCTGGGAGCTACAGTTTGGTCTTCAGTCAAAATGGTAGTTTGTTCAACAAACATCAAGGTAAAGCCTCTGGAACACAATCATTACAAGCCTGCTTCCAGGGCTGAAATGAGATGTGGATAGTGCACAGCCTCTGTGATAGCTCTGCCTGCAGAAATGGAGAAGCCACTGGGGACCTGTTCCCACTGCTCTCCCACCCATGTGGGGTTAGTTTATTGGGGAGTTTGTAGCTTCACTGTTTGTGTGGGCATTGATAAATGCAATGTTGTTCTGAGAACCCATCTTTTATTTAAGTGGCTTTTTTCCAATCTATTACTCATCAAGATGAATTGCTATCTCCTGCTGAAATAGATGTCTTTCAAGTATGCCTCTGGACTCTTATTACTTCAACAGTAACTCTGATTTATCTTAGATTTTCCTCACTGTTCAAGGCTTCAGTAAAAAAAAAAAAAGGTCTTGATTCAGAAAACCAGTGATGGTATATTATTTTTTTAACAATGGTTTATAAATTGGGGCAATTTAATAAGGCAGTTATAAAAGCCTGCTGCTTTTCTGCAAAGCCTTAAAGCATTTGCTTAAAGCCAGATGTCCATTTTTGTGTCTCTGATTCAATAGAACACTTGTTCAAATACTTGACACTAATCTCTACAGTCTAGTAGTCCTAAAATCCGTCCAACTCTATGTCTATGCCAAGCCAAAACTAGAACACACATAAATGCCTTAGAACTGTTCACCAGCATCAACATAAACCTCCATTATTTTCCCACTTTTAGAAATACACTTAATTAATTGATCATGATGGAAGAGTGTGATTATGAAAAGCATGAGTGACTTTCAAAATTATCCATTTGATGTACAAATGCTAATGCAAATTGGTAATGTTCTGTTTGTACCTTGTGTGCAATAACATTTACATGGAGAAAGTAAGCTTTGAGACACTTGGGTTAGTACTTTCTTACAACAGAGCTATCTATCCTCAAGGTCTGATCACATTTCATGTGGATTACCCAGAGCTAAGCGCTTAAGTGCCACAGGCTCCCCTCATTCCATAGCCAGCTGTCTTATGACTGGTTACTGATGCTGTTGAAAAGTACCTGCCTTTTTGTAATTTTAAACAGTGACTTTCTGGTTTTATATCTTGACCCTTTTCTCTGACACTCTGGTAGCCTCTGACACTCTTATTTAATATTCAGCTATCCTGCTGATTTTTTATCCCCTAGTGCTGGAGACCAAGTGTACAAAAATGGCTGAATGGGGAACAAGGGACAGTGATGTCTGCAGAGACGGCGTGATACAGACAGTAACAGGCACAGAAACTTGTATAGTTCTGTGGGTGTCTGTAGCCAGACAGCCAAAATGACTTTTGGAAACAGAAATTTGTAATTGCATCCACATTCAACAATAATTTTACTGGAGTAGCTGACATTAAATTCAGCTTTTTACTGGAATTGTAAGTTGGAAAGAAAACAGTGATGTTTTCTGAGCATCTCTGATGTGTTCAACACTGCATGAGTAATCCTCATACTATAAAATATGGTTTGAATTTTTGGTCAGGCTTCACAGATGCTGCTTTTAAAGTTGAATAGGCCATATATCTGCCTCTCTGTATGAAGTGTTGCATTTTTCCTAGCCTGGGTTATTTCTCTGTTCTAAGAAACTTTGTTTTGGCATACCCATCATTTTCAGTATTGCATGTGGTTGTGGTTTTGCTTCAACCTGGGAACAAAGCCTGGACTTTGCTATGAGTGGTTTACCACCAGCCTGACATCGGAAATCTTAACCTTCCCTGTGGCTAAATAAAACTGGAAGATCCACGCAGACAGAGGATCTCTGACCAGCAATTACAAATGAGACCTTTGCTGGATGTGATGATCAATAAGAGTGTGTGGGAGGAGGTAACAGCAAGAGGTGAACATGCAGCACTGGAGGCAAGCAACGTGATAGAGAGATCAGAACCTCAAACAAAATGCTGCTGCTGAAAATTACTTGTTGAACCACACTCCTTTTGTTCCCTTGAAAAAATGCCTGTCTGCTTGGAAAAATACATGCCTGGACCTGTTTAATTTTTCTTTAAACAAACCTGTGTCTGTGCTTAATTGCATTGCCTTTTCAAGCTGTTCCTATCTCCCCTTCCTAGCTTCCCTACAAATGACCAGCTGTTAAGAGTTTGTTAACAAGCTGGGAGAGTTTTGTTAACAAGGTTTTCCAGTGTCCTCCTTCTCCAAATGATCCTCCCTTCACCTAAGGAGAAACAGCCCAGTTCCTGCTGCTGTTGACTTGCAAGCAGGAACAGCCCCGTGGCCACTTCAGAGCTGTGAGCTTGAAGTGAAACCTCACAGGCAGACCCAACTTGTTGCCCGCTTGTCCCAGCAACCAGATGGCCAAATGTCTCATCCCAGCAAACTGCTTCTCAGTGGCTCTGTTTTGCCCCAGCCTTGGTCCAGAGGAGGCTGGATGGAGAAAGACTGAGCACTGACTGTCCTTCATCTTGCATGCTCTGCTTGGCATAACACTGCTTTTCTTAATGGGAAGAGCTGCCCCTGCCACTACCATGGCCATGAGGCCTGGGCAGGTTGGGCCTGCCAAGGATCTTTTTTAGTGAGAATATTCATGGGAATATTATCACTAAAAAGAAAATACTCCCATGAATAGGCCGCTGGGCTGGTAGAACCAAATGTCAGTGGGAAGGTCTGAATGACGTGTTTACTGATGCTAGGTCTCCTTTTGGCAACTGCGTTTTCTTTCCCATAATGAAGGTGGCCTCATTCCACACACAGGGTGTATAATGCTCCCCAAGAACCTGGTATGATATTTGATCTCAAGCGCTATTCCCAGTTCTGATTCATATATTAGCAGTTACTTTTATCCTGGGCCTTTTGATGCTGCTTCTTACCTTGCTCTCAGCAGCCCTAAGCCTCCCCACACTCTTGGTTCCCACCTGTTCTTATTAAACGTTCACATTCTCATCAGCTAGTTGCTCATCACCCCCCCACCCCAATCTCCCCACTCCTTTCGGCTAATCCTCCCACATGGCTCTTCATTCCTTCTAGCATATTGTGTTTTTCCTTAGCCCAAGGGGAACTTATCCTCCCTCCTGTCAGATCCCTGTGTTGACTTCCAAGCCTAGTCTCCCTAGTCTGCAAGCCCAACTTCCACTTTCATATCTGTGTGTCCAGTGTCCACCCTGTCCCTCAACCATCCCATCCCCCACGGGCGAGGGAACATTTTCCCACTCTGCTCACAGCCCTCGACTGTGGATGAGCACAGGGAGGGCGGGCAGGGTGCGGCTGGGCTGGCCGCCTTCCCCTCGGCCACCCTCAGAGATGGATCCGCTGTTTGGCCCGAGGGCCAAGGACGGCGGGCGCCTTGGGGCGCCGCCTGGGGCGGTGGAAGGTGGGGGCGCGGAGCCCAGCCGTGCCATGCCGACACTCGGAGCGCGGCGGCGATGGGCGCTGACGCACGTCGGGGCGGGCACGGCGCTATAAAGGCGGCGGCGGCGGCGGCGGGGCGGCAGCACCATGGAGAGCTGCCGGGCGCTGGCGCTGTGCGCCGTGGCGGCCGCGCTGCTGCTGAGCGCCCGCGGGCACGGATCGACCCCGCCGCGCCGCGCCCGCGACCTGGGACCGCCCGGCGGCGGCGGCGCCTCCCGGGAGAAGGAGCTGGTGCGGCGGGGGCCGGGAACGGGAGGGGGGCGCCGGCGGGCGGGCGCGGTCTGACGGCGGCTCTGTGATCTCTCGGCAGATCGAGGCGCTGCAGGAGGTGCTAGAGAAGCTCAAGAGCAAGAGGGGACCTCACTACGAGAAGAAGTTCGGGCAGGTGCCCATGGTGGGTGTCCCGGCGGGACGGGTCTGGACGGGACCGGGAAGGCAATAAAAAGGAAGGGGAAGGGGGTAGAACAGAACGAGGGGGGAAGGCAATAAAAAGGAAGGGGAAGGGGGTAGAACAGAACGAGGGGGGAAGGGAAGGGAAGGGAAGGGAAGGGAAGGGAAGGGAAGGGAAGGGAAGGGAAGGGAAGGGAAGGGAAGGGAAGGGAAGGGAAGGGAAGGGAAGGGAAGGGAAGGGAAGGGAAGGGAAGGGAAGGGAAGGGAAGGGAAGGGAAGGGAAGGGAAGGGAAGGGAAGGGAAGGGAAGGGAAGGGAAGGGAAGGGAAGGGAAGGGAAGGGAAGGGAAGGGAAGGGAAGGGAAGGGAAGGGAAGGGAAGGGACTTGGTCTAGACGGGACGGGACAACACGCGAGAGAATGGGACTAGGCTAGACGGCACGAAATGCGGCGGGACGGGACAGAACTGGGCGGCCGCTGGTGGCGGTCTCGCTCACCACCGGCCGCTGCACGCAGTGTGACGCCGGGGAGCAGTGCGCCGTAAGGAAGGGGGCTCGCATCGGGAAGCTCTGCGACTGTCCCCGGGGGACGTCGTGCAATTCCTTCCTCCTTAAGTGCCTGTAAGCAGAGGCGTCCCGGGACAAGCGCCGGGAGCGCAGGCACTGACGTCTGGCCGCCCCGACGTGCCGGCGACTTCCCGCAGCTCCTCTGCCCGAGAAACGCGGCGAGAAGTCCCCGCGTCGCCCGTGTAACGCTGTCCGTGACATCCGACATCCGTGGAGCTGCTTTCTTTCTCTCCCCCGCCCCACCCCGTCCTCCCCTCCCCTCCTCCCCCGCTTGTTATTGTCCGTCCAGGAAAACCCCGGGCCGTGCCTTGGGAGTTGAGGTGCCGGTCCCGGGAGCTGCAGTGCCGTCCCAGTGCAGACCCGAGTAGTGCCAAGCCGTGCCGGGAAGCCGTACTGGCCCCGTGCCATGCCCCGGGCTGTTCGGCTCCTTCCTCGGGCGGAAAACATCCACCCACTGCCGGCTGGAAGAGCCGGGGCCGGGGCACTCCCCTGAGGTAGCTGGGGGTAGCGGTGGCAGGCGGGATGCGGGTGTGTCCAAAGCACTCTGGCCCCCTCTCTCTTGCCTCCCCACTGAGAGGACCCAGTTCGGCACACCCCAGAGCAAGCAGCCTGCGGCCCGCGGTGGGGTTCTCCCGCACCGCTGGCCTCAGGCCAAATCCAGCTGTGCTCACCAGTACTGTAGAAAGTCCGGCATGAGACACTGATGGTGGGCAGGGGATCTGGCACTAGCATGGCTGGGGTGGGGCTGGGGGGATATCCGTCGCTTTACCAGGGCCACCACGGAGAGAAAGCTGTCTGGATTCGTTGCAAACTACCTGGGGATATCCTACTTATGTTTCTACAATGAACTGATGTATATAAATATGTCTGTCCTCCACAGGTACACTGTGTATTTCAGCAAACTCATTATATGTTTTAATCCTTTGTTTCTCTCTATGAATAAAGTCAGTGTTCTGATGACAGTATTTTGGGTGTTTTAATTCACACATGGGAATCCCTGGAACTCAGAGGAAGAGGCTAAGGGTATCTCCAAAACAACTGCAAGTGTTACTGCGTGCTTTAGCCAGGCTATCAGCCAGGTCAGGACAGGACTAGAAACCTAGGTTCATGTGTTCTGGTGCTGCTCAGCTGGCATCTGCTCCCTCCCCACAGGCACCCAGGGGGACTCTGACAAATACAGAGGCTTAGGACCTCAGGTTTTTCTTTGGGAGAGGACAGGGTGTATCCCAGCTGCAGTGACTTGTCTGGGGAGGCAGTGTATGGGAGGCAACTACCACGAGCTGGATCATCTGTGTTACTTTGCGTTAGATTCTAATAAATTATGGATGCCTGAAGGAACTTGCCTCTCCTTTGTTACAATTCATCTGTGGGTATCTTTGTGAGAACCAGCTCTTAATTCTACCAGCATGGAGATGAGGGGCTGCATGGGCCAAGGCAGACACCAGGGAAAGACATACAAGGCAATTCCATATTTCATGCTGAAGAGAGCACAAATATAGGTGAGAAACCCAGAGTTTTGTGAGAAAAAGGCTTCTGTAAGGCATCTGCTTTACTTCTAAACAGGAAGAGCACATAAGTAATTCTGACTGAAACAGGTACGAGGAGCTGACTTCAAAAAGAGACCCACCACTGCTCATTTTGCTATGGGTATTACTACTATTATTATTGCTGGTATTGTAGTTTCTGGGACTTATTGCTGTTTTTAGTTATTATTTTTCAGGACTGGAATGAGCTCTTCTTAGCATGGAGAAGGACAAAATAAAGCTGAAAACACCCAGAGTGTGAAGGCTGTTTTAACAGGTGGGGCCACAAGACTGAGGTATGCAATTCATGGGCAAAGGAGTACTGGCCTGGGGGCTGTGTATGTGGGGGAGTTGGGAGGGGAGGGTTAAACTGAAGCAGAAGGCATGGTGCACTTGGTGGGACCGCTGTTCAGGGAGGAGTTGACAAAGAGAAATGGATATGTTGAGACCAGGGCAAGAACGTCAGCCGCAGCCAGCTCTGCCTGCAACTTTTGTGACCAACGCCTCTGGGGGAGGGGTGTGACAGTGCATTTGCAGGGCTGGAGCCAAGTGCCAGGTTTTGTAAACTTGTTACTGCTTGTGGGTGTTTTTTATGGTATTTCCTTGAGATATTGTAGAAATCCTTAATTTCACAATGAATAATGAAATAATTTTTGTAGCACCTCTGTTTGGTTCCCATACAAACAATAACAAGGACTTATATTTCAGTGATTTTTATACTCTGGCTGTTTGATGGTCCTGTCAGTATTTATTGTGGGTATGGACACTCACTACAGAGCACTGCTAGTGAGTGTCCACACAACTATATCCTTTAAATCCAGGATTTTTACTAAAAGTACCTAACAGACAGAGCAGTTTTCTTGTGTGTAAACATGTATTTCTAACTTTTATAAATTTTATAAAATATAAATACATTTTGTAAATGTATTTATAACATTTTTATAAATTTTAATTTTACATTTAAAATCCAGGATGAAAGATAAGCCACCCAGCTTCACTCACTGGCACCAATTTCTGGAGGCATTTAATTTTCCCATACAGGATAATTTTTCCATGCTTCCCTCATCTGAAACATCCCCTTTTGCTACCTTATATCATACAATGTTATTACTTCAGGATCATTCAGAGGTGAAACTAGATTATTAAGGGATTTATTAATCAATGGCTGCATCCAGTCCCAAGTACCACAGACATCTCAATGAACTGCTTGTGTAGATTGACTCTACATGTAGCATTTATTGAAGGTGTATTTACATAGAATTGGACTGAAACATGAAATATTGGACTAAATTATATCAAGAAATATTCAGCTTATGTATTGATTTTATAGTTCTTGTTTTGCCAAATTATAGGGCTCAAAATTATAAATGTGACTTACATAAAGATGAAGATCATAAATCTAAAACCTAACTTAAGGAATCAGGATTTCGGGATTGCTTTCATGATACTGACATTATGGCAATACTCTCTGCAATACTGTGTGTACCAACTTGAGGGCTCTTACCTTGTTGATTATACATGAGCGTTTACATGACATGACAGATATTTTTATTGTAGACATAAAAAAAAAATAGGTCAAGAGAGAAACTTATGCTGTAGGAGTCAGGACAGACTTGGCATTTGTGTATTTTTCACTCAAAATCAATTACATGAAATGACAACATTTTTTAATTTAAAACATCTCCTGATTTCATCTTACTAACCCTTCCAAAGTGGTTCCTGCATACAACGTGTCCAAAACAAGAAGCACAGATTTTGAGGGTTCATCTTGGATTTAGACACCAGAAAGGGTTGCAAGAAAAGTCTGGATTCAATAAATGTGGTTCAGAATTAATGTGTTTACTGAGTATGAAGTAGAAAAACCCAGCTGCTTCAAGTCCTATTGTATTATAAGTCAACCACAATAAATCTGCTTGCCTCCTGCCAACTCCATCTGAAGAGCAAATTTTTCTTTTTGACTGGATCTTCCAGCTAGAAAGAGCTGTGAAAACTGATGGGCTGGTTGTCAGGTTATTTCTTTCTGTGTGGTGGGTTGACCCGCAGTTTCAGCTGGCCCCACAGCCCAGGGGATCCGTGCTGAGTGCCTGGGTGACTCACCAGTTTCAGAGGCTTCTGGCAGCTCCCAGATACTTGGGTTTGGCTGAAACATTACCCCTGTTTTCACCTACTCTGCACATGAAGACTGAAACACAGAGAGACATCATGAAAAAGTCTAGCAAAAATGTGTTAATTCAACAGAGTGTTATATATAACACTATCTGAAATAATAAAAATTAAATACAGTGCTAGAAGTCAAGGAATCCACGCAGAAACCCCATCTCTGTCAGAAGAACTAGTTGAACATCCAGCAGCTGGACAAAGAGGCCCAGCCAGTCTGTCCAGTTTGTCCCTTTTCCTTGCCATCTGTGGGCTTTCCCCATGTCACACTTGCTAGCACAGTGTGATCCTCCTCCTTCTAGAGCAAACTCTTCCCAGAGACCACCCAGTCAAAACTCAGAGACAATCAACTTACATTATTTATCTGCAGCCAAGTCTTGCCCGGGAGGCTCTACACAGTTCTCAGGCTTGGTGTTCCTGGTGGAGGCAGGCACTGCTCCTCTTTAACCAGCATTTGGAAAATGTATGCCTATGGGTGGCAGCCCCTGGGATAACAGGTTGCACAAGAACTGAGGTTCACATCGGAAGTCACAGAGTTTGACAGTAAGATTGCATGGACAAAATGTATTTCACATATATTGGACAAATCCCATGACATTTTCTCCTGAGGTGGATTTTGCTGCTTCTCAGACTCTGGGGTGTTTTTTTGTTGTTGTGGTAGGTTGGCTTTGTTCCCCCCTCTTTCCCCACCCCATTTTTTTCAGTACCTCCTTCTCTGAGTTAGCAGAGAAAATAGTTACACACTAATCAACACTGATTGATAGAATATGTGGTTGTTTTCAAGCGCTCTACTTTTTTGCAACTTGTATAGAAGTACATGACATTGCATCCAGCCAGTTGCCCTTCCTTGTAAGGTTTCAGTTTAACAAAAGAGTGGAGACTTTATGCCTTTCTGTTGGTGGTGGATCCACCACCACAGATTGGAGCTGGGCAAAAATGAGAACAGCAGAAGATCAAGAGGTGGCAGTGTTGTAATGGAATGACAGTCTCAGCAAGCAGCTGTCTCTTGTCTAAATGAGTGTGTTAGCTTAACAGTGATGAATGGGATTTTGGGGAATGGATTTTTTTTTTTAAGTAGAGCCATCTGGAACACACAGCCATACCTTGCCTGTCTAGAGAATCTGTGACCTCTTACAACCCCCAGCAAGTCACCCTTCAGATCTAGGTCCCAAGGAGATGTGGTAACACCCCTTGCTGGGAAGGAAGGCTGCACAAAAAGAGACTTAGAACCTGAGCAGCCTTCCTTCACCCCGCCCCCCCCCCCCAATCCCTCATCCCATCTGTGTGAGCCTTTTTTCAGCTCAGGTCTGGGCCTTCAGATTTTGGCAAGATTGTGCTGAAGGTGTGTGGGACCTGCCTGGAGTCCTTCCACACAGTCTGTCTGCAGTAGCAGCCATAATGAGGTTGGAAATGAAAACATTAATATCAATTAAACATTCAAGGGTGGCTCTTTTAATTCCTCCCAAGTAAACGGAAAATACTCTTTTATATGTGGTAATTGACTTGATTGCAATTTGGAGATCCTGCCTGTTTTGCCTGGGAGGCAGAATGTATTCTCACTTGCAGGTACTACTGTAACAGAATGACCACGACCACACAGGAGCCAGACTTTGTCCCAGAAGTAATTCCCATCTTCCAGTCCCCTGTGATTGTTTTGTAGGATCCTACAGGACTCACAGAAATTATCACACTGAAGAACCAGCAAAGAACCAGCTACTGGGTTTCAGCTGTGAACCACAAATTACATTTCAGGGTCTGGCACAGCGAGAGTGGTTGGTGGTGAGGGCTCACTTCTATGCCTGGGAAGGCAGATTGTCCTGTAAGCTGTGCTAAGGCACACAGAGAACAGAGAGATGATTTGAAACAATCAGCACAGCTTCAAGGGCAAGTCCTGCCTGGCCAGCCCAGTGGCCTTCTGTGGAGGAGTGACAAGAGAAGAGCTACAGATATCTATCCAGACAGTCCCCCACCACATCCTCCTCTCTAAATTGGAGAGAGGTGGATTGGATGGGTGGACTGCTTGGTGGATGAGGAATTGACCAGATGATCACATCCAGAGGGTAGTGGCCCAATGTCCAGATGGACGTCAGTGAAAAGCTGTGTCCCTCAGTGGTCTGTACTGGGATCAGTACTGTTAAATGTCTTCAACAGTGACACAGACAGTGGCATTAAGTGCAGGTTTAGATGACACCAAGCTGTGTAGTGCAGCTGACATTCCTGTCCAGAGGGATCTGCACAAGCTCAAGAAGGGGCCCACGGGAATCTCGTGAGGATCAACAGGGCCAAGTTCAAGGTGCTGCACCTGGGTCAGGACAACCCCCAGTACCAGGGAACAGGCTGGGGATGAGCAGTTGGAGAGCAGCCCTGTGAGAAGGACTTGGGGGTGCTGCTGGGTGAGAGGCTGGACATGACCCAGCCATGGGCACTCCAACCCAGAAAGCCAAACGTGTCCTGGGCTGCATCCAAAGCAGCGTGGGCAGCAGGGGAGGGAGGGGATTCTGCCCCTCTGCTCTGCTCTGGTCAGAGCCCACCTGGAACCCTACATCCTCTGGGGTCCCAGCACAGGGAGCACATGGAACTGCTGGAGTTGGTTCAGAGGATGGCTATAGAAATGATCAGAGGGATGGAAAACCTCACCTGTGAGGAAAGACTGAGACAACTGGAGTGTTCAAGGAACAGAAGGCTACAGGAAGACCTCACTGCAGTCTTTCAATACTCACAGGGGGCTTATAATAAAGATGGGCACCGCTCTTGGCAGGGCCTGCTATAATATAGAAGGCACAGGTACACTCTTCTTGATTTTATCAGCTAGAAATTCACCTGCTTTTTAAAAAAAGCTTTGTAGAGCAATAACACATTTGTTAATTTCTTTTTTTTAACAGCCTGTCAGGGGTTGGGTTTTTTCTTTCCTTTTCTTTCCTTGTTACTTGTGGAATTTTTTTCCCATTAAGTTGCTAGGAAGCACTGATGGCTGGGTGTTTGAAACAGTACTCCTCTGGTTTTTGGGAGTTTATCTCGGGGGGGACAGAGATACTTTAAGAACAGAGGCAGGAAAAAGATGGAGCTGGGGATCTGGGGTCTCTCACTGGGCTTTGGAGAAGGACGGTCGGACTTGCGGCCTGGGGAAAGGAATTTGCTGCCACCACCATAACCCAGATGGGAGCTGCTTCTGCAGCTGGGTGCTGCACCCTCCCCTCCCTGCCCTGCCCCGACATCCCGCGGGTTCCAGCTATGCCTGCGGAGTTTCCGGTACATCTTGTCCACTACCTCTGGGTTTCTGCTCATCCCCGCCGTCCCAGCTTGCTGCTCCTCAGCGTCCTGCTGGACACCGGGATCGGTGCCATGGGGTTTGTGGAGCGAACCATCCCTTCTCTCCCGGGCCGAGCCGCCATCGCGGCGCGCTCCCCGAGCCCGCGCCACAGCGCCCCCTGCAGACGAGGGGAGTCACGGCACCTGCCCCGCCCGCCGGGAGCAGCAGCGCCCCTGCCGGCCGGGCCCGGAACTGCAGCAGGGGGAAAGCGCCGGCGGTCAGCACGGCTGTTAGCGGGCTCCAGGTTCCGGTTATTTCAAATGCTGCAGCTGTTGTTGTTTTGTTCTCCTTGTTACACATACTGTTAAAGAACTGGTAGTCCTACTCCACTACGTTTGCCTGAGAGTACTTAATTTCAAACTTATGGTAAATCGGAGGTAGAGGGTTTATATTCTCCATTCCAAGGGAGGCTCCTGCCTTCCCTAGCAGACACCTGTCTTTCAAACTGAGACAGATTTTGGTGCCAAGCGTGGGGCCCAAGGGCATTGACAGAAAAAGGGTGAAAAAAAGGCTGAATATAGAAACCTCGTTAAGTGTCACTATGTGGTCTAGCTTATCCCGGTTTGGGTGGCACATGGTGGTGGCTATATTTCTCCCATTTGCAGGCCCTTATCTAAACAGGAGTCCTATAATTAGGGCTACAGTGGCTGTTATCTGGTTTGCTTTATAGGTTAATAAGGTAAGGAATACATGGATATTTAACGTTGTCGGGAAGGCAGGCACATGGATTCAGAGCTATCACACATTACCTGTATGTATTAAACTCTGCATCTATTAAGTAGTTCCTACAGAGAACTGTATGCAAACGATATGCAATTCTGAATTTCTGTACAAAGTAATCCAAACAGGAAAACAACATAAACAAGAACTCACTTCAGGGACAGTTAGTGGCTGGAGAACTGATCCACTGGTGGTTGCATCAGTTATTCTTTTATTTAGATACCAGTACTGTACCCTAGTCAAACTGCATATTTGTTCTGATTTGGATTTACTTACGCCATCTCATTGCTATTACATTATTTATAGGGCTATTTCTATCTCATAAATCCTTAACTGAGTAAAGCATGGGAGATCTGAAGAGCCATAGAAAACTTCCCAGCTTCTGTTGACATTGTGTAAACTCTATTTTGAGAAACCTGAGCTACTTGGAATGCTTCTTTGAGCCTCATGGTAGCTCAAAAGAAAGACTTGGGGCAGAAGTTGTTCAGATTATTTGTTATCAGAATATTTCTGATGGTGTTTGAGAAAATTAAGGTACATAAAGCCGTGCTAATTACTGCTTTCCTGTCTGGGCAATAGCCAGCAGCTATTGGAGAATCACGTGTAAGACTTCAGGCTTCTGCTGTTATGTCAGGTTTGGGGCTGTGGAAGGTGCTGCAGGACGAAGCTCCGGAGTGATCCGGAGTTACTTGGCACGGGGTTTGGCCTCTGCTCGCCGTGAACACAAGAGGGTGCTGGTTACTGTGCGGAGACTTTCCCTTAGGAAAGGACTTTTTTCCCTGGTTCTAAAATGGTGAAGAGAGAGGGAAATTTGCTGCCCTGAAGACCCCATATGTCGTGTACTGAAGAGACATGATGTCACCAGTATGCGTGAAATTACAATTATTCAAGTAAACTTCCTTAACAGTATTTAAGTTACAGGTGTTTATTGTTTCCATCCTTCTTCATCCCTCCTTTACTCTTCCTGAAGTAAAAAAAAGCAGTATTAAGAAAAAATGCATCCTCATGCAATCATTTCAACAGGTCTGGGCACTTGGATAAAGCAACTGTGTAGCTCTCCCACATGAGAGTTCAGCAAGGCTACCTCTGGGCTCAGAAGGCATGCTGTACTGGAGACTTTTCATGCCATCCAAATTCTGGATGGGCTTATACAGTCAATTTTGACTTGTTTATGGCTCCATTATGAGAATATGCTCATCCAAACACTGTTAAATATATACATAGATTAGTTCTTAGACCACGTTCTACAAATTCAGCAGAAGATGGAATCAGAGGAGTGTGCACAGTGTTCCTTGGGATATTGCTGGAAAACTGTTTAGCAGTCGGTAAAGGAACTATCACATCAGTTTGGTGGATTATCTGTGTTGTGCCTGGAACTGGGATATCTGCATAAATGAGTAGCCAGGAGCCCAATTTGACCATCCAGCTAATGGTTACCTGGGTAAATCTGGTACATTGCCTGAGGAGGTACCACTTGAATTAAAATTAGTTCAGATACATGCCTGGAGAAGAACAAGAGACATTTGAAGATATACATGAGAAATTTCCTATGCTTTGATTTACAGTATCTTACGAATGTTGGGAATTTATTAACCAGCTTATTGACTGTAAGACAGGGGCTTAAGAAACATGGAATTTATTCAGAGAAACTAGTTTTGGTTGGGGGTGGTGGTGTTTGTGCTGTGTAAGAAAGACACTTATTCACACTTGTGCGCCTTTTTTTGTGTTTATTGTGGCTCAGGAGAGACTGATGTTGAGGTGGGAAAGATAATCCAAAAATGACATGGTGCTGTGTTAATTTTAATATACCTTAAGTAGATTCCTAACAATGTATTTCAGAATTCCTATTGCAGGCACACACACTTACCTATCTATGAATCAACCAATAAATCTCTCCTGTGTATGCACACAGGTCAGCAGAAGATGTAAGCAAGTTTCATCATGTGATGGAAAAGGAGCAAAGAGCTTTGCAATAGTTTTCCTTTTGTATATGCCAACTTTTATCCAGTCTCTTCTTGTTCTTGAGCAAGCAGAACTACTTTTTTAGTACCGTTATTAACTTTGTATCACCTTTCTTAAGTAAACCAAACTTTTTCTCCTTGAAATGGCAGTAAGTAAACAGTTTCATCCCATTTCCTATTCAATTACGTCCCTTTTCCTTTTTTCTACTCTGCAGTCAGTCATGTGCTTCAGCACTGGTAAACTTTTTAGCTCTGAAAGAATACAAATGCAGCAGTGAACACAAAAAGTGAGCTCCCACAACTTAAATAGGTACCTCATCCTAATAATGATTTAATAGGGTAGCAACCAGCTAACAATAATAATGCAATTTAACCCTGAATTACTGAAGAAATGCTCTACAGAGCTGGCAGACACCGTGAATGAAACTGCTTCTCAGTACATCCAAAATACTTAATGCCAGGGACATTTGTCGTTGGAGCTATCAAAAATTGAGTATTCATCATGTAGTACTCTTTGAAAATAATCTAAGAAACTACCTAATTATGAAAGAGAATATTTTAAGGAATTTTTACGAGCAGTCAATCTAGATTCAAATTAATTTTTTGAATTGAGATGTAGCTTCACCTTTTTGTGTTCTATCCTTCCAATCTCATTCTTTATGGCAGATCAGAAAAGCTGATCCCCAGCTCCATCTTTTTCCTGCCTCTGTTCTTTGCAATTTACTGAAAAAAATTCCAAAGTAAGAAGCAAACAATGGTGTTGACAAACAGCTTCCAATACTGTGCATCATCTGAGGACTACTTCTTGTTTTGACTTATGCACTGTGGTGAACAGTTATAATCTCCCTCTGGAAAAGATGTTTTGCAGTTGGTCTGGATGAGGATAGGCCTTTATCTTCCAGAAGGGTCCTGACTATTCTCCAGACAAGTCAACACACTGAAACAAGCAGTTTGTTTTTACTTGTGCTATGATCACAAAAATATGAAACAAGAGAAACCTTTGTTCTGTGTTTTTTCTTGCCTCACTGCATGTCTCAATTGTGTTAGCAATTATCAGGTAGCAGGGCAGAGTAAAGCCAGTGCTATACAGAACATGTAGTCACATGAAATCAGATAGAGATTCTAAGTACCACATCCAGAGAATACGATAATGGAATCACTGGGAAAATCAAGTCTCTTTGCTTCCTCCTTTACAGAAGATACTTTGTGTTACTGGTTTTCAGTTACCTTTGCCTCTCCTGCCTTCAACCTCCCCAGTTCACGGTATTTTCTTATTTTGGATATGTGTTATATTAACAGTATATTTCCATGGTCACAGGAGCCAAGTTGGCCAATGTTGTTGAATGTTGATGACTAATGAAGAACATCCACTGGGCTGCCTGGCTACTTACATATTGCCCAGCTTCCTCCTGGACTAATTCTCTTCTTTTTTTATCTACACAAAGAAGTCTCCAAGTTCCCTCTACTCCTGTGTCACAAAGCAGGAGCAGAGTATGGAAGTGTTAGTGTTAGGATGGTACATGAAGCACAACAACTGAGCATTGTTAAGGACTGAAGTTCATAGAAGATGTTCTAAACCAGACCTTGCTAACAATGAACTCAATTCCATGTCTGTATCCTCATCCTAAACAAAGACAGAACAATAGTTGTGCTGACACCAGCAAGGTCAGAATCTCACCCCAGGCCCTTGCCTTCCCCTTCCTTGTAATTCTGCCCAGTCTTGTATTTGGCAAGAAAGACATGGAAAATTTTCCTTGTTCTTGTTCAGCTCTTTCCTGCACCATATCATTCTTCTCAACATATCAGATCACCTTTAACATAAATTTTAAGTTTATATGCACAAAACAAGTAAATCGGTTACACTTTACTTGAAGTACACCTATTGAATATGTTTCCTATGATACAGCAGACAGTTTACAGTCTAGAGTATCTAGAGTATCATAGACATATTATTCCTAAAGCATAGTTGTTTCCTACAGAAATAAGAAGATTTTGCCATAACTTCTGTCTCATCATAGAATATGCTTATGATAGCTATGTAGTTTGTTGAGCATAAGGCCCAGTACTGTTTAGGGTCCACATGAGTACTACTAAAACATTGCCCTATGTAATGAATATGTTACAAAAGAAATTTCTTCACTCTAGGGTCCTCACAGGAGAGTTTCTGTCATCCATCTGCAGGAAAAGATAACCAAATAATTGAACGGTACATCAACAGGACAGCTAGAGCCCGGTTAATCTGTTAAGGGACCCCATACCAAGACCCATGGGCCTCAATTGCCTCAGAATTTATGTATTTGTTCCTCATGTGCTCTGCAAGTGCCTCTAGGTGCATTGGCAACTTTTGGTCTGGGGCCTCCTAACAGCTTATAGGATTCTCTTCTCATGACCCCACAGACAGGCCAGTCTGAGTCTCTTGTTGAGACAGCTTCTGCTGAGGACTGCAGCCTCCTCATCTTCAGGTTTGTGCTTCTGATGAACTAGTTTAGTTGGTAGAGAATGGGAAATTCAGAAACCCTTGGTTTAAAGTAAGGACTGCTAGGCAATAACTTAGACCCTGGTTTGTAATCAACATTATTCTCACTATATATGCTCGTAGGAAAATGACTAAGAAAATTATTCCAGCCAGAAACATCTCTAGATGAAAGTTTGCAACTACTGGCATACAAGTCCAGAAAATTCAGCTACTCATGCTAAAGTAAGCAAATTCAAAGCAAACAACATATTATAACACACTGTTTTGTAACTCTAAGTACCTTATTCTTACTTAAAACCTCCTTATTATGACAAACATTAATACCTTTCCACAAGGACCAGACCATAATCATTGTTTTCCAATATCAAATCCTTGTCTCCATTTTTCCTCAATTCCTTTTAACAGGTTAAGTATCTTCTCATCATTATTTTCCTTTCAGAAAACCAAGTAATATTTATATTGCTTATTAGAACAGTAGCACAAGGTTCAGTATCACAGGAAAGGTGCTCAAATAAGGGGACACTACTTGTTTGAGAGCAAGAAGTCACCTTGCCACAAGAAAGATGACAGCTGCTCTGTGAATCTGTGGTAGGTTTTGGCACAACAGGGGAGCTGAATTTTCAGTTCTGTCTCTATGCTGCTTTTAAAACAAAGGTGATGTGTTTTTGTGTTTTAGCCTTCAGACCTTGCTATTTAAATATCAAATTAATTTCAACATCGATCAGGAGAGGAGCATTCTCTATGTTTGCTAGAATGATGGTATTTTCTACAACTATATTTGTGTGCTACTCCATGTTTGTCATCATTAGTGCATTAAAATACTAAAATGTGTAATATACAATAAATATATATATATATATAAAAAAGTTTAGGCATCACTTGAAAGATTTCCCACTACAGATACACACCTGGCTTAAGTGTAGAGGCTATAAAAAACTGAATATTACACAGCTGAAAGTAGTATGAACATTTGATTATAATATTTTTGTTATGGTGAGTGCAGATAGTAACCCAAAGTTAGGTTTTGCAATGACATAGCCTAATCATAATAAACTCTTTTTTTTCATAGACAGATTAAATGCAGTGCTTCAGTGACAAAAATGAGTTAGAAGTGTAAAAGGACTACTTTTATGTGTACTTTCATAGAATTTTGTGTATCCAATGTGGAATCAAGTTCTGCTTCATTATGTTTTTTTAAGTAGAACTACTACTCGTGATCTAGGCTCTAATTTTAGATTCTCAAAGCAAAATTCTAGTTGTGTGAAGTAACACCTTATAAAGAGTAAGTACATGAATGATGGAATTGCTACAAAGAATTTATATTTTTCATGGGGTTCCCCATTCAGTAATCATGAGACCTTGTAGATCAAGTTCTACTGTTTTATTTTTTGTAATCAAGTATTGAAAACAGATCAATGAAATGCAGCTACAACACTTCATTAGTAGATGCTTGTTCATTTTATGACTACTACTGTATTCTCATTGCCCAACACCCTTTACTAGATGGCTCTTAACAGAAACTACAAACATGAAAAGTACACAGGGATGGAGAATACAATCAGAAAGAAAAAAAAATATGTAAATAGAAATACTCATATGCAGACAACTCATAACCTCTCTGTAAATGTGTAGAGGTCAGACAGAAAAAACACTCAATTCTTGTCCTGGCCACTCAAGCCCTTGTTTCTGCATCTCCACACTAACTTTTTCAGAGCACATTAAGCTGTTTGTTATTTGAGTAATAAAAAAACCCAAGTCAAGTTCTGTCTCTCCTTTTGTTGTTAGGTAACTAACAAACACTTGCCTCATTGACTCAAAAGTAGGGTCAGAAAACTGACAGTTCAAGTTATCTATAAAGACTAAAGCTGTTCCAAATGCCCATTACAATGTATAACTTCCCTCTGCCGCAAACAGACAGGAAAGATGACAATATGTTGGCATAGCAGGTTTTTAGGTCAACAGCTATGCCAACATCTTGCCTCCTCTCCAGCTCTGCATAAAGGAACTGCTTGAAAAGGTGTCTGTGTGAATTGTACAATCTTTAAGTGTGATTTGTTTAATCTAAAATAGAAAACCGAAATTTATGTAAAAACTTCACACTGTTATGTAAAACATTTGAATATCAGTTTCACCATACAGTGTACAGTAATGCTAATGTGAGTGGATTTTTTACCCCTTAGGCTATGAGATCTAAAAAAATCTTTGACAAAAGCCAAGTTTGTAGTTCTGTGCTTATAACAGCTGCAGAGCAGAGGCAGTTTTTCTTAACAATTTTTCACAATGCAATAATGTATTCAGGACATTTCTTACCAAAGCATCAACAAAATCCAAGAGAGAGGGTGGATGATCTAGAGCTGTATCTTATATACCGCAGTGGAATCGTATTCTCAAGTGACTTCATTTTAAACTCATTTTGTTCAGTTTCTCTTTTTTTTCCCACTTCCACCTAAACAAAGAAGTGATTACAAAGGAAGAGATTTAAACAAACACATTTGCTGTTATAAAAATACATCAGCAGCTTCATTCATACTTAGAATTCACACTGCCACCTTCTTGTAATCTATTTCCACTTACACAAACATTTGCAGACAGTATTTTTGGGGACAGTGGATTTGCCAAGGAGACAGATTTTCAGGAGGAAAGTGATAGTCATTACAAAACTGGAGACAGACTCCTCCAATTTACCTTGCCCACAGTGCACACTTCTACTGTTTGATGGTTGTTTGGTATTTTCTTTTCACTTATTTTAAACAAACGAGGAAAGATATTTTAATTTATTTCTCTAATAATGTACCTTGTTCTATAAAGCAGTCAGAATGGCAAGAGTGAAATGTAAGAGTCTAATGAGTGTAAAGAGAGCTGATAACTATCCGGAGCACATTGACGAGGTCAGTCATTCACAACACCAAACATGTGCTTTATGGAATAGATGATGTTGTCAGCTGTAGTTGCCAAAAGTACCTTTAATTTTAATTTCCAAACTCTGTATTCAAACCTGACTCCTTGAGTTCATATCAACACTGTGGAGTTTTGGTAGTTTGGGGGTTTTTAACTCCAGATTTTTAAGAATGAGGAGAAAAGCAAAGGAAAGTTGTTAATATTTGTTACAACATCTTTTACATAAGTGCATTCATTATCACCAGACACTCTGGTATTTTAAAATTTTGTAGGTAATCTTCAAAGAAGCTGGGGCTCAGTAATATCCTTCAAAGCTGAGGTTGCACAATGAAGCCTCTTTCAGGTGTTCAATACAACCTAGAACCCTCCAAAAAAGGGAGTGAACATAGGAAAGCCCATTTTTCCATATTACATAAATAGAATAAAAAACATTCTGGAGCCAAGCACTTAATCACATTTCAAAATATCTTAAGAGAGCAACTTTTGTTGTCCTTGTAAACACTTGTGTCTTTAATTAACATTACAACTAGCACGTGAGCTGTCTCACACAAATGAAATCCTGTTTTTCACCAATTACTCTCATCTAAGAAAACTGCCAAGTTGAAGACATGTGAATGACACTACATTTCAAAGACTCCCTTCAGAATTATATTTAGGGAAAGTTTTTAAATCTACCATTTGGGAATATTATCAGTGAATTCTATCGGAATTTTCCATTTGCATATCTCAGGATGGAAAAAGTTTAAATTCTTCAAAATGGAAAGTAAATTGTAAGTTTCAAATGCTTATTTCATAAAACTTCATGGACATATAGATAAAACATATTTACTTGCCCGTTTTGTATTTGTTAAACCTTTCTTTGTGCCTTTAGAATTTAGTTTATAAATCTGTATTATTGTATGTTCATATATAGCTTGTATGTTCATATATAGCTTTATAAGCTATAAGCTTTATAAACTTTATATAAGCTTGTATGTTCATATATAACTTTACCATTATCTTACAGATATCTTATAAGACAGCGTAGTTATTTTAAAACTTTTGCAATAATCTCTGAATTTGCTGAAGATAACAACAGTTCCAATACTATTTTTCTGAACTGAAAATTGAAAACTGCTTATATTTGGGATCATATTCTACAGAATGTTTGCATGTACGTGTACTTAGCATCAGTAGAGGGGTTTTATTCTCTGACATGACATAAAATAAACAAGATTTAAATTAAACAGCTGTGTCAGCAGACAAGATCAGGGTGTGTTAACATTGATGCTCTCTGATCTGCCAATCTGATGTCTCATACAATCACTTCTGTCCTAACAAAGCCTGTTTTTTTGGAGGGCAGTGTATGAAATGCAGCATAGTCTGGACTTAGGCCAAGGGAGGCATTATTTCAAAGCTTCATGTCCTGGTTGTGCCACTAACCCAAAGAGCCTGGACTTGGCATGCTGCAATGACCCAAAATCTAATCAGTTCAAACATAGGCAAGACTATGCTTTGCAGCAGTAACAGGCTGCTGCTGGAAGTTAACAACCCATTTGACAAATCCACCACTGAAACTGGAAGCAGAGATGTGTAGAGCTTGCAGAACTAACATGAGGAACTTGCAGCACAAGATTCTGACAATCTGCTGATAAAGTACCTTTGATGTCACAGCTCATTTTAGACTAAGTTTACTGGGAAAGAAAAAAGCTGAAAGTAAGAAAAATTAATATAATTAAGGTTTTTGAATATTTTGTAGATTTTCCCACAGACCCTACAAGCTAAAAAACCAACTGGTTAAGTATCTGGCAATACATCAAATGCTGCCAAACACATAAAGCTGTTGAAAGAACCATTTTCTGACTAAGGAAAAGTATGTAATTATAACTGATAAAACCGGAGATGGGATAGAGCATTTTTCTAAATAACTTTCTAACTTCATCTGTTCTCCCTGTTAAAAAGTTCAGTAGCACAACACAATTCATCTTCAATACAGCCAAGTCAGAATATGAAAGGGGAGAAAGCAAGCTGACTACAGGCTTATTCATTTGATGCATCAAGGCATCTCCCACTCTAAGACTGCTCTTCACATTTTTCAAACATGCTGCAACAGGGGAGCAGGGAAGAGACAGCAAAACGTACCACACAGAAAGAAGGAGGGTGATAACACAGGAGAATAGAAGCTTGTAACAGCAAGGATCCACAGAAAGAAGAGAATTCCCCAAAGCCTGAGATGCCCTTGCAGAATCACTTCAATACCCAGCAAACTGAGAAGAAAGACCTGCCAGATCAAGAGAAGCACCAGATCTGAGCAAAGCAGCCCCATCTGCTCCCTGTATAACAACCAGTAAGGCAGCCCCATCTGGACCCACATCACAGCCAGCACAACTAAGAAAAGGCAAGGGGTGATAGCAGCAGGTGACTTCTGAGAGGTTTTGAGGTACTGAGAGACCTGACACACTCTCTGGAGAGGTGCTGCTTAATGGTGAGTCATAACAGGGATGTCACTGATAGGCTGCTGAGCCTTGTAGAGTGCACTGACTATTACACACTGCTGTTGTTTCACATGATACAGCAGCAGTGACACAGCCAGAAGACTGAGGAGTATCAAGGATTACAGAGGCTGGCTGCAGAATAACCAAGAGTGAAAGGGTCTATCCTGGACCTTGTTCTCACCAACAAGAAATGACTGGCGTGGAATGGGAAGATCCAGGACAGTGCTTGGCTGCAGTGATCATGAAGTGGTGAACTTCAAGATCTTAAGTGGTGAACTTAGGCCACAAGAAAGGGGCAAAAGAAGCTCACTATGCTCAACTTCGGGAGAGCAGACTTTGCCCTCTTGAAGAATCTGTTTGGTAGAGTACCATGGCATAAAATCCTGGAGGGAAAAGAGAAAGTTTGTCAATATTCAAGATTCACCTCCTCTAGACTCAGGGGTGATCCCAACAAAGATCATGTCAGACAAAATTGCCAGGAGACCTGTATGGATGAACAAAGAGCACTTAGACAAACTCAAACACAAACAGAAAGCCTAAAGACCATAGAAAGAAGGAGAGACAGACTCTGAAGAATACAGAGAGACATTGTCCAAGCAGACCACTTGTATGATTCTATGAAAATGAAAACCCTGATAGAATTAAATCTGGCCGGTAATTAAAGGAATGTCAAGAGCAACAAGAAAATCTTCTATAGGTACATCAGTGATAAAAGGAAGACTAAGGCAAATATGGATCCTCTTCAGACAGAAAGAGAAGACCTGACTACCCAGAACACAGACAAAGCTGAGGTACTCAATTATTCTTTTGCCTCAGTCTTTACCAGCAAGTGCTCCAGCCAAGCTGCAGAAGGTAAAGGCAGGGGAGAATGCCTTTTGGCTGGGGCAGACTGGGGAGAATGAAGAGCCAATCCCTGTGGAGAGGATCTGGTTTGAGACCATCTAAGGAAACTGAAGGTGCACAAGTCCATGGGACATGATGAGATGCACCCAAGGGAACTGGCAGATGAAAGGCAAGCTATTCATCCAATTAGAGAAGTTGTGACAATCTAAAGAAATTCCTACTAAACCAAAAAACATGATCCTCATTTTTAAAAGGGGGGAAAAAAGGCCAGTCAGCCTCACCTCTGTGTCTGGCAAGATCATGGAATAGATTATCCTGGAAATTGCATAAAGGCAGTGGAAAAATAAAGAGGGGATTAATGACAAGCAACATGGCTTCACTAAAGACAAACTGTGACAAATCTGGTGGCCTTCTATAGTGGGGTTACAGTAGTGGTGGACAAGGGAAGGGCAACAACATTACCTGCCTGAATTTATTCAAAGCATTTGACACTCTCACACATGGCATTTTAGTCCCTAAATTGGAGAGACAGATTAGCTAGATGGACCACTCAGTCAATAAGGAATTGGATAGTTGCACTTAAGAGTTGTGTTCAATATCCAAAAGGAGACCAGTGACAAGTGCTGTCCCTCAGGAGTCAGTACTGGCAGTGGTGCTGTTCAAGATTTGTCAGTGACACAGACATTTGGATCGAGGGCACCCTCAGCAGGTTTGCCACAGACACCATGCTGTGTGGGGCAGCCGTGTGCTGCAGAGAAGGGATGCCATCCAGAGGGACCTGCACAGGCTGGACAGGTGGGGCTGTGCAAACTCCATGTAGGTCAGAAAGGCCAAGTGCAAGGTCCTGTACCTGAGGCAGGGCAATCCCAAGCAATCCCAGGCTCGGGAGAGAACACAATGAGAGCAGCCCTGGAAAGCAGCACCTGGGGGTGTAGGTTTACAAGAAGCTGGATACAATCTGTCAATGTGTGCTCACAGCTCAGAAGCCTAAGCATATTCTAGGCTGCATCAAAAGCATCATGGCCAGCAGGGGAGGGAGGGGATTCTATCCCTCTCCTTTGCTCTGGTGAGAGCCAACCAGGATTACTGCATCCAGTTCTGGGGCCCCAACATAAAAATTATGTGGACCTGCTGGAGAGAGTCCAGTGGAGCGCCAGAAACATTAAAGGGCTGGAGCATCTCTCCTATAAAAACAGGCTGAGAGAGTTGGGATTGTTCAGCTTGGAAGGAATGCTGTTCAGAGAAGACCTTATAGCAGCCTTCCAGCTCCTGAAAGGTGCTGGAAAGGGACTTTTGACGAGGATATGTAGTGACAGGGCAAGGGGCATTGGCTTTAAGTTGAAAGGGGGAAGGTTCAGATTAGCTATCACCTAGAAATTCTTCACTGTGAGAGTGGTGAGGCCCTGGCACAGGCTGCCCAGAGAAGCTGCAGCCACTCCATCCCTGCAAGTGTTCAGTGCCAGGTTGGATGGAGCCCTGAGTAATCTGGTGGAAGGTGTCCCTGCCTATGACAGAGGGGTTGGAACTAGATGATCTTTAAGGTCCCTTCCAAACCAATCCATTCTATGATTCTGTGATTCTATGAAAAGTGCTTGAATCAGACACAGAATCAGCACTTCACTGAAGCAAAGCTGTAGCTTTAAAAGAATCTTGAAACAAACTGAAAACTACACATGGACAATGAGGGTTAAGATTTTGGGAGGGAAGAAATGAAGGGAGAAATAATGATTGTTGATACTGATTCACGGGGATGAACCTTGCAGTAGAGAATGCAAAGTTATCTTCCAAACCCCAGCATTACCTGGTTATTGTGTATAGACCTGCTCGGAGCAGGTTTAGACAGCCAGTATTCAAAGCACTGGCAGCTGCCTGGAGCTTCTTGTATTATAGGACTCCCACTATCAGAACCAGAAGCTGCACTGGCATTAGCAGTAGCAGAGTATGTGTGAGGGAAAGCACCAGGAGAAAACAGGCAGCCTTACGGGCATAGTTTAATCCCTGTAATTATGCCGACCTGGTAATGTAAAGATCTACAAACAAATTCTGAAGCTTCATAAAACTGGGAGTTTGGGACATTCCCTCAAGGATCTTTGTTTTTAAACCAAGTATTTTGGCAGCCTCTGACATGCATGATCCATTTCAATATATTTTTTTCACTAATTATAGAGAGACTATGCCTAATTTCCTCAGAATAATAGCCTGAATTTTTTAAAGATAAGAGTCTGTCATAAATTGACTTAATTGCATTTTAATTAATTTTCATTTATTGCACTGGCTAAAGTATTTTCTCCTGTTAAATGCAGAATAAGCACATTTTTGAAGGAAAGAAATACTTCAAGGAGACCAACCCAACATATGCACGTACAGCTCTTCTGAGGAGTAGCACTCTTAGTCCTACAAGAATGGTGAACAACCAGGAGGAGCTCCAAGTTGTAGGGAGACCAAGGCCAAAGTCACGTCAAGTCTCCTACAGACTGGGTTCCCAAAGAACATTTGGTAGATTTCTGAAAATCTGAAAACATTCTGCACCAGGAAGAAGATGGAAGAAATGAGCAGGCAAACAGTTTCTAGTAGATTCTGCAAACCTAGTTCCCATTCAAAATTTCAGCTGGGGATGTATCAACAATAGAGAAGCAGCAGCTGGAAATAAAAAAACATACAGATGCTTGAAATACTCATTGAGGAAAACCTTGTCATATTTCTTTTACAAACGCTTACATATACTCCTCCCTCACACCAAATTATTTGACCATGGGGAATTTGATAAATTATTAATCCAGAAATATTTATTCACTTGTTACAGTATAATCCATTATTCATTCTAACTGCATTTTACTGAATTGAAGTGTCCTCTTCCTTCAGCTGAAGGATTCTTCCATACTACGTTTTCCATCGGTTTTCTTCTAGCTAAATTGGAAAAAAAAATTTTTCCCTCCTTTGTTTCTAAAACCTATGAGATTATGCCACAGCCTAATGCACATAAATTTTCCTGCATGGCCTCAAAAGACAGACCCTTGTCAAAGAGATTCCCATTAATTTCTGTGGGTTTTTAATTGAGCCTATTGGGTAAATACATGCTGCTTTCTTCCCCCCCCCCCCCCCCCCCCTTTTTTTTTTCTGGATATGTCTTGTGTTGGCATTTAAAACATTTTTAAAAAATGGCTTTGCCAATTTTTGTGAATCTTTATATCTCCATGTTGAAGTTAGCCAAGGTATAACTGATTCTCATCTAGCTTCACAAATGGCTACGTTTAGGTTCAAGGTGAAAAACAATTTAAAATTACTTTGAATAAAATTAGCCTGTGAGCTCCTTTGATCTTCGCATTGGATATTATTTCAATCACTGAACTAATCTTCTTTAAACTGGGAATTTTGTCCTTTAAAAGAATCTAATTTTGCAGATAGCTGTGGGAATAACAGACATATAGGGCAGACTATGTCTTTTGAGGATTGATGCATTATCTTTCTCTGGATACTGAAAGAAAGTGGGGTTTCAAAACTAAAGATTGTTGGGAAGATCCCAGAACTAATCCTATGGGGGCCTAGTTTCTCAGATTTAGCTGAATTCCAAGCGACTGGAATACTCCGCAATATTTAAGGTGATCCCAGTGCCAAGGAACTGAGGTGTGTGACTGAATGTGTTTGTCTCAGTATTTAATGATACATCACTCAACCTTGACTCACTAATACCCCTGACTTCACTTGATAATGGAAAAGCTGTCACCCTTATGCAGGTGCTTGATTTTTAACAACTCACTTTCAAAAAATTACAGCCTGTGAGTTTGTGTAAAGACAATGTAGCTTCAGTTTAATTTCATTCACTTACATTCATGTTTATGAAGATATAAATAAAATACACATTTTATCAATATTTGAATTAAGCAATACACTTTGCATGTTCCAATAGTGAAGCTGCATCATGAATAACAACTTCAAACCCTCTTGCTTATGAGCTAGATGGAAGCAAAACAAATTAAAGTGGAATCAGATAAAACCAGACTGCAACACATAAAGCTAGCCAAGATATCACATGTTACAGATCCACCAATATTCCTGTTGTTCTTATATATGAAAAAATTCCTGTGATTTTAATGTCAGCTCCTGTACTAAAAAATTACCTGGACAAAAGCCCCAGGTTTTAAACTTCCCTGCAGGTGATAGATGCATTTCCCCAACTAACTCTTCAACTTATCAAAATAGTCTGCTCATTATGCCAATTTGTAAAAGTTAAAAGTGATACTACACTTTCAGATATTTAATTTTGATTAGCTAGAAAGTCATCATATCTGTTATCCAAAACTGAATCCAATAATATCCGAATTTGCTTAAGATAACAACTTTTCCAATACTTTTTTTCTGAACTGAAAACTGTTTATATTTGGGATCACATTCTAACTTGCATGAGATACCAGTAAAGTAAGTCACATGACTAAGCAGGAAAGTAAGCATATTTTTCGAAAAATCAAACGAGTAATTTTTTAAGATCAACCACAACAATGACTGACATCAGTGCATCTGATAAAGGCGCTTGTCACAATGACATTAGACTTCTTGCTTGTCTTTAAGATTAAAATATTTAGGAAGAAGTTTGGAATATGAGATCCTGAGACTTCTCAACCCTTTATTTGGATTCAAATAGGTGTAACATAAACATATCTCATCTTTACTGGAAATAAAAACTCCAAAAATCAAAATTAATTAACAGCAGACAATTCAGTCTCCTGGGTAAATGGGATTTTGCCACTGACTTGGTGAAAACATGGACAGACTAATGCTTATGTTTGGAAGTCAGAATGTGAATGAAACCAGAATGAGGTTATTAGCATTTCCAGTCTCCTATGTGAATTCTGTCCTTTTAACACACTCAGTGAGGCTTTAGTATGCCATGAGAAATAAGAGGCTGTCATTTAAAAAAAAGAAAGAAAATAAAGGCAAAGAATACAAATTCAGGTCTTCTGAATAGTTCTCTTTCTCCAATGACAACTGATAAGGTCAGTTAGTTAATATGTAGCCAAATGCAAAAAATAAATATTAAATTGCTAGAATAGACATCAGTGATGATGGGAAGTTCTGCAGTCTTTAAACAGGAACAGGGCATTCTATAAGCTTATAGGAAATACAGCTTTGTCCCTGGAAGACTAATTTTAACAGCATTTTAATAATGAAAATAATGTGTGTGGTTTTTTTTTCAGGAGTATCTCGTATACTGCTAGTACATACATCCACAGAAAAGGACATGTAATGGATAGCACCTGGACGCATTGTTCAATAAGATTATCACCCTTCAATTGGAACAAAGTTTGATACAAATGACAGATAACATTCTTAAGTGGAACAACTAAGGTAAATGCTGTTTTGTGAAAATGTAAGCCAACTAATATTTCTATGTTCTCTATTGGCGAAGAAACAGCCTAGGCTTTACTTCCTTTATTTGTCCAAACAGATTAAGAGAAGTAGAACTTAAGGCACAATCGAAAAATTCAAATGTGCTGCAGCAACACGGAAATGTTGCCCACACTGTCCTGTTCATACAAATAACTTTTTTACTGTGCTGTCCTTAAAGGAGATCCTCACTTTGTATGTGATGGTGTAGGATACACATGCTGAAACATCATGGGATATGGTAATGACAATGGCTTTGGTGTGTAAAATTGTATTAAGTGCACTGTGATACCCTGACTGAAGGGCACAGCTGGGTCTAAACAAATATGTAACAAATATGTAACAAACCCTCTCTCTCATCAAGAGGTCACGGTAAATAGCAAAGGATGTAAGGAGCCAAAAGCAGAGCAACAGTAATTAGTTAAGAGTCTTTAAGCCTGTTGTTATTTCTACCCTGTGTTCTACTTCACTTAGACTGCAGGGTAAGGCAGATTTAAAGAACTTGCAGGCATATAGTGGCATTAGTTACTGACCTGATGTTCCTCCCCAGCCTACCAAATGAACCACCAAGTCTAGAAAAATAAATGACAACAACATGAGGTATAAATCACCCTGCAGCTCACAGGCTGTCCGTTGTCCAAATTATTCAGCCCATTTTTTCCACTCAGTGTAGAAACAAGACACTGATTTCTCAACATAGGAAAGCTTAGAAGTTATAAGGCAAGTTACTGCACTATAGTCCTCAGAGAGGCATACAATATCCATCCTTACCTTTGCATTATGATTAGCTCATACTAGCCATAACATTAGGGAAATATGTTTGTGTTACCCACAAACTGTTGTCTGTTACTGTTGACACAATTACAATTTACTAGTTTATAGGTTAGGACTTCTACAACTACACCTGGTTACAATTTAATAAAATGTCGGTATAGACATCTGTCATAAAAATAAGAGTTGGAGAGTTGAAAACACATTATTATTCCTTCAAGATTTTGAAAAAAAAAAAAATTTTATCTACTTATGAAATCAACTATTCTGTTCTATTTTCTGTTTCATTTTACTGTTCCTGACCCTATATATCTGAAATTCTCTGTTGCACTTTAAAGCAAGGTGTTAATTACTATTCTTGGGTAACTTCTTACAGGGGCAGGTGTCTTGCAAATGTGTTCATGCAATTTAAAATGTTCTTAAAATAGCTTGCTGTGAGCAGCATGTTCCTAAGTAGGTCTAAGAAACACTGATTAAGTAAAGCTCCCTACTGTGTCAAGAACATCTTTATTGCAAAGAAATTTGCAAATTACCCACAGTTGATCTGGATTTCTGACTTTTAAGTATGGCTTAATCCTGCTTCAGGCCAAACCAAGAAAGTTTTGGTTTTCAGTTTTGGGCTCAGACATTTTCAGTTCACTGCATAGAAAACTAAGGTCTACTACAGTGCTGCCTTTCTTCCCCTTCATGTCATGACCTACACTGCAGACACTGCCAGTAAAGATACAACTTCTTATTGGAAGTTAAGGTGCATCAGTGATGAAATGCTGGGGACACAGAAATTGTTGACAGAATTTTTCACCTCCTTGTATTTCCTGTTTTTTTAATGCGGAGTTTTAAAAGATAGTAGACTGGCAATTCTAAAGAAGAATCACAGGAAAAAGGAAAGGTTCACCATTATTAGCCAATAAGTTATGTGGACAGCACACAGTAATTACTCCTCCTCGTGCAGAACTGGTTAAAAAAACACATCCCTCTGTACAACTGGTTAAACCCAACAGCCTCTAGAGAATTAGGATTCTGGGGTCTACAAGTAGTGTGGCTGGTGGATACATATTGAATCCCATCTAAGGACAGAAAAGGCATCACTATAGAAGACTCAGAGTGGCTGGTCACTTCTGATGGAGGATTCCTTGGACAGTCATGGAGAAAACCTGCTGACCTGGTCTCTGAGAGTAGCACACCAAGACTAACACAGTAAGAGACAAAAAGTAATTTTTTTTTCCTGTCCTGTTTATAAACACACAAAGATTTTTATGTTCAGTAAGTGCTCACCAATATCTGACCATGACTAATTTAGCCAGAAAAATGAATTACATTGCTTGTTGCACACAGTAACAGAAAGATTTCCCTAAAACAGCATCACACTGGAGAACATCTACACAGCCACTGCCAGGCAAGCTAACCTCTAAGTGGATTTTGAAAATAATCCCATTATGTCATATTGCTTATATGAAGCTACCTTCTCTTTTGAGAGCTACTTGAGAAAATCTACAGAAAACATATTGACTTAGTCTTTGTTCAGTTTTGGTTTGTTTGTTTGGGTTTTTTTTAATAATTAAATGATTTACCATAATTTTAATTCTTAAACTCTAAGATAAAAGGATGAAACCGATATAAGAGTTATTTTAGGCATAGCTTTTATATTTTAAAAGGGCAATGAACTGAAGATTTCTCATCAATTTCATAATACAGTGAAGTAGGTTATGCACAATGTACACAGTAAAAGGAATAAATATCTTTTTTGCACACCCTAAACCGTAACAGTTAATTAAAGCAGGATTTTGTGACCATAAAGTCTCTGTCAACAGACTTCTAAACACACCTTTTGTGTTAAAGTCAAGAAAAAAAAGGCAACCTATTAGTAGCAAATAATATTGTATCTATTTAAAATAGTACAAATATTGAAATTGGACTCCAGACGTATGAATTTGATCTTTTTCTTTTTTTATATTAATTTTAAAGAAGCTTTAAAATGCTTTCAGAGCATAACAATTCACAGCTCATTTGCTCTGTTTAAAATATCTTACATATTATAGCCTTTGCTTTTCATCTCCTGGTTATCTTGAAAATTTGTGAATACTATTTTTAAGGACAACTGCTTCTCGTATTTTGCTGCAGGAAGAATTGGCTCAATTTCTCTGGATGTCAGGGCTAATTCTGCTACGCAAGTCTGTGGAAATGACTGGTGCATTGCACCCTACCAGATCAAATCTCAACAGATAACTATTTACTGCCAAACACAAATATAGTTTTTTATTTCACTGACTTTCTTAAAATTGATTTTGCATTAAGAACATTTAGTTGAGCTATATGCTCAAAAGGTTTTTTTCTCAGAAGTTTTTAAATCTTCTACCTTGTGCTGTCAATTCAAAAGCCTATGATCTGGGAAAGCAGTAATTGTAGTACATGAAAGGACAGACTTTGCACCACTTGTTGCAGATGTGACAGGAGATATGTGAATTAATAATAGGGATGGGAGAGATGAAAAGAGTTATTTTGCTGAAAGACCTCCTTCTCAAGCCTAGATTTCCTAAGCAAAGCAGGTACCAGACGTCTTTCAAAGTTTTTATAAATGCCTACTAGTTGCTAGCACCTTGTTTTCTGAACAGCCAGGATAAAATACATGAAGACAGAACCACAGGTATGATGAGAAGCTCCCTGCTATGCTGCAGAAATAGTCACTGAAAGGATATTCAACTGAGTCGGGATATCCAGAACATATATCTGACTGTATTAACCCTACTATTTACTCAGGTTTTGTGAAATCTAATTAGGTTGTTATGAGACACAGAAATCATACACAACACTTGAACTAAAGGCACATTAAGAAAAAAATTTAAGAAATGGTCTTTAGTCCGCAATAGATAAAATTAAATAAAATCAAAACCTGATTAAATAAATGAGGTGAAAGGTAGTACAAATATTTTAAAAAAATAAAAAAAGAGAGATAATAATTATTTCACAAAATGAAGATAGGACTCTACTAAGTGAAAAATAGTCAGTAAATCTTCCTTCTCTGGATTTTGTCTTTTGCTGTCTGCTTTCAAGTTTAGTAGATGTATTGATACTAATTTTACAATAAAGTTAGCTATTATCTTTTAAAAGAAATGACATCTCTCTGTTGTGGCCAAAAAAAGGGAAGAAACAAAGAAGCGCACAACTTGTGAAGGCCAGAAGCCTTTGTTAAGAAACAACAATGCTGGTGCCACAGGCAGACTCATTTCATTGCTGCCCTGGATCCATGGACATGCATTCTAAGCCTGTATATGAGTAGACAAAATGGACGTTGCTATAAACTGACTTTTTTTGGTCAAAACAGAAAGATGTAACTTCTTTTAAAAGACAACAGATAACATAGTTGTAAAATTTGTATCAACACATTCACTAATATTGAAAACAGACAGCAAAAGATGAAATCCAGAGAAGGAAGATCTACAGACTGTACAGTAGGACGGTACTATCCTATCATTTAACATCAGGTCTCTCCTTAAAAACAAATGTGAAATTTAAGAACTAATTCATCTGCCCTATTCTCAAACTTTTCATAGTTCATTCCTATAAAGACATTCCTCCTACAACTAACTGTGTAAAGTTTTCACAGCATCTGTTCATCTGACAACTGGACAGCATCACCAACAAGCAAGGGAAGACCAAGGCACAGAAGAGACAGCCAGAGCTATTCTGAGCTGAGCCCAACATTAAATTCACCTGTACTATAGAGGCAAATTCCTTTATCTTCTGCTCCCAACCTCCTCAAAGAACAACGAAATCCCCAGTACTATTCTTCACTGAACTTTACTTTTATTGTGGGTTTTGAACTACCAAGAATAAAACTGTGCTTCAATTCCTCAATTCTGCCCATCCTGTAATTATACCCATCCTCTAGACATTTTACTGCTCATACCATGTGAGTGAATGCTGTGCCTTCTTTTTCTGGACAGAATCTGACTGTCCTCCCTATTGATTTTTACGGAGAAAGAGTATTGCTTAACTACTGGTTTCCTGAGGAGACACAAGAGCCACACAGGTTACTGAAATAAATGGAAATAACATGAAAAATCACTAACTAAGACCACAATTAGAATTTAGACAAGGATTTAGTTTTTACTCATAATTTCTTCACTTTCTTCCAGCCTTGTGCTTTCTCCTTCTGTTCACAGCTATTTCATGCAATACTCTTGCACTAAGAAATGAAAAACAACCTAAACAACTGCACATAGCAGAACAAATGTCATTCCCATATCTGAGATTTTAGAGTTCTAGGAAGTCAAGATGACAGTTGGCTTCATTTCTTAGAATAACTTGGTCAAACAAAAACGGCAAGATAAGGGACCAGTTAAAACTAGCCAGGGAATGGGCTTCCTCCAGTAGCTAAGGACAATACTGGCTTGTTCTTTTGCCAAGCATCCCAACACAATGACACACCACCTCAAAGCAAAAATCTCAATTCTATTCCCAGGATAGAAACTCTTCTGTAACTGCAGAGTGTTCTGCAAATATTTAAAGCAGCCTGTTTGTTTTACAAAATTCAAAAAAAGGCACAAACCTGCTGCCATGACTACTTGCACGAAGTCCAAAATGTGAGGTCAATCATAGTGCTAATGCATTAGTAATCAGCCTTTACACCTACAAAGATACTTAAGAGATTTCTTTCCCTACATACTGTTATGCTATTGCCTACAAGGACTAGTCTGCTACCTTGAAAACAACACTTACCTTGTGTCATTCAATAGGAAAAATCTTGTCTTGATTTAAAACGTTTAAAACTCATTCTGTATGAAGAAAAGTTTTATTTACATTGAGAATTCAATCATATACTGGGCTAATTATACTGGGCTAACTGCCTATCTAGCTTTTCTTTACTCCTCCCCAAACCAGATGCAGGAAGCATTAAAAAAATAATGGCTACACACAACTGTGACATTTATAGAGTCCAGGTGTCAAATACTGAAGAATAACATAAATGTTAAGACTGTGCAGCAGAGACTTGGGCTGCTCAGGTGGTATAGAAGGACGATTTTTTTCTCCTGTTTTTAACCAACTCTACCGCACATGGATTCAGACTCGTCTCAGTGTTAAAAGTTACACAAATCCTTTTAGAGATTAGCTGAGAGGGTATTTTACTTCTCAGAGTAAAAGTTTTGTCTTGAAATAATCTAGAAAAAAAATCCTCTCTTCAAACTATGTGTCTCTGAATACATGTGCAGGGTAAATACTTTTGTCTCAGTTCTACTATATAAAGAAGTTTTCTGAAGAAACTAAGTTAAGTGGGTTTAAATTGAAACAGTGTCAAAGGAAAATCTGACTTGCAACGCAGCCTCACTCTGCTCATGGGTTCCTTCTAAATACAGAAAATTAAAATCAAGAGATTCCAGCAAACCATGGGCTGCAAGTCCATAGTGTGTGACACCTTTTTGCTGTATTAAAGACAAAGGTGTCAATAGTAGTCTGTATCATAATCTAAAACTCATTAGCACAGAATAATTACCAGCTTGCAAAAAAAGAAAAAACAAAAAAAACACCAAACCCAAAACAAAACAAAAAACCAAAAAACCAACCCACCAAAGAAAAACAACCAAAAAAACCTCCAAAATCAAAACCCAAAAAACCCCCAAAAAAACCAAAACAACAAAATTACAAAAGTAGCTCAGAGACCAAAAAAAGAAGTAAAAAATTTAAAATGCTGTACTGTTTAAAAGTTTTTGCTCAGTGAGAGCACAAATTTCTGAAATATTTTTGTACTATGTCTCAACTCATGTCACAGTAATGAAAGGATCCAGTTAAATATTGTGGAGGAGCCACTAGTGCGCGTAAAAAGCGGCATGTTTGTCAGTATCTGCAGAAGAGATATTTCAGAGATCTGCATAGGGCTAAACATAACTAAGTATGTAATCAAGCAGTACGTCTTACGAATAGTCAGCCGTAAAACGCAGTAGTTGTCCTATGAAAGCTCTTACCTTACACCACATCTCAGCACCACGGCAGGGTCTGCCTGTGGCTTTGTCCCTTTCCCCATTATTTCGGTGAGGGAAATATGTTCTGTGATCCTTACCGTTCACTCACTCCTCAAACATATTCCACTTCACACGATACCTGCTTCCCGTTAGCGCAACCACTGTTTTAACAGGAAAGTGACTTTCAGCACTTTGACTCTCCGGCCGGCGAGCAGAACCACCCTCTCGTCCGGGACGCCGGCGGTAGGAAGCCGGGCGCCGCCGAGTGCCGCCGGTGGGCCCGGGAGATCCGCGTCCCTCTCCACGTACCTGCGTCCTGCCGGAGACGCCGGCTCCGGGGGCTGCGAGACACCCACACCTCTACGCGCGTCGCCTGCGGCCACAGGTGTGCCGAGGGGCGCTCGGGTCCCTTCAGCCTGAGCTTGGCCGGGGCGTCCGCTCCTCCGGAGACACCGCGCTCCCCTTCCTCCGAACCAAGCCCGTCCCGACGGGAGGACTCCCCGCCGCGGCTCGCCTCCGGCTTCGGGCTCCGCGCAGCCCCCGGCCCCCACAGGGCACCACCAGGGTCGACCTGCGCCAGCACACCCGCCAGCCACGGCTCCGCAGCGCGCCTCCGTCCGTACCTGCAGCGGCGGACGGGAGAGCCGGGAGAGCCGCGGCTCGGCTGTCCCCGCTCCGTGCCCGTCCCCGCCGCCGCACACCTGCCGCTGCCGCGCAGGAGCAGCCGCGGCCGGCCCCGAGCGCTGCCCTCGCCCGCGGGGGACACGCCTCGCCTGCCCGGGCCGGGGGGGCACGCTGGGCCCGGCCCAGCCCCGACGGCCGCCGCCTACGGCCTCCCCCACTGCCCTCCCTCCGCGTCCCCCCGGGCCCTGCTCCCGACGCGGCCGGGCCCGCGGGGGAGGTGTTTGCCCTGCGCTCCTGCGCCGCGCCCCAGGTGCTGCCCCCCGTGCCCGCTGGGCCGCGATCCGCGGGCTACCCCGGGCTCCGCTGGGCAGCCGCGCCCGAAACACCTTCTCCGAGAGCCAGCCTCCGTGTGGCAGCCGGCTCCTGTCCGGGAGCGTGTCCTCCAGCAGGTCCCGGCCCCAGACCCGCCCCTCGGCCCCGGCGCTGCCTGCAGGCCCCGGCGGGGCCCCCGCTGTGCTGTCCTGCCCGCCGATCGCTTGGGACCGCCAGCAGGGCAAAAAACCCGCAGCGGGCGCTGGGGCCTCCGGGGCTGCAGCCTGTCGCGACAACAGCGGCGACAGGGGAGAGCTGATCTCCTGGTGTGGGCTTACAGAGTGTTCACATAGGCGGTGTACGCATCTGGACGCTGAGAAATCTGTACAACGTCTAACATTTCGAAACCATACATCTCAAACACCAGTGTTGGGTGTTCAGTAACTTTTGCCACTTTCTGTTCATTTTAGAGCAACCAGCAAGGTATCATAGCATATGCAAAGTGTCAACACCATCTGATACTTCCTGCAGTTCTTATGGTAGTAGGACAACCACATCTTAATTTTATTTTTTTAATCAAATGTATTATATTTTTGTATACATAGAGAAAATTATGATTTTTCAGCCTGACAGTACAGATGGGAAACACAGTCAAACTTTTGGACCTAATTCCTTGTGTCTGAAAAAAAGCAGCAAAATGCAAGATTAAAAGTAAAGGGAAGCTTAGATGCAATTTTTAAGTAATCAGTTCAGTTGGTTGGGAATAGAGGTAGAGAACATTGTTGTAGCAGAGCAGGGCAATGGGTGGGTTTTGTATCCTGTTTCTCATGGAAGGTGAACCCTTATGATTTCCCTCCAGTGGTGTTTTACTCACAATCTGAGTTTATGCTAGAAGCTGCAATACAGAAAAGCTAAAATCACATTTAAAATGTGACCTTTCAAATAACATTTCCATATGAGATAGTCAACTCTGAACTTTTGTTCCAGAAAGTACAAAGGCATGCACCATAGAGAAGCATGCTGCTAATTAAAAATTGTGCTAATTTCTAAATTTAGCTACGTTTACTTCCAATACATTTTTTATAAAGCAGTGATTAGGCAAATATATTTTTCTTTATTCCTGTTCTGGTTTGTTCTCTTATCAAAAATCTTTGTATAGAGTAATTTTCAGTATTTCCTTCTGTGCGCTGTTAATTGCATAGCACCATGTTCTTTTATGCAGTGTTCTCACAGCAATTTTAAACATTCTTTTGAAATTAAAAGAAGGCAATTGTAAACCCACAAAACTGACAGAGCAGCTAGTGAGATAAAATCTTCAGGTGCCTAGCTAAGAGGATTTTTAGTTAGGCACATGTGGACTGTTTTTCCTTTATGCCTTCTGTAGGAGATAGCTCAACTGTGTTCCAGGAGAAAGTTTGCTGACTGGAGATAGACATTAGTTCTGTGCTTTTTGCATTGCAAAACTGGCTGTAGATTTTTTACTAGCTGCAAAATTAATCACCTTTTAATCACTTTTAATCACCTTCCTCTTGATGCAAGCGGAAA
This sequence comes from Haemorhous mexicanus, assembly GCF_027477595.1. Taxonomy (NCBI): domain Eukaryota; kingdom Metazoa; phylum Chordata; class Aves; order Passeriformes; family Fringillidae; genus Haemorhous; species Haemorhous mexicanus. The sequence goes on along the minus strand of NC_082381.1, from coordinate 42,191,544 downwards.
GCAATATGTGCTACAATAGCAGTCCCTCACCAATTTGCTACACAACCAAGCAAGGCTTGAATAGAGCCCCAGCACATGTGAAATCCCTTTCTGCCTGTGCCGTGCATTGCAACTCAGTTCATTTCTGGTGGTGGGAGCTGTTATTCAGGCATTTTTCATGGCACAGACAATATTCACATGTGTTGAGCAGGCTTCCTCTGCTTCCAGTCACGATTAATACAGCCTAACTTTGTGAAAAACACAGAAATTGCTTCCTTTAAAAATAGCATTAGGGGAGCAGTCTAGAAATATCTTGGTCATATATGCAGGGCTACTCCTGTAGTGTCCCTTGGCAAAATCTTTTGAAATGGAGGAAAGGAACACTGAACCAGACTTGATTATTAGAAGAGAAAAGCAGCAGCAGCCACACAAGGCTGAAAGATGTGTGTTATCAAGCTGGTCATATAATTTCCCAGAGATTTGTGTATGCTAAGTGAATGGATGCAAATCAGAAAGTGCAGATTCCCTAGATTTGTAAAGTATCATGTGTTATACTTTTACACTTTTTATTGCCCAAGCACACTGTGATTCTAGTGTCTTGTCCTGTCAAACCTAATCCTTACCCTGTAGTAAAACTGGAGCCATACTTGCTTGTTGATTCACATGAGATGTGATGTGTTAGGTGTTGTAAAACACTTTGAATCACAGATTTCACAGAACCACTAGGTTGGAAGAGACCTTCAGGGTCATTGAGTCCAACCCATGCCCTAACACCTCAACCAAACCATGTCACTGAGTGCCACATCCAATCTTTTTTTAAAATTATCCAGGGATGGTGACTCCACCACCTCCCTGGGCAGACCATTCCAGTACTTTTTCGACATTCCAGTACTTGTCACTCTTTCTGCAAAAATTTTTTTCCTTATGTCAAGCCTATATTTCCCTTGGAGCAACTTAAGACTGAAGATCATCAGCTAATTTTTAAAATAGTTTTTCTGATATTTCTGTTGACCAAGAATGCTTTCTTTTTTTCCCCCTGGATTTGACCAGAAGTGCTTTTATTTCCCCCCCAAATTTTTTCCAGAAGCTCATGACAGCACAGCTTTCTCACTTTTTAAATAATTTTGAGATATAACCTAAATGAAATCCCAAATTAAAACTATCCTCTGTTCTGCTGACTCTTTTTCCCCATCTGGTCAAAACCTGAAAACTTTCAGACTACTTAAAACTGCAGATGAAATGGGAAAGAAAAAAAAAGAAATTGAGAGAGGGGGAAAAAATTAGGAAGACATTCTTTACTGTGAGGTGGTGAGACACCTGAATGGGTTGCCCATGGGGGTCCTGGATGCCTCAAATTTGGCAGTGTTCAGGCCAGGTTGGATAAGACCTTGAGCAGCCTGGTCTAGTGGGAGGTGTGACTGCCCATGTCAGAGGAAATTGTTACTAGAGGATCTTTAAGCTCCATTCCAACCCCTTTTCATCCTATGATTCTATGAATATACTAAAAGGATAACTGAGTTCTTATGCTGAAAACCCTGATATGACTTCAAGAATTGTCTATAAACTGAAAGGCATGTATGTCCACCTAATGTTTAAAGATGTAATTGTCCAAACCACGTTATTTTTAGAAGCACCTACAAATCCACTGACAAAAGCTTTTATTTTGATATACATTGTGTGGCTTGAAATACTGTACATCGTTCCTGCTGCATTTTTCCATTGAAAGTTAAAGCCCTAAAACCTGAATTTCATCTCTGGGTTTGCTGAGTGTATAGAAGTGCCACTTTTTCTCATCCATGTAGCAGTTTTTACTCAAGGATACAACCACTGAAGCAAAAAGTTCTTTGAAAAGTCACCCACTGCGTGTCTTGTGCAGGTGAGAAACAGGGCTCAGTGAGTTGGCTGAAGTACTGTAATGAATCAGGGGTGTGGTTGGTCTGGCAACTACAGAAAGACCATACAGTCCTCACTAGCCAAAAAAAAAGAGCAGCCTGGGAAGGGGACTGCTCAGCTCCAATAGCTGCATTTCCTGTATGCTGACCTCCTTCAAAGGCAGAAAACTTCCCTGGTCAAATTTGGGACTTCTGGGTGGTGAAGAGGGTGGAGGGGATGGCATTGTAAATTACAGTTCTTCCCCTGGGTTCCTGTGTGTGCATAGAGATCTGAGATGGTGAAGGGGAAGCCACTGCTTCTTATGCAAAACAGGGAATTTTACACCGTTCTGGCTCCTCCCATCAACTGCAACGTGAGAGAAGAGGTAAGGACCTCACTCAGAATTCATATAGTCTAGTTATTGACCCATGAGGAAGGTAAACATAGAGGAGGTAGAAAAATTTCTTCAGTTGCTTTTCTGGCAATGTATAACTAGTTCTTTTACCAACATGTTATACAAAATGAACTTTTACTCTGACTTTTTATGTCTTCCTTGAAAGAGAGAACGCAGCCCAGAATGGTATAGAAAGTTTCTAAGTAGTTCAGCAGTGCCATGACACCGCCATTTCTCCCACTTTTATGCAGTAAGATCAGGACTGATTTCCCCTCAAATTTGATAGAAAATACAGCATTAAATTATATATTATATTAAAAATATATCATGATTATATCATGTTTTTCTTAAAATTATCTCTTTGTATGGAACAATTGCTTAGTTTTATCAGAGAATCAAAAATTCTTATTGGTTTGGAGTTTTACTTCTGTTTTTCAAGAGCATCCATCTTCTTTTGATCTGAAAATTCTACCACTTTTCTCACCAACTGTGCTATTATATTAAAAGATTTTAATAGCACTATTATCTGGAAACTAAAAAATATTAAGAAACTTTTTTCATCATGAAAGCATTGTTTCTTTAATCTTGTGTCAGCTTTTTTAAGCTAACCCCTAAATTTGGAGAGGGAAAAGAAAACAGGCTTAAGATTTTTAAAAGCCTTGGATTAGCAAAAAGGTGCAGGAGTCTATAGTTTTAGAATTCCTGTTTTATGGGAATAATTTTTTTCTTGTATCTCCCTTTTTTTTCTGTTTATTGGGAAGAGTCAGAAGTGATAAAAAGAACCCCAGTATATACGGAACAGTAATAAAATGCAGAATCTCAAATCTATATGAGAAACCCTGAGTTCTGTGGCAGTGCCAGTCCAATTTGAGGCGCTAGTAGGTGGTTTTGAGTGATTTGAGCGAAACAGCACAAGCTATCCTGTCTGTCAGCTTACCTATTCCTTTGCTCCAACACGCCTCACTTCTCTACTACCTTCACACAGACCACAGAGGCTGCAAACTTCCAAAAAAAAAAAAAAGAGTTCTAGAGAAAGTGTGTGCTTGCACACTCACAGCTTTCATCAGGAAAAATAGAAGATGCATGCAGAGACTGTGAAAGTGCTGCTTAATCCTGTACAAGCTGTTTTGGTCGAGCATTTGATAAGCTGTGGCTTTTTGATACTCTTTTGTCTTTCATTTCAAGGTAAAAGAGACTTTGTGAAATTAATTAATGCAGCTGTAAGACAAAAGTGTGAATAGCAGATCTCAGCTACCTCTCAATGACCAGTTCATTAACTATATCAGTGACAGCATTAAAACAAAAAGAATGTCAACTGAACCTCCTGCAGAGTGGCAGGTGGTCTCCTACAGGTTGCTTTTCAATAGTACCAAAGGGCCTCTGTCTTGTCAAGTAGCTTCACATAGAACTTTCTAATACAGAGCACTTACTGCTACTCTTCTCTCCCTCTTTAAATGTGTGTAAGGCAGTTCTGTTGTCAGTAGCTGAGTTAAATTGGTCTGACCACCAAATTTTGCATGGCAGAAGAAGTATAGTTAAGCTTTTCCTTTTTTATTGGATACCTGAAATAAAGAAAATTTCCAGTGCTTTAAAGAATAACAAGACCTAGAAAACCACATGGATGAAAGAACAGAAGTTGCTCAAAATGAACGTATTTCTTTCATGTAGAAAACAAAATCCTCAAAGAAAACTCTCCAAACTTAATTAGCAACCTGTTGACTCTAGAATTCTGCCTCTTCCAAGTGTTGCAGTATTGGGCATTTGGTTTACTCTGCTTTACATTAAAAGATGAACAACTTCAGTGAAAGCAGGAGTTTTGACTTCACAACTACAAGCTGATTCTTCATTAAGAGTTTAAATCCCTCATAAATACATACTTTATTGTACTCCTACAGAAGCATTATGACATACTGCAGACATGTCAAATGTAGTAACAATAATTTGAAGAGCTCCATCTCTATGCTTTCTCATTTTTTTTCAGACCATAGTTTGACAAGTTATTGGTGATTTGCTCGTAGAATAGATTTATATATTAGAGCACATTTTATCATGAAAGAAAGACACATAGAAGATAGTATGAAAGAAAGATATGTGAATGTATATGTTTGTAAATATCTGTTCATACGGTCTTGACATGAATAGTTAATAAGTGAAGTATTGGACTTATAATCAAATAGATCCATCCACATAAATTTTCATTATCCATGTCACTGTAGAATTCTGGTATTAGTTTTCTGCTGTTTTGAAAAATAAGTTGCTGTAAGCTCCAGTGCCTAGAATATGAAGGTAGAAATCAGAAGGAACAGGATTTCTCTTCCAGCTGTATTAGCCTTAATACGCTTCACCTACAAAGTTCTAGGTAAATGGCATTAAGTACGTAGGTATTATGGCCTCATTTTACTGGTGAGGAAGCTTGGGATCAGACAACACAGGTAATTTTTGTGAGTACATGCAGTGTTATCGAAAGGCCTCTTTTGTTTTCTACATTAAAACACAGATCCCGAGAGAGCTGCTCCTGTCTTAAGGGACAGAAGTTTTTTGGTGGGGTGAGCCTTCAGGGTGTGCCTTCCTATCTGCTCTGAAGATGAGCAAGAGGATAGAGAGTAACCACTGAGTACGCTGATAGGCCAATGATTTTTGTTGTGTATGACACTGAAACTGAAGGTAAGAAACTATGTCCTTTACTGAGAGCTGCACAGTTGTGTGGGTTACAGACATGCAGAGGCAGTTTTAAAAGAACCCTGTTAGTGTTAGGAAAACTGTAATACAGGAATTCTCTGATATGAGAAAAAAAGAATGCTAGACTTTCAGCAAAGTCACTTGGTTTAACTGCTTGGATTCTGTCAACCTGTCAGCACCACTGATTTGGAAATTCCTGTTCACTTTTAATCAGGAAAATGCTTCCTAGGAGGATGTATTGCAAGATTAATCTGTTTTTTGAACCAAATCTGTTACAGAGCAAATTTACCATCTTCGCTTTTGTTGGGCTTTGTCTGCTAGTAAAGGCCTGAGCATAATATCCATGCTTTATTGGTCTCCTTTTCCCTCCAAACCTGCACAGCAACTGTCTGACAGGCTAAAAACTGTTCATCTTTCTTTGGATATCATGGCTGTCTCTCCTTGGGGAATTTATACAGATGGTGTTGCAGGAAACAGTTAGGTCAGAAACAAATGAAATGATCCAGGCTTTACAGCACAGCTGCTACTGATCTGCTGGAATGATGGATCTTGCTGTATATGGGATCCAGGTTTTGTAGAGAGAAAGCAGTGGAGAGGTAGCGCAGCAGTTGGAACTAGGGAATCGTTGCCTGTGGGTGCTCCCTTCTGGGATCCTCATGGTTTGTGCAGCTGTCAGCGCTGGTGCCTTCTGTCAGCTCTGTCCTCAAAGCAGCAATGAGAGGGGATACCCATGAAAAGTAACACAGGATCGCATTAGTCTCTGTGCTTTGTGCCTTGTATGGAAGCAGGTGAGATACTATGGAAGGAAAATTTTGTTGTGTTATGACAGTGTGTGTGCTTCTAGGGATGGCCTTTTTAGCTCTTCTCTTGTTATTTCTAGTAGATTCAGAGTGGTAACTTTTTCATCCCTAAACTTTCTATGGAGTGCTTGTATAGTTCTGCCCTAATTATTTTTAAGATTGCATCTGTTTCCTTGAACTCTTGCTTTAAGACATCAATTTAATTCTTATATTACGGTAACTATTTTCTTTGTCTAGTCAGGTACTAGCCATTCATAGTGAAGCTAAAGTGCTTTACTGTTGTGCAAACTGAAAACATCCGACAAGAATGTATTCAGAAATTGTATTTACTATTCCTGAAATAAATTCATACAGACATGGACATTTGAAGACCAGTTGCTACAATAACCAAGATCCTCACTTTGTATGCAGTTGGAATGTACTAAATTTATCTGTCTTATTTATTTATTGTACACTTGCACACACAATTTATAAGGCTGCTTTTGAAAGTTTAGTCTAAATTATGTAAGTCTAATACAGGTATTGCATCTGATAAAACATGTTGTGCATCTGATAAAACATGTTGAGCTACAAGAAGTTTCTAATCAGAAACTCTCCTCAGAGCCTCTGAGGAGTAGCTAAAACACACTTTTTGGAGAACAACATCCTGTAAGAGGCAAATAATCCAACGGCAGTCAGAAAGTGGTTTTGATACACAATACCTCTAGGTATTGGGGAGAGGGATTTTACTGTATGCTATTGTCATGATGTGAAGCCAATACACCAGTTGAATTTAATTGAATGTGGATTAGGCTTTCTGGAAGTAATTAATGACTATTTATAAGTCATCATGACTATTTATAAGTCATCATTTCAGTAAATGTTAAGCTGCCCGTTTTTGTCTCAATTTTTTTTTTATTGCTGTTGATAAATGATTAAGGAATGAAAAATTCCAAATGACTGAGGCATCTTTTCTTGGTCCTAAATGAAGAAAACACAGAAGCTCTGGGATGTCCCAGGTCTGTATGTCAGTAATGAGATGTTCAGCATCTAGATATCTATTCTTAGGCAAAATCTGTCAGGCAGAAATAAAAGGAATAAAACTTTTTATGTGTTTGGAGATTTTCCTGGATAGTTTATTTTGGTTGTTTTTTTTTTTTTTTAACAGAAGTAAAGTTTTTACATTTTGAGACAATCTATTATCTTGTGCATTGTGAATATTGCATATAGAAATAAGAAAAGGATAAAGAACTTTTTTGTTTGAGAAAATTATATTCACTTCAAACAATTGACAGGCTGATTTCCAGGAATAAAAAAAAGAAAAATAAAATGAGTGCTTTGCACTGTGACATCTGAGCAGTTCCTTTTTTGTCAGTGGCAAAATGTGATGTGCATGAATGAAGAGGATTAGTCTCAAGAGCATCTCCATATGTCTGTAAATTATATAATATGTATGAGTACATATTACATAATATGTATGAAGTGTTTGTATATATATATATATATATATATATACACACACATAAATTTTGTTGATGATTTAGCAGTACTGCGAAGAATCCCAGAAGGAAAGCTTCTTCAGGCAGGAGTGTTTTGTCAGATCACTTTAGCTCATTTGCACTGCTTTAAGATTCTTCCTTTACTTTTTCTACAGGGTATTGGTTTTGCTTGAGAGCTCAGACTGTCTCATCTCATTCAGAATACTTTTGACCCGATGTATTATTTTTATAGCCAACATGTATTTAAAAAAAAAAAAAGGAAAACAAAACAAACTCCTAACAACAAGAAGAAAACTAGGGCAGTTAGGATTGCATTTTTGAGATAGAATTTCCCTTTCTTTACTACCTTTTTCCATGTATTTTTTATAGAAATTCGGGTATCTTTAATGGAAACTTGTGAGTGCTACTGACTGAAATGAAGTTGCAGATCTCATAAACTGAGTGTTAATTTGGATATTAGTAATTGGGGGTTTAAAAATTTTATTATTGTTTCTAAGGAGTTCCTCATATTTGTTCATGATTCCTCATCATTATTGACTTGATCTCAGGTGTCCCTGCTTTGAAAAGGGTGTCATAACAGATATCTCCAAGAGTTCCCTGTTTGTGCAGAAACAGGAAAAAACACATCTGGGAACAGCTTAAAGGACTGTGAAGCCAAATCTGAGATTTCTTGCAAAGGCTGAGGAAATTCCCTTAGCAGTTTGTTGTGCAGATGTGGTAGTCCTAGGTGGCAGAATCAGCCCCACGACCATATTTACCCTTGAAGTAACCTCAAAGATTTCAGCCGTGGTGACCCTCAGTCAGCTTTGCTAGTTGCTTGTGTGTACTCATAGACTTCCTGATAACATATTTATTAAAATTGGGTGTGCACAACAGAACAGATGTTGGATGACACCCTTTTGCTACTTGGGGAGTCAGAGAATTCTGTTTTCCTCTTGTTTTCGCTTTCTAATCTTTCAATAGGGGCGCAATATTAAAAGTATGATTCTTAAGAAAGCAAGAAATTAGAAAACAAGTTCTTTTTTTTTTTTTTTTTTTTTTTTTTTTTTTACAGACCAGAAGCCATGTTAATTCCCTCTTCTTCCTTTTGCTTTAGATTCTTGTCCTAAAATCTTTGTCTGGCATCTGGAGCAGTAGACCTTTACTAGTTCTGTTACATTTTCTGTGCATTTACTCTGACTTTTTGGAGAGTTAGGATTTTGCCAAATACTGCGGAGTTTCTTACTCTACAGCAATTCAGTCATACATTTAAATTCTAAAATGGGACTTGAAATGGGAGGTGTGAATGCAGAAAGGTGTAGCGTAACAGCACGGAGGCTCTTCATAACTTTGCACTGTATGGTACAGAACTGTCTAGCACAGAAAGGCATTTGAAATGTAGAGTAGCATTAGATCCTATAGTATGGCTATAATAAATCACAAGTGAGAGAAGCAGACATAAAAAGAATTCTTTCATATTAAATGCCTTTTTTTAAAATGCCTGTATTATTTAATATTCTGTGTCTGGATGCTCAAGAACAGAAGTAGTGCTTCTGTGTATATTTGTGCTATTCAAGGGTGCCTTTTATGGATAATATATCTCAAAATTGTATTGTCTTAAGAGACATTTAATTTAATTGAACTGCACACATACATGTAGCTGGTTACATGTGTACAGACTTTAAGAAAACGTAAAAATAAGGTAATATAAATGACCAGAATAAGTGGTGGGTTTTTTCTTCTTTATGGTGGGTAGGCTTTCACCATTATATATGAAGTTTTTTTATTTCAATTATGTAACTTTTTTGGGAAAGGAGAACTGCATTTATAGGGCAATATGAGTGTTAAATCTGTTTAGATTATTCTGTAAAGTCTTAAAAGAAGCAGATGTTTGAAAAACTGTCAGTAGCAGTTTCAATAATATTGCCTTAAAGAGCTAGGTCTCTGCTTTTAGAGGTCTAGATTAGAAAGGCAGAGTCTGAACTTTAAGTGCATGTGTGTGCAGAATGCAGCTGGAACCTGCATCCTTAAGAGAGCTGACTAGTTTACAGTAAACACAGTTGTCTTATGCATCAATATGCAACTTGATTTGAGCTTGATTGAGCTTAGTTCACTTAGTTCACTTAGTCACTTAGTTCAGTGGAAGTGGACTTTTTGGAAGGATTGACAGGTGTGTTTACGCTGTGGTCACTCCTACAGACAGACCGGAGTTAAGCTGTTGAAATGGATCTTGCTGTCAGAGTTGCAGCACTGAGTGCAGTACAGGCCACTGCATGAGTGTTTACTCAGCCAGAGGAATAGAGGAGTTTGCAGTCTGCTGAGTTTCATGCTACCACTGCCACTGGTAGGCAAATATTTTAAGGGATGTGGATGCACAAACACTTTCCAAAACTGTACTTGGTCTCCTTTGCAGGATGTGGAGATGCTGAAACTGCATTAAAACGATTTGCAAAGATCCTCCATGCAGCACTGAATGAGCAAGTTTCAGAACTGGTCAGACCTAGAGCTGTCACTGTGGGACCTTTTAACAATCACTCTGAGAGGTGGAACCAGCTAGCTGGAGGTAACAGCAGCGAACAAAGTAATGTGGCTTCTGAGATCTGAGCTAGAGCCTAATCTCAAAAAGTAGTTATACTATTGAGCTGATTGGTTATCTTATTTCCTCTGACAGATTGAAATGTAATCTTATACACAGCCTCAACCTAGCTGAGTGTTCCTGAAAATGCTGCCTTTATAACTTTTTGAAGGCATCTACTCCTTCCATAGTGTTAGCACGTGTCAAGCAGAATTTAAATCCTAATGCAACCTACCAGATTTAAATTTTACAGTGAAACTTATTGAAAATTCTACCACTTTCTCATGATCTTCAACGTGACTCTAAAAGACACTAAATAGTATTTTGCAATCTCTTTTGACAGGAATCTGCTGGTCTCATGATACCCACACCCATCATGGGAGCAAGTAATTCAGTTTTTCATTATCAATGTGGCTTCCACAGGTGACTGCCAAAACAAACATCTGTAGAGTTGTATCACTAAATGGAGAGATTACATCTGTAGAATTGTAACCACTCCCAAGTTTGGTGGTAGAAATCATTACTAGTGTCCCACATATGCACGTCCCATTCTTTGAGGGGTTTTGGTTTGGGTTTTAAAGCATTGTAGGGGCCTGAGGAGAGTGGAAACACTCACCATAGGACAATTGTCTGGCATCACTGACATTTAGGTAAAGTGTATCCTCTTTCTTAACCTGTAGTCTTAACAAAATCTGATATCTCTATTCACTGATTGAGGTGTTGCTTTATTCTGAAAAGTTCTTTTGGGACATCATGTTGTTATACAATGTTATATTGGATTCTCAACTGCAGTATGGAAGAAATGCAAAAATATATTCACTGTGGAGTCCATTCCAATGGTGCATGTTTGATGAAAGTCTGGTGCATAAACATCAGCCAGCTTGCTTTTGGGACTTGTTTCAATCAGTGGCCAGGACTGACACAAAAGCATGTGTCATTCTAAGACTATAATAGCAGTCAACATCAATATGAGTATGTTGGACACAACTAGGTAAGCATTTTGTAAGCCAGAAAATATTTTATTTTACTCTTGTTTCATAGTACCTATGAGAATTTATTAGCTAGATTTCACAGATTGTTGGAATATGGTAGATATAAATGCAGGATTATTGTGGGGAAAATACCCTTTCTTTTTGGAATAATTTTTATTTGTTTATTTTTATACATACTGGAAAAAATGGGGGTATATGGTGGCTAGTTCTTTACACAATATGTCACACCTTTAGAAGCCAAAGTATTTTTGATTAAGATGCTCATGATTTGTCCTAGTTGCAGTAAATCTGTGAGGTCCTTTAGAAAACAAATTGAATGCAGTCAAACTGCAGTATTTGTCACCACTGGCCACCAATAATTTAAATATAGATTAAAGGAACCCTTGTCAAGTCTCATATTTCTCTTAAATAAGCAGAATTAAAATACTGAGAATTTTCTTTGGAGAAGAACTTTATTTTCCATTCTTGGAAATGAATAAAGAAGCTTTATTTTCCATTCTTGCTTTAGTAAGTGTTCAGGAACAATTAGAGAAACAAATTCATCATGAGCATTATTTAACTTGTGTAAACTACTTCTGCACATATATACATGCACATGTGTGAAACAAAGAAACCCCTGGGTTTCTTTCAAATAAATTGTAGAGCAAAGTAATTTCTTTCATCAATTTGTTTTCTAAGAAAACTAGTACTATGTACATCAAATTATCTCAAAAAAGAGAGCCAGAATCATTACATGGAAGCATGAAAGCCAGCATCAACAGATATTACATGTGCACTTCACATTATCTCAGTAATTTCTCATGGTTCCTGGGACATGTTTGCTGTTTGCAATAACTTGATTTTTCTGTCTTACCTAACTTTCTTGTAATTTTAACCAACCACTAGCTCTAATGCTAATCATATATAATGTTTCCTTCATTCATGATAGAGGTCCTCTTTTAGCTGAAATGAGACTGAAAACTCAGGAATGCCTCCTTCTCAGTGTCTTGTCCTTATCTTAAAATCCCACTGTATACTTTTAATCACTTATATATTTGCTCAGTTTTATCTTGAAAATGTCCCATGGTCTCCTTTAATTTGAGATTCAAATGAAAAGTAAACACAATTTTCTATTATCAGTAGCACTTAAGGTGTGATGGGTTACTAATTAGAGAAAATAGATTAAAATAAATAATTCACAATTTATTGTAATGTATTAACAACATGCTTTGATAAGCAGATGCTGGGTGTGAGCAAAATCAGGAGCTGAAATAAATAGCTGATGCCTGATACTGAATTTTGAATATTTATTTCTTTATGTATTTCAGGGCTTGCAACTTCCTATATAAAGCAGAAGGTAAGAAAAAGTTAATTTTGTAGTTTTGGAGACCTAGGGACTTGAGCAATGCTACTTTGGTTACTCTTAGTGTGTTTTCTAGGCATTCCTGCAATTTGGAGAGTCAGTGATGGAAGAGGAGAAAAGGTCATGGAAGGCATTTATTGTCTGCAATTAATCTCATTAAGAGTGATTCTAAAAGACATGGTGGGGATCCCTCTGGTTCTTCTCACTGGCTTTTTTCTACTGTCCCTGTTGTCTTCTTAAAAACCTCTGTAAGCAGATGGACAAAGGTCAGAGACTATTTCTTTCAAAACCAGGGGTAAAAATCTCTTAACACTTTTCTCCTTATGCAATCATAAATATCCATAAAGAGGTTTGAAGAAGCTTTGAAGTGCAGAGTCAAGAAGCAAGGGAAAGGAGTGAAGCAGGGCAGTCTGGAGCTGAAGAGGAGTTTTTCATTCAGCAGCAGATAGAGTGTGTGTCAGAAAGGCAACTGGCTTCTTCAGTCCTTTCCTTGGAGACCGCAAATTAGACTAAACCAGGTAAGGAGTCTAGTTGTGACCTTCTGTGGAATATTTTTTCCCCTCTAGCTGCTCATAGGGACACCAATCCACTTCCTGTTGTAAGCCCACTGTAATGGTGGGCTGAGCTTACTGACAGTAAACTGGTAGGAGAACTATTTAACACATGTGGAGTGCAGGCTACTTCATTTTCTAATAGGTTGCCACATAGACAAGCTATTACTTGCAGCTCAAGACAGCACATGCAGCCAAGTCCTCTAGGTGACTGCAGCCTCCATGGTTTATGCTCTCAACAGTGTGGTTTTGCTCTTGCAATCCTCTGTGTGGAGAAATGAAGTTGCCTCATGTTACTATTTTTTCTGCTCTTTATATTCAGACCTTTCTGATGGTTAACTAATAAAAAAGTTCACTGTCTTTCTTCTGGTAATGCTGAAATATCAGACACAATTGGAGGTAATAAACAAGTGTTCTATGCTTCTGGGAATAGGTTTTCCTGTGGAATACTTTACATACTCAGGGGTTATTCAAGTATCAGTTGTCTCCACTCTCATTTAGACTCTTATCTTCTATAAAATGTGACAATTAGTAGGAAGACCAGATTCTCTATTTCACCTTATTTAAGTCTTTGCTTTTGCATTCTGTAGACTGAGTGATACAAACACCTATCAGGTTTGTGTTATATATAGGGCACAGACATGCTTTCTTATTACTGAAATATGGCATAGTTCTTGCCATTCCCTATGTTGCTGCTATTTTTCTTTTATGATGCAGATTTTATTTCTCTTACAGATAACAAATATGGTTCAAAGTCTTTTAAATTCTGTTGAAGAACATAATCATTCTTTAATTTATGGGACCTGTGAGAAAAGTCTTGTTTAGTCATGATTATTTTAATTAATTAAATTTATGCTTGGAATCTTCTGGAAAAATATTTATTTGCCTGTCTGCTGATGCTGATTTGCCTTTTATAATAATTTACATTTTGCACTTGATGACTGGCTATCAGATTGTGCATTTCCTGCTCCCTAGAGGGAAGCTTATCTGAGATTTAAGGTTGCTGTTAATATCATATCAAGATTTGATATCAAGAATGTCTTAAAGATTTCTGCATCAGAAAAAACTTGCATTTTTACCCTGTAATTACTTATTCATAGAGTCCCTTGAGCTGGCAATGCATGATAAGAAATATTCTCATTAAAATTATTGAATTATTTTCTCTATGTTTTAAGTGTTGTATCTACCCTTTTAAAGTTATTTTAAACTACTTGAAGAAGGTGGATGATTTTTTTCCAACCCATGAAACAGTAATGCATTTTCTTACTAATACAAATGATGCAAATACAAATACAAAGAAAGGAGCTACTATTGATGCTAGCTCAATCCTTCCTTATCTTTTTTTTCCTGAAAGACCTGTTTCAGTTTGGGTGGCTTGTTATGTCATTTGACTCATCTGTGTGAACACTTCCAGCTGAAGGCTTCGTCTTGAGGAACTTCAATACAGCCGCTTTTATTTGCAGTTCATTTGCTGTAATGTTCAGTGAAATTCAACAGATTTCTAAATTTCTAAACTGTGGATCAGACCCACAGTTTATTCCAAATATTTTTCTTATAATCTGGCATTTGTGGGTCTTGGTGGAAATGCATACATTTTAACCACCAGCTGAAAAGAAGAATATACTCCTCAGTGCTGCAGTCCTTATCACCATGTCTTGGTTGTTAACAGCTTAACATATATATCTGCAGAAAGCTCTCATTGCACAGTCCATGAATTAGTTTCCAGAGCTGAAAGATAGTAACTGCTTTTTGGATGGATATTGAACATTTTCAATCCTTAGCAATTTTCGCAGGACAGAAGAAGGCATAGGACAAACAGGAGATGCTTAATATTTTACAGGGTCAAACTGAATGAAATTAAAATAAAAGAAGTATCTTACATAAATCCATCTTGACATGTGGTATCTCTTAGACACATTTTTGTCTATTTAAAGAATTCTAAGGATGTCAAACAAGTCAATGTTATCCCAGTCGGAATTGAGATCATTGATTCCTCTGTTACACATTTCATTTACTTGTGGCTAGAATTTACCCTGCATGTCAATGACTGTTTTGAGTTTTGCAGAGTCAGTGCCATATCACAGGTATGTCCTGTAGAAATGACACAGGCACTACACTTCTAGCAGACAGTAATGGATCAATAGTAAGACTGTCTTTGCTGTTCACTGTAGCTTTAAGTCTCAATAATAATTCTCAGCAGTAAATTCTTTTATACAGCATCTAACAAAAGGGTTTGGTAGTGATTTTCCAAATACTATGTAGACAGACATTTTCAAAGCTTGCAGATACACTTGCAATGAAAAAAAAAGAGACCATCCAATGTGGTCTTTTTCATTAAGGGTAGTTTGTCTAAATCACCGAGATTGCCCTGAAAATCATACTAAATTTGATTAATTTTTAGCTTTTAAAAAATTTAGTCCTTATTTTAGTTGGATGTAGGTTTGCTTCTATCTACAACAAAATTTTTCAGCACTTCTCTGAACACAGAAAAGGACCTTACACTAACTGCAAATTAATATTGTGAAAATTCCCTTTAACTGCGTACTGTGTTTTAACTCTTTAACCCTTAATGTGAAAAGCAGAAATGGATTTGTAGATGTCTTAGTGATTACATCTGACAGGTCTTTTATAACAAGTGCCTTTCCCAAGTCTTTTAGGCCCTTAAGCTTCAGAAGAAGCACAATAGGGAGCAACAGGTTGTCAGTGCTTTTACATTTCTTTTAAAATCAATACTTGCTACCAGATATCACCTAATAATTAATCTGTACTTCAGGAGTATTTTTACCATTAGCATGGAGTAGTAACATGTTTTTTCCTCAGAAAGCCTAGACTAGATACAGAGGCCATCTAATCTTCTGAAGAAAGGGCTTAATCTGAGAAATGCTTTTTGAGGAAAAATCCAGTGTTGTTTTTTTTTTTTCCCCCGAAACATTCTATTAAACCAGTGCTGTCCACTTGGGAAAAAAACAATGGAAAGTCACCTATCATGTGTGAACCATGTCTGAGTTTGCAAGGATTTTTGAGCCATCAGAAGTGCCCTTTTTCTCTATAGAAGTGGCATTCCAAAGGCTTGCTTCTATGAACATCTTACTGAAAGTATGTTTAAGAGACAAAGTCATACAATTTCATGTACTAGATTACTAACACTTATCATTTCTCTGCTGTCCCAAACATGGTGTTATTTTGCTCTAAATGGCTTAGAAGACAAAACTAATATTTTACAATGTATTTTTCAGACAGTTACTTAAGTGGCCAAATATTTTAAAAACATTTATTCTTGTGTCAGCAATCTGATTAAAAGCAGTTGTACCAGTGTGAAGCTGCTGAGGTTGATCAGTGAGTGATAAAATCCTATCAAAATACACCACTGAAAACACTGCTAACCAGGAGAATCTTCCTCCTAAAGAGGTACACTTCTTTTCTGGTTCCTCCTAATGCTAATCACAGGCTACACCTGAATTATGTTTGTGGAACCAAGTTAAAACCGCAATTTGCATTGTCCATTGCACAAATGTCATCCTATTGTGAATATGTTTTTAAATTTTTTGCCGTTTGTACTACTATATAAGGCTCTGCTTTGTTTTTTCATACTCTTATCAGCAGTCCCTGGATTAAGCTATCTATTGCCCTCAAGTAATCAAACATTTTCTACTTTTAGCCGTGGAGGAAGCAAGGCTTCTGCTGTAGTTGGCTCTCTCCTTTTCCAGTACATTTTGTTAAGATGACTTTCTGATGAAAGTCCCATCTGGTTTTAACTGTATGGTTGCAAGGCAAAAGTCAGCTCCTCCTGCTTTTCTTTCATTTTAGTTTTATTCATTTTCCTCTCACATGCCTCTTTGTGCTAACTAGATAATAATCCTGGTATGGATACTTCTCCTTCCACCCTGCAGCAGGAGAAATACACTTTAGAGGCAGTGATGTACTCAAGGCAGATTTGTCTTCCTATTAATACTTTATGATCCTGCCTTTGGCAGAAATTTGGAAAGTACCATGTTCTTGGTGGGGCTAGAGGAGACCAGGTGGGGTTTCTTCAGCTGCAGAGTGATTGACACACATCTGTGTGAGCAATTACCACAGTGAGTTACCCTAGGGTTGAGCACCTGGACTACTAAACAAAAAAGTGCTCTAAAAAGGTTTTCTGCTTGTAGACATGGGTTAGATTGGTCTATTTATCTATTTTAAAAATCTGTATGCTGTAGTGAACATATATTGCTCAGTTCAGTTTTAAGCCTGCTTTGAGCTGCTAATCATTGTGGCTTTCCATTGCAGATAGGTGTTTTGATTTCTACATCTTTCATAAAATTATTATTACTAATTAACTCAGCTGCCACCTGCTTCTAATATCTGCCCATTCAGTAAGATTAATTTTATTGAGGTGCAAGCAAGGCATCTGCAGGGTGTTTTTAAGAGTGAAAAGTAACAAGTATCCCTGTTTCAACTGACTTAACATTTATTACACTGATGTACTGTTTTTATATACATGACTGTCATAAGAAGAATCCCCTTTAGACTAGAGATGACTGCAGACCATGTGGAGTCACTAAATATATCTTTTATTACTGATTACTGCTATCTGGAGCAGAATAAGTGACCCAACCTGTCTGACATTTCGCTAGTAAAGCCTGACAGATGAGAGATCAGGTGGCACATTTGTGCATCCACCACAAAAGGCCAAGAAAAGCTTGCATTAAATATTCCTAGGTCTGTTGTGCAGGCACTGTACAACTAATTGTACAACCTCGGGCTTAATAAAGCAGTGGGATCATCTCCTGAATTTCAAAGGTGAAGCTGAGGTCTACAGAAGTATACTTACTACACTTACAGTAGAACACTTACTAACATTTAAGAATGAAAGTGTTTTTCAAATTACCTGAAGTATTTTGAAAAATACCATTTGCTGAACTGATAAATCAGGGTGTAACTTAGCTCAAGTAAAAGTACTGCATTAGCACAGAAAGAGCTTTTGCTGTTTTACTTACTGAAGTTTAAAAACAGCTGAGCAACTTTTTAAAATGTTTGCATTCTCTTGTTTTATTTTTGTAGAAAGAAAAATTTCATATATTTAGAGTACTTTTTTGCTTTTCTATACAAAGGTGGGAAGTTATGCTTTTCAGAATATGTAGCATACTGCAGCATTGTTTTCCTTTGTGGGTACTAAAATGTTTGTACTAAACTTAGAAGTAAATAATTAATAAAAATGCAGCATATTAGCAGCTGTGCGGGTTTTCTTTTCGTATTTCTTCTCCTCCAGAAAAGGAATAAACTGCCAGATTGAAACTTTTTGTACTGCATGTGTTGCTTAATTTAGAAAAAAGAGATTGACTTCCTTCTGGGTAAATTTTTCATTCTTTGGAGATTGGCTTCCTTCTGGGTAAATTTTTCATTCTTTGCAGTTAGGTTCTGCTGCACTGTTGATATTTGTTTATTTGTAGTTTCATTTAAAACCAAGGGTTTTTTCCTCTTTTATTAAGCAGACTTTGTCCATGGAAGGACTTCGGCAGGAATTAGCTTTATATAGCTATTACTACAGTTGATAAGGACCAATGTTCATGTTTAATGGAGAGATTTAATTATTCTTAGGAAAAGGATTCCAGGAATCCATAGTGAGTTTAAATGTACAAATGCATGTTATTTGAAACCTAAGTGCCAGAGTAATTTCCAAAGCTGGCAGCAAAATGGTAAAAGACCCTGCTGTGTATACACCAAGTCACCATCCATGACATGAAGACAGATAGAGCTCATGAATAAGCATGAAGCACACATCACAACATATACAGTTATCTATTTGCACAGGTGAGATGTTTATATTCAATATGTAAATATGTATTCATATATATTCAGTGTCTATTATATTGAATTTAGTATTATTTGTCAGAGGTGGACAACAGCAGTAAACAACACCTATTTTTAATAGGTAATTTTTAACCAGATAATTTTTATCTGGTTAAAAATTACCTATTCTGGTAATTTTTAACCAGAATCACATTTTCTCCAAACCATGGAATATCTCTGAAGAAAATGATCGAACTCTGGGGAGCCTTGTGTTAGAAGTAAGATTACAAAGTAACTACAATTAGACTAGATCACAAAAGATAATATCCTACCTAAAAAGGGAATATTTTCTAGTGCGCATTTTAAATTAAAGTGAGGATGTGAAATTTGTGAATATTTAATCATTCTGAAAGTACTTACAAATCTGATGTTTTCTGAATAGCATCCTGGCCTCTAAACATGTGAGATTTAAGCAGTAAAGGGGATAGATCTTATGTCTTACAGTTAGCAGGGATGAGGAAAGCTAGGAAGTTGTTATCATCCTTTAAAAAAATATTCATCACCAAGGGTATTTGCTATCTGCTCAAACAATATTTGTTTTCACATGAACCTTGCAAGTCTCTGCTGTTCAGTTGACATGTTCAAAGTTTATAAGGACCCATTGGCAAGTAACTTTGGATGTTAAATGAGTATAAAGTGAGAGTGGACTGGTCTTAGTACTGTGTTTTAGAAAAGAACTACCACAAAAGGCATGGAAGGGTAGATAAATGAATGGATAGTTACAAATTAATTCAAATGTATGTTTTCCCATATAATAGAAAATTTGAAAGAGATACTATGCTATATTTAAAATTCTCTCACATAAAAACCAGTTTGTCCTAAAATGACTATAATCTTGGAATGTTTACTAGCACTGCCCTGAATATTTCCATTGTTAGAAATGCTCACATAAATACAAAAGTAAAGCCCACATGCAAATACATATTTTATCAATATTAACATTTTATAATTGCACAGAATGGCCTTTGGTTCTTCACTACAAAAAAATTAAAAATCACTTAAATATTGCCCTTACCTTTTAGTGACTGGTGTTGGACTGTCTTTCAATCTGATGGCATTATTAGTGCTGGCTTCCCAAAATTTGCAATATACTTATTCTTTAGCTTTGTTTCCCTTTCATGCTTTCATTTTGGCTGACCAGACAAATATGAACCACACATAGAATTGTTCGAGTAGGTTTGAAACTGAGCAGAATGAGTCCATCCATCCACAAGTGAGA
This sequence comes from Haemorhous mexicanus, assembly GCF_027477595.1. Taxonomy (NCBI): domain Eukaryota; kingdom Metazoa; phylum Chordata; class Aves; order Passeriformes; family Fringillidae; genus Haemorhous; species Haemorhous mexicanus. The sequence continues at coordinate 42,171,852 of NC_082381.1, read as the reverse complement.
ACTTTTGAGCCATGGCCTTTGGAAACACGTAATTATTAGTCAACAAATAGTCTTCTCACTGGTGATTGATGTACTGTGATCCTTCTCACTAATCCTTTCTGTGATTCTTCTAATTAATTGATGAGGGAGATTAGTAGGATTGTTTATGGACCAAGGGAAAACCCAGCCTTAAGGGAATATATTTCTGCTGTTTTCTGTTACTCTTTCTTTTTTTCCTCTCTTTCATGTAATTACTACGTAGGAAGATAATATTGACTCATTTCCTGGGTTTGCCAGCTACACCTCACTGCTGTGTTTTTTTACACCTACACCTAAATGCAGTTTTAAGAATGACAAATTCTGAACCTATTGTCCCAGAAAGCATGCCTGTATGCTGCTGGGTCCAGTTGAGGCACAATCAAACAAGCACAAGGCCAATGACTTTGGAATTACTCGTGAGCCTTTCTTCCTGATCCAAGGTCTTCGGCTGTAATCCTGTTGTCATTCAAATAATCTTGAGCACATTTCTACCTTTTTCTAAAACTTCTACTCACTATAGTGAGCATCAGTTTTATGTATCATTAATTATATGAAAAAACATAAAATTAGATCTAATAATAGATATAATAATTAGGTATAAATTGATATAACATTAAATTAGAATTGTGTGGATTGACCATACTTGATTTTGACTGTAGCCTTTTAAACAAATTAAAGCTACAAAGTTTTCCAACTAATTTGAACAAGCAGAATTGCTTTATACTACATCAACACTTTGCCACATGTGACTACATTATTTCTCATGTTATAGGAGAAACCGCAAAGACAAACTTATCTCTTTACAAAACCACTGTTTCATACATGAAATGGTTTTTCTCAGGGAGAATCTTCAGCTCACAAGACACATCATTTATCACAGTACATATAATGAGCCCACTTCCATGGTCTTTGAACACTATACGTATTTGCTAGAACAAATTGTGGTTACAACAGCTCTTTTACATCCTGTGAAGGTTCCATGTAATTTCCTATACTTGTATCTCCTTTCTAATGTGTCTCATTTTGCAAACTATAAATTGAATATTTTTGGAAAAAGCTTAGCAGAAGATGTAATTTTTAAACTTAATGCCTAGGAAACAACAGTTGGGTAGGGAGAACAAGTAATTTTTTAATATTAAGTTTCTCTTAAGAAGTAATTTTTTATGTGTTGTAGTATCTCAGTGAAGTAGGCCTATTCTGCTTAAAGCCGAAGAGGATTTTCTGCTTAAGAAAAGCCTTCTCTCCTTTAAAGGACACTGAGATTTTCTGTTTAGCTACACGTGATTGCATACTAGTTTTCATATTCCAAATTCAGAATAACATGAAGTAGGTATCCCCAGCAGCTGCTCTGTATTCCCCAAACCTGCACGACAGGAACAAATTTTCTTAGAGTAGAATTTACTACCATTTTGGCCTTTACCTGTGAGAAGAGTGCAGGCAATGGCTTCACCAGTGTGATATTCAACTTGTTTGTAACACCAAGAGTCCCTTCAGAGAGAGGTAGATTTAGGCTTCTGTCTCAAAATAGCTGGTTATTCAGTGTGGCCTTGAACCCAGTGTTCCCTGCAGAGAATGGGGGGTATAAATGGGGTAACCATTGCCACAGCAGAGAGGAAGGGAGTTTAATGATATGGCTGAGATGAGGCTGTTGAAGTTCAGTCTAAGAGGAAGGAGGAAGGAAACAGGGAAGCCTTGTTCTGTACAAGGACAGAACAAGGCTTCACTTCAAAATCCTCAGTTTTGAATGTTTTGGAGCTTTTTTGCTCACAGCCTTATATTTTAAGCTGTCCCAACAGCCCTCTGTACAACGGTTTCCATCTAAGAGGATCCTGAATCATTCATTCTTCTGAAATGACTTTACAAGTTCATATAAGTATATTATTAAATATCACCGTATACAAAAATATTAAACTGTCATCTTATGCAAGGGACACAATGAGACTTCTGATTGGAAATATTTCTGCTGCTTTATTACCTCTACCTTTACAAAGACAGCAATACATATGACCTTGCAAGCAGAGGTAGAAGGATGGATTTGTTCTTGTTGCCATATGGAAAATCCATAGTACCTCAAAATACTTTGAAGCCTAGCAATGCATGGTGAGATTATGGCATTTGAACTCTTTTGGAGTAGATAGGAAAGCACTCAAGCAAAACCTGAGATACCAGGTATTTTTCTGAAAAAAAATCAGAGTTCTAAGTGGTATATCCAATAACGGGGAACTGACTGACAATTTAGACTTTGCATCATCAGTAGGTCTGGTGTTTCTGGCACACTGGTGTCCTCAGAGCCAAAATCAAAACAATGACCATATAATGAGTCCGTCACCCAAATTTCTTATTCTTTTTGCTGTGAGATAATCTGCATGGTTCTGTTTCTGGCAATCTTGATGCTTTTTCTTAGTTAAGATTCAAACTGTATCTGGAAAGAGAGTCCTGGCAATCAACTGAGACATACAACAAAGAAAAACACGCTGAATTTTCTGGGAAAGCTGAGTTGGAATCAGTCTGAATCAGAGCTACTTCATATCAAAGGGTACAAAAGCAACAAGAATGCTGCCAAAGGAAGTGATGCAAGGCCAAAAATGCTTGGATTCACTTTGCATACTGAACATTTGTCTTCTCCCTTCAAAGTAATGAATCAACATTATTTTCCCACACCTTTACATCTCAATGAGTTCCTGAGCATAGTCTTATCTGCCGTGATTTAGGGTTGTGCAATAAGCTGGTTAACGTGCACTGATACAGGTGGTTACCCTCCTGCTGTCACTGCCCTTTAGTGTTTGCTTTAAGCCCATGTTACGTTCAAGAGGAAGCCTATCTCCTCTTACAGGTATTAATCATCCCTTAGTCAGAAGTCCCGGTGTGGGTGCAGGTGAGCTGTGCTCAGGAGGCATTGCCCTCAGCAAAGGTGTTGCCTCACAAACATGTGCCAGTTGTGCCACTGCTTGGCCTGAAAGGAGCAATTAAAGATAAGGCTTAAAAAATAGTCCTGCCTAGATTAAAGACACTTAGGTTTAATGTAGGTTTGAAATTAGGAAATAAAATATTTTATGAGGGATGGTGACTCTCAGCAGCTAGAGTGGAAATAGAGTTGTGCTACCTGTACAACATGCAGTTCAGGGTCTGTCTCCTCCTGTGGAAGAACTGCGTATCTTTTGGTTTTGATGTCTTTGTGAACATCTTTGTTTCTGCTCTCAAGATAGTGCATTACACATCTGTGACTTGAAGATTAGTTTTTATTAAAGGATGGCTGTGTGAAGAATATTTGTATGTAGCCGTGGCTCCTTGTAAGATACTCTTCATAAGGTATCTGAACTGTGCTCTGGAAGAGACTCTCCGTCCCCATTCACTATGTATTAGTGAGCTCTGAAAGACATAAGCAGGTTTTTCTCATTTTTCTGTCCTTGAATACCTATCATGAAAACTGTAGGAATATGGTATTTCTGAGGCCTCTGTCCCATTTAGGTTTCTTGGCACATTGATTCAAAGGTAGTTTTTCAGGGAAGTCAGACGTGCTGAGCCCTTTGCCCTGATTTCAGTGTACAATTTCCTTATGATTTTTTCAGTGCTCTGCACTGAAAAAATGCTGTTATGCTTTTAGTCTCCCTTTGCATCCATCCTTCCTGCTTGGAAAATGAGAGGGATGGGCTTTTCTTACAAAATAAAGGATCAAGGGATCTTCATCCACATTCATAAGCCCTATTTGAGATATTTTAGATGAAAATAAAAGGGAATGTTTGTACATTTTTGTCCTGTAACATTCTCAAGAGGCTGCATTAACAATGCACATTAGAGTGAGAATTCACAGTATGGTTTCTGGGTGAAAAATCTAGTTAAAAGCTTTTCATCAGACCACTACCCTCAGTAACCTGTGGGGAGTGTGCTCTGTGCCAGTGAAATGAGCAGGTTTGTGAACAGCCCTCTAAAATATAGAACAGCAGCTTCAGCAGCTCAGTCTTAATGTGTTCTTGGTGACTGACTCTCTGCATCACAGGAGTATTTCTTGGTGATGAAGCGTGTTTTCTAAGCCATTAGAGATCACTGTTACTATTTTTGTTTGTTTGTTTTCTTCTTCACTTTCAATCTTTGTTGTGTATGGATTTTTTAGTCGCTCTAATTTCTAAATTAAAGAAACTTAATTTTCTTTAATTAAAAAGGGAGAGTTACATTGTCTGACCTTCTCCAGACAAATACTTTAATTGTTTGTATATTATTTTGATGATTGCTTAGTCTTCATATATAGTTAGTTAATATATAAAATAACAAAATAAAAAATCACATCTGTAGATGCTTTGTAGGTTACTCTCTAGACCATCAAAAGTAATAAAAAATCTTATAAATCTTACACAGTCATAGCATATAACCTCACAAACATGGGATCTCATTAATTTATTTACTGTGCTCCCTTCCTTGTGTTCATTTATTACTGCTAGACAAACTGCCACAAAGAAATTATATAAGTTACAGTCTTTGAAGCACATAATAATAACTTCAGGACAGGAATAAAGTAATGGGATATGTAAAGGTATGCAGGCTCCTTATCTTGGATTAAAGAAATTGTTGTAACTAACAAATTATTTCCAGTTACTTTCATGATTCCTCCTCCATGTCTTCAAATTCTTTTCCATTAAATAGTTTCACTGCAAATTGCATGAAAGCAGGAAAAAAAGATGGTAGCAGAATATTTATGTCACATAGAGAAAGCAGGCAAATTTATCAATCAAATTTATCAATTTCTCTATCAGGAGTGGCAGGGATTCTCTGACAAATGATACCTGTGTGATAGCTCTTCTGGGAGACCCACAGCAGATACAGCCCTGGCAAAATGAAATCAGGAACTCTCTCTTCTGTAAAACTGAAGACCTCTTTCTGTTTAAAAAGAGTTCAACCATCACAGGATAGATTGGTCTTCTGTAGATGATGTTGTTCCTTGGCTTGTTTATGGGAGGGAGGGAATTTAGGGGATTGTCACAAGATACAGTGACGGCGCAATCTTTCCTCTCTGCTCTAGATTTGTTGATTCAATTCACAATACTCAGAATGTCTTCCTTGTATTATGGGACCAAGCCTGAAGCAGAGTTTTCTAAATTGTTTTCAGGGAGGGCCAAATAGGGAATGGGATATCATGCTAGGGAGTAGGCAGCAAAATGTGTCTGCTCTGTGACTTGAGATGGTAAAGATTTATAAAGTACTTTTCCAAGCTCTTGTTCAAGTTCTGAAGGATATGCTTGAGATTCCCTGCTCTCTGTCACCCTGAAGAAAGCCTGCACATTGCAACAGCTTTAACTCAAGGGCATCTGTGTCAAAGTCATTAAGCAAACAAAATACCCTTATGAATAGAGACCACAGGATCAAGCAGCATATGTAATACAACTGTCTCTTCTGGGAATAGGAAAAAAAATACTCAAGTTTTAACATCGTATGGGTGTTGTCATTTCTGACGGCAGCAGAGCTCTGGAATTTGTATTAATTGTCAAAATGAAGTGACTGTACTGTTTTAACAGTTGGGACAAGGAAATCCTCATTGAGAATGAATGAGTCATAAAAAGAACTCGGTTTATTCACAGTAATTAACTTCTTGTTGTCCTCGTGTATGATCTGTTAGCTACTGGCACTAGGCCATCATGATAGAGGACTCCAAAGTACCTGTTTTACCAACTTCTCCTTTTTTAGGTGAAAAGAGCAGAAATCCTACATATCCTTAATAAGCAAATTTGGAGGGTTTTGGTTTTTTTAATTAGTTACAAAACTATTTTTGGTATTAATTACAAAAAAAACTAATACAAAAATAGTGAAGAGAAGAATTAATTCACTATACTGAAGAATAGTGAAGAGAGCAGCAGAAGCTCAATGCTGTATGTGTACAGGAAGTGCATGTGTACAGTGTATGCAGTGTATTTCATAAATCCTAACCTGTAAGCAAGTCCTGAAGTGTGTGATTATAGTCTCCCTCCTTGCAGAAGTTTCATTGGCCTCTGTGAAATATCTCTGTGTGCAAGGAGGTAAGAAATCCTTGCAGGACTGCATTGATTAATTAATTTTTGCAAGATAAAGACAGTAAAGAATTAGACTTCATTATATTTACAGTTTGTTCTGTGTCTTTAGGACTTGTTTAATTTATCTGCAGTACAAATCATTTGCCAAAGCTCAAGCCTATGAAAGATACTCCACCAAAGAATGTACAATGCCAAAGTTTTAGAAAGCGATCACTTTTTCTGATTGCTTGTCTTTGTTTGAGTTGTACTTTGGCTTTTAACCTATTTATTAAATGGATATATTTGGAATTGTTGTAAGCAAACTTTCTCTTCTGACTACTTCTAGCAGAACTGAGGTACTCTATTGGGAAAGGCAGAGAAAAGGGAAGTATGTGAAATAGGCATGTAGGTTTTAATTTAAAATGACAATATAAATATAAATTTTCTCATGAGTGAAATATTTTATAACTCCTGTTCATAGTTAGCAAATACAAACAAAATACATAAAAACATTAAAATGGTAAGAATTTTGTGACTGATATAATTTTGCTGTCAAAAGACAGCCTACAAAAGAAAAAATAGGATAAATTACTCACATTTAAATTGTAAATATTTGTCATAAGTTTATGCATTATGTTCCTGTCAAGAGTAATAATATGTGCGTGTGTGCTAAAACACCTTCTTATCCTCACAGTGGATATTTATAGTTTCCTTATACTTTGTTAAGAAGTTAAATAATGTGCTTCATGATTTTTTTTTGAAAGCAAAGTCTCATCATTGTACTTTGATTTGTACCCATGGCCTGTCAAAACATGCTGGGAAGAGGCGAGTGAGAAAGACCTGGAAGCATCCACTGGACTCGAAGGGTGTCCATGCAGCATCACAGGCTGACATGCGACCCAAAGGGGCAGCAACTATGGTAGTGTACACTATCTAGTCCTGTGACATCAAATTAGCTCTTCTCAGACCCTTCTGGACAAACTAAGAGCTGTATTATGCACTAACTGGCATTGCAGGAGCAATCTATGGCTTTAGGGCTTCTAAGCCTCTCTCTCTGTAGTGGGTCCTGCTGCCAGCAGGCAGTGCAGCAGCAGGAACACACTAGGGGCTGCCCACCCCAAAACTCAGCAGTGTTTTCAGAGCAGTAAATTTACTGCTTGGTTGGAAGAAGGCAGAAGGGAAGTAGTGTTTTGTACTGCCCCACAATGTTTTGGGGTTTAAAATGTTCCCTAACAACTTCTTTAAAAAGGGTTCTTGGGGTTTTCTTTCTTGACAAAGCACCGTTGTGTAGTAAGATTGTAAAAAAGAAGTAAATGCCAACGTAATTTTCTTTGTGGATGAGAGTTTTCCAGTGTGTGACTGTGTCCAGTAAAGTCCTCAGGCATGTTGCTGCGTATTGCTGCTGTGGTGAGTTGGACTGCTCTTGCCTCTAGGGTTATGCGCACATTTAAGTGCTTTGCTCAATCAGGGCCCAATTTTAGATAATTTTTGGTTCTTTCAGCTCTTGGTCTACTGATATTGATAATGCCGTGTCTGAAAATAGCTTTGCTAGGATTATGTTTAATGAGCCACACTACAGGCATGAAATTTTTGGAATAGGTGGTGTTTTCTAGATGATGGTTTCTATTTTGCCTTACTCCTTGCATGTGTTCTCATTTCCAATCAACATAGAAATAAAATATTGCTACTTGAAATGAATATAGAATTGTCTTCTTCATAAGTATTCTCTGTATTGTAATTTCCCAGAGGAAATATTTTCAAAAGTTAAGTTATCATAATAACTTTCTGTATTTCTTGTTTCAGCCCAGAGGCTGAAGAGTCTGACTCCATTTTTTTTCTTTTTATTTTTTCATTTTGCCAAATTATTAATTTTTTAGGAGACTGACTGATTTTCACATAACTGTCCGGTTTTCTCATAAAGTGCATATTTCTGTTGTTACTCATACTTGGTCTTTCACCATATTCTGGCATCTAAAAATGCCAAGTTAAAAAAAGTATTTGTCCTTTGCAGAAAGCTCTGCTTTTGAAAGGGTTCAAGGCCAAAGTCGGGATGGGGCTTTGAGCACACTGGTCTAGTGGAAGGTGTCTCTGACCACAGCAAGGGAGTTGGAACTGGATGATCTTGAAGAGCCTTTCCAACTAAAGGATTATGTAACCTCTGAATACAGAAGTATGCTGTAGCAGCCTCAAACCTCTGAATGATTCCTCTTTTTCTTTTTTTATTGATCTTCTGTTATGAGCTTCTCTGTTATGGGGTTTGGAACCCTCCATTTTCTTAGAAACATTTCTTTCTAATTATTAAAGATAATGATCCTGCTCTTAGTTAATTCTCTACTTTAGGTTTCTTTCAGCTTGAATCTTTATGTACCTAGACATCCAGTCTAAATTTTTATCTACAGTTTCTAGATCATTGACTTCATTGATTTTTATGCATTTGTGGTAGTATTTGCATTGTAAATGCTCTGAGAGACTATTTGCTTTTAAACTGTATTTTGTTTTAAATCAAGAAAGAGATTTTCACTTGTCCTAGGCACTGTAAAATTTGTATTTCTTAACTGTCAGTTTTATATGAAGTCTCAACCAATTATCCTAGTTAAATGATCACAGATAAAGAAAATTATGATCTATTCTTTTTTATTTTCTGCCTCAAAGAAAAAAAAAGAATGTAAGGAAAAACAATTTTTAACAAATCAAAAGAGAGAAATTACTCCTGAAATGTACGTGAAATACGCATAAAAAGCAGAAGTGATGGAAAATGTGAATAGAATTCTTGTGAGGCACAAATACACTTATAAGGTGAAAGCCAGTATAGACTTTTATATTCGTACTCTAAGTTTAGAGCACATGTAAGAAATTATGACATCACCAAATCCCAAGTCCGTCACCAACACGGGGAGCCCTTATATAAGAATTACTTTCTGGAGTGAAAAATTACTAAGTCATCACAGAGGAAACACAGATTGATTTCTACTCTTCACTTCAAGGATTTGATGAATCTCACTGACACTATTGTTGTAAAACAACATTAATAATATCTCCTTAATGTTTAAACTTGCACATCTTTAATCTGTGTGTTATGCAGTACTCTTCTCAAAAAGAAATGTATGTAGGTTTGGGGTTTACTTGTGACTTTGTTGCGTAGTGCTATATATCCATGCCTAATAGCATTAATGACTTGACAACAATAAAGTTATCTTGTGACTGTTCTCTTTGATTAAAAGCAGGTATCCATTGCTTGAGAATAGCTGGTGTCCACCCCAGGCTATGCTAAGACTTAAGAAATAGAAATTTGTCATTGCAGCACCTAGAGCAAACTTCTTGTGCTATGCAGACTATAATATCCTACTGGGGATTTTTTCATTTGGTTTGCAGAACATTCATGTACTTTACTATATATAGACAACAACTTTTGTTGTTTTTTTAATACAAGCAACCTGCAAGCAGAATAGGCGCTGTCTTGTCATGATGTTATTTCTTCCTGCTGACTTAAATGGTAGACTGTTATTGTGTAAAATGTAAAAGAAGGAAGAGGGTTAGACCTTGAGGTAACAATATTAATGTGGACTACAGAATTCAACATTTCCTTTGAACTTTATCCTTGTGTAAAGCAGGTGTGCTTATGTTACCCCACTTTTTGGAGGAGAATGTGCGAGTGTAAATTTGCATAAATGAAATTCCGTACCCTTCTCAGGCTTGTATTTTACTCATAGTTAGTATTTCAGCTCAGGAATTTAATACTAGCTTTTCTCAATTTTTTTTCCCAAGAAAACATAGCTCGTAAGTCAATGCAAATTTGAAAGAGTGCTTAAATTCAATTGTTTTGAAGTGGTCCTTTCCACTGAACCCTGTTAGAATTTGTTGTTGTTGTTGTTGTACAAAGCTAGTGACCAGACAGAAAAATTTTCTATACTATTCTGGAGCATGTTCTTGCCAATCAAATGTACTAGTAGCATGCCTTATCATAATAGAGATTCCTATTTCCAAATGCTACCTAATCTGCTGAAGGAAAGCTGTAGATCTGTGCATTTTACTTCAATTTCCTAGTCCTCTTTATCCATTTTGTTTCAGTCATAACAGGATTAATATATTTCTGTGAGATAAATGACAGTATGAAGGAACTTCAAGAGCTATTAATGTGCTGTTTCTTTCTTTTTATTTCTGTGCCTCTCGACAAGAAGCAAAGTGGAGAGTGTTTCTTTTTTGCAGGGCTGTGTTTAAGAGAAAGTGATTGTGTCTAAATTGTGTTGTATTCATACAACAATCCAGACTTTTGCACAACTATACAATTTTCTCCTCCTTGGAATGTAACTCTTCGAAAGACTCAATTTCAGAGGCTACCCTAACTCCTCTCAACCTACAGTAATTAATTTTAGAGCCCTCAGAAATCAACAGAGGGGTGGGTGCCAGTTAAAAGCAGGGGTGTCCAGTGTTTTTCATGGGAAAACCCCATGGATGTTTTTGCCTTCACATGGAACAACACCAAGCCTCCTTTGCTAAGGAACTCACGGCAGTGGGTTCTTGGTTATTTTAAATAAGATACATCATAGCAATGATGATTTATTTATCTCACTCTGAATCCCAAATTTCCTGGAGATAGAAGGATGAGAAGGTTTTCTGATATTGATAGAAAATAACAAGAACTTTGAAGAACTAATCATCAAGTTACCTATTTGCTGCTCTTTTTCATTAAATGGTCAACTAATAGGGCTTGAATACAATTGTCAATGAAATTGAAAGCCACCATATACCTCATTTTAGCAGATGAGGAATAGCCAAACTTAAGTGTTCAATAAAATTCAGCTTTGAATTAGGTTCCATAAAATGAGATGGAGTTGTCTCACATTGTCATTCCAAAGTGTGAGAAGGGAATTTGTCTACTGTTTCTGGTTCACACCCATCTGCCTTAGTATTCATACATTTAGCCGGAGAAGCAGGAGGTGATACCTAACAAGAACTCCCACAGATTCAGACTAAAAGCAGCTTTTCTAACAGCAAAGGAGACGAAGGAGATCCAATTCCTTTCTCTGTCCTGCTTCTCTTTGAATGCAACTTCAGCAGCTCATGCAGCAGGGCCGTGCTGCAGTCACCATTCCGTGGTATCTTCAGAAGACCAATACATGCTCAGACAAAGAGATTGCTTTGTAGCCCCTTGTTTTTTGACCTACAGCCAGTCTGTCCTTTAATAAGGTCTAGGTTTGTTCTATTCTTTAACCAAGCTATCGATGGATGTGAACAGTGACTTTTCCTCTTGATTGAGGTCATCTCATACCTCTTCAGTTTGTTCACGTCTGTTTGTTGGAAACTGGGCAAGTGGTTGTACCATTATGGAGACTATAAGGTTATAAAACATCAGGACTTTTTGTAATGACCTGTAATAGCATTTTTCTCTTCCTTTCTCTTAAGGCAGTAGTGGTCAAGCTTGGAGATACATTGTACCCATGAATACCAGGAAAAATTCTACATTTTTTCTGAGCCTGTTTTATATGTTGATTTTCTGGAAACTCTTTGTTTTCAAGTTGTCTTTGGGCTCTGAAACCTTGAAGTAAGTGTTATTTAGTACACTACCTACAGCCAACAGTGAGGGATACATATTTCTAGGGGATGACTTAGACTTGGAGATCACAAAATCTGAATTTTCAGTCATTTTGACAGTGTCATTGCTTCCCTGCTCTGCCACTCACACATCTCCTAGAACTTTCTTCTCCATGTCAGACAAATTCTTACTTTCAGATTGCTCCCTGTACCAGTCCTTGATGTTCCCCTCCCTTTCCCCTAGGAGAAAATCTGCCTTGTCTCTGACTCACTGCCATGTTTAGCCCCCTCATGTTGTTGTTTGTCCCACAGAGCCAAGGTTGTTTCCTCACCCCACCCCTTGTTTTGTGACTGTACCCAATCTATTCCTCATACTCAACCTCTCTCTCTCTGAGACTTTTCTATACCTCTTTGAAGATTGCCCAGCATGAAGAGTCATAATTAACATAAATGATAAAATATGCATTAGTAGGAGACAAAACTCTTAAGTGCTGTTTCATACTGGCTGTATCTCAGTTTTCAGGTTTCTCCTGCAAGTCCAAGCAAGCAACTCAGTAAGCTCAAAGTATTTAATATTGTGTATGTTGTTCTTTGCTTTGGTTTGCATTATTTGACAACCATTTTGCAGGTTTGTTTGTAAGAAACTTTCAGTAGTGCCAAGTTCTCTTGAAAACTCAGTACACTCCACTGAAGTATTTTTGGGTGTGTGTCTGTGCATGTGTGAATATATACATAAAAATATTATATATATACTCCTGTACATGTATTTACCCCTCCATTATGTTAAAGCTTTTTGTATTTCCTTGTCTAAGGTAACTGGTGCAGATATTCAGGATAAATTGAGCAGTTAAAAAAACATGTTGTTGTTTCAGAGAGATTGCTGATATATGCCATTCATATACTACACATATATTATGTAGTCACTAATATTTTTAAATTAGTAATTATTACTTAATAAGGATATCTGGTGAGAAATGGCCATAACTGATCAATATCCATCATGATTTTTATGATGCAGGGTCTTACATGTTATACTACCTGAAAATGCTGCAAACTGGAACACAGCCTTCATTACAGAAATTCTTTTATTTTTTGTTTCCCTCTAGATAACCTTTCCCACTCATTATTTGGGTAAAATTTTCAATCCTAGGAGCTAGGAACTTTGTTTCCTTCTAAAATGCACAGTTTGGTACCTGCTGACAGTGGGCTTTGGGAATTTTTGCACTGTGGGTAGGGTCAGGAAGGACAAAGGAATATGCAAAGTTTTGACTTCAGTGAGATTTCTGGCTTGCTAGGAATCTATAAGATATCCTATGGTCTGAAGGTTTTTGTGGTACTGTGACAATACTGTATGCTATTGTACAGCTTCTGGCACATCACTCAAGGCTCTTGACAGGATGCAAATTTGGGTTTGCAAGAATGTGCTCAAGGTGGCAGAGCAGAACTGCCCTCCTTGTTTCCTTCCCTGTTACAACTCATTCATGCTGTTGCAAACTTTTTTACAGAAGCAAGGCCCTTTGCATAGCATCACTTATCTTCAAGAAAAGATTCTGTTGAATCAACATCATCCTTTTTGTTTTCTGTCTCCTCCTTTCACATTCCTTGGTCAAGTGTTGGCTTACTTAACCCAGCACGAGTTAAGTGGATTCAGTTGAAACTCAGCTCCTTTTGTATATCACCTTGCAATCTAAGGAAGAGACTTGTTTTAAAAGAATCAGTCTATTAGTTTTGCATTCATGAACAGTCTTATCTGCAGGCACGAAGTGAAGCTTGCTTTCTTCCTGTGTTTATTCTCTGGTTCATAATATTTATGTGCTATATTTTGATGCTACCTGATAACAATTGCCAGTGTAAATTAAAGTAGCCATGAGATAGTGAAATTAACATCCACTGCCTTTGTCCCCAAGGGACCACCCCAGAAGTGAGACTAGTTGGATGCTGTGAGTGTCTCAAAGCACATTCACTTTCACTGACCCTGCCCCTTACACAAAAGCTCAGGAGGGAATGTTTAAAAATTTCCTTATGCCAAAGGCAAAATATGATGGGTCGCTGAGGTAGGTTTTGAAATGTGTAATACCACTGGAGCTGGTGCAAAGCATGTGGAACAGACCCAAAATTAGCCCACAGACTTTAATTGCATGATGACTCAGGTAATACTCCTTGCAGATGAGGTTTTTCTCCTCCTCCTCCCTCCATCTGCTTAAAAAAATTGTACTCTGTATTTTTATTTATTTACCAAACCCCAATTGCTTGCATTGAGCCATTTCAGGCTACGCTTTATATGCTTTAGATTTTTATTTAATTTTTATTTCTGTTTTTCTATGCAGGTGTCTAAACAGCGTGTTGGTGCTGAGTTAGGGTGGACATGTACTAGTGAAATTAAAAGACTTATGTCTGGCCTCTTTTTTAGAAGATTTCTAACCTTCACCTTGCAATGACAAAGAAGTTGTATTTGTCTTTGTCTTTGAATAAACGAACCTACCTCACCTCATAGTATTTTCTAATCAGAGGATCAGGAGTACACCTTGCAAATGAACTAAGTAGCACTTAACTTCTCCCAAAAAGAAACATATGGGTTGTTTTTACAAATAAACATTGAAAAGCAAAAATTATTTATATCATTAGAGATGTTTTCACGGGACTGGAACTCTCCATCAGGTTTGACAACTTGGACACAAAAGATTTTGAAGTTTAAAGAAATTCAGTTTAGTTTTACTTACAATATAGATTTTTCTCCAAATTAAGTAATCTTAGGTTCAAACTTTTAAACCAAATGTTCTGGAAAGCTGGGTGAAAACTACATGAAGAGACATCATTTTCCTGGCAAATATTTGTCTTTATTGAATTCTCATTTTCTGATGAAACAGAAGCATTTTGAAAAATTCCCAGCTTGATGCTTTCTTGATCAACCTGCCTCACAATTACATGTAACCTGTGTATTTTTGAAACCATCCCTTAATAACAGAGAACTCCAAATTCCCCTTTGTGTAGTCAATAGGCAACAAGCTATTGTATCCATATTATAACACCTCTGCCCTTGAGATTTCATCTCATACCATAACACATTATAAGGCTGACACTTTTATACTTGGGCCATTTCTATGGCCCTCCCCCTCTTTTTTAAAGATGATGGTTTTCCTATCTGAACTCCAACAGGTTTATGGTTTCCTGCAAAGCTGTTTTTCCTCACACAGGTGGTCTATATAACAAAATCAAGAAAAGCCATAGATTTTTCAATGTCCCGTGAAAGGATTTTAGTAAAATAGAATGTACTTTCCCATGTCCTCATGCTGCAATGCATGTAAAATTCTTGTCTCTTAAACACGCTTTTGCAAGGCTCTCAGCCTCCCTTGGTGGCACAGCGACTAAGCCCATTTGAGGATTTACTTGTTAGATGCTGCATGCCAGGGATTTTCATGGATATGAGTCACAGGAAATCTTGTAGTTACTGGGTCAGTGATTTGTCAATAATGAGTAGATGGCCTGGGACAAAAGAAGTCTTGAAGCTCACCCAGCTCTTTAGATTTAGATTTCAAACTGGTATTCATGGTCACTTTCCCAATCTTGGA
The DNA here is from genome assembly GCF_027477595.1 of Haemorhous mexicanus. Classification (NCBI taxonomy): domain Eukaryota; kingdom Metazoa; phylum Chordata; class Aves; order Passeriformes; family Fringillidae; genus Haemorhous; species Haemorhous mexicanus. The sequence goes on along the minus strand of NC_082381.1, from coordinate 42,156,755 downwards.
CTAACTTTTTTACCTCTTTCAAATATTCACAGCTGAGAAGCTGCTGTTTCTTCTTTTTATGTAATTTCTGTCCTCAAAGAATGCTGACAATTGCACTGGAGCAGTTCATATGTTGTGTGTTGGCAGCCAGTAACAGTTGGATACCAGTGGTGGAAAGGGGATGAGTTTGTTAAGTCTCTGCCATTGAAAAGCAAATCACATCAAGAACACTTGTGTCTCTTGGCAGTATTTAACTACCAAGATATACTGGGATATATAAGAAGAAAATCATCCCATTTTGCAATTGTTACCAGATGATAAATTGTCTGCACCTGGTGAGCTAATACAATCCTTCTTCTCTAAAACTACTGACCTATGAACTGCACAATACCCATTGTGTAAGAAGGAGAACTGGAAGTTCACCAACCCCAGTGCCCTGCCAACTCAGCCAGGTCAACTGGAACATTGGGGTCTCCAACCACTAGGGACCACCAGAGTGACCCTGAGGACAGAAGAATGCATGTGTAAAGGGGAGGGAAAATATGTTAATGATTTCAGGGAAATTATTATGATATGCATGTTTGGTCTGGGACAATCAATGAATATGTATGTAGAATACATAAAACCAGCAACTTTCAGGTACACAGTATGCACGGATTTGGGAGGAGCTATTCCCCCACACCTCTGGCCAAATATAGAATGCCTGCTTCTTAATGCTACATTGGTGTTAAGGAGTATTTTTTTTTTAAATTTTACCAAATTTTTGGTAACACAATGAACAAGTTATGTGAGAGCCTAAAGCATGAAACAAAAAGCCTAGGATAATAGATGCAATCTTATAGAAAGCCCCACTATCTACTAAATGTTTTTTGTTAATGGATGTTGATAGAGTGTTTTAAGGGGCATCAGAGGCTGATTTCTGGCTTGCTAGGCTTTTTACAAATAGAATTGTATGACTGCCTTGTCTGAAAACAAGAAGTATCCAAAGTATTTACTGCAAAAGAGATTCAGCTGCAAGTAAGAAAGATTTTCTTTTTTTTTGCTGTTACAGTACTCTGAGGTGTTGGAGAAATGCCTGAAAATAAGCAAGTTTTTCAGATCTTCCACTCCACATAGGAGTTTTGAAGTCAGCCTCTGTGCAGCATGTAAAAGTGCACCTAATGACCTCCAGACAGCTAAAGTCCATCTGTCACATACCAGGCAGACTCATGGAAAGCAGTCCTTGCCTGGGTTTGGGACTGCACTCTCAGGTTTGTTGCTAGCATACACAGCTGATCTGGCCCTCTGAGTTTGTTGCCTGCATACACAGATGCTCTGGCCCTCTGAGTGGCCTTGCAGTGCTCTTGAGGAGATGGCCCACAGATATTCACCACGTTCAAATCAGGATTTGTGCTGCTCCTTCCCTGGAGGAGGAGTCTGGGAGCTACCCAGGGCTGCTTTTGGTACTTGCAACTCAGAAAGAATAGATTACATGCTCTTAGTGACAGAAGGAATCCCTGATGCTATCACACTATGAAACACTCACCTCCACCTTTGTGCACTGGTTTGTCTCTTCACACGAGATGTGGGTTCAGGTACGTGGAAGCATCTCCAGAATGGTGGATGTGTGCCATGGTGTTCTTTGGGTTGAGCCATGCGCCTTTTGAGCAGAATCTAGCCCAAATGTGGTTTGTATCCATATATAACACTATATATCTCACATGTATTTCTTTTTAAACAACAGATTATCAGAGAGGCAATTTGCTCTTCAGCTAAGTTAGAAATCTCCAAAAGCAATTTAATACAATAAATATGCTTCTGAATATTCCAGCACATGCAAAATGTCCTCCTTATTTTCTTCCCTGAATGGCCGCTAATCAGATGAGGGGAATAAAAATTAATATAAAGTATATTTGGACTCATGTCCCTGTCATAATTTAGTCACGGCTAGCCCTTATGAAAAAAGCAAAAAAAACCCCAACCAAACAACAACAACAACAACAACAAGGTGCCAGTAACACAATTGCAAAGACTGGACAATTTTGAGGAAAAAAAAAGAGGACAAATGGAACAGATGTTGAGTTTTCTCTGCAACTGGAATGACAAAATTTTTGTCACGTCATCATTAAAAACTTTTTAAGGGAGGAAAGGAAATCATCATGGTACTAAGGAGTGAAGGCCATAAGAGAGAGAAAATTCATAAATAGGTGAAATAATTATCTACATGCAGACTTCCTGCCACCAATGACATTTTGCATCTCTACAGGAAAATAGATATGATGGTATATAGATTAGGAGACAGTACAAGCTGGTAAGTTAGGTCTAGAAAAAGCAGCAGAAAAAATGTGGTTTACTATCTTCTGTAGAATTACGTGGAAGGCTCTGTTGATTCTCCCATGGAAACTTCAGTTGATTCTCACATTGCAAACATTGCAGAATGGAATCTTAGCCCATGGAATATATTAAAAATGGAGGGGGGAGAAGATGTGCAAGGATTTATTAGTAAAACATAAAAAAAATCCAGCCCTTCTGCCAAGGACATCTGTAAGGTGTCCTGTCACAGTGCACTGGCTTTGCCATCAGTTCCAGGAGCACTTCCAAGGCCCAGTGTACAGCATTGAAGTTTGTTCAAAACAGAGAGGAGCCCAGGGCCTTTCATAATCCACCTACACACAACCACGATGAGGAATAAAAACACAGCCTAGCTGTAATTGAAACTGGGTGGGGTTAGAGCAAACCTCATTACCGAAGAGGGACCGGTGACAGCAAAGCACCATGCTGGGATGCATGAGGGGTACCTGAGGAATGGATGGGCCGCTCAGAGTAGGCAGCAGGGACCATGGGAGGCTCTTCTCAAGTTATGAGCTGCTGTATGACTGAAGCACAGGAATATATCCCCCAATAACCAGTACTTCTGCTTTGTATGTTTGAAGGGAAAGGTCTGTGTTTGGCAGACCTGCTCTGATGGACTGCCTTACTCTCAGTTGTGGGGACCAAGGAATTGTTATTCCCCACTCACATCCCTTAGAGACCTCCTCCTCTGATTGATGGCTCTACCTGGGGCCTCTGTGTGGGAAGGAGGATATATATAATATATATAATATATATATAATAGATTACATGATTTGCATGCAGTTGAGTCTGGGTCTCTGCATGTTCAGACTGAAGACCTGCAGTTGGAGATGATGAATGGAAGGTTTTATTTCATGTCTTAAACAGATTATTCTACTGGACCTATAATCAAGCTAACAGGCTACTGATGAGAATGTCAGAAACATGAACAGACCTTGAGCTTAGCTGTAGGTTGAAGCAGGGGAGAGCAAGCATCTGCTTCATCTAAGATCTAAATTAGAACTGAAAGAAAATAATTTTTTCATGAATGGAAAGTGAACTGGACTATGCCTTAGGGTGGGATCATATTCAGGAGGTGGTACTGTCCATAAGGAGGCCACGAAAGGAGTCATGACTGTCCTAAGTCCTCAAAAGCAAAACTCCTGTGGCCTTACCGTCCTGCACTTCCACTTGGCACCACAGATTCTCAGAATATCCTGAGTTGAGAGGAGCATACAATGATCATCAACCCCAACTCTTAAGCAAAGGGCTTATCAGGGATTGAAAGCACAACTTCGTCTTACTGACACCCTGCTCTTACCAACTGAGCCAGTCTCGGCTGCTCTTCAACATGGTCAAGCCTCCAGCTATGCTACTCAAGGGAAAAGTGCCCCAAAAACTGATTTTAGCTTGTTTCCATCAAGTCTGCTTTCTTTCTTAAATGTGCACAGTTTTTTTGAGCAATAAAATATTTGCACTATCTTTTGGCCTGTCTTGTTGAAATTATTGTTCCCTCTGCAAAGTTCTGTGACAAGCTCTTCTTCTTCCCTGCTGTCGAGAAGGTTTATTACCTCCTCTTGAAAGTCTGATTTTCCTCATGTGTCATTTTATTCTCTACACAGTAAGTACTTTTTGTATTCTTTCTTCTTAGAGTCACCTATTGCAAGGTTTTTTGGAAACTGTGACAGTTTGTGTTATGTTTCCCTGTGATTGCTGTCTGTTCTAATAATACATTTCTGTGATAAGGACAGGTAGCTGCTCAGCCTTTTGGCGCTGCCTTTCCCTTAAAATCTATTACCAGAAGAACAAACCCAGAATGTATCATTTACATTCTCAGCAGGTCAGAATAGATCAAAATTTTCTTTTTGTACAATTGTTAATGTACTGATTACAATTCAGTACCTTGTAATATTTCTTTTTGGTTTTGTAATGCTTCTTAGAGGAACTTGCTGACTGAAAGAAAAGTAATAATATGGTGATCGCAACTATCAGTTGCTTTTGGTACCTTAGGACTTTATTGGATGTTACAAAGTCACAGAATTGCCACTTCACAGCTGGGAATCTGAAATTTTAAAGGACACAAATGTCCTCCCAATCTGAGAGTAGCATTTGAACATACACAGGCTGAAGTGGGCCAATAAAACAGCCCAGTTCTATACACTTTTGATTTTAGAGAAAAATACACCATTGGGATGGTGCAGCGCTGGTTCTTCTATTTACTTTGAATTAATTAAATGACTTGCAATAAAAGGACTTTTTCCTTCTGTGATTTTTTTAACCTCTGCCTGTAATATGTATCCAAAAGATGTTAAAATAGCTAAAGATCTCTAAGTAATTTTCGTATTTAAAACCAGTTAAAGCAATTTTAGATACACTACAGAAGGTAAAGGTATAATATATAAATATTGTGTACAAAATGGGGCAAGTACATGTATATTTCCTGCTTCTTTTGCATAGAAGAGTCACAGTCATCATCACTTAGACTTTATTTACAGAGCACTTGGAGAGCAAGGCAACTGGATTTGCCTGGACTTACCTTTCCATTGCATTTCTGAAAATCAGAAGTTTCTCAGCTTTGATTTGTATTTTGTATTTCTTGTCACTTTGTGAAGAAATCTGTGTTATCTGAGCACTGCAGAAAGCCCACACTTCAGCTGCTCATTCTGTCTATGGTAAAAATGCACATAAACATTTTCAATTGGAGCACTGTCTTTTTAAAAAATGTAACACTACCATTTCAGTAATTCTGCATTTTTTTCCCTTTACTTATGGAGATCAAAAAGCACTGTGTGTTGCTAAAATTAAAACTTTCTTTCCTTTGTGTTCAATAGTCCTTAATTTTTAGCAAGGAATTATTAAGTCATTTACAGAAGTTATCTACCAAAAGCTCCTGAGCTTTGCTATTTTATGTGGCTTCTATTTTATCCCTACCTCCTATTCCCCAAAAAGATTCCAGATGAATTTATTTTCCAGCACTTAATTACCACCAGAGATCAGATGTTTGGCTGATTCACAGACAAGCTTGGAGCCTTCCTCACAGCTGTGGTTTTTCAAGTAAGAACTAGCTTCCTGATTTCACCTTCTTCCCTCTTGTGATCTGATTCTCTTTGTGAGTAAGGGCTTCATCGCTCTTCATTCTTATATGACTGCAAGATTTTTCACTGTAGGTAAGGCTGGGGTTTACTATTTTATACAAATACATTTATATATCTAAGTGTGTATATATATATATATATATATATTTATATACACGCAGAGGAATTTTTATAAGAATATATTATTGAGTGCTCTATAGATTTTTTTTTAAAATTAGTTTGTGTTTACTTTTAAGGTAGTGTGGTAAAAAATCATAACAATCTTTATAAGTAACTGTGGCAATATTTTTTCTGTGACTTCATTTTAGCAAAGGGCACTGTTATCCTTTGCATAGTAACTTTTGAAAAAGCTGACAAGATAAAATTTTATGTAAAAAACCTGCAGTTTTTCAACTGTTTCCACTTTTTCCCTGTTTTTAATATTCTTTTCAAATATTGTTCGAAACTGGCATTTTGTTGTTGCGAGAAAAGTAAGTAAGTACTGTGTTCTCCCCAAAGGAAATTGGGGGTAAAATGGCTTTTGAAAAGATCGTTGCCTGCATTGAAGGGTTGTATAATGTGTCCTCTGATCAGACACCCTGATTATTTATTCTTCAATAATGAGCTTTCAAAGTGATCATCTGCAAAGGGTAATTTGATCAGTCGAAAAATATAGCGCTTCTAGTAAACTTGTACACACAGTTATGCAGAAAAACAACATATAAACTCTGGAAAATACAGTGAAGTTCACAGCAGCATACATTTATTCATTCCACAAGACAAAAAGAGATTACATCCCTAAACCTCACAGGGTAATCTCTAAACCTCGTTCCTCTAATGGCTATCTTTATACCCTACTTATTTTCTCCTTATTGCTGTCACTCAGAGGTTTCTCTCCTACCTCTCAGACATTCAGGATTATTCCTAACAAGTTTCTACAGGATTCCCAACAGTACTGTGCAGGTATCAATTTTTTTTAATATCACTTTGCAGGAGGTTTGTTAGTTGGGGTTTGGATTTTTGGTGTTGGTTTGTTGTTTTTTTTAAACGGCAACAGACTTTTCAGACTTCAGCAGAACCATGAGTTAATTACAGTTATTACTGTTGATCAGTGAAATAGGGCATAGTTGGAACGTCTCAGTCTTCTGTAGGCGGTATAAATGGCTTTTGGTCTGGTGATTTTCATATCCAGAAACTTTCACTTTAAATAAGGGGTGGAGTGCTTTATGGCAGCTTTGCATTTGTTGTAACAAGAAAAAGAAACAAAGCTCTCTCTTCAACACACAGGATCAGCCATTTAAACACTAATGCTTTCCTTCCTTCATTTAAAGCACTTTTTCCTTGTATTTTTCAAGTACAAAGTAAAGAAGAACAACTGCGTGTCCAGTTCCCATGGAGTGTCAGAGCTTCTTCCTCAAAGAGGTAGCTTAAACTAGACAGATAAAAAAAAGTTTCACCGTCTTATTCTGGATATAAAAATGTCAGGTATTCTCAGAGACTTATGCTTTTCACTTTATTCAAACCAGCAACTGGCAAACCCCAGTGAGTTTTCTGTTGGCTGTAAAATTTCGTCCTGCTCTGAATTTGGTGAATGATTAGCTGTCACATCTCCAAATAACACAGATATCTCTGACTCCTGCAGTCTTCCTCTTGCACTCAACAGTTGTTCCCTGAAACAAACTCAGCATCACTCCCCTTTTTCTGTCCCTTCACCTTTGTTCCCTCCCACCCAGCCCTTTACAGACCTTCTGTGTCACACTGTCCCTTCCTGCAAGCGTCATCTCTTCACACTGTCATTAGCTGACTTCCTTGCTTCTTTCAAAGTTAAGGCCAGAATGATCTTCCCTCTGCTGTCCATGGAGAATTGTTGTAAGAATACCAAGGTTTTAGCCAGGAGAATTGTGAGAATCGTGCTTTTTATGGGCCTCATCTGAAAAAATGTTTTTCAAGAGTTTCAGAATTTCAGCACAAATATTCAGAAAGAAATCAGAAAATAGGATGTCAGGGACACATCTTATGGTAGCAGTAACATTTTGCCCTTCCTATGTTTTATATAAACAACTTTTCTCCAGTAAAGTGTTTTTCATAACGAGATAAATTAAATCTTTATGACTCAATGGGAGGTTTTATTTTTTCTGTGTTGCTTCCTGTGTAACTCAGATGAGCTTCCCTTGGTAATATTTCTGATATCTTTTCTCCTATGTCACTGCTGAAAAAAACCATGTCTGTTGATAGGCATCAGTCAAAAAAATTACTTTCTCCAACCTAAAATGGTAACAATTGGACATCTGTGGATTTGTACACCTAGATGTGAAATCCAAATGTTAAATTAATGTATTAACAATGTTTATAGTTTTATTACCCTGTAATTATATCATACCTCCTGATTGTTTTTCTTTTCATCCCTGTCTATAAAAGGTAGTTGCCTGAACCTGTTGTGAATGTCTGCACTTCTAGCATTAGTCCCAGTGATGTTTTGCCAGGTTCAGTGGAAGAAAAAGCAGTTGTAAGGATGGAATTGCTATACTGGAGGATCTATCACACTGTGAACTAGAGACAGCTGGAGACTTGATTTGGCCCTGTAGCTATGTTTGGCATCCTTTCTGCCAAAAGTCTGCGTGGAAGGGGGCATTAAATGCAGTCTTGAACAGTGGTGGCTGGGAAGTTACAGCAAAGCTAAGCTGTGTGGTGTCAGGGAATTAACTGATTGTAATAGCACAGGGAGAAGGGAATCATTAGAGTTCTCTGAGCACACTGTTGACTGACTTAATGTTGTTATTCTCTTTCTGCTAGATTCCAGGAAAAAAGCCCTTTGTGTGCCTCTGTATTTTTTCATCTTCCAATCAGAATAACTCTGCAGAAGTCAGCATACTGGCTAGTATTGGCTAATCACTGAAGCCCAAGATGAAACTTATCACTGTTTGATTGTAGCAAGGGAGTCCTTCTGATATCTTGGTGGCAGCCAAGACTGGGCTTAACTTTGTTCACACCTGTGGTGCAATTGCATTATAAAACTACTTTCATGACATGGAAGACACTTTGTATTAATTATTCCTTATTTGTTTATTTTAAATGCCAACTTGCATTTTACTTTTATTTTATTAATGAAATTAAATATTTTAAAATATTAAAATATAGGTTATTCACTAATTACATTGGATAAGAGTCTGAGTTTTTTCTGTTGATTTTGGACAGCATTTTCTTCAATGAATGTTCAGAAGAACTTCATGGAAAACAATGCCATTATCCACATAATTTCACAGAGGCAAGGAAGTATTTTGCCATTGCCATATCTATCTGCTTCAGCTATCTGGGGGATGGAAAATAGGAGGGTTTTGGCACCCATGGTAATTTTTAGGAGTACAAAGCAGTGTTTTATGCTGAAAATAAATGCAGGATAGTTGGGCCAACAAAATAACAGAGGTGTTCCAAGCTGCAAGATTTCAATGATTATTTGTAAGCAGCACTTTGATTTTGTATTACATCAGATGGTCTCTGAAATACTTATGGGTAAGTTTTTGAAATGTTTATGGGTAAGCTTTACAACTTGTGCTATATAGTTTATATAAGTTTTGCAAAGCATTGTCCCACCAGATACAATTGCCTTCAGTGAGGACAACTGCCTCCGAGTGGGTCATTTAACAGAGCTAGAAGGTAAATCTCTGAGTTCTGGTTGAAGAAGTATGACAATCCTGAAGCTGGAGGATACTTGGCTTTCTAGATTGAATACAATATTAGAAATTCAGTAGTGGGAACTACAGAAAAACATGCTAACAGATAAAATTCCCCCTCTTCAGCTTCAGCTCCCTGAAGGTATTTTCAACACCGTTGTTATTGGTGAAGTTTTTTTACTAGTGCTCCTGAAACTGCCTTATCATCAGCTGATTTCCATTTTAAGGGAGCCTATGGCTGAATTTAGTGGAAGATCCTGACTTATTGGAGAACTGGAGAGAGTTTTAGCTAACAACTGGTCAACTGATATATGCCCATAAGCTAAAATTAGTGTTGCTTAACTGAAGGTGCACCAGCTCATAATGTCACTTTTGACTTATTGTAGACAAGAGAGGTCATCTGCAAGCTGCTGATGACAGAACTGTCACCTCCAATTCTTATCGCCAATCAGCACTTTTTTCCTGATGCCTTTCAGGAATTACCTGCTTGAAGTTTAGGAATGGCAGAAATAAAATGTTGAGCATTGGGCAAAACTTCTGTTGAGTAACTTGACCATGAGGATAGAGGAAGGATTGGTAAGTTGGTGCATAAACTGCATCAAGGGAGGGAGGACACATTTTTTCATTTTCTTTTACCCTTTGATCTCCAGACAGTCCATTAGAGTCTCTCTAGAGTAAAATGTAGAGAAATATCAGGATATGTGTGTAGCTATCTGTTGTCCACAGAAGACTCAGCTCTTCACACAAATGGCAGAGCTGCACAGATCTTAAAGGTGAAATTTCCATTGCTACCTGTGGGAATTTTACCACAGGAAGAGAACAGGTCTGGGCCCAGCATGTGAGATTGGTCTGTGTTGGTTCTGTTGACACTGAAGTTCCTAAAGAGAGATAACCCTTATGATGGCAAACTGATACTTAACAGTGTCCTGTCTGGGCTTGCCCGGACGAGTGATTCACTTGAAATGCTTTTTACTTTGAGTTAATTGTATGGCTTTTGGCACTGAAATTTTTAGCAGACAGATTTTTAGCATTTGCTGATTTCGAGATCTTTTGAACACGCAAGTAATGCATGATGTTTTAGGGTCACAAACATAATTTTGGCTTAGTGTGATGGGGCAATTTTTGTACAGTCATCTTAGAGGTGTTCTTCTTCATCCTTTGACCCCATGTGTAATGAATTTGGAACCAAACACGGTAACTTTAAATAGTGCTGCTCAGGGTTGACATTCAGGAAGCTGCTGCTGCCTTGGCATCTCTACTTTTCCTCTGACAGTGCTCCAGTCATTATTGTGAAATTTCCTCTCGTCCCTTTCCTCCGTATTAGAGATGTGATTCTTGGTCTCAGATCTATCCACACATTTTGCATGGGAGTTATTGTGTTTGTTCCCATTGGTCTATTCATGTATACTTAGGGAAATGCATGTAATAAGGGCTCTGAGTCCCCAAAATCTTCTTACAAGGCTGGCTACATAACCTTACCAATCTGAACAACTTGAGAGCTGCCATAGAGTGTGGCTGATGTACCACTATTCAGATTTTCAAAGCATTGGATTCAGAAAGGTTTCTTCCTGGAAAATTAGATAGATAAAAAAGAATAAACAGATTAAAGAGAATAATGTGGGCAGACTTCACTACACAACTGGGGTATTACGCATTTTGGTTGATCCTTTGATCCACCTTCCAAATGCCATGTTAAATACAATTTATGCTGAACACTAATATGAGAGATCTCCTATTTATTCCTTTGTTATTTCAAAGTTTGGAATGACTGTTCAATTTGTACCTTGGTTTTCAGGACTGTAGTCATAAAATAACTATTGTCAGACAATATATTAAGGATAAGAAATGGATGTGTTCATAAAATACGAAGTTTATAAGTAAAAGGGGGCACAATTCTGGTCTTCTCTTTTTTCCAAAACCCAACCCCCAAATTTCATACACATTAATGTATAACAATGAATGGATGAATTAACATGAATGAAATACATATTTATTAGCTAATTTACCATTATTTTATTGCAATACAATTTTTTACAATGCTGTCAGCTGCATCCCAATTTCTCCATTTAAATAATCTTGTATAGCATCTTGTCGTTGAACCCCCTTTGCCTGTAACAAGAAAGAAAGAATCTGCTTTTCTACTCTTATATTTGGAATGTGATTCTAGGTCCTGAACTTTGAATTTATTTGCTCATGAATTTTACTCATGCAAAAGTCTCACTTGAAACTAGTAAATGTTTAGGTAATTGAGGATTGTCCACATGAGATCAGATTTGCAGAAGTGAAATTTTACTATGTCCCAGGCAAAAAACAAAACAAAAAAAACTAAAATAAAACAACTGTTTAAAAAAAAGTGTTTGAGACCAATTTCCCTACAGAGAATGACTGGTTAAAATCACTTTTCCATAAATGAAGAGATGCTTCCCTAGTCACTAACTAGTTTTTAGAAAAAATGTTTGGGGAGAGGTTGAAGAGGGGAATAACTGCTAAACAAAATTCACTATTTATATTTATTGGGAAATTATTGCATACATACATACAGCTTAATTTTTGTTGTTTTAATCTTTAGACTGGAGGACTCAGAATGGAAAAAAATTAGAAATATATATTTTTTACTTTCTTTGAATTGAATTTGTTTCACTGGCTTGAAAAAACCGAGACCATGAACAAGAAGCATTTTTCCCTGTTAGATGTTAAAATACACAAGCACAGTCTTTTCATGCATTCAGATCTTGAGCCAAAATTAACTGAAGCCTACATCAAGATTCACATTTTCTTGACTGGATTTTTCTCAGATTTATGAGTGGAGGACATTTTTAGAAGTCTAGCAAATTATGCAAATGGAGCCCAATCAGTGTTGCTGTAACTGTAGCGATCCTTATTGCGTCCCCAGAATCTCCCCAGACAAAGAGGTTTAAGATGCAGTGACAGAAACGTAAAGCTGAAAGTCTTTACAAGAGTCTATGCTTCTGTAAATTTCTGTTAAAAGCCTCCATGGCAGCTTATCACACACTGCTTTGGAGAGCTTGATTGATTTCATACAGATTGTTTTGCTGCTAATGAAGCCAATCTCTTCTTTCCCGGCACAGAGAGCAATTGATCACTTCATTAAACACTTCTATACATAATCTCCCATGACTGTACTTTTATATCCAAGTTAAACATATCCATTCATCTCACCTCTTATTCTATAGGGCTTGTTTTCCCAGTCTGTTACCCTTCGTAATTTTGGAGTGCAGTGCAATTAATCTCTCTTTCAAAATCAGGTCCAAGAAAGGATACAGGACTAAATCTGTAGCGCACATTAGAGTAATTAGCTTCCAAATCTGCTATATACCACTCCTCTGAACAACATCTCAGGATAGATTCCTTTTTCTCATTCTTTCTAAGGATTCTATGCTGTGCTCCATCTCATTTTATATGTGCCATTTTTTTTTTTCTGAGCAATTTCTTATAATATAAATTTGTCAATTTCAAGCAAATTTGATTGAAGAATACATGAGGATGCATAGTTCTTATCAATTTTGTGAAAATCTGTGTCTGAACAGGTAACAGAGAGCTCAGCTACCTTCCTAGATACAGACACCTGACAGGCTGGGTGGTTGGCATGTATGCCCTGACCATTCTGTCACTGAAATCCACATCCAGCTTCCTCTTCATCTGGCGCGTAAGGGAAAAAAAGGGGATTTGAGAGAGAGAGGAATTTGATAAGAGTGAGAGTATATTGCAAATATTTTTGAGGGAAGTTGACATTTAGGAAGAAATAGCTGCAGGTGTTGATCTGGAAGAGGCTAAATACAAGTCAATATTTCATTGGTTCCACCACTGACAGCAATTTAGAGGGAATTTTTTTGTTTGTTTTATTTTGAATTTGAGTTTGGCCATTTGTTTGCTCATTGTCAAAACTTTGACCTGCTGGCTAATTTTCAGATTGCCATACACTGTAATCCTTATATGATTTCCTTCAATTATGCTCCTGGATTCCTGGTGTTTTATGCCTTCTTCCCAGGTGCAGTTTGCACTTTGAAGTACATACTCTAAAAAAAAAAAATAATTGGGGGGATTACACAGGTAACTGAAATATAGCATTTAGATGCACTTGATGGGAAATTTCAGTTGCTGTACATAATAGGACAGAAAAGAAAAATTAAGCAAAAAGTCATCTTCATATACCCTCACTTTTTCCCAGAGGAAATCTGGACATCTTTTCAGCAGTCCTAGTTTACTTTGCCCATGCTTTTATAAAGTTTGTACTGAAATGTTTAATGCAGAGAATTCCTTGCTTACCCCAAAAGTTATGCTTACTGCATGAAAACCCTTCTGCAATATGAATATGTTAGATTTGTCTGCTGAGACTTCTCTTGCCCTGAGGAGTGGAACCAACTGGGCAGTGAGAGAGACTGGCCATATTCTCACTTCCTTACAGTGATCCCTTTTAACTCCAAGGTTACCTGTGCACTTGGTGCTGGTGAAGAGTTTCACTTTGTTGTCTGCAAAGGACAGGTTGTTTGGATAGAGAATTCCAGCCTGCAGAGCTCAATATTTCCCAAAAGGATGGGATAATTCAAGTGTTAACAGCAAAATAGACTATAAATTCAACAGTTGCAATAATATTGCTGTTTAGTTGATTAGCCTTTACATAAATTAACTGCATGTTCATCTGACTTATTCTTCTTCATTTTCCAGTCTTACCAATCTGATGCTGTACTCGTAATTCAGACAAACTAGAACACAATCAATGACAAAAATTGACTAATTCCAGATGTAAATATTAACATGTGGGAAAGCTGTATACAGCTGCAATATTTGCATTTACAGTGCTTATACAATGTGCCAGAGTAGACAAAAGGTGCACAGGCATTCTATTTATGGCTTAATTTTGGAATGATAACAGAATGTTTATTTGAGTTTTGGTAATTTTTACTGTAGAAAATGAAAATATTTCCTTAAATATTGGCAGGCAAGACATCCGTTGAAGAGCAAAAGAATAATTTTTTATTTGTGTGACTTGTGAATTTTTTATTTGTGTGACTTTATTATATTAGGTTCTCAGTGTGGTGCAAAAATAGCTGCACTTTTCACATTCTTTTTAATGTCAAAGAAAAATTCAAAGCATTTTACATCATTAAAGATGAAGCTTCTGCTGTTTTTAAAAGAGCAGGCATTAGTCCAAAAAATAACTCTGAAACCAGGCATCATTGCATGACCTGTCTACCTTGAGAACAAAACTGGGAGATGTGAATGGCCAAAGATATCCATCACTGAAAATTAGGTCTTCTACATGTGCAGTGTCACAGTAATTTATGGGACTTTCACTTTACTTGTTAATTATGATGGATAGAAGAGCAGAAAAATATGTGATCATCTAAGACTTTTGTAAGTAATCAAAAATCAAAACTGATATTAATGTTTGGTAAGAAGAGTGGGTCTGCTGACCCTTGCTCCCAGGTCAAATTTCCCCTAAAGATGGAGTTATAAGGATGAGAATGCTGCCTCTCCTTTATCTAAGCACATGCACATGTGCATGCACATGTATGTATATATCTGTATGGGTATTTCTTTCTAGATACCAATTTAAATGAGAGAACTAAAACCAGACTTATGATAAGAGGCTTTAATAGCTTTATAAGCTATTATATCAGCATTTTGTGAATGAGGAAAGGGGAGGAAGCCAATATGTTTCTGTGTTGATCTATATGTACCAAACACAGAAATATGCACATGAAAGCATATGTATTTACATATAAGCATATGTAAAATAGGAAAAAGTAAAGGCTTGACTGTAAAGCTAAAAATCTGAAAGCAGATGCGTCTTTTCCTTGAAATGAGACTTTGTGGGCTGCAAAACCACTTTTCGTCATTTTTAAGTCTTCCCATGTCATAACGTTGGTAAGATTAGATTCACTTGTTGTCTTTCCTCTTGGTTCTCAGGTCTTAAACAGTGCTGAGAAGCACTTGGCAAAGAAAAAGGCAGCATATAAATCTTCAGAGGCATGGATAGAATCTGGAGTGGCAGAGTAAACCATAACTTGAACAGAGTGATCCTCAGGGCCAGACAGTGGCAGTGTGGGACCCTCCTCAGTAATGTCTGGTACAGATGTTATCTACAGCTGTTTATGTAAAATTACTGCTCTGCACGTCTCAGAGCCACCAGGGGCTGTTAGGTTTGGAAAAGCAGCATTCAAGATAAAATTGCTCCTGCAGGTCTTTGGAAGCCTAGTTCTGCTCCCAGACACTTTCCTGATTCTGGCCCACATTTTGTGTCCCAAAGAGCTGTAGGATGGAGCCTGTGTTTTTTACCAAATAATAGGTTGTGGTGTTTTCTCTGAAGCATCACAGCTGTTCTTCTTCTGTTTCTTCCATTTATGCCAATGCTCTTCCAAACTTAACGTATTTGAAGCAGATTATTTTTCTTATCCCAAATTCAGGACACCAGGTTCTGGAAGAAGTTTGTTTAGATAGTATTTTTGTTGGGTAGTTAGTTAGTTAGTTAGTTAGTTAGTTAGTTAGTTAGTTAGTTAGTTAGTTAGTTAGTTAGTTAGTTATTATTTGATTCCTTTTTCTGTATAGACCATTCAGAATCACACACAGCAATGTAGACTTGTGAATGGTCTTATGGGGGAGGTCAAAGGCTTGGCAAAAAGTAAATGTACATTCTTCTTTTCTGACAAACTTGGCATATTTTTTCATTTGCACTTTAGGTCTTCCTTATTTCCCACTTTTCCAATATTACAAGTGGAATTCTTTATTATTTTACATGCTCTGTTGCAGTGAGAGTGTTTCTGTGTAGGTCTGATGAAAAATCCCTGGTTATTTTTTAATTTGATAGATCTCCATAATTGTCTGTAAGGCTATGTAATACTGCAGTTGAACTTCATATTCCTGCTTTTTATAACATTTTAGGACATATTCCTTCTCAGCTAATAAATAGCACACAGTAAACAAGGTAGTAATTTTATTTTTAAAAAATCAAAAGAGGTACAATTGCAGTGCATCTCTCTACCATCCCTTTGCACTAAAAACAGGTTGTTTGAATGAGTAAGAATGACTCACGAGAGCATGCTGATGGTTAAAACACTTGACATTACATTTAACCTAATTTATAACAGACATTAACAGACATTTCAGAAATAATTCAAGTTGCTATGGGATCCTTTATAAAAGCAGTCATGGTATGTAATGTCTGGGACTGTATGAGACTGGGTTACATAACTTGCTTAAGTCTTTTTCTTCCCTCCTCTTTATAAATTATTGGTAGAGTGAGATACAAAAGTCTCTACAAAATCTCTGGCCTTTTTTGGGGAGCTTGTTAATATTTTCTGAGTAGTCTGTGTGTGTGAATATACCGTGACCTATCCACATAATCATGCTTACATTGCCCATTCTGGCACCACCAGCTGCTTTCACTTTTTCAGTGGAATTCTGTGGAAGAGTGAAAGAGGTGTTCTTTAATATAAATAACTTTTATCATGCGTGGTTGTTATCTCACACAGCTTTTGAAAATTTCTTTACAAATGGATTGGTTTCTCTTTCCCAATTATTACTTTTTTTATTAGGCATTGAAATAATGCTTATATAAGGAACATGGGTATATTGACTATTGTATTCATGATCTATTTTGGGACAGAACAAAACCGACATGAAGGAAATTTAAAAAAACATGATGGAAAAAATTGTGAACTACATATTTGTATGTGTGCTTGGAGAAAAAAAAAAGGTGGTTTTTATTTAGTCATTCTTAAAACCATAAATCAGGAGGAACATTACAGGAAAGCTGGGTTTTGACATGCTAAGTCTGAGCACCAGAAATTAAACTTTTTTTTAGCAATGTAAAGAAAATAATTATTTAATTTCTGAAGAAAAACACTTAGAGAATTGTATTTTAACTTTGAGTTTCCAAATAACATCCTGCCAGCCAAATCAACTGAGAGATTTTGCAAAATAATCAATAACATGACATGAAAGCAGGTTACATAAGTAGGAGTGCATAACTTTTAAACAATGTTTATTAGTAAGCAATAAGAGAAGCACAGGCAAGTATCAATTCTGTCTGAATTCAGAGGGGTTTCTTTCTGATGTTAGTCAATACATAATAACCTCAGGCCCTTTGTAGCCAGATGCTTTGATGCTGCACAGATCTGTTTTTGAGGCTGTTTCTATAATTAAAATTCAGAAAAGGAAAATTAAGTATTTTCTATAATTAAAAATCAGAAAAGGAAACTTCCTTACAATAAGGTAAAATGTACTGTATATGCTTGTCCTAAAACAGCAACAACTGCATTAGAATTCCATAACTATCAGACTATCATGAAAATAAATAAATTTTTTATAGTGTTACAGATTTTTGCACTGGTTTTTGGAAAGAGAATTTTATAGTGTTCATTTGCCCAGGCATGCATCCAAAAAGGTGATTTTCAACAACCAGAGGATTCTGTCCTCTCTCTCATGAGTGAATATGCTTTGCCCTCACTAGGAAAAGAAAAAAATTTCATGCACTCTGAAATTTCATTCATGAGACTTTCTCAAGAGCAATTACCATCTTTGCCGATTTTCTACAAACTTTAAAAGCTGAAGAAAACAAATCCTTTGCAGTGTTATTAATGTTAAGCATGACTCAAAAGAAAATAAAGATGTGGGGGACTGATTTAATAAAAAAAAAAACAAACAGAATCAGCTGAAAAGAGCTTTTTGGGGTTATCCAGCATGGTTCTACCAAACCGTGCATTTTGGACAATAGAAAACTAGATAGCTCTGCTGTACGGTGGTAGTGATTGAGAGCAAAGGTATTTTTGTTTGTATATCACCCATTTTATTAAATTGATGAAAGACATAAATATAGTTACATTACCTACATTTTAGACTTAATTTTTATACTTAATTTTCACAATCACCATGGCATCGGGTTTAAGACACCAAACACATGCGAGCTGATTTAGGAATCTTGATTTTGGTTTTAGGGAGATAATTTTTACTGTCCTACCTCAGTCCAGTAAAGCATTTAAGCACACCTTTGATCTAAGCAGAGTTGCCTGCAGCCCTTGCCTATTTGCTTGGGTCTGTTGCTTTTACTGCTCTTTCCTTAAAACAATTTGCAGCTGCTCATCACAAACCGTTGTGCTCTAAGATGAACAAGAGGATCTTCCAGGCTTTCTTAACCTCCTCTTGGGTGCATGCTGCCAACAAGAATAAAATTTTTGCTGAAGGTGATTGGAGAAAAGATAATCACTGTAGGTTTTAAAATACTCAATAGTCACTTGGTTCTCATGCAATAACACAGCTATTCATAAAAATCCTATTAAAAGCTACTCAATAGAAATCAGCAAATTAAATCCAAAGACACCAATTTATTGTCTAGTTCCCAAGTCACTCCAACAGGTTTTTAAAAGCTGCTAGTTAAAAACATAAAATGATGGATTTTTGTCTTTTCTCCATTTTTCTCTTTCCCTGGTCACAGCCAACAGATGGCACAAGACATCCTGTGAGCTTGTCCCCGACCATGTATCAGATGGCCTCAGCCAAAGGTGGGGTGAAGTGGTGGAGATTCTCCAGCACGCTTGGCAGCCCAGCTTGGAGATTTCTGTTTGCAAGAGAAGGGAATGTGCCAGCTTTCACAGATCTGTACTTGCAGGAGGAGACCTAGACCTGTGAGGCAGCACCCTGCCATCCGGCTCCTGGCTGGCACCCAGACCCTGTGAGTAATCCTCCAGTGGGGGAGGCATTCCAGATGAAGGGAGCCATCTCCCATTCCTCAAGCCCCAGCAAAAACCCCAAACGAGCTTCTGTTTCCATAGGAAGAATTAAGGGCTCACCAGGCACATGGGGCTCCCAAGATCTGTTCTTCAGAGGATTTTGTGGAGCACGGGTATCACATATGCTTAGGTAGAATGGGAGATCTTCCTGTCATGTGAAGGAGCCAGGATAGCAGATCTCCAGGCCACTCTTGGCTTTTTGGACCCCCAGCTGATTTCCAACCCCAGCTGGAGGTAAAAGGCAGGTACCCATTCCTCCTTGGCACCAGGCTGACAGTACAGAAGTGTAGACAGATGTGCTAAGACAAAGAAGCTGAGAAACTCAGGTTTCTGGTGCTCACCAGCAATGTCACCTTGGTGCTCACCAGCAACGTCACCTTGGTGTTCCGTGGGCAAAGATCAGGGCAGGCTCAGCTGTGGTCATGGCGTCCCCACATCACACGTAGCCAAGCCCAACACCCATAAGGAGCGTGGGGCAAACCTCAGGGCTCTGGGCTCCAAAGGTGAGCAAGCAGTTTGGCCGTGCCAGCACTCATCCTTATGCCTACAAGCAAAACTCTTTTTCCATATATTCTTTGTTCCACTGCCAGTCCTCTGAATCACGGTGTCCTTTCCCTGCTTCCCCCTCACTTGTACTCACATCTTACTTGCTTATGTATTTTAAAAGATGAAAAAAGCACAAAGTTTTCTGCCTACAGGTGTTTTGGGACACTCCTGCCTTTGTCATCTTCATTGGGCAAGGCACACAGTGCAGCAGGAATAAAAATGTGATTTTTTTTTCTTGATCTTTATGCTACTATTTTCATACTAATCAGCAGAAACAATTTCAAAATACCAGGAAAGCACTTAAAAGAAAAAAACAAACTTGACATGTAATAAATAATTTAACACCTCACCCTAACGCAACCTGCAGTGTCTTTCAGTCATGTTATGGATATACACTCATCAGTTTTTGTGGTGCTTTGCATAAATTTCATTAGTATGAACAGAGTAATATTAAAACACACACATAGACACAGTTTTCTGGCTTTTCAGTTCATTATGAAATACTTCACCTCTGGGCAGATGACTAATATGCCCAGAGGTAAAGTATGCTATTAAATTTCTCTATCCTTGAGTTGTGTCATAGCCAAAAAAAGGGTGCAGTCACTCATAATCTTTATTAAATTAGCTGAATACACCCACTCAGGGAAAATGCTGTTGTATGACTCTAATGTGTCCTGCAGCAGCATTAACATGCTTTTAGGTCATTCAGTTCCATGTTGTGGAGCTACAATAATAAATCCACGGTGAAAAATGGGGGAAATTTCCTGCCTGTTCTGAGTAGTTTGGGAGGCATTACCCAGAAGGTTTAAATTCCTGCTTAGCAGAAGTAAAACTTCACCCCATGTGGTATTGTGAAACTATGGAGTTTATGAATCCGGGGATATAGTGAACTCAAGCAAACTATTTGAGTGGGCCAATATAATTTTGAAGAAAGCTTTAGTTTCAGCTGTTTTGTGAAATACATTAATATAAAATTGTAATTTCTTATGGATTAATCTTTGTCAGAATAGACATTAAACTTGAATTGTTTCTTATATATTTTATTACTGATTCTATCTAGAACTAGACATGAATTCCTGTGTTTTTTGCTTTTAAACTGAGGAAGAAAACACGCAACCACTATAAATCATAAATAGGAAATCTTAATGGCTTATATAACATAAAAATATGTCACAAAACCTTTTGGGAATATAATTTCAGCCAGAATCTGCCTATTTTCAAGGTGGAATAGAAAACACTTTACCAGCCATTAAAACGTCTCTACAGATACTAGCTGGATTAAGCTAGTAACTTCGACTGGAAAGGAGTTTCTTCTGGTAATTTGCAATGAAGAAATTTCCTTGTCACTGTAACTTCTTTGTCTACCCTTGGAGCTAGTACTATTAAATGTTGTATGAATGATTCAAAGGCATTTAGAAGCACAACACAAATCTATTTGTTCATACAGGAAATTCGGGATATATTCTGTTAGTAGCTGACAGTGACCGTACTGGAAATGAATTCACCTTATAAACAAACCTGATTCAGTGTCTTGTTATAAATGAAGAATTATCTGGTTTGCTTGTATTTAGGGATATATTTTTGCTTGGGCAAGAAAATTATTTTTAAGTTAAAAAAGAGGTATTCAGAAAGGTATTTCTAATATTTGACATTTTTTACTTTCCAAGCTTGCACTTTTTGAAACTAACTTGGAATATTTTAGACATTTTATTTTGTAATTAATTTTCATTGTTCTCTTATTGGGTCATATTCTAGAGATAATGTAAATTCTAGGAATTCTAGTAAATCCTAGTTATTCTAGTAACTCCAGTAATACAATATGTCAACTCTAGTGATTCTAAGACATATCTATTGCAGCAAAAGAACAATATGAAAATTAAATTTTAACTCTTTTCAAGAAAGAAAAAGCATAATTCTTTTAATAACTTCATCAGTAGGAACTCCTTCCTTTACCCCTACTTATAGGTACATTGGATTACAGTAGAAGTACCTGAATTGATGAAATAAAGGAACATTAACATGAACACCATCAATAAAGGAACAGCTATCGGGATGATAATGAATCAAGGGCCTTGTTAAAAATTGCTCTTCAAGATGCACATTTATTGTGAATGCCTTGGCTTTATGACTTTTATCCTAAGCCTTACGGTGAAGTGTGATAAATCCTTAATTTTCCGTGCAGCAACATTTCTCGTCTCTTTTCTTAGACATAAATTGCCTAAGGTTGATCTTTAAAGAACTTATAAAGTGTCTAAATGCTTAATGGGGAAGATAAAGAAATGTGACTGTGACTAGAATTCCACCAAGATAAAGATTAAATTGCCAAAATATTCTAGTAATGAAAGGCAAAACCACCGTCTTTATCTCATTATGCTTATCACAACAGTAAAAGTTCATACTATCTAACGATTTTAGTTTATTCTTCTGTTTTTCTATAACTTGCAACCTCTTTCAAAACAGATGCGATCAAAACCAAAACAAAACAAGAATGCAGAAAAATAACAACAACAAAAAATCACCCCAAACACTACGCCAATTAAAGCAGAGTAAATATTTCAAACCCTTCTTCATGAAAATCACTTGGTCTTAAGGGTCGTTAGTAAACCTAAGTAATTAAAAATTAGGGTCGTATGAATAACTGTTATTTCATAATGCCAGGCTAAAGACAAAGACAAGACTGCAATAGTACAATTGTACAGTTCTTATTAAGGTAGCAAACCAGCAACTCATAAGCACATTAGAAAAAATATGAATAATTTAGATGTCAAGCTGACACATACTGGACCAGCTTCCTTTCCTCTTTAAATTCATAAGTCTATACAGGTCTTATAGTATGATTCAGATCTCATAATTTAATGAAACAAACTTAATCAGAGGCATTCATTAAATAACAATTCTGATAAAGAGATAATTAAGAATGACGAATTGAAGACCTACTTTCTTTTCCTCTATCATTCTGTGAAAAGTTCTACAAAGGTGCAATTTGCTAATTAAATCGTATGATCCAAATCAATGTTTCAGGCACGTAATTGCATGGTGTTTTTCTCTTCTTGAAGAAATCATGGAAATTTCCATGAGAATTGAGGATGTACCTCAATTTTTATTAATTTTTTTTATTAATTCTTTAAACTATCTTCTCATTTTAAATGTTGATAATGTCTTTTTCTGTACTGTCTTAAAAAAGAACTGACTAAAAGCAGGAAAGACTTAGAATTTGGAGTATATAGAGATTGGATGTGCTTAAAGTTTTGTATGTGTGAGATTCTTTCAGGAGTAAGTGGGTCTTTAGTTTAAGTGCTGCAATAGACTTAACTGCACACTCATTTCTGTCCCTGTCCATGGAAGGACAAAAACACATATTCTCTGTGAAGGGTGTATCTGCAATTTTGCACAACTACTTAAATTTTGTTTTCCTCCTCTTTCCTCCTTGCTTTTATGTGCAAACTAATGTTTTAAAAATTAGTGAAGGTTCAGTTTAGATGTTTTCACTGCTCCTTCCTGATGCAGATAATTTCTGCGACCATGTAAAGAATTAAATATTATTTTGTATTGCATGCTGCTGTGAATGGAAGCAACTACTGTCTATCTTTGAGAAGCTCCATCATCAAGATGATAACTTGATTTTTTAAAAATTCAGAATGTTTAACATCTTTTCATAGACGGATACAATTTTTCTTCAAAACTGCAAATAAGGCTGAATGCAGTGCATAATTCTTAATGATAAGAAATCATTAGAAATCATCCATTCTGGTAAAAAAATCCCACAATCCTATTATTATAAATTTTTAAGGGGCATACATAAAATTTCTGATTTATTCAAGAAGGTTTTCTAGTTCACTCAATAACAGACCTAGATTTCTTGCTTAAGGAGTATATGTTTCCTGCAGTCCATTCACTGTTCTTCTGCTTGTCTGGTTTGCTTTGTTTTTTTTTTTTTCATGTTTCTAGCATTACTGTCATTACAGAAATCTGACAGGTCTGATGTGAAATGTCTTTATGACACCACTGGGATACTAATAAGAAGAGGGGGGAAAAAATCAATTGCACTCCTATTTAACTAAAGTTGAATCTTTATTATAGAATTTTTTTACAAATTGCCCAAATGCAAACCATTTTTCCATTTATCCAGTTCCTACCACCCTGTTTCTCAGTCGTCAAATGGAAAAGCTAAGAACAAGTAGCACAGAGACTGCAGTTTCTGTACTTTCCCAGAAACTTTCTCTTTGTTTTAGTGGCCTGTATTAATATTTACTTTTTCTGATTTGTGATTTACTAGTTGTACACTATTAGTTTCAGAAATTGCTTAGGTAGCCACAGCTTGAGATTAGCTCATTCTTAGAAATGTGACTAGTAATTCAGTTGTAGTTATCTAGCTTCCAGCTGGTATCAGTGAGTTAACCATTTCCTAGCAGCGGAGCTTCAATTCCATGTGAGGAGGGTTCTGTGGATTTTCCAGTTTTCGGAAAAGTTTTCCAGAGGCAATACTGCCATGGGCTGCAGATATTCACATATTCATGACCAATACTCAGCCTTGCAGCAGTTTGGGTGGCATGCTGATTTCACATGCTGCACCATAACTCAGAGACATTTAGCACCTACCCATCACAACTTTGTTCAGCCTCTGTTATTAATCCTTGCCTGGAGAGTAGCTAAAATCACCATTTTTGTACCTGTGTTTTTGTGTGCTGTGGCTACTCTTCTCTGACTGCTCTATCATGTCTTGGTGACATCAGTAACCTCCTGAAGATTGGGAGTAATAGGATAATGATGCCTGGATATGCCTCTCCTCCATGCCTATTCTTCTGGCAGTCTACACAGGTCTTTGTGAAGCTGAATTAAGCATACCCTAGGACAGTGTATTAGACTAGAAATCCATGGAACTGGAATATCTCCCAAACTGACATTCTGACTGCTTTACAGCTTTGCATTCTCTTTATTCTTCTTAGTTAGATGTAAAGACACAGACAAAACCTACTGACTTTATATCTCAATGTCTCTATTACTTTTACAAGAGAGGTGACATGAAGGCACAAAAACATATTACCATCATGGAAAATCCCAAGAACTTTGAGTCACAACAGAATTATAAGTATACATGGCTTCTGCATAGGATAAACTACTTAAGTATCCGTTTGTAAAATTTTCTTGTCTGAAACTGTCTAAGCATGGTCCTATGCCCTGAAAAAAAATCTATCCCATCTATCTCTGAAATTTCTGGGGTTAATATGAAGTGGCAAGATTTACGATATCAAACTATCTCCTGTTTTGTATGAACAGTGATATACTCCTAAGTACTACTGGAGCACAACCTTTATTAGACATGACCTGACCAGACTTGTTCTTCTATTGTAGCTCAAGATTAAAGCATTTGTTGCAACATTTTTTAAAGTAATCCTCTCTCTGGCTGACTCATAACAGCTGTTAAATAACTAGGTATTTAGCTTAAGATGAACTGAACCTACAAATTTAAAAGTGATATAATAACCAACCCCTTTATGCATAGCAAAATGCTTCTGTCATCATTTGAATGCTTCATGCTGACGTCACTATCTGCATTTGATTGAACTGATCTAATACCATAGTTGACAAAAGATTATACTGATGGTGAATATGTGTTTCTGATGCATTATGGAGGAGGAAAGACACCACATAGGAGCAAGAGGCACCGTGTGGTGGGAGATGGAAAAGTTGACATAATGTTGTTGAAAAGTCCAAAAGATTGTTTGGAGTTTGTTGCTAAGTGTTCCAATGGCAACACATGCAAAAAGTACATATGCATTGTTTTTCCTTATTTTCTTTACCCCCTTTGCCAGTTATCTGGTAGTCTCTCTTTCCTCCCACAGGGCTGTCCATTAAATCATAGCTTTGTTATGAATGTAATGGTGGTATGTTCACCTTTTTTTTTAATGCCCCCTTAGAGGTTCTGATTTGTCAGAAACTTCTTAACAGTAATACTACCTGGTGCTCCTGCAGCAGGTCATTCTTTCTTGACCATGGTGCCCCAAAAGTGTTGAATTTTTCTGATGGGAGAAGTTGACATCTAGAGAAGTAGAGCAGATTCAGTAGAGCAGATTCAGCTTTATCTGCTTATATAGAGCAGATTCATTTTTATATTCATTGCCCCCTCCTAACTTACATCACAAGGAATCCTCATGCTTTTTTTCCCCAATGAAGAGACGACATGCACATAAAGGCTTTTATTAAAACAAAACTATGTAAAAGCTCAACCAGATGAAAAAAACCTTTTCTTTTCTCTTGTTGAAAAAAGTAACTTGCTTCCTTTTCACATATACTCTTGGTTCAATTTTCACTGGTCCTAATATTATTTGCAGTAATATTTGAAAAGACATCATCTACTGTTGGAATTAAGTCTAGGAAGTGAGAGTTTTTTCGGTGTGCACAAGTTTAATGAACACTGAAGTAAAATGACAATTTTAAAGACCACAGGCACATTCCTGAAACCTTTTAAAAAGACACTCAGCTTTAAGCCTGCGTCAAATGCCTTAGAACCTGAAGATTAATGATTTGAGTAATGTGCTGTCTCAGTGCAGACCTGAATTCATGAGATAATAATTCACACCCAGAAGTTGAAAATGCTCAGTTTTGTTCTTCCCACAGTAAACATGAAAGCACCAGTGTTTGTGGGCACCAGTGGCTTCAGGACGTGTAATTTCCTTCTGTTTCGAGCTACATTTGTATTGTTGGGAAGTCCAAGAGTGCTTAGTTATGCTGTACTCCATGCAAACATGGAGGTTTTTTTGAGACCTGATAGAGAACACAATAAGGCAGTGACAGAGATGCATCTGTTGTGTGAACCAGCTGATAGTAAATCTCACTAATGTAATTTATTGTTCTCCTCTGAGTGTAAGGGGCAACCAGAAAGAAAGTCTGAAGATGTTCACCTGAAAATGAGGTGGAGGAAATTCTGGCACTGTGAACTCCTCTGCAGTATCAATCACCTTATTGATAAGGGAGAAGTAGAGACTGGTATGTGAAAAACCTTGACAGTGACAAGAAGTTACCTATATTTGGTAAGAAAGACGGGGAAAGAAAGAAGAGGTGTGATATCACAAAACCTGAACTCATCTAAGCTACAATATGAGAACATAGTATTTTGCAGCAGCAAAGCCGGAATGCTCTAAATTCCTGCTTACCAGTCACAGATAATAATGTTGTGATGAACATGTGGGATTTTAAGAGCTGAAAAAATCAAATGTGTTGTTTGGAACAGCCACATCCCCAAGAAAGAGAAAACAGACAATAAGATGATCAGTTCAATATTACAGATCAAGTATCTGCGAGGCAGGTAAGTATAAAGAAGGGAAAGTAGGGAAAGTCTGCCAAAACAGAGGCTCAAAACCTCCTGAAGAGATGTAAGAGAAACAGGACAAGATTTTTTTTTTTTTTTTTTTTTTTTTTTTTTTTGAGAATAAAATTTGCCTAGAGCAGTCTGTGGTTGCCTTGTTTCTCTCATGTAGCCTTATCTTCTTGTAACTTTGAGGATTAAATAGGAATATCTCATATAACATTAAAAAGAAATCACAGATTTCTATCTGGTAAGTGAATTTATACTCCTCTATCAGCTAATCAGACAAAGTAATTTTTTTACTCATGTGAAAAGTGTGTGAAAGTGTGTGAATACAAGAAACCAGTGATGACAAGTGTCAAGTGCTCAGTGATATTTTAACCAGGAGAAAATTAACCTGAATGTTACTGGAAGCAAAAACACTTAACAAAAGACATGGTCAAAATGGTAGTGGAGATGGAGAATTACATTCTGTCCTGCTCACAGGGGGCCATGCCTGCCCTGTGAGCAGTGGATAGCCTCACAGGGACATGACAGCTCTCTGACCTCTCCTTGCACAGCCTCTCATTTTAGCTGCACAGGCACTGCTTCTGTATACATAGCCTGGTTTCCCTTGGGAAACTGAACTGAAACCATACTGTTTCAAGTGTAACAATGGTGTTAGTTCCTCTCTTTTCCCATTCCTTAATAACCTGTTATGAAATCTGAGTCAATGCAGCAGAGTTCAGAGATGTGTTTCATGCAGGCTGACAGTGAGGCTGCAGAGAGGGGCACCAGCCATCACTTGCAGTCATGAACGTAATGCTCAGGAGACCTCCTGGCCGTGCATTGTCCTCTGCCCAAGCTGAGAGCAGAGCTTCCATCAGGGCTAGGGGTTTCCTCTCTGGAAGAGGATGTGATCTGATGGGAAGGGGCAAAGGGGATGTAGCACCATTGCACCACATAAAACTGGCTTTTATTAGCTGTGCCCCTCACAGGGCAACTGCTCCACAGCTGCAGCTTTACAGCTCAGGGCAAGGATCTCCAGGGGCTCAGCTTCAGAGCTATGACTCCGTCTGTGGGGTCTTCAGTTAGCTCTCAGAAAAAATAGCCACACAGTATCCAGTGCTTCTGGAAGAGGAGGAACAGTTTTCTTACAATCTTTTCATCTTTCACCCTCTCCATTTGCACACCTTTATGTTCTGCCAAGTGTTCCCTCTTAAACAGATACACATCTTTGTCCCAGACTTAATTCCTGTCATCAGCTTCGCTTTCTCTGCAATCA
The DNA here is from genome assembly GCF_027477595.1 of Haemorhous mexicanus. Taxonomy (NCBI): domain Eukaryota; kingdom Metazoa; phylum Chordata; class Aves; order Passeriformes; family Fringillidae; genus Haemorhous; species Haemorhous mexicanus. Next base: position 42,128,856 of record NC_082381.1, on the reverse strand, counting down.
TCATGATGTTGAAATCACTAGTGAAATGTACAAAAAATTTTTGCAGTCAAACATGCATCAGCTTGGCTTACAAACACATGCTTGGAAAGTGGACATTTTCAGCTCATTAGTGCCTCCCGTTTTTTTGCTCTGTGTAGCAGCTGTGCTCATGTCATGGTTGCTTGTGGCTTTGGAAGATGGAGTATTTTTAGATTATTGGCACCAGAAACGCAGGAGAGACTGGCTCAGAAGTCTAAGCCAAGCTCCATGCTGAGCACAACTCCTTTGGTTCAGAAAGTGGTGTTTACTTCTGGCTCCTGCTCTCCCCTCCACCCTCCAGCTGGAGAATTCAGGTTTTTTTACCTCAGACAAAAAGCCATGGGGAAACTGATACAACTTTTTAAAAATTTAAACATAATTATTGATCAAATTCACACAGATTTTAAAGGTCAGCCCTGTGTCCAGTGTCCCTCTGGAAAGCCATGCCCCCTTCACACTCACTAAATTGCATCTTGTACCTGTTTTTTAATAGACACATACCGATACACAGCTGGTGATGAGAAAGGTAAATAAAGAGAGGCAGAAGCAATGGGAGTCCGTACATGAGCTTGTAATAGTCGTTCTTCAGAACAGAAAATCTAACACTTCTCCTTCTCTTTCAGGAAGGACTTTCTCTCAAGACAGCTCGTAAACACAGGCAGGCAAGAAGGCAGAGAAGGACTGCCTTTCACAAGCTGGAGAAGTCAGATGACATCAGCAGAGTTTTTAGTAGACAGTAAAACACAGCACAAGCTGCACGCCTGTAGCATGGGCAGCTTCAAGAAGGGTGTCTAGCCCTTTCTTTCTGATAAGATAGTGTTAAGAAGGTCCAGTATTAGAGAAGAAAAGGAAAGCAATATACTTCAATTTCTGGCTCATGCCCTAGGCTATGCCATAGGTGAGGCATGGGTTACTGGGGAACATGTGGTTTACAGGAAAAAATACCCAAAGGTGTGTTTTGTGGTTTAATAATGGCCAAACACCAGGCATCTGTGAAAGCCATTCACTCACCCTCTTCTGCTACAGTTGTACAGAGGAGAGGGGGGGAAAAAAAAACAAAGGCCACAATAAGTACTGTGAGAAAAACACTCTAAGGGCAAAAAAAGTTTCAGATTTGAAGGTACAAGGTAAATATATTATTAACAGAGTCAGATGAGAATAATGAGAAGTAAAAGAGGCCTTTAAAACACCTTTTTTCCCCCCAACTCCTCCCTTCTTCCCATCCCACCAAGAGTGCAGAGAGACAGGGCATGGGGGTTTTGGTCAGTTTGTTATTCAAGATCTTTTTCTGCTCGCTCAGGAGAGGAATCTTTCCTCTGCTATGCCAAGGGGTCCCTTCCACAGGGACAGGACCAAACAGTCATGCCACAACTGTTGTGCCATGAGTCACTTGTCCACTGGATTCAGTCTTTTGAGGATAGGCTGCTCTAGTTGGGAAGCAAGGGCCCTCTCCTTATCTCTGGAAGCAGGGGCCTTTCTCTCTCTATTCAGGTCTCCCACTGGCTCACAGCTTTCTCGAGCATCCACCTGCTCCAGCATGAGCACTTTTCCTATGGACTGCAAGTGGATCTCTGCATGAACTTCATGTATTACAAAGGGACAATTTGTTTTGTCATAGTCCTCACTACAGCTTGCAGAGGAATCTTGACTCTGCCTGGAGCACCTTCTCCCTCTCTTTTTTTCCCCACTGACCTCAGTGTCACCATGTTTTCTCTCACATGTCTTAACTTCCTCCTTTTCTCTGACCAGAAGAAAAACTGCTGCTCGTAGGTACCATTGCCAACAAGTTTCACCAATTCAAAGATTCCTGCAGAATCCTGCAGAGCCAAGAGGTCCATCTCATCTAGGCTCTGCCCTAGGGAGTTGTCTGCCACCTTTACACTATCGGCCATGTGTCCCTGCTGCCCGTGCAGTGGCAGCCAGAGCGGTGCTGGCGCTATGCAATGCCTCTCTTCACACGGGGTGTCAGGAAGGAGAAGCCACAGCCGCCACCCCTGCCCTACCACCTGCGGCACTGCTGTCCAGGAGTGGCCAGGCAGGCCAGGCCTGCCAGAGGCTGTGCCAAGATAGTGGCAGCCACAGTGGTACATTGCCTCAGGCTGTGCCAGGGTGGTGCTGGCAGTGGCGCCTCACCATCCCTGGAAAAAACTGTGCTTGCACTGTTTTGATTTTCTTCTTAAATGTCAAAACAGAGGCATTACCAACCTCTCTATTTGGCTCAGAAGCATGTCCATCTTCAGGGCCATCAGGGTTTGGCTCTGTCGGACATGGAGGAAGCTTCCAGCAGCTTCTCACAGAGGGCCTTCTCACAGGCCCTCCCGGGCTACTGAAAACCAGGCTGTGCCAAGTCAAGACAATGTGACATGTATGATATTGCAATCCAACAGATCATGACATGATATTTTTGAACCCATGATAATCCCCCAGTTACAGATGATCCTTTTGGTGTGTATGCATTGACACAAACACATACAATGATGTGTGCTTACATGTGACCATCGGGTACTTTTACAATGGCCGTGGGGCAAATTTACCAAACAAACTAAGGTGTGTATTTTGGGGTCTGCTGCAGATACCAACTCTACTTATGTGTAGTCATCATGCTATTAATTCACTCCAATACAGCCCAAATGCTTTCTCTGAAATGGAAACACAGGTTAGCAGGATAGGGAATTTTGGTTTATTCCACTTACTACATCTGGTCCAGCTGATAACCCCAACTAGTGGTGCTTTTAATTTCTGATATTCTGTGTTCAACAGCTGCAAAAATAAAGATCACAAAAATTCAGATATAAATTGAACTAAACACTTGGTAAATGTGAAGTCATGTATTGCATTTTATGTCATGTATGTTTTGTGAAGAGTACACTGTCTAATAGTTTGAACACTGAAGAGATAAACTCAATATTAACAACTCGTGGTGTTCTCTGACACAATGGAGAAACTGCTTAACTGTTAATAGGACACCTTATATATCCAGGAGAATTGCAAATGAACATTTTCTAGGTCAAGACTTTTGCATGTTTGTCATGAGATGAACTTTCACAAGCACTCAAAACTGTCAGGAAATTTTGTTCCCCTTTATTTTGTCATTGAAGAGAGCATCCCCAACCATTTACTTGTCTCTTGTCTATGAAAGGCAGAGAATGTGGAGTTTCTCATATTTTCAGCACCTTATTGCTCCATTATCATGATGAAGCCAAGATTTCATGACAAGGGTCAGAGATTTGGCTGGGGAACAACTCAAACATTGGCCTTACCTCATGAAACAGTCTGTGGTTACCTTTCCTCATCCCTGCCATCTGATCTGTGTCAGTACTGGAATAGAAATTTCATCCACATGTCCTTGGGTTTTATTGTCTCTCTCAGACAGCAGGAACTCAGTGAAGACCACTTTGTTCCTAGACTAAGAACTGTATATTTGCTTAAAAATCTCAGTTTGCTACTCAGTGAGCTGTGCTACACGACCAATGTATTTGCCCCCAGACTGCTATGCCAGAAAATAGTTGGGCCAAGAGTCATTTAATTAAATGGCTGTTGAAACTTCTACTTGACAAGGAGAAAATTTTCCATGTTATTGCAAATTTTTATTGTCTTTGTGCATCAAGTCCTTCTTTATGGGCTAGAGAAAATAACACACTAGTCCAGAGAAGAAGCATTTGAATATTGTGTTCATGCCACTAATTGCAATTCCTCCATCAGAACAGGTTTCTTTAGTTACTTATAATTAGTTGCTAAATTTAGCATGCCACAAGACAGAACAGTAGAACCATCACTAGTAATCACAGCACATCTTCTATTACTCCTTTTGCTTCATAATTTAAAAAAAATATTTAATTCTATTAATTTACATCTCTATTTTTAGGCCACCTGGAGCATTTTAGAGAGGTGGACCTTGCTACAAACTGTTTGCCCATTCTAGCATGTTGAATGTCACTGTGTGTGCTAACACGGTATTAGAGGTATAATTACAGGTGCCTCTGGGGATGGGTGGAGGGAGAACAGGCAGAAATTTTTAGAGAACTCATGCAGAGGTAGCAAGATAAGCTCTGGAGATGGGGAGGCATGAGCATGAAGAGGTATTGCCCAGAAAAGGAAAAAGGAGCTATTAATATGCCAGGTCTGTATGATGATGTTTAATAGCAGGTGCAGTGTGACAGTTTGTGCAACTGCAATATATGACTATAATGCAAGCATGACAACAGTGTTTACAGTTATGGTGTAGCCCTGTTCAATTCTAAGATAACTAAGAGATTACTTTGATGATGGCAGTGGGTGTCTACAACAGCCTTTGCAGCATGCACTCATGGAAGAGTTAGCAGTACCCCACTATGGTTATGATTGCTGCACCCAAATTCCTGGACTTTTCTTAGTGCTAAAAAGTCTGCTTTTGTTCCTGAGCATCCCTGTTGATGGCTTAAGGCCTCAGGATGTTGCATATGGCCAGGGTAATCTGCTAAAAGGCACAGCCACCATAGCAGCTGATGCTTACGACCTGGTGGTAACAATGCTGGCCCTATTCTGCTGACCCCACCCTTGTCATCCTTGATTTTGCCATTTAGCTGCTTAGACAACATGACCTATGGCTCTCTGGCCTTCATTCACTCCATTTTCTGGACAGATTCATCATTACTGAGTCACTTGCTGAGCTGATCCAAAAGTGACAAATCATAACATCTTCCTATTACTATGTCTTCATCTTGCAACTCTTCCCCAGGGGAGACCATTCCCTGAAACCACTCAGAGGTCAGATGTGATCTCTGCTTTCATTGCTCTATGCATCCTAAACATGCCATTTTTGCACTTTCTGTCCTAAGTTCTACAAATCATGTTAAATGAGCAAGAGAACAAATCTTTTCATGGCAATATCAACAGTTTAATTGTTGTCTTACAAATACAGTGATAAGAACAGTAGAACAGAAAAAATTTTACTCTGACGAGGACAGAACAAAATAGCACAGCTTTGGAGAAACAAAGCATGTAACTTATGCAAACAGAAGTCATGCAAAACACAACAGGATGCCAGCTTAGCTTTGCAAGGTTGACAAAGCAGAAGGTATGCAAAGCAATGATATTGCACTTACTCAAAATTAGAGCTGAGGAACAGGCACCTAAAAATGACGCTGGACATGGAAGACAAACCCCAAAGAACCATATAAGGACTTCCAAAAAGAGGGTGTGACTACGTAAAATAAAGAAATACATGTCCATCAAGTAATCAGGGGTAGCCTAAGAGTTATGTCATCAGTGTGTATGATAAAACTCTCAGTTTTGAGCATTTACTCTCATTACTGAGCATTTGCAATGCTCAGGGCACTCAGTTAGAGGAAGGATACTCTGAGTGACCAGCACACTGCAATAAAGAATGCTGCTTTTTAATACTCAAACATGTGCTAGAAAGTTTTTATCTGGCCAATTTCTGTATCAATGTTAAGGCTTTATGGTTAGGCTGGGACAATGATACATTAGTATACTAGTCTTTCATCACAGGCAATTCTAAATCTGTTTCTTACGTTAACATGAAGTTACATTAAGATTTTATAGTGTGTCAGTGGTGCTCTCCCCTGTTAGACCCCTATAGACATTGTGTTTTCTCTTCCATATTTATAGAAAGATTTTTTCTTTTTTTGATTCTTCCTGATATCCTTTGCAATTTACAAAGTATGTCACCTTTTGAGCTATGTGACACAGCATGGACCATTTAAAGTGGGCCAAGTTGTTTTTTTTTTACTAAGTATTGATAAGAAATCTTATCCTATTTAAGTGGTTGCAGAGCTGGGGCTGAGCAGGGCAAGACAGCTACAACAGAGTGTATAACTCATCAGGTTGGTTTTGCTAGGACAGGAGATGGTTATTGTTGAAGGTTCTGAGAAGGTGGACTCAGGATGCAGGACCTCTATCCCTGTCACTCCTACAGGACACAGCTGACTGAGTTCAAAAATGGTTTTCCTCTCACCCAACCAGAACCCAGTGAGGCCAAGAACACTTTAAGGCTGATTTCACCTACTTTTAGGTTGTGCTTTGTATGAACTTTTCGATATTTTCTAACAAAAAACCTCACCCTTATTTGAATGGAAAATATCCTCCAGATGATCTTACCAGGAGACAATACTTAAACAACAGTTTCCCTTTATATGACCTTTCAGCATTCACATATTGATTTTCTTGTTCTTCCAAGGCTCTGGGAATGAGTTACATTCCAAGCTGTAATTAGTAATGATCCCTCTGTGAAGCTAAATACAATTTCTAGAAGAGCAGTTGAATATCTACTGCCTAGTAAAACATATGCCATATCTTATATCTAACACATTGCATTATATAATACAATCTAATTGTGCATTATGCATTATGCATTATGTTGTACCATACAATATATTGTACTTACTACAATATATTGTATCATATATTGTATTGTACAATATATTGCACTTAATATAATACATGGTATCTTTTTCCAGGTGTGTGTTTATAAAGACATTTGGAGTTTTTCTTGCTAGTATTTTTAACAAAACTGTAAAATAAAGAACAGAAAATTTTCCCCAAACCTTTTTTTTTCTTTTCCGTTTCTGCAGAAATCTAATGTTTAGTCCAGGCAGAACCTGTAACTTAGCTGTTCCATGGCTCCCATCACCTTTGAGTCACATTCCCAGAGGGTACTACAGCTTGCATGATTGACTCCTGCTATTGCCTAGCTGTCTTTTAAGTAATGTTGTCTCTTATCCCACATCGCAAAAAACTCTTTTTTCCCTGGGGAAAAAAAAAAATTCCCTGACTCTAAAAAATTTTGGTCCAAAAAATCATCAAATTAAACATAAATTTAGTTAAAATGGTAAGGTATGTTAACATACAGCAGAGTGGAAAGGCCTATCCCCTACCCCTGTATTCTTGATTAGATTTTAAACCACACATATGCTTCAAACACTTGTTGGCTTAATAAGGTACATATGATGGAAGGAGTCATTTTTTCAGTATGAGGATTTTGAACTTTTTTTTTTCCAATTTTCAGTTACAGAGTATTGTGGCTTTACTGTGTTTAAATTACACTTTTGTAGAAATATCTCCCTACAATGATAATTTCTTCTTGGGAACACTGGCATTTGCATATTATTGAGTACATTCATTAAGGTATGTATGTGCACAATTTTCAGAGAAGACATTAGCAGATCGTTAATCATTTGCGTACATTTACTGCTAGTTTGGTGATTGAATTTATGCCAGCCTTACTAGAATGAGCTGTCACACAGCATTAGTCATTTTTTTTTGCCTTACATTGGTGACCGAGGAAGTAGAGCTTCTGGGAACTATCCAAACCTCTATTAGCAGTGGTGGCGGGCCTACACGTCTTTCAAATACCTCAAGGGATGGTGACTCAACCACTTTCCCTGCTCTAGCCTGTTCAAGTGCCTGACCACCCGTAAGCAGAGAGATTTTTCCTAATATTTAACCTAAACATCCCCAGGTAAAACCTGGGGCCATTTCCTCTCATCCTGTCATTTGTTACTTGTGAGAATAGACCAGCACTCATCTCCCTACAACCTCCTTTCATGTTGTTGTAGAGAGAGATAAGCTGTCCCCTGAGCCTCTTTTTCTCCAGGCTAAACAACTTCAGCTCACTTAGCTGTTCCTCATAACCCTTGTACTCTAGACCCTTCAATGCACTGGCTCTTAAATCTGAATTTATTTGTTTGGGTTTTATTTTTTAAAAATTATATCCAGTACTTTATCATTTACAAGACTCAATAACCTCAATAACTAAGCTGTCAACAAACTGGCTAAAATCAGCATTATACCATTACTAATCTTCTTTTACCAGTTTGTGAATAGGTCTCCACCAAGAATTTCAACATTTAATCATTGAAGTCTTGCTAACAAATCTTGTAACAACCATATATCTGAGTCATGTAGGAAGAGTTCCAGATCCTCCACATTTTCTTGAGCTTTATGCATTAATATGGAGGTAGCTTATATTAATTTAACATTTTGCTTGTAGTAGTCTTACCATTCAATTATGATTATATTCTTCCTTCACAGTTCTCAAGCTCCATCAATGAAATGAAATATTTTCTGCCCAGAAATGTCATTCCAGATTTGTATACAAAAGTAATCAGAGTATCAACTGGCAATTATGAGGTGAATGTATTAAGTAAATTTATTAGGTTTGCACAGTCTGGTTTTTGGTAGCAGAGGGGCTACAGAGATGTCTTCTATGAGAAACTGCTGGAAGCTTCTTCCATGTGCCTGGAAAATCCCTGGTGACTCCAAAGATGGACATGCTGCTAGTCTAATTAGAAATGATGATAACACTTCTGTGATAATATATTTAAGAAGAATTCAAAACCAAAAGGGATTGCAGAGTTGTAATTTTGACTAGAGAAGATCAGAGAGGGAACATGTGAGAAGAACAACTCTGCAGACACCAAGGTCAGTGGTAAAGGAGGGGCAGGAGCTGCTCCAGGCACTGGAGATGAGATTCCTCTGCAGCCTGTGGTGCAGCCCATGGTGATGCAGCTGTGCCCCTGCAGCCCATGGGGATCCATGGGGGATGCAGAGATCCACCCACAGCCCACGGAGGGGCCCATGCTGGAACAAGTGAATGTCTGGAGGAGGCTGTGATCCTGTGGGAGACCTGTGGAGAGAGGGGCCCTGCCCCCAGGCTGGAGCAGCCTGTCCTTGAAGGACTGCACCCTGTGGAAGAGTGACCCACGCTGCAGCAGTTTGAGGGGGACTGGTGCCCATGAGATGGACTCACATTACAGCAGTTCACAGGGAGTTGTTGCTCCTGAGATGGAACCACGTTGGAGAAGTTGATGGAAAACTGTCTCCTATGGGAGAGTCCCCGTTGTGCAGCAGGGGAACAACTCCTCTTCCTGAGCAGTGGGAGAAGCCTTGGGTGATGAACTGACCAAAATCAAAATATCTAATTCAATTTCCTTTTATGGAACAGTTTACTTTAAAAAAAGTTTTCCTTAAAAATTGTTTTTCTCCTCATGCACAAAGTGAAATTACACACATTTATGAATAATAGTAATGTCTTACATTTTACAATCTTTTATCAGGAAATACTAATTAATCAACCAAACAGCAACTACTCATTCTGTTTTGCATTATTATGGTGTTGGCATGCAGCTGACAGCTAATTGGAGAGATGGACAGAATATTTAAATATCAAATACATTTCTTCAGCCTAGTTGCTGAAGAACTTTTTCAGAAAAGTTGCTCTGCAATTATGAAATGATTGCCAGATAAATTTGCGGAAAATTTGTCAGGCAGCAAGTAGTGTATTTGGAGTCAGTATGATCAAATACCTGCACAATGTTAACACAGAATCATGAAGTCACAGAAGCTCTACAAATTAAAATTTATTCCAGTGCATAATTTCTTGGAAAAATCTTGTTGCACAAATGTATTTGCCACAGTACTGGAAACAGAGTAAGGCATTGTGCATCAAATTATTATCAGGAAATCTGGGTGTTTTCCAGTTTTCTTTGGAATTTACTTTCTTGTTGTTGTTATTGTTGTTTTTCCAGAAAACCCAAAATACATGTGGAAGAATTCACGAGGCAAGCTGGAAAGACAAAATGAGATGAGCGAAACAGAAGACTAAAATAAAGGAAAATGGGAAGAATGGCTTAATGGTGGCAGTGTTTGATGGTCATCATACCATGACGATGCTATGTTGATGGTTGGACTTGATGATATCAAAGGTCTTTTTCAATCCTAATGATGATACGATTTTGTAAGACAGGAATATATGATCTGAGCTTTACAATGAAAGTGAAGGGAAAAAGTACAAAAAGTAATGATATGTGCTAACAGAAGATAAAAAAGTAGTGTGGTAAATTTGTACTCCTACTGCCCAAGGATACATTTTTCCTCCTTTTATCTTGTGGGTTAAATCAATAAGAAATTTTTTTCCAGACTTAGCATTTTATTTTATGTTGTCCAGTCATTACATCCCGCAGAGATGAAAAATATTATCACTGTTCAGAAAGGGTACCAGTTGCTTCTTTGGCCAGAATATAACTAATGAAAAGAAACCTGAAGACTGGTTTTCAGTACATTTTTTTTTTTCTTTAACGATAAAATGACAGTGCTTTAGCCTTCTCCTTTGAAAGAAGATGTTGGAAAGAATTGTTTATTAACTGTCTCTCCCTATTCTACTCAGCCACTTTTTCACATGTTTTCTTTGAGACTTCTGTCCATTTGGATTGGAATAGCATTGAACAGTAATGTAAAAAGTCAATAGGAGGAGGTGAGAAAGATGGGTGTAGAAACAAAGAGGCATAATTGTCCAATATGTCCAGTTGTCTCCAGGAAAATCCCCTAAAATAAATACGTGGAGCAATAGTTTCCTATTGCCATAAGCCTTCTTGCTCTACTTTGTAGAGAAATGTAGAGACAAAAAATTATTGCATAGCTACATTTGTCTGTAAAGATCACAAGACTCTTTCCTCTTTCTGCACAAAATGCAAAGATCCTTTCACATGAAGTGAGCATGTGCTTTGTTTCCATATGTCTTGTCATCTTACTTATGGTCCAGGACATCAGAGCACATGCGATGCAGAGCATGAATTCATAGCAAGAACACTTTGCTTCTTTTTCAATTTCTTACTGGCTTAGAGAGATAGCAGAAGTTTCCCCTAACAAGAAGATCAGCTGAAAAAAGTAATTAGACAATTAGCTCAAAGTAGCTCATCATATTTGCTGTGTATTCTAATTTGTTGGTTTTCTTCCCTTCCGTAGCCAATACCTTTTGTCTTATATAACAAGCTATAATTATTAGGCTAACGTCACTCAAAAGTCTGACTCAGCTATTAATAATACTAAAGATAAAGGAGCACTTACTGCTGGGTTTTAAGTTATTCTGTTCCCACTGAGTCAGGAGCTCTTTGCCAAGAGCTTTTGAAATCTTCCACTTTGCCATTTGAACTTGTGCCTTTTTCACAATAGTAAGCAGCACATTCAGACCCTCAGTATGTACACCCACACACCATGTCCTGCTCATACATCAATTTACATTTACTTTGTTATTCTGCCAACCTTTCTTAATTCTACCAGTCATCCTTCCTTTTTGCAATTCAAATGAGTCATGGAATCCTTCAACCTGTTGTAGCATAAGAAGTTTTCCTACATTCTTGTTGAAAATGGTTTCCTGAGAGCCTCAATACAAGCAGTGACTTTAGGTGCTTTCTAAATAAGATCTTGAAAATTATTTCTGTAAATATGTCTTCATTTAGCAGCTGAAGTACCCTAGCTCCGTAATATATTCCCCAACAATATTTTTTGGGAATTTTAGCTCCTACCTCAATTGATAAAATATGGCATATCCTATTTCAGGTCTGGGACAAATGCTTTTCAACTGTGGTCCCTTAGACTGTAAAGCTCTCTACTTGGTCTGGCTGAGATGGAGTTAATTTTGCCACAGCAGTCCTCACAGTGCCATGTTTTGTATTATTAGCTGGAAAGGTGCTGAAAACAGAGCGCCTTGGCTGCTGCTGAGCAGTGCTGGCATAGCACCAGCCTCTCTTTTCACCATTAGGCTGGGATGAGTAAGATCTTGGGAGGGGACAGAGACAGGACAGCTGACCCAAACTAGCTGAAAGAATATTTCATATCATAATATGTCTGGTCAGCAATACAGTAATACAAGCTAAGGGAAAGGAGGAGAAAGTGCGGGGTGGGGGGAGAAGATTTGTTGTTATGATGTTTATCTTCCAGAGCAATTGCACATACAGAAGCTTTACTTTCCAAGAGGTGGCTGGACATTACCCGCTGATAGGAAGTAGAGAATAAATCTATTGTTTTCCTCTGTTTCCACATGCAGCCATTATTTTTACTTTATTAAACTGCCTTATTCTTGACCCACGTGTTTTTTCCATCTTACTTTCTCTCATCCTCCAGTCCTCCCAAGGAAGGAAGTAACAAATTGCCTTGGTAGGCACCTAGCATCCAGCCAGGGTCAACCCACCACAAATTTAATTTTGCACAAATTCTAATCACAGGCCTCCTGTGAACATACCTAAAGAGGTCTGCAACATGTTTCTGCATTGTTTCCTTCTAGAACTCTGCTTTTTCCTCATGACAGGACTTAACGCACAAATCTTCTTTACAGCTGCTGAGTTGTACACAGGTAACAGCTATTCAGTTTGCTAAAGCTTGTTAAACTCAAATGGTCATTCATTACAGGAACAAGACACATCAATCACCACAGCATAACTCTGCCCCTTTCTATACCTAAAGATTTCAATTGAGTGCTTAGAAAAGCAAATTGATCTTCTTAAATAAATCTACTCGTATTAAACGAGAAAATAGGTAAAAAGACATTTTTAGAAGCATGGTGGTAATTCCACAGGGCTCAGAAACCTGTTAACCTGTTAAACAATTCATCATGGGGGTTTTTAGGCTCCTGTTTCATTCAAGCAGATCAGCTCTAGAGATAACCAGTCTTCTGCTGCTTCCCTTCTGCTTTCCAGAGTTGTTTGGCAATTCTCTGAAGTAATTGAAATTTAAATTTGTCTTATACATTGTCCCAGGGACAGTTAGGGAAGGTTTGGCAAAATTCTCTTACGAAGGGAGGAGTGCGGATGGTTGAGCTGGTTGGGGTGGGGGGGAGAGGAGTGTAATGAGTGCACAGCAGCATCAGGGTGAATCCTAAATTTAAAATTAGTTCAAAACTAGGATTTGGATGACTACTACTTGTCATTGCTTAAGGAAGCTCAGAGTCTGTAACTTAGTCTGGCTCAGTGGAAGAATTATGGGATTGGGAGAGATGAGACATGGGATTTTGTTTCCACATTTTCATTGCTCAAGTATCTTCAATTCCTTCTGTCTCTCCTCCCTGCCCATTTGTATCGCCATAAACAGCAAGCTCTTTGAAGCAGAGATCATCTCAACACATTCTGTGCAGTTACAAATCACTGTCTTAACACTTCTGCTCATCTACAGTGAAGATTTTCCCTTTCAAACGTACACTAGGGGCTACAGCACAGCATACTTTCAGAAGAGAAACATCATGCACATCAATACTCTTGTTAATCATGTTCAATTTGTTTAGCAGCTAAAACAGAAACAGAAAATGTTGATGCCAAAACCCTGACTTTTACCTTATATCTGTCTCTTAAAACTTGCTCAAAGTCAAATAGTGAAAATTAGGTGGATTTTCTTCATAGACAAAATTTTATCTGCTGAAAACTACTGTCACATGAGCATCTGACTGGATATTAAATATACTCAGTGCAGACAGCTCAGTGTGCAAGCTGCAGTGCAGGCTGCAGACTGAGCTCTTCCAGGACATGAGCCTGGGCCTAAGCACGAGGCAAGAGGCCGTGGACTGCCCACCCTTTGCATGTCAGAGGGCACAGGGACCTGTGGCCTGGCCAGGTGATGGGACACTGAGACACAGCAGGAGCCGAGGGCTCTGGATGAAAAAGGAGACTTTGGCGTGCTTAGACTATGAAGGTACAAAAGCCCAGGGGTTCCTTTGGTCAGGGCCCCTCCTCAGAGGCTCCAGTTCAGGCTGTTACCTTGTTATTTAGTTATCACACCAAGATTAAACTATTTTAAAGATTTTGACATGTGAGACTCTGTTATAGGAAACTTGGGGTTGAGCCGGTGAGGAGTCCTGGTCTGACTGTGAGTGGGGGTATGTAGCTGCAAAAGAGTCCCAGCTCAGGTGGTGCAAATGTGACTGCCAGAGTGGTTCCTGGGTGGTTTGACAGGGAAGCTTCCTTAGCATAGAGATTTCTTGTTACAGTCAAAGAGTTTTTTCCTTGAGCCCTGAAACTGAATGAGACTCATGCCTGGGCAGTGACGTCTCAGGATGCACCTCGGTGATTGATTGAGAATCAGAGAATTCTCCTGAAAAGCAATCTTGGTAAATTCTTTCCCTTGTCTTCACAGATGTGCAGGCCATGCCAGAACTACTTGGTGTGATACCACAGCTCTCCTGCTCAGGATTGCAAAACTCACACTATAAGAGGGACAGCATGAAAGTTACTCCTGATGTCTCTCTTGACACCTGGGGTACTTTGATCTCACTACAAGGCATGCAGCTCTCTCCATTAACTGATCACCTATTCAGAGACATGAGCACCAGCTGAGATCTTCAGTATTTTGACACACTGACCTATTTTTTTTTTATCAACCCTTTAGCCTATCATTCATAAGTAGTTTTACCACCTCATTTGGGTGTTGTTAGGATATGAGTTTTTAAAATATTGTATATTTCTATACAATAAGATGAATGCCATATACAATAGATACCAGGAGACACCAACTCATTATTCAAAGCATTACCCCTTTACTCAGCTAGAAAGCATATGTTCTCTGATCAGGGGATTTATGTTATTCCTCTTATGACACTAGATCAACATAGATCAACTAAAATACTAGGTATAAAATTTTAAATACCTTTTTAGCTTCCCTCCAAATATTTTACAATAGTTAGTGAATTAAATTGTATTTTAAGTTGACACTTTCTCATCTCAAGCTTCCTTTGAAGATGGCAATATAAAGTAGACATTTAAAAAGCCTCTTTTTTCATTTTACATTCATAGAACTAATATTTAATTGCTATTTATCCTTAATGATGAGCTAGAAGGTGGCTTACACCATGGTTTAGCTAGCATTGCTACACAGGCTACATTAGCAAAGAAGCCACCCACACAATAAGAAGGAGCTATTCTGCTGGTAGATGTAAATCATGCTGCTGAAGGACATAATCTGTACCTACAATGGACACACATGTATGAGTCTTGTGGGTTTTATTTGGCACAGAACCACTACATGTTGGCTAGAAGCACTGGCAAGCCTCAGAACAAAGCATTAAATGCTCAGAACCTATTCACCCCCACAAAGGACCTGCTGGACCAGGGATCTAACCACAGGGAAATGGTACTGCAAGCCCACTAAATGGAAGCAGGCAGAGGCATCAAAAAGGTGAAGATCTGGTCCCATCCAGAGCACAGCTGTGTGGGATGGGCATGCAATAACAGAAGGATTCATTAGGTCAGCAGTGAGTACTCACATGCCCACAGCCAGGAAGAAGCAGGGAAGCAGCCTCTGAGTCACTGTGCCTCCTGGGCCAGGACCTAAATTTTAGTCATCAAGACCATTCAGAAGTGATGCCTGAGCAGAGCCAAGGAAGGCACCTGAAGTCAAGATGCAGTCAAAGAGGGTTATGGGAAAGCAAAATCTAGCTGGGATTTGAATAACCATACCTCAGCATTAACCAATGAAATTCTTAGGCCACTCTTTTTCACTCTTCTCCTTTTAATACCCATGTGGTGAGAGCTAAGCTGATATGTATGTTAAAAAAAACACTGAAAGTAGAAGCATGTGGTAGAGGAGCAAGTTCCAGCTAAGCCACATGGGAAGGCAGCTTTTACTGTAGCTACCTACATTAGTTTTATAAGCACTTCTATGCACAGGTGACATGGATGCACTCACACATTTCATGAACAAAAACTAATTAACTGGCATGTGGACAAAATTAGAGAGAATCACTCACATCTTAACACTAACAGACCAATGCAGCTATTAATTTAAAAAATGCTCGTATTCTGTAACCATTTCCTACACGATCTGAAGTTCCCTTTTCTCTGTAGCATCACTGAAGATAATGGGGATTTTGAGTCCTTATAATCAGGAAGAAAAGTATGTCCATATAATTGCAGCTTGGATTTTATTTTTTGAACTAGCTTATGTCAGTAATGTCAAAAGTCAAGTTTCTGAACTCCACTATCTTATCTTGTGGATTTGACATACCTGGGCTCACACTGCGTGTTTCTTTGCATGGACGCTTTCAGAATTATTACATAAGTAAATTATCTGTAAGATGAAAAATTCTCTTTTGTAAATGCCAGAGTTGCTCTGTCTGTGGACTGTGAAATCTTCATTGAATTAGGGTTATTTAGAGCACAAGAAGCACATCTCTCTCTTTGAAGATGAAGAGGTCATCTTCTTCATGGTTCCTCCTTGTGAAAAAAATCATGCTAGAGAAGGAATTTTCTGGTGTTTGTTTTGCTAAAATGGTCCCTTCAAGACACTTCCACTTGTTTCAAATTAGGGAAAACCCACCTGCTCATTTTACAAATGAATGGATGGATGTAAAGTGTTACAGTCCCATAGCAGAGTCAGTGTAAAGACATGTTTTCAGCTCCTGCTAAAGGTCTATTGAACTTCCTCAGTTAGCCTTTTGCTGGCATGCTTTTGAGGGTTCACAAACCCCTCTGCTCCACATGACATCTGTAGAAACAATAGCAAGCAGTTTAGGGAGTGGGTCACAATAAAGAGTTGGAATCTTAAGTTTTCAAATATTCCTGAACCTGACTCAGATGCTTACATACACTAGTCCTTAAGCTTATTTATGCTTTAAAAGTTATTTTTCCTAACACCAAACACAGAAATTATTTTTTCTTTGAAGTCAGTTGAAATCATAAATCAGTATTTTGGGGACAGGGGCCAGAAAATTGTTTCCAGTATACAGGAGCAAAGATGAAAGCAACATGGAATGTGAAAGAGAAAGCCAGTTTCATAGTAAGAGCAAACGGCAAATGTGGGCTTCCCTTTTGGGTCAAATTTTGTCTGACACAGAATACTCTTCTTTTAAGGTGTGCAATATTCCATCACTATTTAAAACTTTCTGTGAACTTTTAGGACAGAAACAACAAAGTCTACAAGCAGTACAGCATAATGGGAACTCTTGACAGAGAGATCTACAAGAATGAATGGAGAAGGTAAACTGGACTTGACTGAGGCTTTATTTTCCCTTCTTCCATGCAAATACTGTTTCTTTGAAGTAACATTAGCAAAAGCAATTCAAAGCTCAGCTATGTGTACACAGCACTGTTATTTCTTTACAGAAACTTGTTGTAATAAAAAAAGTTAGACCTTTTACCTTGATACAGAGCTTTTAATCTTCAAAGCATTCTCACGGATACATTCTAGCTAATCTGAACACCCCTTAACACAGCTGAGGTTGATAACTATCACAATTCTGACTTCAGGAGGGACAGGGTTTAAATTACTTATATGGATGAAAGTATTTGATGTCTGAAGAGGGATTAAAACTCAAGGGTCACTACATCCTAATTGCCCACAACAGACATTTTTTCAGCTTTGATTTGTATGGTGAAGAACTATTTTCTTATTAACAAACTGCTTTCTATATTTACCTAAGTAATGTACTATTTTTTTGTAATTAAGGTGTTTCTTACACTAACAGTCATGTTTCTGTTCATGTGATCAAGGTTTCCAAGCTCTGTCAGCCCTATGACCAAAACTGTTAGAATAGTTGTGGGGGACTTATATTGTCAGGTCTTCCCAGACTTTTAAGGACTTTCAGAGTTTTCAGGTATTGACTACATGTAGACTTCCACAAAAATTTTCTTGAGACATAGAAAAATTACTTTACATATAAGTTTGAAAGGCATTAATCTGATATATTAACTACCTATTTTCATCTAAAGGTTCTTTAGTATTTTTTGTATGGTGTAATGTGTAAATTATTTTTACACATTGTTTTAACTTCAGCTAAAGAAACACTGTCCATGAGATAAAGCCAACAGAAATACTGCAAAACCAAAGCAGAGAGATTCCAAGTAATTGTGCATTTATTTTATTTTTGAAAAAATGAAACATCATTTAACTGTTCCTTTTTATTCAGATAAATGGATTTACAGTTCATCATTTAGAATATGAAGTACAAAATGCAATCTCAGGGAAAATACAAAGCTATCACTTTATTTTTAGGTGCTCTTTTCTGTAATGCCATAAATGGAATTGTAAACTGAAATTGCAACCTCTCTTGTAATCCTGTAACAAGCTTTTTATAAGCAATTCAGCAGAGGAGAATTGTAGGATTAAACAGAAAGAATTGCCAAGAATTATTCATTAAAAGATTCTGTACACTAAAAGCAGAATATATGCCTTCAACAGAACAAGAAAGACATGGTAAATTTCAGTGATATTGTGGCATTATGGCTACACACTGAAGCCATAAAAGAAGTTAGCTACAAATTCACCTGAAAAACTGCAACTTCAATTTAAGAAGTTAAGATGTAGCATCACTCATGTCCTTCTTTCTCTCTTTACGACACAATTTTCCAAAGTAAATTTGTTACCAGTATGCTGGTATACATTTTGACCTGCAGTAAGAAAGTTTCAGCCTTTGTAACAAACATCCCAGCAGTGTACGAAGATCGCTAGCACACACCGGAGACTGTGTTTAAAAAAAAAAAAAAAAAAAGTTTTTTATACAAAAAAAGTGCTTAAAAGTGTTTAAAGCTGCACAGAGGGCGCATTCCAGCCGAAGCGTGAGTTCAGCACTAGCTCCCTCTGCCTTAAGTTATTGGGAGTATCCATTTCTTTCAGTATACAAGGAACTACCCCAAGATCTTAGCAGTTAAAAGGTAGGACATATGTCCAGTGACGAACATGAGCCTGCGTTTGTTTACTAGCAGATGTGTGACAGTTTTTTAACAGGCAGGTTAAGTGGCGTGTGAGAATAGCATGCCTGGGGGGCCAAGGCGTCTCCGGTCAACAAAGTTGCTTCAAAGAAAATCTTAAACACTTTTACAAGCCCGTACTTCCAATTAACAAGACGGTGGCTATTTTTGAAAGGTATACATTTAATAAAAATATATATATAAAAATTTGTAATACCTATAGAAATAAAATGCATAAATACATAAAAATTACTGATGCGTCTCAAAATGTAGGATTATGGTATGGTAAAACAAATGTTCCTCCTAAATGTATGGACTGGTAGCAACAAGAAAAATACCACAGACAGGAAAATCTTAATTATTAATACAAAATAAGAGTGTTTCCTTTTTTCTATCACTTGAAGCTCTTTTTAGCTTGGAGAGCTAAACATGTGTAAATTTTCTGTCTGTTCTTCAAAAATAACTATTTTTCTTTTTTGCAAAATATGCTCCAGTTTGTTCTCAGACATCTTTTTGGATATTGAAAAGACAACCCTTAATTCGGAGTACATTAAAACTCTAAATTGATTCGATTTTTTTATTTAAAACAAACCTCTTTTACTTAATTAAAAATATTCTAAATTAGTTATTTTCATGTAGGTTAGAGCTAGAATTTAGGCGTCATTTTGCCGTTCTGGCACTCCACGGCTAATTAGCACTTTTTCGCTTCGTGATACTGGATTTTTTTACTTCAGGGATTTTGTGGCTCTGTTTAGCTCCACCTCTCTTAGCAAATTCAATAATTTTAATTGGGGGGGGGCGAAGTCAAACAAACCGCCGTGTTTCCAGGAACATGGAAAGTTGGTCCGACTGAAATACAGACCCTCTGCTAACTACGTTTTCAGAGAGACCGAGCTTGGCAATCTGAGCACACAGTTGCACCTTAAAGTCGACAAACTATTTCCACCACACCCCCCGCAGCACCACTCCGGCTCCACGCAGCGGAGGCTCCCAGAGTCGCCTTGGAGCGTGCAGGTGGGAAGGATTGAGGAGCAAAGAAGACGGGCTGGCGGCGTCGCCTTGGAGCGTGCAGGTGGGAAGGATTGAGGAGCAAAGAAGACGGGCTGGCGGCGTTAGGCACGGCGGGGCTCCCGCTCCCCTCACGGCCCGGCACTCCCGAGCCCGCCGCGCCCCCCGCGAGCCGCCGCGCGGGCGGGTGCTGCCCCCTGGCGGCGGGAGCGCCCTTCCGCGGCGGGCTGAGCGCGGCGCCCGCGGCACCGCCCCGCCCTCCCTCCAGCATGGCTGCCGCCGCCGCTGCCGCCTCCGTGCCTGTGAAGGTAAGCGTGCTTCCGCCCAGCGACGCCTCAAGCGGGAGGGAGTGGCGTCCATCGTGGCCGGCAAACCCTCCCCGCCGCCGTCTCGGGGCGGCTGCGGGAGCCAGATGGCGGGGGCCGTGCCGCTGCCCTCCCGGCGCTGCTGAGCGCGTGCCGACAGGCGCTGCCTTCTTTGCTTGCTTGCTTGCTTGCTTCCTCCTTCCCTCCCTCCTGCCCGCTGCGTCTTTCCCAGCTTCCTGCCGCCTTCCCACCCTCCGGCTGCGCCGCCTGTAGGGAGCGGGCCCGGGAGCGCGGCGGTGCCGCTGTGGCGGGCGGCGCCCGCCCGCCCGAGAGCCCCCTCGCCGGGGCCCGTGCAGGGGCGCCCGCGGCCGGCCCGGAAGAGAGGAATTTTTTTTTTTTTTTTTTTTTTTTTTTTTTTTTTTTTTTTTTTTTTTTAATTCGGAGAATTCTCCTTTTCCGGTTATCTGACCCGTGTGCGGTGTGTTGTATTTGTCACTGGGAGGGATCGTGGCGGTCTGTAGCTCTGGGCTCTGTTTTTAAACGTGCACGGAACTCTAAGCTTTGGCAGAAGTAAGAGTGTAAAACTCTTAAGACTCATTTCTTGTGTGTTTGAAGAGCTGCTTAGAGCGGTGATGGCACCAGGGGCAAGCAGGCCACTACTCAGGCTGAAATATGAGTTTTCACAAACTGTGCAATATTTTTCTGCCATGAAGTGAAAAATTCCAGTCCTTTAACCTGTCTTCAGTGTACAGATTTATTCTCTTAAGTGTAACTTATATGCAGCTCGATGTTTGTCTCCTTTTAAGCAAAACTATTTGTAATACCATCCTCATCCCTTTCTCAGTATCCCCAAAAGAGAAGAGAGGAATACAGAAGGATTTTTGTGTGATTGTCGAAAAGACCCATAGGTGATCATGATATGTCCTAGTGTTTAAGACCCACAGATGAACAAGTGTAGGCTGTTACTACACAGATACCTCTATGCCTTTCACTTAAACCTTGGAGAAGTTCACCAAGCACCATATGAAGAAAGGCATGCACTTCAGTGTGATTGTTACTTGGACTTTGATGAGAAATGGGTTTGATTTTTCTAGTTACTGTTGTGATAACTTTTTGTTAGGTTTCACTTCTGTTGCTCTTCATCCCACTGTTTGAGATTCACTGTACTGTAATGCCATTTTACTTGAGATTTAATTCCAGATAACCTTCAATACAGGCTCTGTTAAGTTTTACGAGTTACATCCTTTCTGTTCCTTTGTAGGATGTAAAGTCTCAAATGGAGAATACAGTCTTACATCTTTTCATTCTTGAAGTCATTCCTAGGTGTGAGGTCAGTTCTCTGGCTTTTGAGAAAAGGTGAAACTGTTCTTCCTTGGTCACATCCTCTCTGCTTTCCCATGTGTTCAGCTCCTGGGCTTTTAGCTGGGAATAGAAGTTAGTGCCCCTGACCGGGATGTTGTGGTTTAGACATGACGCTCTCCAGTTTAGTGTTCCCACTGAAGCCACTCCAAACCACACATCTCCCCATCCCCGGCTGCAGAATGAGAGGAGAGTTGGAGGCACAAAAGGTGCAGATCATGGGTTGAGATAAGAGCAATTTACTGGAAACAACGAGATAAGAAAAACACTAACAACAAGTGTATAATTGAGAGAGGTGAGCAGCTAATATGCAACTGCTCACCACTGTGCACTGTGCACAGCCCAAAAATACCCAATTGTCATGCTACCCTGACCCCGAGCCCCTTCCCCGGTTTTTGGAAAATGATAAGAAGTCATGTAGAATAACCTCCAGGTCCTAGACATGGCCCTCCCAGACTACTGCAAAGATTAATCCTGTCCTGACTGGAGCCAGGATGTAAGGTATCTCTCCCACTGAGCCTAAAGTATTTATATTCGTTTTGATAATTCACTCGGAGGTTTGGAAAACAGAATTTAGTATAGAATCAGATTTTTCTGTCTAGTTCCTAGATACAAATAGTATTTCTGGAGATCGTATAACCTGGAGTGAAATTAACAGGGCAGGAGATCTTTCTCCTTGTAATGCCTTTATTAAAAGTGATCAGCTTAGGATAGGGGGGTGGACAGGTCCGCGGTTCCCTGCAGCCCCTCCCAGCAGTGACTCGGAGGAGGAGGAAAGTGCAGCTCTGTCCCCTAGGGGCAGAGCCGGGAGTCTCGTCCTCGCGAGGGCAGTGGGGGAATACCCCAGGTTCACTTGGGCTTGCCGGTCCAGGAGTCCTGGACCCGACTGACTTTCAGCCGGGGCTGGGGGCGACCAAGGTTTTCAGCGTCTCTGCCGGCTTCGGACCTCGCCCCTGCTGTCCAAACATCACCCTGACCTCTCAATTCTGCTTTGGCTCATCTCTTTTAGGATATTTTCCAGGATTTGGTGGCGGTCCCCTCCCGTTGCAGCCTGGGTTTTGAGATAAATTTGCATGTCTCCTCCCTTCCCACCTCTGGGGGGGTTGTCATCCTCTTGGCAGCAGGCAAGGGTGGTACTGAAAAAAAGAATTCTCAACAATAGAGGATTAACAACGATACTCAACAGGTGATTACAACATTAACCAACAAAAGAACTTTTGGCCAGAGATCAGTTCCCAGCTGAACTTTAAACTCTGCAACCCTTTTCTTAAAAAAAAGGGGTAACTCTTTTTACTCATAACATGGAGGAAAAATAATTGTCAGGTAAAATTAATTTTAGGATTAGAGCTGCCAGCTCCAAATTGACCTTACATGGTTGGAGAAGTAGCTAGTTCAGAAATCTCTGCTGCCTAAATTTCCTTCCACTGAAGTAGCTCTCCAGTGAATTATAAGTGAGCCCAGCATTTCTCTAGCCAGGGTTGCCTCAGGTGGCCTGAGGGCTGTCCAGACTGGCACTGTGGTAGGTTTGCAGTGGGTAAGAAAGCAGAACAAACTCAACATAGTCTAGGTCTTCTGTGCTTTGGGTTCTGCACCCTGGGAGCTGTGAATATTTTGCAAGCTCTTTCTGACAGCGTGGCTATTGGTGTAAAATCCTGTGCAGTAACTGAACAGTGCAGCCAAAGTATGTATTGATGCTGCTGCAGCCCCTGGGTTATGGAGCCTGAGAGCAAATTTGAGAGCAACCACACCAGGTGTATGCTGCCACAGGCCAGGCGTGTTGCTTTCTGTACAGGAACAGTCTGTTACTGTGATGGATCTGTGTGTTTATAATAACCTTAAAACACTGCGGTTCCAAAGTGCCAAAGTAACTTTTATGTCCTGCATCTGTAGCTGCTGTCTCCAGCATTGTGCTTTTTTCCTCAGTCCCAACAACTTTCACTTTGCTAAATGTAAAAGTTCAGTTCCCTTTTGTATCCTAAGTCATAGGCCACTAGTGTTATATCCAGCTAAAACCAGTAAAGTGACTGAAGGAACCTTTTTTGTTTTTCCCTAGATTGAAAAAATAAAAAAGGCACCATTTTGGTCCTGCCCTCTGGCAATGTAGCAATCATCAGTTTTTACTGAATATATGCACGAACAATGTTAAAGATTGTCTTCTCTTGATTTTGAGTTTTGTGGTTGTTCCTTTCACAATTCTTAAGGCAATTTGTTATTCATCATAAAGTGTACGTAGTTTTCAGGATTTTCATGAGCAATCCAAGTCAGAACCTTTGTGATAGCTAAGCAGCACGAGTAACACGGGAACAGACACATCAATATTACTGCAAACAGTGGTCTAGCTTGTCCCTAAAGCTCGTGTGTGTATTCCGGGTCGGAGTATGTGGGTTAGCACTACTGTTTTCCTTTGCATTTCTTCTCGTGCTCCACAGGGGGGTAGCAGAAGGAAGTAGGAGGCCGGGTGAAACCATCTAATGTATCAGTGTTTGCATCGGTGGCTGTGGAAAGCTTTGTTAAAGAGGTGTTTATTTGTAACCAAGTCCACAGAGCCTCTCATTGTTGAAAAGAAGTGCTTAATGAGCCATCTAATAGAGTGGCTGAACAGATGGGGTCTCTATGAATGTGAAAGTAAGAAAAAGCTGGAGTGAGAGGCAGCTCTCTGAGTGTTGTGGAACGAGGGTGTTGTATGTCGGAGTCTGGAGGTTTTACTCGTGAAGTTTTCAGCCTTTATGGTGATAAATAAGTCACAAAGGTTCAGATTTTGGAGCAAATCAGTCATGATATGTATTCAGCTTGAAAGTGATACGAACTTTGCAACAAGAAAGAGGCACTCATTTTCTCTATGTGTGATAAATGGTGACATAATTTTTAAGTACCATTACTAAGCTTTCAGTTGTGAAAAGCTTGACAATAACAATTCCATCCAAAGAGTTACAAGTGTTCTGAACTCCAGAAAAATCTTCACTTGATTGAAAATCTAATTATCCCTAGAGAGACAAAAAACAAGTTACTTTTCAATGATGAACTAGAAACAAGAAAAATCAGATGCATTTTTCTCAGCTGAAATATGCAATCACAGGCAAATCAAAACACAGCATAGATTTTACTTGGGAAAACTCTTAGATTTTTTGTGCTCGAGTCAGCACAAAAAACTATATTTTTTTTTCCCCACAAATTTTTCTTTCTGTTGGAGGTACAATACCAAATAGAAATGCCTGTGTCCTGGTTATGGCTGTAGTAAAGTTAATTTCCCCTCAGTAGCTGCTCCAATGTTGTGTTTTGGGTTCAGAATGAGATTGGTGTTGATAACACACTGATGTTTTGGGTTTTGCTGAGTCATGTTAATCTTAAATCAAGGACTTCTTTTTTCCCTGTATCATGCTGTGCCAGGGAGGGAGTGGAGGGGTGGGTATGCAAACAAAACTGGGAGGGAGCATAACTGGGACAGGTGACCTAAACTGATTGAAGGGATATTCCATGCCATGGAACGTCATGCCCACTATATAAACTGAGGGAGTTACCCATAGTGTGGCCATTCTGGATTTGGGAGTGGGGTCTAACATTAGTCAATGAGTGCAGAGCAATTGTATTGTGCATTGCTAGTTTTTCCTTTTTTATTATTATTACTATCATTTACCCTTATTATAATGTTTTACTTTATTTTCAGTTATTAAGCTTTTCTCATATTAGCCTACAAGTTTTACTTTGATTCCACTCCCTGTTCCACCAGAGTGGAAGGGGGAAAGTGGAAGGAAAAGTGGAAGGAAAAGAAGGGGGGTTTGAGCAAGTGGCTGTGTGGGGCTTAACTTCCAGCTGGGCTTAAAACCGTGACAGCCTGATATTCAGTATGGTGGTTATATGTAAGACTTTTTGTCTGTATAAACAAAAACTCTTTGTTTTAATGGGCTTTCTACATGCATTTCTCACTCATTACAGGCATTCCCAAATAGTCTTAACTTATATATTGGAAATAAATGTTTAATGGCGCATCTTTGTGCATTTTTTTCATGGCTTTTTTAAATTTAGTATCTTAAAGAGGAGAACCGTGGGGTAAGAAATTGGCAAGCTAAATACAGTTGTTTAAAATCAGGTATTTGAAATTTGTGTTCTGGGAAAGTGTGGTGGGCATTATGCTTTGTTAATCTGTTATCTGTCCTCATCTTGAGAAGAAGATACATTTTGTAGCTTCTTGGTTAGTTTTTCAAGCACGCTGTTAAATGTGAATTGCAAGACTAATATGTACTTTCTGTGTAAGATTGGAATTATCGGTGGAACTGGCCTGGATGATCCGGATATCTTAGAGGGAAGAACAGAAAAATATGTTGACACTCCTTATGGCAAGGTCTGTATAACCTTTTCATTTATTAATGAAAGTTTTTGCCAATTCTCAAGATGTTTGTATGCTGTAAGAATTTTCAGACTGGTAAATGAATGTATAAAGGAGGTGCACAACTGTTTTTAGTTGCTATGTATTGTGGGATTCTTAGTTTGTAAACACAAAGTATTAGTGCAAAGATGATGTGCAAAGAAGACTATACCTCTTCTCATTTGTAGATTGAATGAATCTAGAAACTCACTGCTGAATTTGCAATCGAGGGATAAACCCTCTCTTTCGATTTTGTACTGGTACATGACCTGTATTATCCATCAGATTGGTCCAGGAACCTTTCTGAATTGCAGAAAACTCTCCTTTGAGATATATGAGGCACTATTTTCCCAGTAACTAATGATTTATGTTTTACATGCCAATGTAAGCTCATGCTTATAGCCACATAATTTGAAAATTATTTAAAAATTAAGCTCTGAAACTGTGTGAGACTGGTACACCTGAACAATTCTCCTTTACTTTGCTTTGGCCCTTTTCCTCAGCAGAAGGGAGTGGTGGCTGGGGCTGTTACTCTATACACAGCATTGGGTATGTTTTGAAGGACAATTCCTGGCACAAAGCGTTTATAGCACAAACAGGCAAGACAGAGGATGAGGGAGTTTTATAGGCAGGAAGTCAAGGGAGGTTCTGGTTGTCACGTGAAGCTCATAGAAGAATTGGATCATAGGTAATCATGTCATAGGACATGGGGAGTCTGCATGCTTTATAATTGCCATTGGAATTATATATTATGCAGTCTACCAGTGTATGCTGGTATACATACAAAAAAATCTGGTATCTGGTAGCAAGTGCTATTTTGTGACTGGAAGCTTGGCAGAAAACTCAGTGGTATGGTGTGTGATTGCAAACCAAATCCATGCCTCCATTCAAAAATAGTTTAAAATGGAGTGTAAAGACCAAGAGGAGTTTATACCACACCATTAGGAAATGGAAGTATATTAAAGGAAGTGAAAACATAATGAGAATAATGCATTTGACTTTTCTGTCCTCTTTCATAATTAGTTAACAGATTGTAGTAGAATGAGGGGAACTTACCTCCTCTGTTTTCTTTACTCTGGTTTCCAAAAGTAGCCAGCTTTGGTCTGAAGGAGAATCTGCTGGCTAAGCCAAACCAATTGCCATTGCATTCCCTGTTTCTTGAGAATCATGGATGTTCATCACAGCGTGAATGTGTTTGGAGACTGCTTACAAAGCAGAGGTAATACTGTGCTTGTAGCAGATATTAACTGAAGCTTTCCTATCTAGGACAGATGCAACGCTTCTGCCTCACAGGGTTCTGTTCAGACCAGAGTTAAGGGCACAATGGCAGCACAGCATTAGAAAGGTCTGTTCTGTCACAGCATTGAGGATTTGGGGAATGCAAATTCTGCAGTGCACTAAGTGGCCTACGGTAGGGTTCTGTATTCCTGAGAAGAGTAGGAATATTTGCAGGATGGCTCCTGCACAAAGGAGTGAAATAATCTTCATCAGCCATGCAGCTTTGGTCAGTGCAGAAGGCTTTTTTACTATATATATTTTTTTTTAACTAGTAAGTAGCTTATCTAGTGGTTTGGTTTTTTTATTGTGTTCTTCACAGAATGCAACATAAATAGCAGAAAATTGATGTTGGTGTCTATTGTGGATTGTGATGGACTTGATCAATGGACTGCCTGTGTCAGAGCCTGCATGTTACACATTTAGCATTGACTGAACTTAAAAAATAAGAGCTCATGAATATTTTTTCTTTGATTGAGGGGGATGAGAATAGAGCTGAGACACCATGGTATGAATCCAAGCCTGAATTTAAGATAATGTCCTGAGTTGAACTGGGACTGTTAAGTTGACCTAAATGGAGTCAGGACACAATCAAAGAAAGACAGCACAGCCAAACTGGAAGCTTTTATCCTTTTACCTGTAATGGCCTGTCTTCCTTCTTTTTCTCTGTACATCTGAACTTCTGATAATCAGGCCATTGACCTGATGGTTGTTTCATGTAGATTTCTTCCTGTATAAATTCACATTAACTTCAGTGACTGAACGCAATTTCCAGTTCAGCAGCTGATGGATCAGCCTTAGTGTAAGATGTGCAGAACTTAGTCCACAAGTTGCAGTTGCACAAAGTGCAATGGATTTTGATTGAAGCAGAAAAAAGCCTCCATTTCAATTAGTATTTTTAATTATAAGAAGGTGGATCAATATTCACTTACTTTTCTGCTGAGACTATTTAGTATTCAGGAAGGAAATGTTGCACAACCTGCCACTCATTTTAGAGCTACATAGTTGAGAGGAACAGCTATTGCTGAATGCAAGAGGGCAGTTTTATTTTTATTTAAATATGCCTGGGAAAGTTTAGAGGTTTATGGTTTGTTACTATTTTTTCCTAAAGTTATATTTTGTTCTTGATTGTTTCTGTAAAACCAAATTGCGACTTTTCTGCCATAAAGATACTTTTTTATAGAGCTGTGAAATCAGTGGAGAGATAATCTGCCTGAAATTTTAAGAAGTAAACAGCTTAATTTAAATTACCTTTGGAACACTATGGTCTTTGATTTCCTGCGAGAAACAGAGATGAAACATCAACCTATTTAGTTCAAGCAAAACTAGGAAGAATGAGAATGAACAAATGAATGTCAAAAGGAAATTGCAAGGCATAGTTATTAGAATGTATGTCCATTTCCTTCTGTCATATAAAAATGAAAAGCGTACAATTCCACTTCACTTAAATCTTTAATTCTTAAGTTTCTAGACAAGAAAACTTGTGTCAAAAGATTTTTGACTCAAAAGCTTTCTGGGGTAAATGTTCCTTGGCACCTTGGACATTTGACAGCAGCAAAATAGATTTTTCTTTAATGAAAAATGCTTTTTTCTTTTCCTTTAAAAGATGACTAATAGCTAACTTTTTCTTCATACAGAGTCCTTGAATTATCTTCTGCTTTGGCCTTCTTGAATCCTAAGAATCATTTAACTACAAAATTTAGCACTAGGGAATGTGGGGAATATGGAAAATTTTTAATGAAACTATTATGACAATTTTTTGCTGTTCTCTGTGTTGACATTGGTTCTCTATGATCTAGCAAGTTACATTAGTAATAGTGAAAATGCGGAACAATAATTTAAAAAAAAATAAGTATACTTAAAGCTCTTAATATCCAAGCTGTCTTTTCTCCTTGGCTTCCACCATTATCAGTACATCAAAAATTTGATATTCTATGGAAAATATCCCAAAACCTTTTGAGATTCTATTTTCAGATATGGAAAATATTAGTCTCCTACAGGATATTAGTTGCTGTTCCAAGCAATTTTATCTTCATCATTGAATTTTGAAGCTCCTAAAAAGCTTTGTTCAGAATATATTTTCAGTTAGATTCTCTTCCTTTCTGAAAGATGGATCTTGATTCTGAATCACCTTCCCTGGTAGGCAAGAGATCTTCCCACTCTAGAAAATTATTCTAGAGGCTCTGTGGTTTTTTTCTGGTTATAAATATGTCTGGCAAACAAAGCAGGGGGTAGTTTCACCTTTCAGTTGAGTGGTTTTTGTTTGCATCAGGAAAACCTGACCATGTAACATAACACTTAAGCTCCTCTTCTACCTCCCCAGAACAATGTACATTGTTTGGTTCCTAAACTAGCTCACAGGTTGAATGGAGGCTTGCAGAACCTCTGAAGTACTTTTTCATCATGAGTCTTCCGTATTCATTCTGTTTTCTGTTCCAACTAGCCTCTGAGGTGAGACCAAAGGAAAAATTAATTCTGTAGACAACACATGAACGGTAGTTTATGCATATTAACATTATAGACAAAGGGGATTTATTCTCATTGTTTGTTATTGTAATAGTTTGGGGTTAATTGCCC
The DNA here is from genome assembly GCF_027477595.1 of Haemorhous mexicanus. Lineage (NCBI taxonomy): Eukaryota > Metazoa > Chordata > Aves > Passeriformes > Fringillidae > Haemorhous > Haemorhous mexicanus. The sequence goes on along the minus strand of NC_082381.1, from coordinate 42,099,505 downwards.
AGGGTTCTAGTATTTCTTTTCTGTTTTGCAACAATGAGTAATATATATCATGCTTGTATTTTGTGAAAGGAGGGAAGTAGTTAAAGACTTTTATTAATTTTTGTGTTTGAGAACTTTTTAGTGGACCTTTTATTAAATCACCCTTTAAAAATACAGTATTAGAGCTTTGATTTCAAATTGTACCCTTGAAAGTTTTTATTATTTTATCATCACTCTTGGCTATGACTAAGATAGTAGTAGAGAGGTACAGCACTTGGAAAAAAGTAGTGGGAGAAAGAAAGCAGAATGGAAGTATACATTAGCTATGTTACGTGGTTAACACGTCGTCTGAAATGTCTGTTTCTGTAACTTTATGCACATATCAATAGTTGGTCCAGCTATTCAATCTCTTTACAAGCAAACTGGATGAAGGGATAGAATGAACACTGAGCCAGTTTGCAGATGATACAAAACTGGGGGGAGTGGCTGACACACCGGAAGGCTTTGCTGCCACTCAGAGAGACCTTAGTGTGGAGAGGAACCTGGAGTGGTGGATGACAAATTCACCCTTGCAGTCAGGAGGGCCAGTGCTGTCCTGGCGTTCAGCAGCTAGAGTGTGGCCAGCAGGTTAAGGGCTGTGATTCTCCCTCTACCTGGCCCTGGTGAGGCTACATCTGCAGTGCTGTGTTGAGTTCTGGGCTCCTCAGTGTAAGAAATACAAGGAGCTGCTGGAAAGGGTCTGGCAGAGCCATAGAGGTGATTCAGGGTCTGGACCGTCTCTCTTACAGGGAGAGACTGTGGAAGCTGGGCCTTCTTAGTCCAGAAAAGAGAAGACTGAGATGGGGGTCTTGTCAGTACATATAAATATTTTAAAGGTGGGTGCCCAGCAGATGATACCAGACACTTCAGTGGTGCACAGTGACAGGATAAGCAGTAATGGCCATAAACTAAAACACAATATGAGTAAGAATTTCTTTACATTGAGGGTGGCAGAGCACAGGAACAGGCTGGCCAATGAGGTCCTGGAGCCTCCCTTGCTGAAGACACTCAAAACACCTGGATGTATCCCTGTGTAATCTGCTCTAGGCAAGCCTGCCTTGACCAGAAGGCTGGACTAGCAGACCTCCACAGGTCTTTTCCAACCCAAACAATTCTGTGATTGTGTGGTCTTTATTTAATGTCTTTTAATGAAGCATGATGCAGTCATCTGCAATTCTTTTCTTAAACTGTCCAGTCATCATTTAGCAGTGCTGTCTTTGTTCCAAGTTTTTCTTTTTCTCTTCCATTTTTCTAGAAATCATGTGCCAGAAAGATACTCAGTATATCACACGGAAAATGCGCAGAATGCATTTTGTGGAAATCCATGCAGATGTGTTGGCCAGACTGTTACACAGCCATCCTGAAGCCTTTTGCAGTGCTAGGAAATGAGCAGATAGGGAAGGAAACCCTGGCTACAGCAACTAAATTTTGAAGCCTGTGAATTTCAAAGCTGTCATGTTCTTTCTGCATTGTCAATGTATGCCAGAATTCAGTGGAGTTCTGTAATGGGAATGAATATCAAACTACCCCAAGTCTTTTGAAAATGGGTATAGTAAATTTAAATCTACCTCGTGGAATAAACTTTAATCTGTTACTTATAAAGCAAAGAGCCCAGCTAAAATCAAAACGTTGACCTTTTTATTAGGAAGCAAGAACTTTTGCTGGAAATCCTCTTTAGTTTTTAAGAGTATTTTTGTCGTCTTTCGGGGATTTAAGTCCCCAATTTTAATAAGTGCTTATTACTTAACACAGCAAATGTGTATAAAAGAAACAAAATCCCAAGTGCTAATTTTTGTGAACCTTCCTTATTATGGAATGTTCAATGGCAAGTTGCTGTGGTCACTAGACAGCAAGACTTCTGCCCTTTGTGAAATTTCACTCTTAATGCCATATTTTTTTGAGAAGACTGTATATAAGGTAAAGATTAAACACTTAAATATCAATAGTTTAATATTAAATGGATACCTGAAAAAAAAAAAAAAAAGAAGTCAGAATAACTAGTGTTCTAAACATAAATTTTCTGGAATGTTCTGTTTTTTTAAAAAGAAGTAGTAAGTGTCTGCCAGAATTTCAGCCTTGGTGATTGAGTAAGTTATGGTGCTTTAGAGAGCTTTCAAATGAATAATTACCAAAAAGAGCAGTGCAATAGGAAGTAAAAGGTGATGGTTTTTTAGAGATGGGTGTCTTTAATATGGGGCTCCCATATCACTTTACTGTCAACCTCTGCAAATTAAATTTTCAAGTGTATAATAAAATCAACAGCTGTAAAATAAATACTAATTGAAATCTTGCATCTAGCAATAGAATTTTATTTTATTTATTATTCTTTTCTATGAAGTAGCTGGCAGTAGAACATTTATAAATACAAATGTGTGATTCACGACACTTGCAAACTTGTGATCAGTAAATAAACCATAGTTTTGTTAGTAGCTGTTTTAACAAAAAGGAAAGCTACGGCATAGTGTATTTCAGATCCCTGAAGGCCAGGAGCAGAACACAGCCCACAGAGCAGTTAATTTGTTGTAATGATGATTGATGCCTTGGAGGCTGCCTCTCATGGGCACAATGACCTGTCTCTGTGGCAAGGTACACGTTCCAGCTGGACAGCTAAAATCAAAATGCTCTATTGTTCTGGCTGGTTGGTAGTCAGGAAGATTGTATTTTCTTGTTGTGTAGCTGTAAGAGAAATCCCTGGGCTGAGCAAATACAACACTGCTTCTGCCACTTATGTACCAGAATTTCTCTGTTGTATCACATTTCATTTCCCAAAAGCAGGACTCCCAGCAGCAGGGGAGAGAGTTTTTCAGGAAGCTGGGGTTGAGTGAGGGATGGGTTGGAGGAATCTTACTGCAAGCCCAAGTTAGAAAGGGGACAGAGAAGAGAATGGCGAGTGTTAATGGAAAAGCACAGATTAAATGGTTTTTATGTTGGAAGAGGGCTTTCGTAGAGAATGGCACCTATTTAGCAAAAAGAAACTGAAGTTTACAGGAAAGAGTGAGTCACGTAACCAATTTGATGGTAACATGTGCATGCTACTATTTTTGTGTTTGAAATACTCTTGTGATATATTAGAAAGTATTACAGTTTCAAACCCCTAAGTAAAGAGTTGCAATGCTAATTTTTGTGTGAACACAGAAAATTTGTAGCAATCCTTCCTGTTTCAAGTTTGATCTTCCTGTTCCAGACTGTTTTACTAACCAGCCAAATCAAAATACAGGGCTGAGCTCAAGAAAATGTGAGAGTATAATGGTAACCAGTATTTTCTTCTGTAACTATTGGGGTTATTTTTAGGTAGTAGTAAAGGTTTGTAATGTGATTGTCAGACAGTAACTTGTTCTTATGTGCTTGTTTTGCAGCCATCAGATGCTCTGATTTTGGGAAAGATCAAAAATGTGGACTGTGTGCTCTTGGCAAGGTAAATGAGCATTTTAAGGGGGTTTGCATTAAACATCTTAAAGTCTCCTAAGAATTTTTTCTCTTTTCATTAGGTGAACTGAACTTCTGCTGTGGCATGATCTTACTCTGTATTGTTGCTAGCAAAGTGCAGCACAAGTTTGGGTTTTTTCATAAGCAAGTTTGATGCTGCAAGGACTGAGAGTATTAAAAATGCTGTCTAGGTTATGTAAAAAAATCTAGTGGGATGTATTGCCCTAGTAAGAATGGCAGCCTGCAGGGCCACCTGCTCTGATGATGGATGAGTGATGCTGACAACCTTACTAATTAATTAATCTGCTCACTATGTTTGCAAATTTCCTTTGTGAAATAGAGAAAATATTTGCTTCCAGATGAACTATGTCTCTGGTACCACTTTAAACTCTCAAAATCATTCCCTTAGATTATTGAATCCTCTTGCTGTTACAATTATTGCTTAGGGGCCTGCATCCCCTGCAGTTCTCCCTCCCTATATAATTTTTACTCAGATATTTTTACTATACTTGAAGATACTCTGGAAGCAGGATCTGCAGGTGAATGTGTGGAAATTTCCCACTGGTGTAACTAACCATGGATGTCTAGGACCAACATACTACTGGATTAAATGTAAGAATACTAACATAGTTTGTGGCACCTGAGCAGAATGGACAGAGCAAGTGCTGATGACAGCATCTCTCAGAAGGCCAAGTCAAGGTAATTAGTCAAGCACAGAATCCATACAGGGAATCCAGGCAGGAACCTTAGGAGGTAAGAGACGAGGCTGTAGTGTGTGTCTAAAGTCCATCCTGCTCTGGAGACAAACTACAGATAGGTCTGAAGGCTTTGGGGGAGACTCACTTGGTGACTGGCACACTGTGACATAGCTCAGGCCAGGGGTGAAGACTGGGGCCTGAACTTGGAGGCAGGAGCACCCAAGCTCACAGGGATCAGGAGTTTCTGTGGAGGCCCAGGGTGTGACTGGCCAGGGCACTTAGGACCCAGTAGTGCACTCAGGGCCCTGATTCTTTTCATTCCACTGTTTTTCCATTAAAGCTGCTGACTGCTAACCATCTCTACAACACTTCTGTCTGTGTTTTTTTCTTATCTTTCATGGATTTTGCTCATGTATTTTATTACACCTGGACAACATTTTTCTCATTTTCTCAAATGAACTAAGTCAAGTTCTCATTGCTGTACTGTTTCAAGTTAGACCTTGGATGACAGATGTCTGAACAACTTGGCTGTGGTTTACCTTCTCACTGGGATTTATGACCATTCATATTGCAACCTCCTGAGTTTACTTTTAGGCCTAAGGTACCTGCAAATTTTCCTTTGTGTTTTGGCTTCTGAATCAGATTGGAAAAGAAAAGGCATGTATATTCCATACAAAGATTATGACAACTACTGCAATAAAGCAGTAGATCTGTGTGCCTAATAGCTTGTCAGAAATGCTAATGACAGCATGGGAATCCTCACTGACAGTGCTTGATCATGTTGTGTGTAGTTCCTGAATGATCAAATTCTTAGGGCTTTTTGGCCTCTGAAAAAAATCAGTTGAGAAATTAAGTCCCTTCTTTTCTCTTACATGATTGAAAATTATTTTCTAATGTGTTTAATCATGTGTATGATGTGCTTCTGTACCAAAGACAGAGATAGCACAAAAGCTTGTGCTTATAAGACCAAATATTTCCTGTCTTGGTGAAAAAGAATACTGCAGCAGTGTGAAGTCATACTTTTAATTTATGAAAGCTGTCAGATCACTTAAAGATCAAAGAGAAAAATGCGATGATTCTACTGTTTTCTTTGGAAAGATGACAGATTAGAACACGATGTTCTGTGATGTGCCGCTCTTCGTGTAGGAGAATACAAGCAATGCTTCTGGGCAGAAAATTCGTGGAGGTGTAAATAAATCTTCTCCGTAGTGTTTGGAAAAGGGGTTTCAGAATCTATGGAACTGACTTAGAAGATTCAGAGAAAAATGCTCATTTTAATCTTAAGGCTGTTGAAATATATTTGAATTGTATCTTTAAGATTCTTTTCATTACAATCTTGAACTTAAAATTTTGCATTTAAAAAGAAAATTACATCACTGCTTCCTAAATTGAATTCCAGGAGAAGCTCAATACATTTAGGAAAACAAAATATAGCAGAAGTAGCAGAAATGGTCTGTTCCAATTCCGATATTGTTAGGGGAAATATGTTTCCTGAAATTCCCCTTACCTGGGAGAGGGAAGGCAATTTGGGTCTGATTTATTTTACTCTCTTGCTTCATGTATCTTTGCAGACATGGAAGGCATCATACAATTATGCCATCAAACGTCAATTACCGTGCCAATATCTGGGCATTGAAAGAAGAAAATTGTTCCCATGTATTAGTGACCACTGCCTGTGGTTCATTACGAGAGGAAATACAACCTGGTGACCTTGTCATAATTGACCAATTCATTGACAGGTGAGTAAGAAGAAGGAAAAAGAGGAGAAACGGGGTTACACCATATAATAGCATGTTCATCTTAAATTAAGTTTTTGTAAAATAAGATGATAGCCTCAGTTCTTCTGTCAAAAAGTAAGATTCGTACAAGAAAATGTGATAGGAAATGGGAATGTGAATATAAAAAGTTCCATTCTAAAGACACAGAAGTACTAGGCTTTGAAAAATGGCCTTAAATGAGCTAAAGTGTAGCTCCATGGGAAGACTGTTCAGAAGTAAACGAAATCTTCCGTTCTCAGATGTGGGAGAGAAACATGAATAAAAGCACAGGCCATTCCAAGCTTTATAAAGGATCTGAAATAAGATATAAGATGGAGTGGTACAAGAAAGCATAGTAGGAGTCAGCTAGGTAAATATATGTCATAATAGTGAGATCCTGCAGAAAAGAGATAAATGCAGCACAATAGCAAAAGAGAGGAGGTTGTTTTAAAACCAGAATAGATGCTTACGTATCTTATTAAGGAACATAAGGAAGTAAATTTGTTTCCAAAGTCTCTGTACACCGGCCAGTCCTATCCTCCTTGATCATCTGACTAGAAAAATTCAAGCAAAGCTGGGGGCAAAATAAAGCTACATGTAAAGATCACCAGCAACACCAATAATTCAAATATCTGGTTGCACATTTAAAAGGTAAATTTACTTTTAATACTTGGAGGAGTATTATATCTTGAAGTCTTATTTTGGTATTCCACATAATTTTAAGTATTTAAAATGGCTTATGCAGCTTCATTGGGCATTTGTCGTGCTGCTGGTAGTATTTTATTGCCAACTGAATATGTAAACCTAGATTTGTTCCCTGCACTGCAGTGCTATTAAAATTTTGACTTGCTTTTTTTTGCATGTGTAACTGAAATGCTTTTTTTCTTGTAAGAGTAGGTTTTAGGTACAGTGTATCTAAATTACTATGTACCCTGCAGGGGCAAGCCTCATATAAAATGCTTCCTCTTATACTGGAGTTGATTTATGGGTGAATATGAGCTATATTGCTGACAATACTCTTTTTTTTTTTGTTTAGTATCGATACTGATTTATGTAGGAAAGATATTAAACAGACGTGCGGACATAGTTTGGATGATTGTGAGTCAAGCACCAGTTATTCTGACTGCATTATCACCTGGCAGACTCCTGAGTACGTGACAGGAGCCTCTATTTGCCATTGGTGAACCACACCTGGAGTAATGTATCCAGTTCAGGGCTCTACAATGCAATTTGGACATGGGCATTGTAGAGAGAGCCCAACAGCAGACTATGAAAATGCTAAAGGACTGGAGCATCTCTCCTAAGAGAAGAGGCTGAGGCAGTGGGACTGTTCAGCCTGGAGAAGACTATTCAAGGGGAATATCACTGATGTGTAGAAATACCTGAAGGGAGGGTGCATAGAAGAAGCCAAGCTCTGCAGTGCCCAGGATGAGAGGCAGTAGGAACAGACTGAAACACAGGAGATTCCCTCTGAGCATCAGTGAACACTTTTTACTGAAGGTGACTGAGTGCTGGCACAGGTTGCCCAGAGGGAAGGCAGTCTCCACCCTTGGAGATACTCAAAGCCGTCTGGAACAGGACAGCCCATTCTAGGTGGACCTCCAGAGGCCACTTCTACCTTCAATTGTTCTGTGAGCTCTGTTTTCATTTAGAGTTTATTCAGATGGTCACCAGTAGTAATGCTGTAGCCTATTTATGAGCAGTGTGTTGTTTGGGCAAGTAAGTTTCCGTTTTGATGTAGGCAAGTGGAAACTTGTTGTGACTTGTTTAATGACATCAGGAAACCAAAAAGCTTCTCAGAAAAGCATGTGAAAATGTTTCAGTGCGGAAATTTCTATGTAATATGAATTTTTAAATTATCCCTAACATGCACTTTAATTCAGAAAACTGATACATTGTAATAGTCTGTCTCTTTTGACAGCTGAATTTCTATAAAACAATGTTCTATGCCAGGGAGTGTTAGACTGCCAGGTCTTTGGAGATAGGGTCTGCATTTAGCCCTTCACAGCAGTCTAACAGTGATTGCTTTATATAACTATGTTGGCACTATGCCAACAGTGCTACCGATTGGAAGATATTTTCATGGGACAGAGTATTTTAGTTGTCCACCAAAGTCTGAAAATATGTAATTTTTCTGAAATACCTTCTAACGGATTTTTAGGGTCATGATCTTCCAAACAATGTTAATAGTCTTGGCAGGATGATACTGGTTAAATTTGCAAAAACAGTCATTCTCTTAAAAGGAATTCTGGCTTCTATATAGTGGTTATTCCCATGTCAGGCAGTACATAGGAAAGAAGTTGTGTTCTAGGTGGCAAGGCTTTACTCAGGCCACCATTAAAACAGTGCTTTCTGGTGTCCAGGTACCTTTTAATATTTGGTCTCTCTCTGTATATATTCTCAATAGGTAGAATTCCTATTCTCAATTCTCCTTATGGGTGTGAAGCAAAAAGAAGGAATAGTGAATAGGAATTGGAGAAGAGCTAGAACTCAGCAAAAAACTGTTGGCAGCTATTGTAATTTGCTTTCCTTGGGCATGTGCACTGTGAAATTAATGACAGGATTGCAATATAGGAGGAGTTGTGTAGGACTTCTGCCTAGCCTAGGTTTGATTTTCAGCGTGAAACACTGAATATGTGTAATTAGAACTGTATAAGATTTCCAAACTTTTGAGAGCCTAATTCTGCAGGTCATTACCACACCTAGTGTTTGATTCCATATGTAATCTCTGCTTTCTTTATGCTATTATTTTATGTATTTAAACAATAAAATATGCATTTCATTAAATAAATACAAAAATACATATATTGTGTTCTCCTTGCTTCCAAATCCAAGAATAACCACTTGCTACCATAGGCTGCAAAAGCTGTTTTCTTCTTTAAAAAGGCACTTTAAAAATATAGGATAATATTTTTCCACCTTTGTCTCCTGTTAGTTAATTGCAGTACTATTAGTCAGTTGACTACATCAGGCTAATTTAGGGCTTTAACAATACTTTCTGTTTGGTTTGCTGCTGATATTTGCTAGGAAGAGAAGAGCAAGACAGTAAATACTTGAATGACTGAGCTCAGTTGGGGACATGCAGAAAATAGTTTCCTGTAACAGCTGCCAGTTTTATTGTTTCAGTTCTCTGTGTCACAAACACAACTACAATTGCTGCAATATTGTCACACCTTGTAAATTTATTTTGTAGAATTTTCTTTCAGTGTCCCTGAAGATGCAGAGCCTACTGACATTGCTTTTTATATGCTTATGCCAGTCTGAATTTACATTTTGTTCTTTAATTACCAGTAGTTTGATAATTCAACACAACTGGAAGAAGAATGAAGGTGATGATGGAAATGGTAGAGGGCTCTTTGTCACAGATGAAAATGACTGGTTTGTTCATTTGTTTGAGTTGTGTTTTGCTTCCTAGTATCAGTCACAGTCAAAATTGCCAGAAAGTCCTGTGTTACTGTGATAAAACCAAAATGAAGGAGCAAAAGCCACCATATTGTCAGATTAAAAGTGTTAACTGTTGCGGCAGGTACAGGGGCTTAATGGGGTTTAACTTCCAGGTCAGTTTAAACTACAACAGATGGAGAAGAGAAATTATCTAAGTGTGAACACATGCGGTCTATTGCTCAAAGCAAAGTTCTTACTTAGTCCCATGCAGTTTGTATGAATGATGCTAAATGTAGTGTGATTTCTTTATGAGGCCATGTAATGATGTGGCCATTCTCTTCAAAGACCACAGAGTATCTGAAAGTCAGATATTAATATTTATGCATATGAGATCTTTACTTGGGCTTTTCTGACTTCTGAAAGTGCCTGGCTACCAGCATCTGAAATACCATAATGCAGGAAATGGATTGTGGCTTTTACCATTTCCTCCAACTCTAAATAATTAATTAGCAGACAAAATAGAAAAGTGGGAAAATTTGCATGTTTTCTATTTGCAGCTTTTCAGTATCCCATAAAGGAAGAATTAATTTCAGTGTTTCAACTGATTTTAACGGCTGTACATTTTCCAGATGTTTTTAATTTGTCCATCTCTTTCCTGTTTAATAATCTCATTCTTAAGAATTGGTGATTGGCAGTACTTCTCATTCTTAATGCATCCTATTGATGCATTTTTGATGCTTTTTTTTTTTTTTTGTCCAAACCTACTCTTAACATATAAATTGTATTTGAAACCTTCTTGTAAATATTTCCTTGTGACTTTACTGGGGAGCTCTTATAAAAAGTATTACCAGCAGATACTTTGTATTTCAACTCCAGTTTGAATTTGGCTATTGCTTTATTTTCTCCTCTAAAGCACAGTATGTGACACACTTCAGGGAAGAAGGGAGTGTCTGAGAACATTATTCCAGATGGTTTGCACCATCCAATTTTGTGGATTAGGTTGAGGCAGTGCTTTTGAGAGTAAAGTGGTAGTGGGTAGCAGTTCCATGTGTTCCAAAAGGGTATGCTGAATGGTAATTTCAACATTTGACCATTTCCATCCATTAAAAGAAGAGAGAAAAAGGATTCTTTTACTTGGAAGCTGGCACTGCAGGTGTGTGTGATCATTCTGAGAACATGAAGTTCTCAGAACATCCTGTTCCAAGGTTTTTTCTAGTTGAATTCACACTTCTTTCATGCTAGAAGCTGTTTCTGTAAACTCCTATCCTTTGGGATGTAGGAATGCAGTGATACAAACAAGTTCTATTTTGACTAGCCTGGTAGTTGAGATTTTATTCCTTCCCTTTCTTAAAGATTACTTATATGTTTATCCAGAGGTTACGTGCCTGACTAATAAATTAGCTGGTTGTTTTGCAGTAGAATCACATCACAATTGGGCTGTTTGTGTCATTTATGAACAAATCAGAGTTTCACTGTCTTGGTTAACAAAAGATTTTCATAATGAATTGACAATGGACTAGTGGAGTAACAGTTTTATAGTCTCCAGCTCAATTCTCAAAGGTTTGTACAGAGGCAGAATAGGATTACAGGTGGTCATAATATCATCCTCGTTTTTTCTTCTGCTCCCAGGAATGCTGTGGTTTTTTTAGTTTGTATCAATTTGTTGCTTTCTCTTTTTGTTTTCTCTAAGCAAGTTTTCTGCTTTTCTAGGACAACTAAAAGACATTGTACTTTATATGATGGACAACATTCCACTCTCTCAGGAGTATGTCATATTCCAATGGCTGAGCCTTTCTGCACCAAAACCAGAGAGGTTAGTGAATTCTGTAATACTATTAATAAATGTTGTTTTTATGGCACTTATTGGTGACATATTAGTCTAATTCTGTATTCTTAGAATACAGAGGCAATATGCACCTCTTTATCCTGTTTCTCAGATACATCATGGTATTGAGGACGAATGTAACATTTAGAAAGCATGGAAAGTAAAAGATCTTGTGTCTGTCTTCCTAAGTCAGTTGGCAACATATTTTCCTAGAATCTTAATAACAGAACAAAAAATCTTTATTTTAATCAAGTAACCAGCCAAGAAAGCAATGAAGTAAACAAAGCAGTTAGAATTAGAAATTAGTTCAATTTTTTTCTGAATAAAGCTGCACCTATGGTAGAGGCACTCTACATACTCAGATACTTAAACAAGTAGTGCTTTCACATTCACAAAAATAGCAGTATTGCATTTGCCCTTTTGTGTATTGTAAAGGTGGGTGATGGTGGAGAGTCAAGGCTTAGGATGTTAAGCATTGAAACAAGCCAAATTATATTTGCCATTTATTTTTAGTTGTTGCTCTCATTTGCATCTCTTCAAGATTTTCAGGCTTCTCAGACTGCAGAGTGTGAAACACTTCTCTATTTTTCAGCACCTTTATAAGCTTCTGGGAGGAATGTATCTGATTAAATATGTCACCTTAGAGTATTCCTAGAGTTGAGGAAAAAGGAAGGTGAAGATTGAACTGCATATTTTGTGGTGTTTTGGAATGCTCTGATCAGTAGCTGCAAGGAGGTACATTCTTCAGAGGAACAGGAGTACTTACAGAATCAGTCATAGTCATCTAAGAGATCTGCTCTCTGCAATCAAGACAAAACTAATTGTGAAGCAGGTGGCACAAATAACCAGAGCATGTACAAACATTTGGACTACTGAGATATTCTGCTCTTGTCACCAATTCGCTTCAGTGTCATTATGTGCTGTTTTTGTTAATTGGCCTCACAGTAGTTTAGAGATATCTGCATTGGGAATCAGGGTGTTTTACAATGACCTAAAGATATTCTAAGTCTTATGAAGAAACAAACCATTGCGTATTATACATGTGCATGCTTTTGCCCTTCTTTCAATTAGCAGCAAATTATGCCAAATACTTTGCATTTTTCTTGCAAAAAGAGCCTAGCTGCATGCTCTTACCAAAGATTAGTTGGTATTTAGTTGCTTTCTACTGTGAGCATGATGTCATGTCGCAGGAGATGCAAGGAGTTTATTACAAAATGGATTAAAAAGTGTTATTACTTTGGTGATTGGCAGTACTTTTTTTTTTAAAAAGTAAGTACTCATACATAAGACATTTCCTGAGACTGCAGGAGGCAGTTTTCTTTTGATTGTTAAATAGCTAGAGATGTTATTTGAGTTTTTCATTTTTTGAAAAGCCAGCAGAGAAATGTGCCTTTTCAAACTGAGAAAAAACATTTAGGTACTTCCCAGTCTCACATGCGATCATTATCTCATTAGTTTGTGCATTCTAATCAGCCTGAGAGATGTTTTAAAGAATGTGTGGGTTTAAGCTCTTTGTGAGACTGAGAAGGAGTATTTCACTTCATTAGAAAATACCAGATAAAAGTTATTTAAATTTTTTCCTGAAACTATGTCTGAAACTTGTTGGGATAATTTCAACCCAGTTTATCCCAGTTCAGAGGAATTTCATACATAAGTGCAATAATAATAATAATTAAAAAAACAAAATTGTGATTGTAACATATTTAAGGAATTTTGCAACAAAACATCTGAAACCTTCATATTATATTGCACTTGGGCAAATACATGAAAATTATCTGGTTTAGTTGGTTTATGCACTGTAAGTTAGATGATAATCTAAATGGAGTTGTATCTTTTTCTCACAGAAGTTTTGAGTAATATAGAGTATCTTGGATGTTGCTGCTTTTAGAAACAGAGGCTCAACACAGCAACCTATAGGCAGTAAAGCTGGAACTTCATAAAGAGTTTCAGAAAGATAATGCTCACCTGTGGTTATGTCATGTCAGTTGGTCTGTTGATTTATTAATAATGTAATTAACTGGCATTCTTCTAAACATATATTCAGAATTAATAGCATCAATAAACCAAAATATTAAGTGTGATTAATACTAGATCAAATTACAGCAAGAATGATTCACAGAATATTAAGGGGTTGTAAAGGGCCTTGAAGATGTTCTTTACAGCTGCCACTGCCATGTGCAAGGGTACCTTCCACTAGAACAAGTTGCTCAAAGCCTCATCCAACCATGCCTTGAACACTCCTAGTGTTGAGGTATCCACAGCCTCCTTGGGCAGCCTGTCCCAGTGTCTTACCACTCTCACATTAAAAAAATGTCTTCCTAATATCTAACTTGAATTTCCCCTCTTTCAATTTGTGGCTGTTATTCCTTGTTTTATCACTACAGTTCCTGACAAGGAGTGCCTCTCCACCTTCCCTGTAGAACCCTTCAGATACTGGAAGGTTGCTATGAGGTTTCCCCATAGCCTTCTCTTCTTCAGGCTGAACAGCCCCAACTTTCTCAGCCTGTCTTCATAGGGGAGGTGCTCCACTGCTCTTATCAATTTCGAGGCCCTTCTCTGGATTTGTTCCAACAGTTCCATGTCTTTCTTACAGTAAGGACCCCAGAGCTGGATGCAGTGTTTCGGTAGGGTCACCAGAGCAGAGCAGAGGGGCAGAATCCCCTCCATCACCCTGCTACCCACCCTGCTTTGTATTCAGCCCAGGATCCCATTGCCTTTCTGGTCTTGGAGTGCTCATGGCTGGGTCATGTTGAGTTTTTCATCAGCCATCACCCCCAAGTCCTTCCCGGCAGGGCTGCTCTCAGTCACTTCATCCAACCTGTAGGTGTGTCAGGTGTTGCCACCCAGGTACAGTGCAGACTTACCTGTTTACACACATCTGCGGTGGCAGATGCGGGTGGTCCAGCTCTATTTTGTTGTGCTGCTCCACAAAATCCACACACAATCCGCTGATCTACATGCCAGGGACAAGGCACCCTACAAGGTCATGTAACACACTTGAGCTCTTGCTGCTTGTTGCATCTGTTTGTGTTGAGTGTAGGCTTCTCACAGTGTTTTGCAGGGAAGCTGCTCCACAGGGTATAAGTCATGACACTAAGTTGCTCCTGGTGGTGTCAGACTAGGTTTTTCACTGCTGCTGTGTTATGAAGGTCTCTCCTGGCCTACCACAATTTTTGGAAGTGCTTTTGCTTTCTTTTCTGTCTTTTATTTTTTTGTTGATGGCCATTTTAAATAGGTGGCACCATGGTTCCTTTCACTTTCCTATTCAGGACAGTGATGGGCATCCTAGTCCCATTTATCTAGGCCAGTATCCACTTATTCCAACTGTATCAACTGGCATTATCCAGGGTGATTACCAAGAGAGAAACTCAGGATTATTCTGACATATATGAGGTTCTTGTTAGAACTAAAAAAGCTGATAGGAAGTTGTCTTGGTTTGAAAGACTAGGGAAGGCAGGAGCCTCTCTTGGAATGGAGAATGTAAACCCTTTCCCTCTGAATTATTATAATTTTGAAATTAAGGGGCTCTCAGGCAAAAGGGTATGGGAATAGGGATAACAGTTCATTCCTGCTATGTGTAATACACCAAACAAACCGCAGTGCCTACGGCATTAACACCAAACAGAACCCAGGCCCGGCCTTCTCGGCCGCGGCGCTTTCCCCCTGCTGCAGTTCCGGGCCCGGCCGGCAGGGGCGCTGCTGCTCCCGGCGGGCGGGGCAGGTGCGGTGACTCCCCCCGCCTGCAGGGGGCGCTGTGGCGCGGGCTCGGGGAGCGCGCCGCGATGGCGGCTCGGACCGGGCGGCACGGCATGGGGGAGAGGCTTCACTTCACAACCCTGGGACAGCCCATCCCGGTACCCCAGCAGGACTCTCAGGAGCATGGAGCCCACAGCAGAAGAAGCAGGACCGAGCTGGGCTCTGACGGCAGCAGTGAATTGCCTTCCCGAAGCAGCAGTTCGGACCGTCCTCCTCTGAAGCCGCAGAGCAAAGTCGCAGAGCCGGAGAGCTAGCAGCTGCCCCAGGCCTCCTTTACCTGCCCCACTCCCCTGAGCCTGGCCAGGTCTTTAGTTTTTCTTCAGTACCCTGTTTTTTCCCTAAGTTCTCAGTTGTTAAAATTTCCTAGCAACTTAGGAGAAAAATTCTGTAAGTAAAAAGGAGCAAAAGGAAGGAAACCTAACCCCCAACAGAATACATGATGTATGTCCGGTATACAGCTCAGCCACTGGCGTGGGAAAATGCGGTAATAATTTCTGCACAGATTCCCAGGGTACTCTTTGAAGTATGTGCTTGTAAAGTTTTACTTTCAAAATATAAATTTCTTACTACTGTTTTCACTGGCTCAGCCCCACCATGTGATAATGTAGTGCTCAGTGGAATGCTTTTACCTGCAGTTCTGCCTGCAATGTAGGCATGGTCTAAATGTGCAAAAAATTCTGTTTCCCGGTCTTCTTGGTCTGAATTGAAAGCAGTAATCCAACTGATACTAATAAAATCAGATGAGTTCAAGTTCATCCCTGTTGGTAGACTATTAATTTTCCTTGTTGGGTGAGGAAAACAAAACTCATCTTTGGTTTTGGACAGCTGTAATCATATGAAATATGACTGCTCTGTATAAAGCTAACTTATTTTCTGTGCAAGTTTATGATGGAATGCAAAGGCAGTGCACGAAGGGAATAATTTCCTTTCTTCAATATTGGCATGTTTTGCAGGTTCTTATTGAGACTGCCAAGAAGCAGGGCCTCCAGTGTCACTCCAAGGGGACAATGATCACAATTGAAGGCCCACGTTTCAGCTCTCGAGCAGAAAGCTGTATGTTTCGCAGTTGGGGAGCTGATGTTATCAACATGACTACAGTGCCTGAAGTGATTCTTGCAAAGGAGGCTGGAATGAGTTATGCTAGTATTGCCATGGCAACAGATTATGACTGCTGGAAGGAGCATGAAGAAGCTGTGAGTGAAACTTTTTTCCTCTGGTGTTGCCCTGAGGAATTTGAATGAGAATGTGTAGGTTTTGATCAGAGATGACATCTTGCACTAAGTCTGTTCTTAATTACATTAGAATCCCTGAGTTATTCTTGATGAATTATTGTGAAAGTAAAAATAGAGTCAGTTGTTGCTATTACGTTCATTTTCATGAACTTGCCTCACTACTAGCAAACCTTTTGTTTCCTGTTGTCTGAATCAGGGGGTCTGTGAGTATGAGGCTCATGAATTCTGTGTGACTTGTCTTCTTTGTGACTGTGATTGGTCTGATGATTTTCCTTTTGCAGCTCTGTGCAAAACAGTATATATGCTTTAGTTCTCCTATTTGTTTACAATACACAAGTATAAACCATAAACACACAGAGGATAAAACGTTTGCACTATCTAAAAAGACTGATATTCTAAGGCTTCACTTTTACATTTCTGAGTTAAATTTATTTGGGTGTTTAAAATGTGTGCCATCAAAATTGAGAGACACCACTCAGTTGTACTGTATTTCTAGGTTTCAGTGGATAAAGTTTTAAAGACGCTGAAGGGGAATGCAAATAAGGCTACAAGCATACTCCTTACTGCCATACCTCAGATAGGCTCCATGGAATGGACCAGCACCCTGCACACTCTGAAAGTAAGTACGCAAATGAAGATGACGAGTACCAGGGACAGTCTATGTGTGTGCACACACAACACAGGGGTATGTTACAGGATGTTTTTGTTTGAATCAAAATGTTTCAGAGTAAATATTTCAAGAAACCAAATTCATTCAAGAAGGGTGGACGGATTCTACACGATTCTTGCAAGTTTTGTTGCCAAGATCTAGCTTCAGTTTTACAAGAAGTCTTGGAAAAGGTTGAAAAAACCAGATAGCTATATATGGTTGATGAAGTGAGACATCAACCATAAGATGTTCATAAGATACAAATAAATGAGATACAAAATAAGATACAAATATATGGAGTATCCAAATGAAACCGTGATCTTGCATCTTAGCACAAAGAAGAATCAAGTCGAAGAGACTGAACCAAACCAAAAATATTATGTTCACTTTAATATGTAGAACAGGAAGAGTCTTAAAAGGTATGGGTAATAACCAACTTGAAATTACTAGAATTGTGTTCTCCATAGGTTTTAAGTCTAAGGTGCATGAAAAAAATTGGAAAAAGAAAAATATTTCAAAATATATTGGGGAGGGAGTTCTTAAGGATAATTTTTCTTAGAAGAGGTTTACTTATGTTTTTTATCATCTGTATTTCACAGGCATACTTGAGATTCATTTGCAGATATAACAAAGAGGGGAAAAACAATGTTAAAACAGCTGGGGAGTCTATCCAGCTTCTCAACAAGCTTTTTTTGGCTGGGTTGAGATAAGGGCCAGGAGGAGTCACTCATCAAATACTGTCATGAGCAAAACAGACTCAGCTTAGAGATATTAATTGAATTTATTACTAACAAAATCAGAGCAGGATAATTCCACACCTGGCTTCTATGAATATTTAAGAATTATTATCAAAAATGCACTCAACATATAACAGTTAGAACAACGAAAAACTACTTAACTAAACAGAAGAAAAACTCTACACTTAATCTAAGGTACAGTCATTACACAGAACCAAAAAGACAAATTACACAAAAAACCCACCTCTAGATTTTCACTACAATTACAATACAAATTTCCCACTATCATTCTACTTTATTTTGTGATTTAATACTTGTTTTGTCTATTATTTCTCCCAATTAATATCCTTATCTCAAAGTCCTCATGTTTTCCTGCATTCTCCACCAAAAATGTTGCAATTTTGACACTGGCCAAATGCCAGTGCACCCATGAAAAATCATTCACTCATGCTTCTCTGCTATAGTTGAGCAGAGAAGGGAGAAAGAAAAAGAAATTAAAAGGCTCATGGGGTGAGATAAGGATTGGGAGAAAACACTCTAAGGGCAAGACAGACTCAAAACTTTAAAAAGTATAAAGAAAAAATTATTAACAGAATTAAAGAAGATAGCGAGAACTAAAACCTTTAGAAAAGCTTTCCTCCTCTCCCCCAGCCTTTCTTTCCTTCCCACCAACAGCAAAGAGAGACAAAACATGGGGTTTTAGTTTTAGAGTTTGTCACTTCTAAAAATCTTCAGTTTGCTTAGGGAGGGGAGTTTCTTTTGCCATGCCACCCCGTAGACCCTTGCTACCAAATCCAGGCCATGCAAACCCAATACGTCATATCAGTGATTTTCATCTCCAGTTTAGTCAATGTCATGAAGGGAGGGCATAGTCAGTAAAATGCACCTCAGCCACTTCTTAAGCATAAATGACCGGGTCAGGTTTGTAGAATTCTAACTCAAATTCTTGAAATTATTCTTTTGCTAATTCTTTACTGAAAAACCTACTTTTCTTTAGGAGTGCCTGAATTATCTTTATGAATCTTCCTCACCTGGTTATCTGAAACAGTTATTTTAATATTCCCTCTGTACATATGAGGGAGGTAACTGACTTTTTCCTTTCCCTTTTGCATTTGTTAGGAAATTGTATCATTGAATGGATAAGGGAGGCACCAAAATCACTATTGCTTCTTTTCTCTAATCCACTGAAAACATTTTCAGAGTGGGACTGCATTTTTTAATGCAGATGCCTAGCTATACAGCAAACTCAAGAGTTTTAACAAATAATATTAAGTGTGCTAGATATTCCTCAGGCACTTTTTTTTCATACAGCATGAAAGGAAGTTGTTCCCAAGTATATTATGCTGCTTATGTACTGATGAATCTGCCTTGGTTTCTGGCCGGTATACTTCGGTGAGCAGTGTCCTCCTGTGTTCCTTTTTGTGATTGTCTTGAATCTTCTTGAATTGGGAGTGAAAGAGAGCTGGCACTACATTTGCACTATTCTTCTTTAATGAACGCCAGCTGTTCTTCCAGTTCATTGTCAAGTGCTTCTTCCAGCTCAGTCCCCTAAATACTGAAAGAAGAAAATGTGATGCCCCAGAGGAAGGTGCATCATGATGCATCAGGTCCTAATGTCACTTCTTAATTCTTTTTCTCTTAAATATCTACTGCCTCATATCAGTGATGAATAATGAAATAGTTTCACTTACAATTCTTAGGTGTTTATGTTCTTTGCAGACAGGTTTGAGTGATAGTGTACTGAGAAAGAGAGTTGATCTGAAGGCACTGGAAGAGTTGGAAACAGGCAGTGGGGATTGAAATTTTATAGCAAGAAAGTAGGAGCCACAAGAGTTAATGACTTGAAAGAACAGAACTCTGGAATAGTGAGAAATTCTGAAGCTCCAAAGGCCTTGGAGGCTTCCTTTAATTTTACATAGGAACATCAGGAAAGGCTACAAATGTTCCTATTTGGGGAATTCAGTGGTGATAAAGCAGAAGAAGGATTTGTGTTAATGAATGAGAGAGGCAATTTTGCAGGGAAGCAAAGAGAAAGATACATATATGTGCCTCTGTACAAGTATGTAATTGAACGAAAAAGAGTTTTTAAAATCTATTGTCTTGTATTGTACTACAGTATATTTTATAGTGTGAGTTTTGAAGGCCAGATGATGAAGTTTTTGAACTCTTTTGGAGCTCTTTTTCTAGAGCTTGAAGGCAGCAGCTCTTGTATGCGCTGTGGAAATGTGTTAAGGAGCACAGACAAGGAGAAGGCTGAGTAAGAAAGACAAGGAGCTAGTAAGACTGCAGCTTGTACACTCCTATCAGTGACAGAATATATCCAAGCCATAGCTGTGTGTATCAAATGGGCAAATGTCTGGTTTAATGTTGGGGAAGCTTGTGGAACAGTAAAGCTCTACATAGACACAGTTTTTCTTCTCCAAGATCTGTAATCTGTCTGCTTGACAGGAGGAACTTTACCTGGCAGGAGAAAATGTGCTGTCAGTCTCTGCCCACCGTTATTTTTCTGTCTCCTTGTTTGGAAGTATTAATTATTAATCCCAGATCAACGCACATGCCAGTGGTGTCACCTCTGAATCTCACTGTAATTTCAAGGAGAGACTTCAGTGTTGAAACAAAATGTCCAAGGACTGTTTTTTGGATAAAGGATAGGCTGCTTGCTAGCCCTTCTGTTTACTGTATCATTTAATCTTTGATATGTCAGTGTGTGTAAGGTACTTTGAAAGTTATTATTTTTTAACTGTCTAAGATGAATTTAGGCCAGTATTTCATGGCTTTCTTGCTGTAAAGAGATAATTTTCCAGTGTCAGGTTTATGCCCTCACTCTTTCAGTACAGGATATGACCATGTGCTATTTATGTCACGTCAGGAAACACAGATAATGCTTTTGATGACAGTTGTCCAAGTGATTTCTGGTTGGTGTCAAAGAAATTTCTGGATAGGCTGTTCAGTCATGGGTGATATACAGCTGGATATGCTGTTAACTGAGGAGAGTTGTTTAGTGAGGTGATAATTACTGACAGTTGTTGCTGTAATCTTCATGAAATTGTGGCAATCAATATCCTATGAGGAGCAAGTAAGGCAATTAACAGTACAGGTTCAGATGAGCAGGGCTGGAGTTCAGGCGAGCATACTTGTTTTCAATCAATGAATTAGTATGTATAATCTCATAGGAGACTGCTCTGAAGAGTCAAGGAGTTCCAGAAAGTTGGCTGGTCTTTAAGGGCAGCATTCCAGCCCACAGAAAGACTTTGACTGAACAGGAAACAGCTCTAGTGCAAAAATGCAGCAATCAAGGGTTGGAAGCAGAAACAAGCTGCAAAGAGAGAGCCCAGATGGAAGTGCAGGTATGTTAGGGATGCTTTCAGGACAATGGGATCTTGTCTATAGTTGACAAGATGTCAAAGTTGGAAGAGATGTCAAAGGCAGCAAGAACTGCAGCCAAAGCACTGATAACAAAAACTTATCATGTAAAACATGGGCTCATTGTCCATAAAGTAAATAAATTGGTGGCAGCAGACAATTTCATATGTTTCAAGACTTTTTTTTTAATCTTTGCTAAGAAAAGTATGAGTTAGAAAAAAAACTGTTCTGTTGAAAAGAATTTTAGCTCATCATAACTGGGAATTGAACTCGGTACCTTTATTACATTACAATAAGGGTCAACTCCATGAGTATCAGAAGAGAATCTGTACTATAATGGTAAAAGGAATGGTCTGTTAGAACTGATTATTTTTTACAGTGTGGCTGTAAAAAGATCAGCTTGTGGTAAGGTGTCAGAGCTTTTGTGAGTGCTCCTTAGGTAAATTTCTTGACTGTTTGGGGAAACCTACTGGTACTACCTGCCTTTTTCTTGAGCTTCCGTACTAGCCTGTGAGAAATGTATTTGTCAGATCTCTGATACAAGGAATAATGCTGTATTTTGAGACATGTGGTAAGTGAGTACTCTGGGATAGTTTAGATTGGGTAAGGTAGCTGTAGATGTATTTCAATACACTTCATCAGGGAGTCACTTGGGCATTTACGTGATTTGACAAGTAACAAGTTGAAGGGCATAAAGATTAATATTTTTTCAGTAATTTTTTCTAGTCTATCTCAAATTGAAACTTACATTCCTAAGTTCTGTATTTAGAACTCTAATTTTGTAAATATCTTTGAGTAATTTTCTTCCTCAAAATCTCATCGGTGATACTGGTCAGTGAATGTACATATGTGATCACAATATATTGGCACAGGTGAGTAAAGTGGAGGAGGAAAATTCATCAAGGCTTCACTTCAACTGTAATTGGTACAGGGGTACTTGTAGGCCAAGAATTTCTCACAAAAGCTGAGATTAAAATGTTTCTTAGACCCTGCCCTTGAATGTGGCTAATGTCAAAATTGCCTGTCCCTGCATAACTTGAGTATTGCATTCACTCACAGTCAGTGCCATCTGGCTGGTTTCTGTTCTTGATAGCTGTACTTCAGAATTGATAATAGTCATGTAAAAGTCACAGAAAGCATGCTGCACAATTTTTCATTTGCAGACTGTAAGCCCAAAGTTCATAAATTAGTGGTTTTGCAATACAGTTGTTCTTCTCCGTACCAATAATCGTATCATGTAGCTTTGCAAAAGTTGTAATGAAAATTTATTGTGTGTGCATGACCTCCTTGTAATAATATTGACTTCTGTGGTGTTGGAAAAAAATTGAGATCCTATGCATATGAAAGGATTTACACATTTGTACCCAAAGGGAAGCTACATAATCTACCTTTTCAATGAAAAGTAATTCTCTCTGCATTGCCAAAAGAAGCACTTATCTCCTGTGACTTTGTATTTCAGGCAACGGTGCAGTGTTCGGTTATCCTGCCAAAGCAGTAACAACCTGGATGAACCTTGAAGTTTCAGTGCTTTCAAGGAAGAGTGGATCACTTTCAAGCTTTCAGAGGTTATAATATCTTCAAAAATTGTTACAAGCTTTAAAGAATGGACTAAACCTTGACCAATGATCATGTGTAAGGCTGCTGTTAAAATCTTTGCCAGTTTGATCACATATAAGATGGTTAAAATTAGATTTTGAGTATGTTTTCAGCTATAAATAGCCCTACTGACAAACTGTATCTGACAGAGAAAAAAAAGTCAGTATCCTCTATTCAGTGATACCTTTTAACTGATGGTAGAAAGGAAAGTCTAAGGTACATTGTTGTTGCAGTTTCATAAAATAAGGTCCAAGAAAGCAGATTCACAGGTTATTTGTGTTGCTGTTTCTACCTCCATCTTTTCCTTCAACAAAGCACATGGTTACAAATCACTTCAGAAACATAACAGAAAAACTGAACAAACAATTTCAAATTAAAATTATACTATTTTTGTACATTATCCATATTTTTTATTCCAGTGATTTTTTTTTAAGCAGTGTATTTGTTTTGTGTGCTAGAAGACCTGGTTCAATAACTGTGGTGGTTCTTTCACAGCAGCAGGTGTGTAATGAGTTAGTGTTGGAGACTGAAGTAATGCCTAAACCAAATTCGTGCCTGAAGATGTACTTACATGACTTACAGAACTATATAGAAAAAATACTTTGCTGACAGTGTCCCAAACACAGCCATTTTCTGCTTTATTGAACAGCCCCAATTTTAGTTCCTGTATTAAGTGATGAATGTGCTCGAGTGGTTTGAATGTATGCATTTCAATTTTTTAATACAGTTTTATTTTAATAAAATAACCTGCTACTTCTTGTCTAGTAAATAAAATGAATGAAATGTGTGCTTCTCCAAGATGTGTGGAAATCAGGGTGGGGCAGGGGGCGTTATTTACTTCTAGTCATTACATATCACAGTGATTTTTGCTATTCATGAAACAGGTTGGTGATGATACCTTGTAAAAAACACTTTCAGAAAGACGCTTTTTAGAAAATACTGTGCTGCTCAGAACTTCAGCTTCTAAGTCCCAGAACAGCAGGGATTGCTGAGGCAGAAGTAGTTCAGAGTGCAGGGAAAAAAATCAAACATGAACAGTAAGGATCCTCATAGTACTGTAAAAAAAACTAATCCAAAAGAAAACAGAAGAAAGCAGGTGCACAAGCATTTTAGCTTCCTAGTCTTTTTCTGTTGGACACCCAGTCTCCTGTTGTGAAAGCCTTTAGATCTGGATGCATTCTTTCTAGCAAAACCAGTAGAGGTGCTTTTCAGGTATTGGGGAAAATAGCTTAACCAATTTTCTATATTTGTGTCGGTTTTTAAAAAATTCGGATTGCAGGAGCCAGAGCTTGAACATACCTTTCATTGCCTTCCACTAAGCCAAATCATATATCTGGCCTTAAGAATGGTTTCCATTTTTATCTTTCTTCCACTGGCACTTTTGGTGAAATGGATTAGAGCCAGGAAATTCATATCTGAGTATTCTAAGAGAAAGTTTTTTCTGGGTGTCCCATTTTCAATCCCCTTGGGTTTATCTTTTTGCATTTGGTAGTGACATATAATGGTAATTGTTATGCTAATTCTTTTTGTTTATATACTGGGTACTTAGTGTCACAGGAGAGTGGCACAGAGCAGGTCCATAGGTAGTGGGTTCTGTTATGCATTTCTGTTACATATTGTTCATATGTGAGGCTTGGTGAGAACATAGATAAGAATGGCTGCACCCAAGGAGTTAGAATCAATAGCTCAGTGTCCAAGTGGAAACCAGGAACAGATGGTTTCCATCGGAGATCTGGGACCAGTTCTATGTAATATTTTCATGAACTAAGTAAGATAGTGGAATTGAGTTTGTGGAAGGCAAAAGCACTAAGCTGAGTGGTGAGTGAGGGAAGGAATGTCATCCTAAGGGACCTTGATGGCTCAAGGTGTGGGGTCCAAGTTCAACAAGGCCAAGCAGAAGGTGCTACATTTGAGTTGAAGATGGTTGAGATCAGCCTAGTGGAGATGGACTTTGGTGTGCTAGTGGATGAAAAATTGAACATGGGCCAACAGTCTGCACTCACACCTCAGAAGTCCAACTGCATCCTGGCCTGCATCAAAAGCAGATTGAGGGTGGTGATTTTACCCCTCTGCTCTCATGAGACCCTACCTGTAGTATTGCATCCAGTTTTGGGGTACTTTGTAAGAAAGATGTGTTGGAGCAAGTCCAGCAGAGCACCGCAGAGATGATGAGAGGGGTGAAGCACCTCTCTGAAGAGGACAGGCTGGGAGAGTTGGGGTTTTTCAGACTGGAGAGGAAAAGGCTCTAGGGAGACTTTAGAGTGACCTTCAGAACATAGAGGGGACTTATGAGGTAGAGGGAGACATTTCACCGCAGCCTGTAGTGACAGGACAAAGGGCAGCAGTTTTAAGTGGGTATTTTTAGATTGGATGTAAAAACGGTTTTTATGACAGGGCTACTGAGACAATGAAACAAGTTGCTCAGAGAAGTTGTAGATTTCTTTAGAAGTATTCAGAATCAGATAGACAGAGTTCAGCTAAGACTAGTGGAAGGTGTCCCTGCCCATGGTGGGAGGATCGGGCTGTATGTCATTGATGGTTTGGGCTAGAAGAGACCTTTCCATCATATTTACTTGCTATGTCAACATAGGCTTGGTACCTAACGGTATCTCATGCAGAATTTGTATATAAAGTCTATGAAACTCTAGTAGTGTGTGGTGTGTTTTTTGCAAAGATCAGTGTACATTTTATAGTCTGAAATGTGTTGCAGTCCTATCCATAGGACTACAGACAGAAATGGCAACTGGCAAGAAAAGCATAGGGTACTATTTAATTATGTAAAGATAGGACCAAATATAAGTGATTTTAATTGTCTTTCTAAACAGTTTTAAGAAATGTGTTTATTGTAGGCAGATCTGCAGGTGTAATAGGACAAAGATACAAATTGTTTGTATTGCATTACTAAAACCAAGTAAACATTCTAACAAAGAATCACGGCCCTTTCTTGGACTCAGAATGTGTCTGGTTTCACAAGAATGAGACAGTGATGGGCAGAGGGCTTCACTGATAAAAGTTGCCACACTTCACTTTGAGAGTCTCTCCATGACATTTTTTTTTCTTTTTTTTTTTTTCTTTTTTTTTTTCTTTCTTTTTTCTTTTTTTTTTTTTTTTTTGGCCACTTTTTCTGTCCCTTTGATGTGAAGGATTTGGACTGCTGCCTTCTGGTGCAGAGTATTGATGTTGCTCCTAGATCATAACATCAGAATCAGTATTAGCAAGTACCATTTTGAGGCTCTTAGAAAATTGCATCTTGGTCTGGTAAATAGCTTATCAGGATATAGGGTGGTAAACTGTTGCCTAGCTTTCAAACATCCCAGCTTCCATAGTGTGGCCTCCAAGCTTGACTGCTATTGCACATCTTACTGAGACTTCATGGTTTTGAGTTGTTTAGTAAGACACTTCCGGTTTTACACTAACATGTCTTACACCAAATGCTGTCTCCTAGAAAAATTAACAAAGCTTTTGGCAGGAAACCTGTCTCCTTTCTATGTGTATGTTTCACAGACCTCTTAAAACCTCATCTAAATTCATTCACTTCAAGACAGGTACATAAATAGCACTGAAGCAAATGAAGTAGCTTCTCTGTGCATAAATTACATGGATTAGAACCATGGAAAGCTTAATAAAGTATTAGCTAGTGGAACTTTACTGTAAGTTTTCCAGGTCTGCTTCTTGTTCTCCAGCAGAATTGTCCTAAATCTACTAATTTGTATGGCCTGAATGCTGCCTCGACTTTGGGTTGAAGAGAACACACCTAGACCTTGCAGGAACTGCTGAAGAACATATCAATCTCTCTATGACCTCAAAGCATATCCTTCTCTGCAGGATATGCTTTGGGGTCATAGAGAAATGCAGCTGGGAAGCAGTGGGTATGTTAGAAATAAATGCTCAAAGCCTAATTTTCTTTCCCACTTACGTAGAGGGGAGACTGAGTGGACCTGAGTGCTTGCAAATAGCACAGATACACAAAGCAAAAGGCATGTCAATATTAGGCAAGGACCAGGAAACACAGTAAATAGCCAACTGATTTCTTACTGGATTTTCAGCTGGCATCCAAAGGCAAAGATCGGAACTTTTTAAACATCCAGATCTACGCAGACCACAGGCAGAAAAGTCACAGCAGGGTAAGTTCAACACGCAAATGACATGCAAGAGAAGACATATACCCACTCACAGGAGCTTTTGTCCAACTGATTCTTCAGTGATGTTCTTTAGGAGTTCGGCTTCATCTTGGCACAGGTGTCCCAGGCAACAGAACTCCTTCTGCTTTGAGTGAAGATACTTCTCTGTTTGGACCCAGAAGGATTCAGTTCCCTGTCTATATTCCAAGCCCACACTTACTTGTATCATGAGCACTTGCTCTCTGAGTGTGTATTGTCCTGCTATTATCTCCTACCCCACTCTTCACTGATTGTTTGGATATTGCATTTTGCTTAGCCCAGCTATCCATGGCTTTTGAAGTCCTTTTATCTTGGATAAGATCTCCATTTATTTTGCTCAGAGAATCCTCCAGTGTGCATATTGGCAGTATAATGTACTGATGGCAATACAATACTGTGGGTTCAAATATGGCACAAACTAGACCAGGAGGCAAGCCATTAGATTTACTCATTTTCTCCTTTTTTTGTTTTCTGTAAAGCATTCTTTGTGGCCTAACATTGATCTATCTTGCTAACATGAGATTGCCCACTCATATCTC
Source organism: Haemorhous mexicanus (assembly GCF_027477595.1). NCBI lineage: Eukaryota > Metazoa > Chordata > Aves > Passeriformes > Fringillidae > Haemorhous > Haemorhous mexicanus. The sequence goes on along the minus strand of NC_082381.1, from coordinate 42,072,365 downwards.
ATTTTCACTTATCTAAGACTTAAAACTCTTTCATGCTAATATCCAAAGCATTTGGAGAATTTGCATAGGTGGCATATGACATCAGAATTGAGTTTTTGTATTAGTATTCAAAACAGATCTGAGAGCAGTTGGTGTTCCCAGAATGAACCAGCAAGGGAGTATTTTGTCTATTGAAACCAGCTGAGTATCAGTAAGAGGAGAAATTAATTCAGGAGGTGCTGGGCAGGATCAGCCTTCTAAGACGGAAATTCTGGCTCAACTGTTTTAACAACAGCTTCTTTTCCCCACTGTCATTGCAGTGTTGACTGAAGCAGGACAGTGCAAAAGAATTGAAATTAACATTTGATCACAATTTTGCAGAAATTTGCTGTTGTTTATTTTTATTTTATTTTATTATTATTGTCAATTTCTCCACCAGCTTTGCTATGGCTTGGCTCAGGCAATTTGTTGTGCTAAGGCCTGTGTGATTAGGCATGCTTGAAAGTATGTTTTCAGTCTTAACATCAGGGTGTCATAGATTAGACCCAGCTGGAACTAAGAATAGTGCCTGTTGTAAGTGAAACATATGCTGTCCCATTGTTTGGTTTCCTACAATGTGGTTCCTCTATCACAAGAAGGAAGACATTTCATCTGAAGTCTTTTAATTTGACCTTAGAATCTTAATAGTTAGTGCTTTATAGAGAGAAACTTTTGTATGGGCTTTTATCAACTGTATAAGAAGGTTCTGAAACACATTTTTTTGTGTTTTCATAACACAGTAAAACATTAAAATCATTCTTCTGCATCTGCCTCAAGGTAAACCAGCAAGATAAGTTATAAGGAGGATGGTGGTGGTAGGAGTTTCTTTCCCCTTAATTGCATGTGAGGACAGTGAAATAATCTCTGTCCTTGGATCAGTTTAGTACAAATTCTGCACTCTGTGGTGTTACTGGTACCTTGGGTTGGCTTTCATTTTCTTCTCTGGCCCTTAGGCTGCTCACCATCTAAAGAGAAAAGAAATGTAAAAAACAACAAACAAACAAAACCCTATAAAACCAGTAGTGTTCAAGTGCTTGTTCTGTATAGGCAAGGAATGCCCCTCTCACCCATGCCACCAAGCAGGGTCTGCTGTCTGATTTTAAGTGCCACTCCTCATCAGCCACATGCATTGGATTTCTGCAAGGATGAGTGTTAAGAAGCCAGTCAAAACCATTGGCCCAGGCTGACATGGAGTGGGATAGGGTTGTATGTCCCTGGTGCATCCTTTCAGGCACAGGCAGCCACGTTTGTGTCTGCTTTCCCCAGGCACCTCTTTCTTGAGCTGGACCTGCGTCTTTTCTCCCCTGCTCTGGATACCCTGTTTTCTTACTAGTCAACAACCAGCACCATGGTGAGAAAAAGGTGCTGATGCTGGCACTTTCCCCACCTGGGAGGTCAAACTCTCATATTCTAGATTGCCACTCAACTCCTCAAGTAAGAATGTTTCTGTCTATTTAGAAATCAAGAGGGAGGCTGCTTCCTAAAAGAAGTGACTGGTTCTTGTTAGCCACCCAGGCTCAGGGCGGGGTTTTTTCCTCCGGCGAGCGGCGGGATGATTAAAGGAGGGCTGTAAGGAAGCCGCGACCCGGAGCGGACAAACGGGCATGGCGCGGCAGTTTGTACGGCAGTTCGCGCAGGCAGGGTTAGCAGGCAGGGTTGCAGGTTTCCTCCGGCTAGTGAGGTTTTTCGTTTGTTGTTTGTGGTGATTGGTTGGTTTGGTTTTGCTCTTTTGGTTGTTGTTGGGTTTGGGATTTTTGTTTGTTTGTTGGTTTGGTTTGGTTTTTTTTGTTACATCAATGGTAGCAAAAGCTCCCTAGTTCAGTTGTAGGAAGTAGGGTATGTCTAATACGATGACCTCTGCCGATGGTGTAGCTAAACCTTATTATTTGCCTGAAGCTGTAGGTGTAAACAGGGCTTCTCACAGCCCATTCTCAATCCTGAGCTAACACTCAATAACAAGAGCAATGCCAGATCCAGCGGCAGTCATCGGTGTACCTTTCTGGGAGGCAGCCTGACGCCTTTAGTTGCAAGATTCTTAGTTTTCAACTCCTAAAGACCACCTCTTCTTTAACTACGCCTTCTTAGACTTTTTCCAGCACAGAAATACTTTGTTTGCAAGTGTTTCTACCAAAAGCATAAAGATGCTTACAAACAGGTAGTAAGAGGTAGGAGTGTGGAGATATTGGTCCTCTGGGGACATTTCCGCAAAGAAAAATATTGTTCTGTCTTCTGTTCATACTGTATTTTGAACTTTTAAACTACTTCTGATTTTTTTCCTGTGAGTTTGAGGGAAAAAAAAAAACCACAATGAAGAAATGTTTAATTACTTCAGTGAGTGTCAGTTAAGGATTGGTTGAAATCTGATATAAAAATAATAAAAATAGAATGACTAGGTGTGCCATCTCTTCCCTTCAAGAAGAGAAGAGATGACACACCTTTACCTTTTTCCCCCGAAGCTTTAAAAGACTGAACACGGGATTTAAAGCCTGTGTACTCTTAGACACAATAAACCTGGGTGAATTTGGAGGAATGTTGCCTGTTTTAAAGCTTGGGAGTCATGTTCTAAAAGAGTAATTTTTTTGTAGTGTATAATAGCAAACTCTGTTTTTCTAAGTGCCATTACACCTGAAAATATTTTATTAAAGTTTGACAGAGGTCACCACAATTGAAAAATATATTGTCAGGTTATTCAGATGCTGGCATTTGCATGCAATTGAGGTGTGGTTTTTGTAGCTCACAGCACTGCTGGCTCCTTGTCCAAAGAATGAGCCACATTTTCACCATCTCTGAAATCACCATACATAACTCAATGCCTTGAACTTTCCATCCTCTTCAGGCAACTTCCCAAGGAAGTTTTGGGCTTTGGCAGCTCTGAGGCCAAAGCCTCTGGGAAGGTTACACTCTTTTGGCATGGCTTTCCCGAGTGGGGAGAGGCTGGCAAAAACCCCGTGGGCTTCCCGGTGTGAATGCCACTCCCCCTGCCATGTTTCGGAGGGGACTTCCCGGAGCTCTGGCCCTCCTTCCCGCGGGATGGGCAGCCTGCAAGCCGGAGGGCCGGCGGCAGGGACCGGGACAGCGAGTCCAGAGACTGGCATGGATGATGTGTGAACGGATGCGCTGCCGCCGCCCCAGCCGAGCTCTACAAAACACCTGTCCTCAAGCCCCAGCTCGAGAGGCTGAACTGGGCTCCAGTGAACTGGCCCGCCTGGAGGGTCGGAAGAGAAAACGAAAAGCTCCTTCTCAGAATTATTCTGAGCTGGAAAGGGAAGCACCAGCGTTATTGGGTCCGACTTGCCCCACCCGCCCTGCCCCAGATGAGTTTGCTCCCAGACGCCAAACATCCTCTGTGATGGGGCTTGCCCTCCATTTGTTCCCCAAAGAGGTAAGAAATAAACAATTTGGCTATTTTAAACTCTGTGCATGTATGTGCTTTAATAATGTATATCTACAAAAAGTCCTGGTATCTGACCTGTGTGACTATGCTGTGTGTATCCATATTTATTTATGCAGACACACACACAAAAACTGAAAGCAAGGAACAAGGTTGAACACCACTCAAATTAGTAGTGCTGCATGCAAGCCATTAAACACTCAAACACAAGGAGTGAATTATTTTTAAGCCAATCTTTTTTGTCTTTTATTACTGAATAATAGCAGGTGTTTAATCACACATAAGGGGTATGAACATCGGGTAGATTATAGAAATTACACAGGAAAAACAGAAAACAGAAACCAAAAAGTGTACAAAAATCCAGATTTATAACCAAACTCGGTCATTTGTTGTTATTGCCAAATATCTGGTTTAGAGACCCAGAAAGCTGTCTTAAAAATAAGAAGCTTGTTGTCTATATCTTCTGAGCAAATGGGGTCTCCAAATGCGAAAAACTATGCAGTAACTAACTGACTGCCGATTGTTTTCTCCCACGATTTTCGATAAATACAGCTACACAAAATGTTTGTAGTTCCCAAACTGTAATGCTCATCAGCATTAAAATTTTTACCATTCAATCACTGTTACACCTTGATGTTAAAACTGTATGTTGAGTGGGTTGGTGAGGAGAGAAGCTGTGGGGATTAATTAAATTTATAAAGGATATGGCTAAAGTGTTCACTATTTTGGAGTGTAACAACACAAAAGGATCTCAAGGAATAACTGAAATACAAAGCTTTGCAGGGCAGTGAGCAAGCCAGTAAGGGAAACATAGCGTTCCCACTTCTCTAACCAGCTTTATTGTAAAATTAAAAAAAAAAAAAAAAAAAAAAAAAAAAAGGAAAAGGTGAACATTTACATTTTTTTTTCCCCCCACTAGAGCACAAAAGGACCGTCTGGCGCTTGTGCTCTGCCCGCCGAAGAGTGTGAGAGGGATAAACAGGAGCTCTAGTCTTGATTGTGTTTTGGATTTTTTTTTCCTCTTTTTCTCAGGAAACAGAGAAAATCTCGTGTCTTCTCGAGGAAGAAGCGGCACAGGAGAAGCCCTGGAGATGACAGGACAAAGGAGCACTCTCCCCAGCCTCAGACGGACATCGGGAGCGCCGCCACCCGCGATGGCTCGCTGATGACCCGGCGGCGGGGATACTCCCGGGGGAGGCGGGCTGCAGGGGACACGGGGACAAGGACTCGGCGGGACGGCCGGGGGCGGGTCAGCGCGCAGCCTTCTCGGCGGCCCCCGCGGCTCCCGGAAGGGGCGGAGGGTCGCGCAGGTACCGCCCCACCGCTCCGTGTGGGCCCCCCGCCGCCACGTCGAGGGGGAGGCGGCCGCGGCCGTCGGGGAGGTCGAGGCGCGCTCCGGCCCGGTGCAGCGCCGCCAGCGTCTCCAGAAAGCCGGCGCGGGCCGCGTCGTGCACCGGGAGGCAGCCGGTGCGCGGGTCGGGGCGGTTGGGGTCCGCTCCGTGCCGCAGCAGCAGCTCGGCCACCCGCGGGCTGCCCAGCATCATCACCTGCGGGGAGAGAGAGCATCAGCGCCCGCCCACCCGAGCACCGCCGGGGGCCGCCTCCGCTGAGAGCCCGGGGGGCAGCCGGGGCTGGCAGCGGGCGGACCGGCCTCTCCTTTGGGGGATAATTCTGCTGTATCAGCTACTTGTAGTCGTGACCTGCATCCATTGTGAAAATCGTTTGAGATTATCCGTACGGATCCCTTCCAACCTCGAGATAGTCTATGATTAGATGATAAATTAAAAATATTAGCTAGTGGTTTCCAGACTAGGTACAACACATGTGTGTGTTCTGCTTCACATTTATATAATTTATATACATCATGGTATAAATGGTACCTGTGGTGTGTGTATAAGCACATATATGTACACACACGTTTATATCCAGATACAGACCAGCTCTGTGTATGTACAGATATATACACACAATACAAACACCGTTTATGTAATTATATAATAAATATATCTATATTATATAGTGTATGTATCTATATTATAAACATATTTAGATATACACATATATTAAACATATATTAAATATATTTATACACATTAAGAGTTTGTAAATATTTCTATGCTATATATACACACCATGTATTTTGTGGCAGCAAAGGACCTGAGGGATCTTTCATTAAGGTTGCTGTCACTTAGAATGTATTATCGATTTATCAACAGTCAGCACAGCAATGGGAAAATGCAGCTGAGTGTGGCTCCTTTTGGCATTCGGTGTGGATATTTAAAATTTTCCCCTCCTGAGTTTCAGACCAAGATGTTTTTTCTTTTTTTTTTTTTCTTTTTATTTCTCTCTCATTTTGGCTTCTTCTCAGAGGTGTGAGAGCGGCTGCTGAGTTCTCACAAGCAATGCACAAAACTGAACTGACGGAAAATTCCAAATGATAGTGTCTAAATGGCAAATTCCTCATGACAGTCTGCTTTTCTCCCAGTAGGAACTTTTGCAGAAACTTTTGGCAATATTTGATCATACACAACTGAACAAAACCCACAAAAACCCCCAATCAACAAAAAACCAAAATAAATTTGTACATGGGGTTTTACTTCCCTTACTGTTCTGGTCATTTTCAGTGGAATTTTAACTGCCATAAATTGCAACTTAATACTTTGAAAAATATCTTAGGACAATAGGTTTTTCGATCAATTTCTATGTCTTAACTTTGGTTTGTCCACTTCAAATAATTGGGCTTCTTTATAATACATTTGTGAAAACACTTATGAATGTCATAATATCTAAATTCCCGTTATTAATCGTTTCCAGAAAGAAAACGAGGGTCGACATATTCGAGTGTCAGCCATTTTGCAAGTTGCTGACAAGAGAAAGAGAACTTAGTCTGAAATAGGGAAAGGAAAGAGATAATTTATAAGAGTTAGGAGATTCTTTTAATCTGCAATTTGAACATAAAACAGAAGTAAAACGAATAACTTTCTGAGAGACTTTCTCGGTAATGCAGAAAATATTTCATTTTTCATTTAAAGTGCAAGGACTAAAATAGCTGTTTGATGAATCATCAAATATACCTCTTCAAATAACAACTCGAAAAATCTTCACGAGATACACAAATCTAATTTAAATCAAAGAATATTAATTGTTCAATGAACATTTAAAAAGTGTCTACTTAAGTATGTCGATTAATATAACAGATTTTTAACTCCCAGATTGCCCGGAAAGCAACTCTACATACTGACACTTCTAACGTCTATCAATAAATATTGCCACTATTGATGGAGAGAGAATGTTAAAATTACTACTACTAAAAGAAAAAAATAGGTGAGTACTAATACATACCTAGTTTCAAGTTACAATTTTTATCAGCACAATTGCTAGGTTCTTTGCTCGTGAATATGCTAGAAAGGGACCTCACTTCGATTTCCTTAGGGAAAAAAAGACCTGCTCGGGCTATATTTAAAAAATCAAGAAATTTGCTCGAAGTGCAGATCATTCCCCAAACCTATCTGGATAGGTTATCTGGAAGTGGATTTTGCAGTCCAGCTTCTCCTTTATAGTATCTCCTAGCAAAATTCGTTTTCTGCCAGCGGTTTCCCCCCTAGTCTCCATCTTGTGTTACAGAACGTCTGGACTTAGTAAAAAGTAAAGGTCACATTTTTATTCACTGCTGCTGGAGTACGGTTCCGATCATAACAATAAGAATTCAGTCTAAACACGAAATGCCCACCCTTCCCCGCCGGCGTGGCAGAGCACAGCTTCCCCCTGCCCCCCCCCGCACCCAGCGTACTCCGTACCTGGAGCGGGGTTCTCCCAAAGCGGTTGGTCCCGTTGGGATCCACGCCTGCTTGCAGCAGCCTCCTCACTTCTTCGTGGTCCCCGCGGGCGGCGGCGCTGCACAGGCCGTCGCCGTCCCTCCGGGGGGACCCCTCCATTGCCTCCCACCGACCTGAGCCTCACGGCCGCCGCTGGCTTTCCCTCTCCCCTGGCTGCGATCTCGCCCGTCGCTTCTACCCAGCTCGTCGCTGTCACTCAGCTTTTTCTTTCCTGGGGGCAGCGGCCGCCCCTGGCACCCACTCCCCCTCCTGCCCCTCCCGTCCCTCCCCGCTCCGGCTCCTCCTCCCTTAGCGGAGGCTGCCGTGTCCGCTCTCGCTCTCCCCCGGCTCCCTGCAGCAGAGGAAAAATGCGAGCACCCGCCCGGGGCGAGGGGCACCGGCAGGGCGGCGAAGGACCGCAGGATGGCGGCAGCCTGCTCATCAAGCACGGCACCTCGGAAGGCAGCCCGGTTTCATCCCGACCTCAAGCAGGGGCGGGTCCAGCGGGGTTTTTCTCTCACCGGGGAGAGGGGATGGGGGCGGCGGCCTTGCGCCCCCAACCTCTGCCCATACTGGGGCGGGCTGCGAAGGCAGGGGAGCGGGGCGCAGACCCACGGGCAAACATCTTCCACGGCAGCTGCCTCGGGCGGGGCAGGTGGGACGCGCCACGAGAATCTCTAACGCAGGCGGGTCAACGACATGACGAAGGGACGGGGGACCTGAACTTTCCTGAACTTTCAAAGAGAGGGACTCTTTGTGCGAGTGATGCCTCTGGTTTCTGTCTCCGAAAGGGGTCCTGCCCTGCCCGAGCCCATCCGAGCGGTGGGTCGGGGGGTCCATCCTTCCGTCCTGTGCCTGCCAAGAGCTGGCAGACCGGATGAGGAAGGGAGCCGTGCCCGCAGCAAGCCTGCGACCAGCCTATTGGCAGCGGATTGAAGAGGATGGCTTCAGCCTGCCAGAACCTCCCTGGAGCAGGAAGACCGCGGCGAGAGCTCACCGAGGTAAGGTGCAGCTCCAGCCGCGCAGCCGGAGGTTAGGCAGAAGAATCTCGCCTTGCAGCTATGAAAAATCCTCAAAATCCAAACATCTAGCTCCTCGCCTTGGCTTTCCGCCCAGCGTCTCCCCGCTGCAGGGCCAGACACAAGCCTGTACCACATACCCCCGCCCCAAGCGACCCCTCCCGCGGCCGTCGAGTGGGAGCGGGTGGTCGGCACCCACGACCCGCTCCGTGAAGCCCTATTCCGCTACCTCGAAGTTCCTACCTCTTACGAAGAAGGCAGGGGAAATAAGGGCTGTTTTCTTTTCCCTTTTTTTGTCTTTTTTTTCCCTCCCCCCCAACCACCCCCCCCCACACACAATGTCAGTTCCCTAATCTCCTTTTTTTTTATTTGCAGGAGACCGGTGCGACGCCGCAGAAGTATCTGTTGTGCAGATACAACCCCCGAAGAGCTCTGCAGAGCTAGAAGAGAAACGGTGATTTTATGTCTATTTGCTGTTAGCCGAAAGCAGAGACATCCTCGGATGAGGAGAAATAAACACAGATTTATCCCTGAATAGACAAGTCAGAGGTTCACTAAGATGTCTTTGTTTAGTGGCTTTTAGAGCTTCCCTTGCGAAGTGTCTGGGGCAAGTGGCATTGCAAGGTCAGGGTCCAAAATTTGAGGCAAGAGCCTCGCTTGCCAGGAACTGGTGGTGAACTCCCACCACATTGTGTTTTTCTACAATGCACGGTGCAAAACAGCCCTTGGGACAGATAGGCAGTTTAAAAGAAATAAATAATTTTTAAAAATCAAAAATTAATAAATAGTGTTTTAAAGAGTGGATTTTTAGAAGTCTGTAAAGTCTAAGAAAGGAAGATGATCCCCCACCCAAAAGGTAAAGTATCTTCCAGTTCTTCTTATGCTCTCTGACATTAATGATAGCCGCATAGAGATAAATCCAAAGAGAAAACCTCGTTGGCTATGTCTGTCAGGTGTCTTAAAATTCCAAATCAGTAGTGATGCATGGCAGGGTTGCAGGTATCACTGCCTAGCTTGTTTTCTGTGCAGTAGTATTGATAGTGGATTTTATGCATCTGTACATATAAATTTAGGAATACATATCTTTTTCTAAGTATATAAGCATAAAAATAAGTGGCACTCAATGACCTTAAAGGTCTTTTCCAATCACTTCAAGTCAGAGGGCCTGTCTGCATCTCCATCTCCATCTCCACTGTATTATGCTAAAAGCTAATAGTGTAAAATAACAAATACTGTTCCATTATTATGTCCCAACATTATTGACCCTCCAAATCACATATCAAACTACTAGAACATTTTTAACTCGCAACATTTTAAATTACATTATTGAAATAATGTGATTTCTTCCCCCTCTAAAAAAAAATCTTATATTATACAATTCTAGTACCAACAAAGGACCTCAAATTAATCAAAACATAACAATACAGAGTAATATCTGAAGTTAGGGTAATAACAATGCAGCCTATGATAGTGTGTTTTGAAAAAGAACCTTGTATTGCACTTGTATCTCGGGGGAGGGAGGGGAATCCACCTTTCCCCCCCAGCAAACCTTACTGCAAAGACATTTTCATTAATAGTATCTTTGCAGTATAAAAGTAAAAAAAAACACCCCAATGTTAAGAATAAAAAAAGCAAAGAGTTAAGAGAAGGAGTAAAAAAAATATATATATAAAGAATCATGTTAAGCAGTGTCGCTATCCTACATTTCTGCTCTTATTTTAGTTTAGAATCATTATTCAACCGTGCAGATCTTTGGCACTGAAAACAGATCCATTTTAATACTACAGTACATCAATCCTGCAAATTGTTCTGAGATGTTTTGATAAGAGCATAAAGGAATGAAGAGGTAACTTTCAGTTATAAAAGCAGCCATCTTATGCCCTGTTTAAGGCTTAGCAAGTATCGCCCTTTCAGCAACAACAACAACAAAAACCAAAATATTTACATTTTATCTAACAAGTATTTGGATAATAGATTCAGGGGTTAACTAAATACTATAAAGAGATAAATTATAAAGAACATAATATTGGGATTTCCTAGCTTGTAAATAGGTAAAAAGAGCACAAGAGTGGAAGGGGTAGGAGGTGCAATGGAGAGGTTGCTTGGAAGAAACCTGTTTTATATCTAAGGGGAGTGGGGGAAACAGTTGTTCCAAGTTACACTAAAAATGAAGCAATACCCGTTTACAGAAATAATTTAACATTATCATTCTTCTCTTCAGTTTAAAATGTCAGAATATTTGTAAAGATATTTATTCTGATGAACATATTGGTTAAAACTAGGAAAATCTATCACCTTAATTTTAGTCGTTCAGAAGCTGTGCCGTGGGGGTTTGTATTGAACTTAAAAATGATCAAAAAATTATCCTGAACAAACAAAGCCGGAACCAAACTGCACACAAAAGCTCAAACATAACTCAGAGAAACTGCGATAATAATGAATAAATACTTCACCGAGTATATCTTACAATCAGAGATTATTTAGGGTGGAAAAGGACTTCAGAGATAGTACTTCCAGTCCCACCCACCCACCTTGCCTCATCCAGCCTGGTCTCAGACACTTCCAGAGATGGGGCAGCCACAACTCCATTATGTGTTACCCTTATAGTTACAAAACTATCCATAGATACTGTATTTTTGTAGGGTTTTTTGGTTTCATTTTGTGGTTTCATTTTTTAAAATTAAATTTAACACACACATGTATCTCACTCTGTCCCAGGACCTTCAAAATGTGATTTGCAGTTTAGAGCTAACTGGCATTTTAGAAAAACTTATTCTCACTGATTAAAAGTTCAGGGGAAGGGAATAAAAAAAAAAAAAAAAAAAAGAAATATTTATGGAAAGTGTGGAAATAGGGTGAGAAAATAATAGCCACACTTTCGGATCCAGGGGGGCTTTTGTCCTTGCTACAGAGAGTTTACTTCGAGGTGATTAGCACTCTCATACTTATGCTTGCATTTGAAATTTAAGCTTTTCAGGTCAGACAGAGTTTATAGCTTCTTTTCCCCCCATTTAGTGTAGAATGAAGAAATTAGGCCTACTACAAATGCAAAAAATGAGGCAATTTGAAGGCAAGAAGGAAAACTGTCTGTATTTTCTGATTTATATATTTATAAATATATGCATAAGTCATGTGTGTGTATCTGTGTGTATGGCCCCACACTTTAATTCAAATAGCATTGGAAGCAATCTAAACAGAGAGTGGAGCTGGGAAACTCTGATTTACTTTATCTCTACTCCACATTTTATCTCCACCCTATAGCTTGAAAGGTGAAAAATTTAAAACATCTATTTATACATGTATAAAATAAATAGTGTCTATTTTTGAAGTAATTTTGAGGCAAATATTTCTAGTTCTCTTCCGCCTCTTTTCTTTCCAGGCTGTGCTGTGTATTAAAGGTTGTGGAATGCTCTAAAAACTTTTTATGAGGATTTTGCAGAACAATCCTCACATTTGCAGCAAAATTAATATTCTCTTTAGTTTCACTGTATGTCTAATTATTATTGTTGGTTTTTATGTGTGATAATCAATGCCATAACAATCCGATTTTGCACTCTGCAATAAGGAAAAAGTCTCTAAACCTGCCTGAGCCTCGGATGTCTCTTAAGGTCCTTCATACGAGTGTATTTTAATTACTCTTTCTGACGCTGCTCGGCTGCTCTGACCCTTATTTCCCGTATTTTTGTAACAGCAAGGGAAGGAAAAGTAGGCCACTGTATTTCACTGTCGCTTACAAGGGTGGAAAGTAATACACGGTCGGAAAACAGTGGCCATTTTCTCTCTTCAGAGCAATAGCTATGTTCCTTGTTTGCAAGAAACTGTCTGAAAAGGATGGGAAGGGGTGGTGGGTTTATATTTTCGTAGTAAACATGCAGAAAACGTCTCAAAAAGTGGGAAGTAAGGCAGAAATAAGTTAGAGTAACTTTTCAACCAGACATTTTCTACTGCGTTAAAAAAACAAACAAACAAACGAAAAAAACCCACCCGGAGAGAAGCACCTGGCCTGTGGAAACCTAACGTGTTTCCCGGTGCCATCTGAGCATGTGGCGCGGAGGGGTCCCCTCGGCGCTGCCACCGGCGCTGGGCCGCCGCCTCCCGCTCCCGCTGCCCCGTCGGGCCGCCCGCGCCGCCCCCGCTCCCGGTGTCCTACCTGGGCCGGGGGCTCCCGCGGCGCCTCCGCCGCAGGACCAGCTGCAGGGCAAGGCGCCGCCGCCAGCGCCGCCCCAGCGCCCCGAAAACGCGGCGGAGGATGCGCCAGCCCAGCGCCCAGGCCCGGGGCAGGCTGCGGGCGCGGCGAAAGTGGATGGTGCACCTTATCCGCGGGGTCATGGGTGCGGGGAAGCCGCGGGCGCGTCACGCTACAAATACCTCCCCAGCGGGGCCCCACTGGTGAATCGGCCCTCTCAGCCTCCATTCATTGGAGAAGATTTTATTTCTCTCTTTTTTCTGTTCATTTTTTTTTTTTCCTTTTCCGTTTAACTAATTTCGACTCTCCATTTCACTTCACACCCCCTCCGCTCCCCCCCCCTCCCCTACACCCCGCTCTAAACTCCTCCCACGATGATGGCGAAAAGCGGGCGAAGGAAGATTGGTAGCGGGGGATGGGGAGGGGGAAGATCGCCGGGGAAGAGCACCGCCACCAGACAGGCATGGGGACCGGCCAATCGCAGGGCGCTCCGAGGCTTTCAAATAAAGCCTTGACGACATCTCCTTGCCCTCCCCCCGTTCTGTCCCTCCAAACACACCGCCTCCCGCTCGGTTTGGGATTTTTTCTTGCTGTTCAGTTGCTCCCGGACCGCGCTCCCCCCAGGAAAACCCCGACGGGAAAGGAGGCCTGCGGCGGCTCGGAGCGCCGCGCTGGCACTCGTGAGAGCCGGCTAGCGGATCACCGCCGCTTTGAAAGCGCGGGCCAGTGTTGGCCCGGGCGAGTAGCTATTTCCTCGTCACATGGCCATTTGAACGCGACGCGGGAGCGTTGCGTAGCGAAGCGGGGGAGGGGGGCCGCCGGGAGGGGAGAGAGAAAAGAAAAGAGGATCTCTATTTCCCTGCGCCGGTCACCGAAACGGGTAATGAACGATTCCCGCCCAGCCCCGGGTCCTCTCCGCAGCCGTGCTCCGCGGTGTCGGACCTCTTCCCTTTCCTTTTGAAGGGCGAGGTTTTGGAGCGGGGCTCGGGGGAGCAGCGGAGGGTCGCCCAGAAGCCCCAGTCCACCTGCTGGCGCTCCCCTGCCCACCCGGCTCCAGGAAGCACCGGTGAGCAGCCGAGACCCGCGACAGCTGATACTGAGTCAGCTCTGCCGCCCTGGGCGGTGGAGGGGGTTACTGCTACCTCCCCGTCCCACTCCCACCCCAAGAATCCTTCTGCCTGCGCTGCCCCTCTCCCGGGTGCGGGGTACCTCCGTGCGAGGCGTGAGAAGAGCGATGGGCAGGGAGAGCGACATTTCTGCTGGCGCATCTTCCCCTCCCCAGGCGCGACGGGGCCCGGCTCGGCTAGAGGGGGCTAGGAGAGGCATGGGGGCAGCTCCGGGACTGCGGGAAGCGGCGGGAAAGGCGCCGGGTGGGGACGCAGAGTGGCAGTGCCTGGGAGGGATGGTGAACATAAGCGTGTGCAACACCTTCCCACAACAAACGCCTCCTCTCGGATGGGCAAAAAGTCGAAATGTCAACAGAAGGTTTCTCCTGCCTCGGCACAGAGTAACCCTAAGAAAAATGCTGATAAGAAAAGCCTGTAATCGTTTATTTTCAAGACCGATTTCAAGCCTTAGAAACTGGATGAGCAAAATCGGCCATTTCGAAATGAAAGTACCTTTCGAGATAAGCTTTTTTTTTTTTCCTCTCCCCCATTATTTTTTCCTCCTCTTCTCCTCTGCGCTGACTACTGCTTCCCCACCGGCAAGCCAAAATTCAGAGAAATGAATGCCTACCTGGCTATGGTGCCGGAGCAGCGGTGAGAGGATGGACCAACAGCTTTGGCAATAGAAACCGAACACCCACCAATGCTGAATGCATGGCCGATCCGGGGCTCGTCGTGCACAGGGTGCAAACCCTGCTGCAGAAGGGTGCACATGTGCTCACACATGTACCCGGTTACAGCGGCAATATTAAAAATAAAAATTGCAAGTAATCTCTCACCTTAAACATAATGCTTTAAGGGCTTTCTTGATAAAGTGTACTGCTGCTGTTTGTTGTTAATTGTTACTATTATTCTTTTCAAGGAGGACTCCAAGCCCTGGAGCCACTGCTGCTTCCAGAAGAAAATGTGCCTGTGGAAGCTCCCGCAGCCAAGTGGGACTGTGCTGGTGATCCCCATCCTTCCATGGAGTGAGTAGTCCCCACCATGGGTCTGTCCTGGGAAGGGGATCCAGACCTACTCTGTGAGGCAGATTTATAACAATTAGGTATATAACCTTGCTGAGTTTTGAGGGCATACTCTGCTTATTTGGTGCAGTCAGCCTAGCAAATTGTGTCGTTTCCCAGCCAACTTTATAGACAATAACTGTAGTAATATAATATTACTATTTTTGTTGCTGTAGTTTCATAAGCCTTAATGGAAATACTAAAAAATTGAAGTAGAATCTGGTTCTTGGAGAAAATGACGATTTAAAACAAGAATACTGGTCCAATTGAGGACGGAAGTGCAGTTTAGTAGAACCTTACTGTTATGTAAGGAATGTGGTCAGGCTCTAGCTTTCCCCCTTCTCCACATCTGGTCACAGCTCCATTCTGGTTCCCACAGGCATGGGATGCAGGCACTTAACTGCTACATCCACAGTGTTCTCCTTGGTTCAGTTATGCCATGATCTAGGGTAGAGTGCAGTGCAAATTAAAAAGGTCTTATAATCTCGTATGTTGTTATTATAATGTTACATGTTTTCTATTTATAGATATTTATAAAAGATATGTTTTAAGCATTCTTATAATGAAACGTGTGAATATAGACTAAAGATAACATAAATGTTTTGTACGTGTTATATATATATATATATATATATATATATATATATATATATATATATATATATATATAATTTCGTTATAATTAAACCAAGAAGCATAATTAAACAACTAAGCATATTACATATAAAAATAATTAATAATCAAATATATCACGTTGACGCATAATCATAACATTTTATATATGTGTTCTATATGTGTATCGTGTATATTTTATATAGATATTACATAGATGCATTATATACATGAATGACATAACTAAACATTTTATAGCATGACAACAGATATGAAGTAATTACAAAGCAAGCATTGTATGAAATTACATTATAATAAACCACACGTTACAAAAAAGGCATATACATTATTTTTCATGTTTCTATATGAGATACCTAGGGGCTGGATACGCAGTAGGAATGCAAAACCGAGATAAATCTTTTGCACCTTTTCTACTGGTAGCTCTGCAAAGCGCCCGGGATTAGCGCTGGGGTACGAGACTTGAACTCTGTCACTGCTTCGCCTGGCTTGCCTTTCTCAGCCCCTAAGGTGCAGGACGTGTAAGCACAACCCCACCTGGGTTCCAGGGAGGGAGGAAGGGTCTACCTCTTGTCTCGCATCGGCTAGGAGCGCGGTCCCTTCCTCACCGCCCGGCTCGCTGCTCCCTGTGCGCTCCCTCAAGCACGCCTCTCTGGGGGCCTGGGGACTCGCTGCCGTGAGATCGGGTCTACCCGCCTCCTCCTTTCGCCTCGGCAGAGCCTGGGTTGCCGCTGAATCTTTTTCCTGGGGTTCTCTATCCAACTCCGCCGCGCCGAAGCAGCCAGCGAAACATGTATCGGCTGTCATATAATTAACAGAGAGACCCCCCCCCCCGCGTTCCCCCGCCAGCAGCAGAGCTGTTTCAAATGCTTCCTTGTTTCTTCACCAAATATGTCACCCCCGAGAACTTGGGGAGCGCTGGAGTTGAGTTCAGATGTATGATTTTTAATTTTTCGTTTATAGCTGCCTTGGTTTCACAATCAAGTGATTTTTTAGAAGTGCTATAACTCAGAAGAGGCCACTTACAAATTGTTAAAACAAAGAGGGTACTTCAACTGAAGATCGTTTCAGGCTTTCGATACGATTTTTATTTATTCTTTCCAGCTCCTATAGCTGCAGCCTACGCATGGAAAGCTACAAATGTGTAGCTGTGAGTACGTGTACAGACATGCACAGCATCCTACGTGCTTTTAATGAAGTATTTACCAAAGCCGCAATCATACCAGGAAGCATTTGCCAGAGAAAGGCAGGTTGGCTTCAGCACCCCTTCAGATTGCTTTAACCAAAATCAAATTGTCAGGACAGGGAGACCCTGAAACCTCTCCCATCTTCTTCAGATGGGGGGCTAGCAAGCATGAGGGGGGAGCCGCCAGGGAGCAGAAAGTCGAGAGGCAGCCCTATCAAAACAGAGGAAGGGTTTATAAGTACCATATCTCTGTGTGGGGATTTCCCTCCATATTTAATATTCAATATCTGCTATTTATATTTTCACATTTAGTATTTTCTCACTTCATATTTCATACTTCCTACTTCATATTTAATACTACTTTTCAGTGTATGGATTCTTGTGTGAAAAAAGGGGCCTGAGGAGGGCCATAGTATTTCCAGTGAAGGATAATACACAGTCATGAGCAAAGAATACTGTCCTTCGTGCGTCCAGCAGGGAAACGCGATCCAGGGTTATTCACAACATGGCATGAGTACTGTTCCACTTGGTGTCCCCCGAGTTGGGCGCGGGCAATAAGTCTGGGAAGGGGATGGCCCGGGGAGAGGTTAGGCACAGGGCGGAGGGTCGCGCAGGTACCGCCCCACCGCTCCGTGCGGGCACCCCGCCACGTCGAGGGACCGGCGGCCGCGGCCGTCGGGGAGGTCGAGGCTCGCCCCGGCCCCGTGCAGTGCCGCCAGCGTCTCCAGAAAGCCGGGAGGCAGCCGGTGCCGCAGCAGCAGCTCGGCCACCAGCATCATCACCTGCGGGGAGAGACAAGGTTAGCGCCCGCCGCAGAGCTCAGGCTTTCTGGCTCGGCCCGGAAGGAACGGAGATCCACAATGGAAAGGAGAAGAAAATCCTCCGGCAGGGCATAGAAATCGGCTCTGGACGTGCCACGAACGGTGGAGAACATGTACACTTCGGGGGAGTTGTGCCGTATTGGAAAACTCTCCTTTACCCACGCTAGGGGACAGGAGAGAACAGGTGAGGCAGTGAGGTGCGGGGCTCCTGTCGGGGTCGGGGGGTGTGGATGCACACTGGGGTTGCTCCGCGACAGGAGTGGGAAGTCGGTAGGCTCGGAGCAGACGAACCGGGGGAAGGGGCTCGCCCTTCTCCCGGCGCGCTCCCATAGAAACCCAGGTCAGGTCCCAAGCCGCTTTGCACTGTCCCCGCGGAACCGTGCCGGTGCAGCGGCTCGCGGAGACCGCCGTCGTTCCGATCGCATCCGTGACACTTGTCCTTGGCAAGGGGAGAGGCGTAATGCAGGGAACCCACCGTGTCTTCCCTCACCGTCAGGAGGGAATAAACCTTTTGCCCTCACCTGCGTGTCCAGGGCAGTACCAACGTGCCCAGTAGCCCTCTCCATCGGCCTCGCCGTTTACTTAGTTGGGCTTCCCCTAGCGCACCCAGCAGTGCATTCAGCACAGGGGATGAGTCCCTGCCGCGAAGACTGGGGAAAAAAAACCCCAAAAACAAAAAAGAAAAAGCGCTGCAGGACGGCAACAAATACCTATTTCGAGTGAAATGCTCCACCGACATTTTGAGTCGGAGAGTGTTTCGCAAGCACTGGCAGCAAAACTTAAATATAGCTTCTCAGATTATTCCAGTTTCGTTTTATTTTGAAATTTTAAGAAAAAGCTGTTTAGAACTACCTCGAAAACGAACTCAGACTTTATAAAGGTAACCTCTACTACATCTCTGGGCGCTACGTCTACCCACACGTTCAGGGGAGTGTAAAATGTAGGGCAGATTGAGCCCCACAGGGATCGCTCGTTGTCTACCTGCAGCGTCACCTGGGCAAGGCTATCGCGACCGGGTATTTCTGTTCGTGATAGCCACCGAATACCTTTTTTTTTTTTTTTTTTTTTTCCCACGAGAGACGAGACAAAACATACAGTCATATAAAGCAGAAGACGAGGTATAACGAAAGGGAGATTATTTCTACAAGCGTGGCTTGTTACATTTTATTGCACGTTTATTGCGAGATAAGCATTAAAGTTCTCGGATTTGAGTCATCCTATCTCAGATGGTTCAAATAAAGCAGAGGGTTGCTAAGACTAAAACCTGCCTGTTGCGGCCGTCACCGGAGAAGACTTTCTCGTTCCCAGAGAGGCGAGAAAAACCCCTGTGCCGCGCCACCTCGAAAGCGGCCGAGCTCAGCGACGGGGGGCGGCCGCTTCCGGGACACCGGAGGGTCCGCTGCTGCCCCGGGGCCGCCGCCGGCCCCCTCGGGCAGGGCACGGAGGGCCGCTGCCCTCGCCCAGTTGCCAACAGTCCGCCTCCCTACCTGGGTGGGTGTCCTGCCGTAGGAATTGGCGGCGTTGGGGTCGGCCGCTCCGTCCAGCAAGTCTCTGAGGCGCTGCGGGTCCCCGCGGGCAGCGGCGCTGGTCAGCTCATCCGCCACCGCGCCACGTCCCGGCCCGCCGCGCCACGTCCCGGTCCGCCGCGCCCCGCACGGCGCCGCAGCCGCCACTCGGCCGCCCCGCGCTGCCCGGGGCTGGCGGCGTTCCCATGGGAACGAGCGCCTTGCCCATGGGAACGCCCGGCCCCGCCCCCGGCGGCGGCCCCGGCCCAGATGTTCCCCCGCGGTTCTGTCGCCGAGGCCGCCTCCACCTGCGAGGATACGGCGAAGGCTCCCGGCTCCCGTTTTGTCCACCACCGAGTGCAGCCCGGCCCATCGTGGTGTCACCGCTGGCCTCACCCTGACGGGGCGGAGCGACTGCGCAGCTCTTCGACGACAGAGAGGGCCGGGCTCCCGGGCGGGCCGCGGGACGGGCCCTCTCTCATCGTTTAGGTTCGTCTATTATTTTTTTTCTCCTGAGAGCAGCAGCGTCTAAACCAGTGCCTGATCGCGGCGAGGGGAGCGGGGGCAGGGGAGGAGGAAAAGTAGCAAAAAACTTTAACGAGACCCGGGACCCCGGCCCCAATGTCCGCAGGGCCTTGTCCCCCCGGACAATTGTACGTGGCGCTGCCTCCTCGCCCTCTCGGGACATCCATCGGTACCCGAGGCGCAGAAGGCGGAGGTGGCTGCCCCTCCTTCCCTTCCCCTGGGTGACCTGCGAGCTCCTGTCTCTGCTTTTTTAGTTGGCAGGGACACCTGTAAATACAGCGGGTTCAGCGGTGCCCACAGCCTTCACTGAGACACGAATCGTGGCTGCGACGTCTTCACCCCACCGCCTAAACCTCCTTTTTCTTCTTATTTTCTTTTTTTTTTTTTCCTTTCTTTTTTTTTTCCCCTTTAAAAAAGGGGGGAAAAAACTTTTAAAAGTTACAAGCCACACAAAGGCCTCTGGGGGCGAGCAAGCTCCGCGCCGCCAGGGCAGGCATTCAGTGCCCGCCTCCCGGCGGCACCGGGCGGGCCGGGGCGGAGCGCTGGGGGCGGGCGGCGCCGGCAGCACCACGGACAGCGCCCGCCGCCGCCGGCCCTCTGCCCACTGCCTCTGCCCTCCCTCGCTCCGCGGTAGCCCCTGCCTCCGGGCCTGTCCCTAAAAGCGGCCTTTCTAAACGCCCCGCATGTGCGCACGAGGGAAGTGCGATGTCGGGCCGCGTCCCGTATGTTCCTAAAACTGTGGCGGCCTAGTGCCAAATTCTTCTTCATCTTCACTTTGCTTAGAAATGAGTGAAGTTTCACTCACAATAAAGAGCTTCTTGATATAAATTGTTGGTTCTGGTTAAATAAGTGAGCATTTAAACACGGTCTGGAGATTTCCTTTTGTTTGGGTTTGGATTTTTGGTTGGTTGGTTTGGCTTAGTTTTTTATTTGCTGTTTACTAATGAGTTTTCCATTCATGTGCCAGATGCCATACAAATGTGAAAATAATGATATTTCAGAACTCTACATTATATAAAAGGAAACAAGTGGAATAGTTAAATCTATACACTATGGTATGTAGATCACTGTACGATGGAAACACCCAAGCTGTGAGCAGTATAGTTAAGCCTTGAAAACACTGCAAGCTGACCTTTACAGCAGCAGCAGTAAAGAGCAATATTATACAATCCATTTCACAGAGATAGGGTATTGATCCTGATTCTCAGCTACAGGGCAAACAACAAAGGAAAAGGATTCCGTCAAGGCTTTGACGCTAGTGATATATCCATAAGGTAAAATAAATCGGTTCACACATACTGGAATTGTGTGAAAGATTTAGGTGGGGCACTTTATTTTAACAAAGAAAAAGCATGAAAATTATATCTAAAGAAAGATAAGCTTTCTACTTATTTGTTTAACTTGTTATTCCAAGGCTATGTGGTAAATAAGATAACCAAAATATTCCTCCACACTGCTTTCAGAAAAGGGTGGCATTTCCTACCAACCTCATTAAGTAGCCCTGTCAAATATATATGAATGACAAATTAAGGACTCCTTCATAATTTTTCCTGCAGATCAGAAAAACCCACACTGTGCCATTAGGGAAGACTTCCCTCCAGCAAATTCATAAATGCTCCCTTCTCCCTTATGCAAATTCATAAATGTTCATTTTCCTGACCAAGAAAGGAAACCCTGTTCATTAGCAAAAATTTAGATATTTCAGCTGGAAATTTCTTGCCTTGGAGCTGGAATCTCAGATGGAGTTTTCCTTTTGTTCTGAATATGTGTTTACTGTCTGAAGGACAATTTCACTGTCCAGTTGATGGTAGCTTTAAAGAAGTTGCTACACATTTGGAAGTGACATCTTCCTGTTTCAAAGTTAATATTGGAAAGGTAAATTGTACAATCATGACCTCAAAACAATCCTTTAGGGAGGCATCACACCTTTCTGTGCTGCAGGGTTATTAATTATGTATATGGAGAGTGACAAAATGCCAAATAAATACAAATCTCTTGGCAAGTAGAAAGACCTTGCAAGCACTGCAACAATACAATTTTCTACAATCAAAAAGAGGAAAGAGAGACATTGAGAGATTCAAGACGATACTCGATAGTACGCACAATATGTAATCAACTTAGTATTGCTCCAAAACACCAGCCTAATTTTTCCTGTTGTGGAAAAAAAAATATTAGCAGTTTGTCCCACATATGTTTTCTTCTAACTGACACTTTTTGAGTAGTTACATTTGGAATAGAAGGTTCTGTTCTTCCCTTAGCTGGGTCTCTTTCTCTGAGAAGTGGGAAAATAGACAACACTAACATTCCCTTTCTGGATCAAAAGAAATATGCAAATAAGCTGGAACAGGAAAACATCCTGGTTTTGCACTTCCTTCAAGTGGAAGCATAAAAACACTAACTCTAATTTAGTTTGTCTCTTTGTTATGGTGTTGACAGTATTTTGGAAGTTTATTTTCTCTTCCTTACCCAGTTGTTTTTTATGTATTATTTCAAGGGAAGTGGACATCAGCACTACAAAACACAGAAACACTTCTGGAAATTTTATGGCTATTTGCCCAACTCTACTTGCAATGAGCTCTCTGTGTGCACTATTACTGAATTGGTAAGTTTTACAGATGAAACTTGAAACTTTTTTTTCAAATTTAACTTGAAACTTGCTTCCACATTTGCTTATCATGTTGGATATGACATTTGCTTTCTTCTGGCTCTTTAATAAAGCATTCTCCCAGGATAGCCTAATCAGTGGTAGAAAAAATACTCTGTTAGAAAACCAACAGCAACAAAACCAATGGCACCCTCCCACCCCCAAAAAAACCAGAGAACCCCTAAAGAACCCCAACAAAACCATCAAAACAAACAAACAAATGCAGCCAAAAACCCCAAACAAAACAAAACAAACAAAAAACCTGAATCACTCGTTGAAACATCACTATGTTAAAGAAACATCACAAACATCGCTATGTTGAAGAACTGTAAACTACTAAAACACCGAATTGGCATGAATTAAACATTTAATCAGTTCCCCAAGTGTATGTATTGGTATAATCATTGTTAATGACAAGACTTCTGCCAAAGTGGCAACACACCAATCAGCTTGCATTGGAGAATCAGTCCCATTGCACAAGCTTTTTCCATTTTGATCAAGAGTATGGTGGCCAAAATCAGCAAAAATCTGTTGATTTCTCACTACAGTTGGGCTGCGCACAAGCACACTGAGATTCTGTAGGTTCAGTAATCTGGTAGTAAACTATCCTTAATGATTGTTGCATCTTTATTGCTGTGTACTTATATCCCTACAGGGAACAAAGGAGAAAGATTTCCCAGTTACAGTCAACTCATATTCAGATCATGTAGAATTATTCCAAATGGGGTTGGAGGGACAGAGGCAGAGCAATTTAGTCCATTATCACAAGATACAGAAATTTTAGTTACCTGAGCCAAGAGACATCAAGGATTACTTACTTTTTTCAATCTTTATCCAGACCGTATGTCGGCTGGTTGCAAAGTGAGCTTTGCTAACTGAGTGTTTAGTGAATGTTTCTGAAATTTTTGGCAGCTGTGCTTGTTCTACATTTAAGTAAGGAACACAGGGAGAAGATTAAGATGCCTTTTAGAAGCTGACCTGCAAAGAATTTGCATTAAATTAGTTTTGTCACACTTTTGTAAAGCCCACGAAGTTTGAAGAAAAAGAGAAGCATTGGGAGTTTTCTTTCCCTTTAGCCCAATTTGCTTTGTCAAGGTCAGCTTGAACACAAGCTGTTAGGGATACCAAACTTGATCTTCCCAATCTGTTTGGCAGACTACTGAGGAGAGGAGGAGTCTCTATTCAGTACAACTATTGAGAACCCAAGGTATGAGTCACTATATAACATGCTTTAGATTATCACACTATAACTCCAAGCAATTTAGCTTGTCTAAATTTTATCACTTCCTGTGGTCATATTTTTAAACCTGTTTCATAAATCTAGGATCTTTCTTTTACCTAATTACACAGACCTATAAACTGACTATCAAAAAAGCAGGAAACAGGATAATGTCACTGCCCAGACTTGTAAGCAACCGAGACGTGAAGTCAGACTGTCAGGGCATCTGAACCACTAACTGATAGACAGGAGCTGGTTTTATACAGTATTTCAAGGCACACTATTTCCTTACATGGTAATTCTCACTACATGATCTATCCCATGTTGCCACATCAGCTTTTTAAATGTCCTCCATGGGGTGATCACACCCTGTTCACCCATCTGTCACCTTTAGACTGGCTCCTCTCCCATAGGGATCTGCCCAGTGGCACTTCCCCCAAGGGTTAGGTGCAGACAGGCCTCTCTGTGCTGCCAGGTGCCTCTCTGTGCCACTGTGTGCTCCTTTGTGCTGCCAGGCGCATCTGCAGAGGTGTCCCACAGACCGCAGGACGGCTCCTGTCTCTTCCCACACAGACTGGTCACACCAAAGCACGTAAAAATTCATCAGAACAGCGAAGCATTGGCTTGACTCTAACCATGGCATTCTTTCTTCAGAACATTCATTAAGTGCTGGAAGCGGGTGTTTAGCTGAAAACTAGAGTATTTTCAAATCCATAAGCAGTTTTCTTCCAAATATTGTATTTTCTTGCTTCTTGTCATGTCATAATTTCCCATATTCATCAGGCTTCATACAGTCTTCCAAAATAAAGGAGGTGTTTACTCTGATAAGTCAACTTTCCCCATGTCTCTCAGACATCAAAACCAAGTCTTCCCACTAGCTTGGTCTTTTGTTATTTGCCATTCAAAACCTTTTTGCAATAGCTAGAAATGAAAACATGGATATGCAGATGATGCCTGAGGCTTTAGTCAAACCTCACTCTTAGGCAGGCAAAAGTCTGGATTTCTGTGCTGCAAGAGGGATGGTACTGTTGAAGTAACTTTAAAACATTTGTGTCAAGACACTCTGATCTCACTGTACTTACCTTAAACTATTTGATACTTAAAACACACATTTTTCCACCTACTAACTGACTCTTTGATAAATTACAAGGCAAGTCTCTTTTGCCTTGGAAAAAAAAGCATAGGCTGGAATTTTAGATTCTGTCTAGCTTGCATTCCACTTTTGAATATGGACAGTTTTTCCTTACTTTCTTATAATTTTTTTAAAAATATGAATTATAGTTTCCAGCTATGCTGCCAAAAATAATATCAGGTAGCTCCGAAGTGTCAAGGGACAAGTTTTGGGTCAGAACCTGGACCAAGGCCAAACCTGGGGATATGGTAGATCTGATTGAAGACTTTCAGTATTTAGTAGGCCTGATGATGGAATGGTGTTTGAGGTTTGGATTCCTTTACTCTTTTGCAGTTTTTATGTACAGCACTACCCAGGAGGACTCATTATCCAGTTAACTTGTTGCAAAGTGTTTACACAAGTAAAATAATCTTTAGTAAAATGCCGAATGCGCATTATGTGTGCAGTATTGGTCCATTTAACATGTGCTTTGTAGAGTGCGTATTTACTGCAGAAGTGTTGATGATGGATGAATCAGGTAGTAGAAAGATATCTTCTCTAAATTTCTAAAACACTATTTAGTCTTTGTCTGTAATCCACTTTAATGTGTTCACTGGTGTTTCTGATTCCTGTCTTGTGACCTGAAGTGTATCCTTTCTGCGATTCCTTTCTAGAACCTTTTTATAGTTCTACAGTTTCAACTGTTAAACGCTCTGTTTTATTGGTAAGGTTCTCTTTAAACAATTTCAGGGGATGCTTGTTTTATGTTTCTGTCTGTAGACACAGCTGATGGTGAAAGTTAATAGCTTCCACAGAAAAAACAGGACTAATAAGGCGATCAAATCTGGTGTTACACATGTACAGTTATTTTAGTATTTACTGACAGTGTTTTCTATACAAGAATCTCAAAATACAAAATCAGTCTATAAAACACTTTAATTTGTAGCTTACTGTTTATCCATAGATAAACAAGGAGACACCATGTGGTCAGGAAAGGCTTATTTTGATATTCTGCTGGTTTCTAAAAGGCCATGACCTTGGACTAAAGATAAAGTAGGTTTATTTTTAACATGAGAACACAAATGCTTTCTCTAAATAGAATAATGAAAGAGATTTGCCTTGTAATTTATCAAAGGGTCATTGAGTAGATGGGATAATAAGTGTCTTTTAAGTATCAAGTATTTTAAGGCAAGCTGAGTAAAATTTGAGCATTTTGACACAAATGTTTTAAAGTAACCTCAAATTTATAATTTGGCAGTGATGGAATTCTTGTGCACATATAATTTCATCAAATAGAATGGCATATTTTGTAAGACATACATAGACTACATGGTTTTAAACAAAAAAGAGAGCATTTTATGGTTTCAAACTAAACTGTTTCTACCTGAGGAGATCTCTGTTGTCTGTGTTTTATCTTTTTCTTATTAGAGCGGTTAAGCTGTAAGATTTCCATCATTAAAACTCCTTTTTGGCTATTTTAATTTTTTTTAATTGTAGTGGTAAAGCCCGTGAAAGCTTTGTGTCACATTGCATTTTAAATTTCTTATGTAAGCAGCATTTTCTAGAAAAACTTTGGTAAGAATACCTGTCAAAGAGCAATCCTGTAGAAATGTAGGTTGAGACATTTTTGTTTATGAACAAGTACAGTTTTCTCATAGTCAAGGAGGCCCTGTGATTCTGGAGATTTTATGTGCAGAGTGATAGCAGACTCCTCACTGCTTGCAGCCTTAAGGTGCTCTCTTAAAAGATGAGTCACCTGACTAGCCTTGTTTCTCATGATGCTATATTTCATTATTTCTCTTCATATTTCTGTTTAGCTTGGTTACACATAGTCACTGTAGCACCACAGCCTTTGGTGAAATTAATCCAGCAAAAGCACAACCATCTGTCTGTGAGCCACACAGGGTGCTCAAAGTGAGGAAAAGACAATAGGTTTGTTTGCGCTGGTGGTTTTTTGTGAGGGAAAAAAATGAGGAAAAAAAAAATCTCAGAGTGATTTTGATGTCAAACAACCACTGGCATCTCATTTCAGGGGCAGGAATAGCTTCTGATTCCTTCATTGCTTTCCTGCAGAGGCTGAGTAGTTAGCCATGCAGCAGCTGCTGAGCACAGCAGGAGTATGTACCTAATCTGCTGCTTTTGCTGCTCTGTGGATGCTGCAGTGCAAGCTGCTGTGTGTGGTACAATGAATTACCACGTGATGTTTTGTTGGGGAATGGGGGCAGCCTATGATGGCTGCTGTCAAGCACATTTGGACATGTGTTTGTTTTCAAGTTACATATTCACAAAAGGCTGCCGCTTAGGAAACACAGGTGTTTTGCTTTCTCTTGCCTCTGGAATGACATAGTGCCCTCCTGTCATAGGACACTTGCACATAAGTTACCACTCCTATAGTCTCAGATACCCTTAACCACTGCGCAGTCCTCTATAAAGCTGTATTTATTAACTCCCAGTTTTAAGTATGAAAGGTGATTGAAAGTTTCTACTGAGAAGGAAAGAAGGTTTTATTTGCAATAAGGGAAAGCCGAGGGTTTGTTTTTGTTTTCCTTCCCTTTCAGTTACTGATTTCTCTTGTGTTTAATGCATCTTCCACATGCTGTGTAATCTTGCAGTGACCCGTAATGTACTAATGCAGTACATCTGCTTGATTTTGTTAACTGCTCCCTTCAAGTCTAACATTTTACAGCTCAAGATCACTTTTTCTATTACTCACACAGCAAAACTTCACTATGTGAAGTGCAGCTTCCTGTCTGATTCCTCAGGGTAATGACAGGGTTTCTGCAGCTGGCAGAACAGCCTCCTTTGCAGAGGAAAGCCATTAAATCCCAGCCTAGGACCTGCTTGCTGTGTCTTCATTTGTCAGGCTTGCATCAGCCCTTCTGCTTGGGCTCCACAGCAGTGACTGTACCAAGCTGAGAGGCAGAAACCTTGGGTGCAGGAGTGTACCACCTGCTACAGCAGGTGCAGTGCTGGCCTCCCAAGAACGGGTTGGTTTTGGTTGGTGTCATTTTCAGGTCTCTACAGTGTGTATCAAGCATGTGATTTCCTCCACGTGTGCTGAATATTATTTTCCATCCACCCAGTTGAATGTGAGGGCTTCTGATTAGCAAAGTTTTATGTGGATTTTGAAAAAACAAATTTTAAAAGACAGAAGATTGCTTAACAGTCAGCACTGAGAAACTGGAGAATTTTGGAAGACTTTGAGAATTGTACCTTATAATCTTAAATTCATCCCTTTGCATTTTCTGATTGTATGCATACCTATATGGCCCATGATGGTGATGGCCTGTGGCCACCCTAGCTTTATGTGCTGTTACATCTCTGCTGTTGCTTCGAGGTGACAGCAAAGCAGAGCACCATTACTGTGAGTGTAGTATGAATAAAATAAATATAATGTGGCTGTTTGCTTATTTGTTTGTCCCTTCCCCCCAAAAAACTCCCATATTTTTAACAGCATAAATTCAAACATCAGCAGTAAGCACCGGGACTTCCAAACACAGAGGAAAGAGTACAGTGAGGAAGTGATTAACAAGATTACTGAAAGAGAGGAACTTCCAGTGGTGGAGAAATGGGGTGTGTGGTCAATGTGACGTTCATCCATGGGTAATGCCTGCAAGCAATGGGATACTGTTTTTAATGGATGCGTGGAGTTTATACCTGTAACAGATGCAACCACAGGCCATGTGGGCTGCAAAAATAGACCAGGCAGGGGCAGCACATGTAAAGGGGCTTGGCACGCTCTAGTTCTAGCAGACATGGCTCCTGCTTTTGGGGCTGATGGTAAGCAGACCTCCCCATGTATGTGGGAGATGGAAGGTTGCTCTGAGGCAGCTCTAGGGCAGAACTAGGCTTTACTATATTCTTCACATGGTTATATTTTAATATCCATGTTTGGTAAGACTGAATTTAACTTGAGCTTTTTTTTTACTTAAACAGTCCAACCTTTTCCATGCCCTACCCCCAGATTTCAAAGCCAACTGCAATTTTTCAAGCATATGCTTCTTAAGGAAGGCCTTTACTCTTTGCAATCATTGCTTTTACCGGGGGATATCCAACACGGTGCCTCATACCACACCTGCTGGCCGGCCTCGCCCTGCGGAGTCTGCCGCCTCACTCCCTGCCGGGGCAGCGGAACTGCCTTTGTTGTTGCTCTCTTTTATTTGCTTAAAATTTTGCAGTAGCAGCTAGAAAAGCTGCCAAGTGCCATGTCAGAGGCGAGTTTTAGGAGAGTACGTGTGCCATCTAGAGGAAACGCGGCCGCCTGAGCGGAGACGGAGGAGACGGGACGCGCAGCGCTGTGGTTTTGGAGCAGCGCTGAAGCGAACATGGGAACCCGCATGAAAACCCCCATCACTCATCGGCTATTGAATCCCTTTGGGAAACCTCAGTAAATGGCGTGCTATACCTCTGTGTTTACAAAGCTTTTGCATATCCCTAGAAAAAAACACGAAGAATGCTGTATTCTTTTCTATTCCAGTAAAAGAAAGAATGCCTGTTTGCATATTTTAGTAGCCCTGCCATTTATTAATGCTGTCCAGTTCCTAGGATGCAGCAAGAAACAGCTCCAACCTGGCAAAACTAGATTTCATCCTTCCTTCTTGCCATGTCTTTGTTTTTTGAACATTGCACAATCCGAGGCTTCTGGCATGTATCAGCTTTCATTAGTAGACAGAAAGTTCAGTAATAGTTGGTTGTGAGGGTGTGAGCACCTTGAAAGCAAGAGACAGAACCTCATAACCTGTAATTCAGGTCTTGTAAGGCGGAAAAAAATCCCCAACCCCAACTTTTTCAACCATGCCAGCAAGATGAATCTGTGTGATGTGCACAACATTTCCTGCGGGTAAGGAACCCTCAAAAACTGCAGGTGCGAATCTTCAGGCACTGCCACAACTGCAGAGCGAGATTTCAGTGTGGCAGTCATTGCCTGACAAGGTCAGCTGTATATTTTCCAATGACATGTTTTAATGAATTTACCTTGTTAAAGGAAAATGTCCCATCCCGCAGCCTTATATTATGAAGGAGGAGAGAGGAAGCTATGTCTTGTTAATTCGAAGCCTGCTAAGCACTGTATCCTTGGAGACATGTAAAAGCTGAGGTACAGTGAAATTGATTTGTGATTGTTGCTGCAAAATGTACAGACAACCAGCTTGTTGTGTTTAGATAACTTTCTCCTGAATTTGTCGTCACATTAGAAGATTTCTAAATTGAAAATATTATTACTTAATGGCTTTAAAGAACTGAAAATCTTCCTTAAAGCTCATTGCCATATTGCTTGCAAAAAAAAAAATCTTGAATAATACTTAATATGCAGTACAGTCTATTCACGTTTTGAAACCTATTATGACTTCTCTGACAATTAACGAATACTAGGGGATGACTAACAAGGATCAGTGTATATTTGACTTGGTTTTTTCAGTGACCTCATTTGAATGACATTGACCTCATGGCAAGGGTTCCATTCGAAAGGACACTTTATAACATCTCAGTGACTGTTTGATACCATGAATTTTCCAAGTGTTTACTGCAAATCGCAAACCAATTAACAACAAGGAATGTGAAGTACTTTGCTCTGTAGGTACTTCCCTTGCTCACTGTCAGAAGCTGAGGTAGGTACAAAAACAGAAGGACAAGCTCAGGTGACAACTTGTGACTTGCCTTCTAGTGCACGATACTTTCTAACTGGGACAAATGTGATGAAGCTTCTCCATCTGCATAAGAGGAACAAACAACCTCCCCCCACCGCCACCAATTTACTCTGCCCTATTTAATGAGGTCACTGTCCAGCGGGGCAGGCCAGATTTGCGGCTGCTCAGTATCGCCCTGTGCAGCAGCAAAAGTACCTGCATCTGGGACGCTGCACAGCAGCAAGGAGCAATATTGATTGAGCAGTTGTTCTTGCAAAAGCAGATACCTTGTGACAGCATCCTGGCATTCTAGGACATCTCTGCACAGCATCAGGTGGCACATACAGACCACAGACTTATTTGCACGACCTTGGAGCAACCTGGCTTGCTTTTTGCAGTGTGAAAGGCTTTTCATTGCTAAGTATTTAATTATGCTTCTGCTCTATTCATTGCTTCTCATACTCATATGAGGCAAAAGCCATGTAAAGCAAGTCTGAGAGCATGGACACACAAGTGGTTCCTCCCGGTATGCAGCATAGGGTCTGTTTTCTGTTGTGTGTAGGGCAGATGTAGAGTTCAGCTTCCTGCTGCAGAGAAGAAAAATGCAGCCTCCCCAGCATAACAAGGTGACAGATTCACTTCTTAGAAGAGAATGTAGGATAAATTCTTAGAAGATGAGTGGTCAAGTCACGAGTAAAGGAGTCATCAGAAGAAGAGGAGGTGGCTACAACTATGTATTTCTTCCCACAACCTCTTTGTCAGATGTCATTGCAGATGGAGTCACCTCTGGGTCAGGCTTAATATTAGAAATTAGATTGGGAGGCAGGGGAGGGAAGGTGGGGGATTTTCTTTTCTTTCTTTCTTTCTCTTTTTGACATACAGAAGGCTTTCCACACAGGGAAATGGGGTTCTTCTATTAACCCATCCTGGGCCCTACATCAGCAGGCAGAGTTTTCAACTCAATCACTTTGATCCTTTATCTTCCTGGAGAAAAGACAGTTTTGACACTGGCTAGTTCACTTCATTATTTCCAAGCACAACTCATGGGCCAATATAGAATTTAGCAGCCTAGAGGAGGTGCTTACTAGGAACTGAGGTTTGGTTTTATTTTGATTTGCAGTAACAAAAGAGACAAAGCTCAGCAGAGAAGTAAATTAAAATTACATTAATTTTGAAGTCTAAGTAATGTTTTCTGTTTGTACCATGTTTAGTTTCAACAAGCCAGACTTGCTTCTGCAAGCAAGATATGTGGGGCCTTGTAGGACTGTAAGAAAAAAAAAATTGCAGAAAATGTTTTTTGCAAGATCAGTGGCATAATTATCTCTAGGTCTGTGTGCATCTCAAAGGTAGATTCTTAGTTGAATATGTATTAATTAAAAATATTTTAAGGGCATACCACAGCTCCCATTTAGAATATGCAATGGTTGATCTTAAAAATCCCCCAAAATTCACAGGGAAATGCCATAAAGAAACCAATGCTTTCAAGCAGCTTTGCACATAATTTCTTTACTTTCTATTCTGAAAAAGAACCTATCGCATACTATAGTAAATGGGATTAAATATGAAAATCTGCTGTGGACAAAAATATTTACTTATCCCTGACTGGTAACATTTAGCAACATGGGGTGGTTTAAAAATGATTAAGCATTTAAGGAAAAAAAAAATGGTTGTGCATCCAATACTGAACTTAATATTATACACAGTGTATCTGCAAAGTGTGACTAAAGGTGAAACATTTTTAAAATACCTCTGATAATGAAAATATTTGTTGTAAAATATGTCTTAAATGGCTTGAACAAAATACTCATTGTGTGTGCACAAAACTGCTTTATTCAGCAGTAATTCTTGGATTTAGCCCTTGGTGGGGTTGAGGTGCAGGAAGAGTGAAGGATTTGACAGCAGGGGAGCTGGAATCCATAACAAACACCTTTTTAACATGGGGCTATAACCACAATGTGATTTGGAATGGGAGAGCTGAATTGGATTATTTTTTTCTGAGGGCCTGGAGTTACCACCGCATGTGCTAATAGTCTCATAAAAAATGTCTTTAATGTGCAAGATGTTGAGGACAGATACTGCACCACAAAACTCCATGGCAGGTTCCACCTCAAAATTTGAGAATTCCCTTTTGTTAAGTGATCACACAGACCTGGGAGTTGTCTTCTCTCTTTCTGTCAGCAATTATATCCTACTGTGTTTCCTCATTCTTTGCTGATTTGTACATGCTCAGGGCTCCTGGAAAGTCAGCCTTGCAAGCACTCCAAAGAATGATCAAATACCCTTCCCAGATGCTTCTGGAAAAGCTGCACATACCAATTTTGCTCCTGAATTCACCAGAGTCTGTCTCACTTTTGCTCATTCATACTCTGAAAAACATCTGAAAACAAAGAACTCAAAATTTGTCACAGAGAGTAGCAAATGAGAAAGAAGTTGCTTTTTGCATGCTTACTTTGAAAGTCATCAGTTAATTTAAAAAAAATTGTGTTTCTGAGCCATGTATTAAAGCCCTTTTCCTTTTTTAAAACTTTCTTCTCACACAACCTTGTTCTGAAACTGCGTGCTTTTATCTCTCTGATAATTTTTTATCCTTCCTCTTTTGCTGTTTTCTTTTTGTGGGACACATAAAAAGAAAACAGCAAAAGAAGAAAGATAAAGTGGTTCAGCAGGAAGGAGAGAAACTTCAAAAATTAGAAACTAGATTAACTAGATTATAGACCAAAAAAGCCCTAAATATGATTTGGAATAGCAAGTTTTGGCCCTTCTTTCCAGAGAAACAACGTTACCAGTTGCTTTAAAAAGTAACTCCCAGTTACTTTTTTTTTCCTCCCAGTCTAACATAAACCCCATTTTTTCACCCATTTTAGATACACCTGTAGTCCAGCCATGATTTCTAAAAGCTGCATCACTCAGTGGGCAGATTACAACATGACTTAGACCAAACCTACCTTCTTTTTCATTTGGGTGGCTTCAGTGGAGATGAGTGGTACATTTTGTGCACCTTTGTGTTGCTTACTGGCTGATATTCCCCAATCAGAGAGATAACTCACACGTTTCCTTGTTTCTGTTGGCATCTGGGACTGCAATGATAGCTGAGTAAATACTGTGACAAACTTTATCTGGATAGCTAGTTTTGATGTATGTATGTGCCAGGAAGAATCAGGTGCTGGGATGAGTAAAACGTGTACAGGCTGTGCTCGTGGGTAAAGTGGAAGTGGCAGTGTCACCACAGAATGGTGGAAACTAACACAGGCCTAGGCTAATGCAGACTAGCTAGGGACCCAGCCCAATGTTTCCCACTTCCAGATTTTATATATCACCTCTGAATCATAAAGTTTGGGAAGATAGAGCCTACAATTCCAATGCTCTGCTTTTTCTGTTTTTAAAGTGTCATAGACATATTCCTATGTGTCAGAAAAGGCATTCTTAATAGAAAAAAGACACCTTCAAAACTAACACATACTGTAGGGGCTTAGATCATTATTACTTGTGGGTCATTCTACTTGATTTTGTCATGAAGAGATAACAATTAGATAATAATGAAACAAAGTCCACCTGTTGCTGGATGAAATTCAGGTCTTGCAGACTACTCTTTAGCTTTCTGCAGCGTGGTGAAAACTGTGGTCCTATGAATTTGGAAATGCTGTCAGACTTCCTTAAGCAGAACACACATGCTGGAGGAAGATGTATGTCATCTTGACACTGCCCACTGTGTTCCTGTTTCTGTCCTTCCCAGAAAGACAGCTGGCTTTCATTTCCCGGCTTTTCCAGCTGGCTGTCATTTGAAAATGAGCACAATAAGGTGTCATGTTTACTTCAGTGCCAAATTTATGTTTTTGTGATTCTTGCTTACAAATTCTTTAGACTTATAGGTTAAGGTTAAAGACCTTGGAGGTCCTTAGCTGTTTCCATCTCCCAGTCCCTAGGTTCAATGGCAGTGCCTCTGGTACTGAAAGAAAAGGCTCCATCAGGAAATGAGACAGGTTCTTATTTTCATAAAGCAAAGCAGCAGCCCTGGGAGAGATTGAAATGTTTCAGGCTATTTAACTTCCAACTCTGTCTCTGATTTGTGGGAAAAATAATGGATTTTTTTTTACATGTTTAAGGATCTTTATGTGGCTATGATTTGTAAGCTGAAACAACAAGGCATTCAACAACAAGAAGACACTGATGCCCTGTAGGAGGGGTATGAACAAGATGAGGATCAGCAGGGGCCAGCTTGAGTTGAAATAGCTTCTCATACATCCCTACAGACTAAAGAATTTTCTTCCAGAAAAGAAAATTTAATGCATGTTGGGACAATAGAAAGGAACATAAAATCAACAAAGTATAAACTGAAATTAGGATTCATAGAAATTCTGAAGTATAAATGCTTATTAATTACAAGAACTGATAATAAGGTTTTCTAGTACAGCAGAAACAGAGAGGCTAAAACCCAGTCAGAGACTTTTTTTTGCTTATTAGAAGATAGAGAAACCCTGATAGTGTACATTCATCCTTTCTTTTTGCAATGTTTTTTTCCTAAGTTTATACACATATACTCCATGCTTACTATCTTTAAGCAATAGAGATATTGTGAAAGACAATTCCTGTGAAATAAGTAAACATTCTGATTATCTGTACTTGTCAGGTAAGAAGAGAAAAAAGGTAGATAGGGGTTGGTATTGAGTTTCAAATTGAGTCTATTCTTTATTATGTTAGTTGCATATATTTATTCTCCTTTCAGAGGAGTTGCTGAAAGGATTAGCAAGGAATTTATAAGTATCTTTGCTGTTTCTTTCTCTGTGTTGAAAGACAAGATTCTGGGAATAGATGGAGTCTTATCTCAATAATTTTTTCCATACATTTTCATGAGGAAATCAAAACTGTCCCTAATTTTCTCATCTATTGGGAAGTCTCCAAACACCATTGGAGAAGTAGCCAACAATTTAGCAGTTTCTGATCAGATTTATTAATGAGCTTCACTAATTTATTTGCACTCTGGTTTAATTCATACCATAACTGGGTTACAATTCTTAATGCAATTCTTTATGAAAGAATTACAAAATTCTTATTACAAAATAGGAAATAGTCTCTTAGGTTACAGAACTCCAGATGTTTCTTTCAGAAGATTTGGGCATGAGATCAAATGTTCATATGATGGGCTCTTAGCCATCAATTGCCACACTTCCTGCAAACTGCAGCACCTGGGCAGTTTTACTGCAGTGCTCACAGGTACACTGTTTTGCCTTGGCAGTGGCTGCACACTAAATAAATAGAATTCACAGGGATTGATTTCATTGTTACAGCCACAACAAACACAGGATTAAGGGTGTGTGTTCCTAATCATTTCCCCTGCAAATTTTTGAAAATTATAGTCATAAAAGGACTTGAAAGTTTGGGGATTACAAGCTCTTGCTACCCATGGGTTCAGCATAGGGAGAGTTTTTATTCTCCTCTTCTGTCAGAGAGGGGGTTGTGCAGATGAGTCAGACTGCAGTGTTGATTAACAGGTCAATGTGAAAAGAATGTGTTGTCAGTGCTTCATGTATGTCATGAGGAAAGCATGAAAGAAAGGGAGGGAGGTACCTGTCAGGTGATGCTACTGGAGAGGTTCAGCAACCGAATATATCTCAGCAGAAGTTACCATGGATTAGTATGTACCAGTGTGAAGAGCAAATCTTGCTTTTCGTCTTCAGCTGCCATATAGATGTACCTGTCACCCTTTTTTATCTCTACGAAATTTTACAGCACCATGAATTCCTTCTCCTTCTTACCTGGTATCCCAGCTTCACTGCCATCTGTCATCATACCTGAAACAATTAGCGTGTCACTTGCTGAGCTTCTTCCACTCATATTGGCTAGAAGACAGGGCTGATGTCCAAAATTTTTGAGGCATATGTTGAGTTATAGCCATATAAATCTGAGACAAATAGGGTTTAATGGAACCACAGAACCATAGAATTGTTTGGGTTGGAAGAAACTTTTAAGACTTTGTAGTTTCTCTTCCAGTCAGAGGAATGGACACCTTCCACTAGACCAGGTTGCTCGAAACTGCATCCAAACTGGCCTTGAACACTTCCAGGAAGGAGGGATCTACAATTTCCTTGTAGATACCTGTATCAGTATCTCAACACTCTCACAGTAAATAATTTCTTCCCAATAGCTAATGTAAACATACTCTCTTTCAGTTTAAAGCCATTCCTCCTTGTCCTGTCACCACATGCACTTATAAAATAGTCCCTCTTCAGATTTTCCTGTAGCCCCCTTTAGTTACTGGAAGGTGTTTTAAGGTCTCCCTCGAACCTTCTCCTCTCCAGGATGAGCGATCCCAGTTTTTTCAACCTTTTCTAGTAGGAGAGGTGCTCCATTCCTGCGATCAACTCGGTGGTGTCGCCTGGACTTGCTCCATTAGGGTGATAACCTTCCCTAGGACTTAGGACTTAGTGTGTCCTAGAGCTGAAAGCTCTGTCTGGTTCTCATGTCTGGTTGTTGTAGTGTGTTTTCTTTGTTTGGCAGGTTCACTGCTTAATTTGTGGTTATGTTTAGCTTAAGGTTTTGCAAACCCCCTGTATTGTCCTCCCCTTGTCTTTGGAGCGGCACAGGCACCTCATTTTTGTATCTTGTGTTTCTAAAGTTAGACGTACTCCCTCATTGTTATTCAGTTTCAGTTAGATATCAATCTCTTTGTCACCCAGCCACTCCCTACCAAGTTTTAATCCCCAATCCTACCAGTTGTAAATCCCTTTTATCCCCGCCTCCCACTGAGTGTCAATCCTACCCTGAACCTGCCCTCTCTTCTGGAAAATTCCCTGTCTATCCTGTGTCTTTTAGAGCCCTATTGGTTTACCCAAGTTATGTCCCTCCCTATTGCTCCCTTATTGGTTCAAGTGTGAAATGTCCTGCCTTCAGCCCCTCCCCAACCATACCCCTATTGGCTTGCTACCCTAAACTCCTCCTCCTGAGTGATGTTTTGGAAGCTCTTGTTTGCTCCAAGGCTTGGTATTGGGTGCTGGTCATGAAATAAAGTCACCCCAGCTTCACCCCAAGACCTGTACTTCTGCCTTTTTGTTCCCGTGCTGAACCACTGCTGGTAGCTGGGATTTGCGGAGCTTGTGAGGGGGATCTGTTGCGCTTCCATTGTCGTCATCACGTGGCCGGGGCATGGTCAGCGCCGCGGCATCTGGTCTCATGTCTAATTCCTTACTAACACCCATTTAAAATTTTGATGAAGTCTTGAGTTGGAGTAACAGGATGCAGAACTTGAAACACTGCTACAGATTACCCGGGAGTAGACTCAAGTCCAAACATTTTCTTTTACATTTTAGGAGCAAAATGGTGACAGTTGCATTTTACATGTGTTTGAGGCAGAAGTTCTTTCCTCTATCAGGGTTTTATTTGCAATGTTATCTAACTTGATTTGATAACGTGTGCAACCAAAACCTTGAGTTTTTGGTTGCACACATGTTAATGCAGTCATAATTTGCCTCAGGGGCAAAATTACTAAGATGAGCACCTGAAAAAAATAGAAGCTGATACAAAAATGATATTAAAATTAAAGAAACAGATGTACAGGCTGGTCAACTATGTAAAATATATCTGACTTGCCAAACCCAGCATTACTGCTTTTAGAACTGTGTAGGGGAAATTTCTGTAAATTGTTTCCTATTGTGAACCTGGTAGGCTGTTGAATACTGTCAATTTATTATTTTTCACTTTCAGCTGCTATGCTAACCTCATTTATAAGAACTGTGTTGGGTGAACACCTCTGGAAAGGAAAGAAGAATATTCCTTGCTTCAAAAGCAACTGAAAGTGCTCAGGAAATACGG
Source organism: Haemorhous mexicanus (assembly GCF_027477595.1). Lineage (NCBI taxonomy): Eukaryota > Metazoa > Chordata > Aves > Passeriformes > Fringillidae > Haemorhous > Haemorhous mexicanus. The sequence goes on along the minus strand of NC_082381.1, from coordinate 42,034,695 downwards.
TACCAGACTGAGGGGTGCCCTGGTACCTGTCTAGACCCAGAGGAATGAGCAGGGAACCTTGCAGCAGAGGTCCTGAAGGGAGCAGGATACATCCATAAAGCTCTAAAGGGTAGTCTAATGGTGAGTTAATTGGAAGAAAAATGTCTCAGCAAGTTCACCTCAAAGCTTGAAATACCATCAGAGTAAGGGCAGCTGAGACTAGTAAGACTGCATCCTTTCAGATCTCCCTCCTGTGTTTACAAAAGAAAAATCAATTGTTTCACAGAAGAAAGCATAGTCATAACCAGTCATTGCTGGGCCAGTGGTGTTAGAGTAATGCTTTGTCATTGCTGGATCCCAGAGCCATCTAAGCCCCTGATGAAGACTCCACATGGTCAGGTGCCAGATAGGCGATTCACCAAAGCCAGTGACCTGGTGAGGCACCTCTAGGAAATATCTGCAGAGGAGGAAGTTTCAGCTCTAAAAGCTGCCAAACAACCGGAAAAGTGCATCTCTTCACAGTTCACAGCCACAGATTTCTCCTCAAGTTAGACAAAAAAGAGGGTTAGGTGATACCTTTAGGTTCCGCCTCTCTTCCTTCTCTGTCCAAATACTGACCAGAAGTGTGAAAAAACACTGTTCAACTAATTTTCTTACTTTACCTGGTTTTAACTGAATATTGAAATAGATATTTGTCTTCCTTAAATATCTCCTTTTGAATGTTCTGTGCTTTGTTCAAGATATGGAGAGTCTTGTTGCTGTCCTAACCTGTGCTCTAATACTCAGTCCTGATACTGTGCTGTATTTTGCTTCTCCAGGAAAAGGGTGAAAAACTGGAAAACATTGGTTTGCATCTCTATTTTCCTGCTCTCCTTGCTGCTGTGAAATTAACATTTCAGTATTTAATACTGACCAACATTTTTATTTGAGCTGTGTTTTTTTTCCTGATACAAACACCCACAGTTTGCATGCCTCCTATAAAGATACAATTTCATCACTTCTCCACTGCCACAGAAAAGGTCTAGTAAGACTGTGTGAGGGAATTCTTGTAATATTCCTGAATATGGAAAATATTAATATTTTCCATAAATTATTCTTCCCTAAATGACTTGAATAAAGCTCCAGGGTTTAATGGCAACAGAAGCAAGGACTCATGGGTACTGTAAACATTCAGTGTTGACTTGTGTTACCTGATGAGCAGATTCTTCTGAGAATAAACTATGAGGTAGTTTTTCCATTTGTCTTTGTTCTCCGAGAAAACCAGATGAAACATTTCTCATTTGTTTGCTTTCTGGGTATGTCTGCTACTGAATCAGTTTATGTATTTGTTTCAGTTTTAAGAGTTAAGAAGCTTCTAGTGATCTTTGCAAAATTCAAACTTTTGCCTGAGAAAAGATACTTTTAAAATGCATAAAAGAGGTATGCATATCTCATATATATCTTGGTATATATTTGCACAGCAAAGTGTGAAAAAGGAAGTTGCCGAGGTGGATAGATTTAAAGGTATTTTCTCTTTAAAACATTGAATGGGAAAACTCATGGCCTGTTTTAGTCATCCGTGTCTCAGTGAAGCTATCACTCACTGCAAAGACCATGACCAGATGGCCAGACATTCTCTTTTACAATACAGTTATTCCTCTCTCTTTCTGACCCATGCCCCACACACAGCACTGTCAATGTGGGACAAACCTGCAGTGCCATTACCCCTTCCTCATAAAGTTCTTTATGTAGATGCACTTTCTAAGCACAGGACATTACACTGTCCACACTGCTCTTGGTCGACAACTCTAAAAAAAAATTATTGCTTCTCAGCTGAACCATTTTATCATCCATCAGGCTGTTATTCCTGGTGATGTATTTGTCACACAAGGGTTGGTATGCCCAGCCTCCCTGGCACGAGGTCAGTCCTGGGAGAAATTGTGGGTTTACACCACCTTAATTGAGGAGCTATGCAAACATAAACATTGTTTTAATGTTTGGGCAGAAGAGGAGAGATGTGGGTGGGAAGGGAGGACATGAGAAGTAGGAGCTGGAATCTGTGGTGGGAGCATACACAGTATGGGGAAGGAAGGGCAGGAAGGGTATTCCTTCTGTTTTACACATACTCCATTTAAACAAGCATGCCAATCACATCTACATCTCTGCCAATTTCAAAAAAACTCTCGAAGCTCCCACCTGCTGCTTGTTCCTTGGGACTGTAAAATAAAAAGCTGTCCCAACTGCTCCTGTCTCCAAAAGCCATATTGTCTGAGCTATGGGCTGCTATCCATGTTTTTGGATTTCCCCAGTACACACAATTTTACAGAGTAAATTTCCCCAGTACACACAATTTCCCCAGAGTAGTAGAATTGGAACATTTCTGGTTCTGGTCCCTCCTTTGCACTACTTCTCACTGTTTTATCTTGTTTCTTCTGCCTTTGCTGAGAGGGTACTAGCATGCTTGCCTTCCTCCCAGAAGACCTGAGTTGTAAAATGTCCTTGAAAGGCTGTAGGGTATTAACTCGGGGCTGGTGGCCATACCACTTTATGTCAGTGTTGATATTGCCCGTGTAGATGGGTGTAAAATTACATCAGAGTGCTGAGCTGGTATAAAGACATGAGTTTTAACAGCATAAAAAATTATTAGTCATTTAAAATAGATGTCTGCAAGGAGGAGTACATCTCCTAACTTGTCTCCCTCCAAGGAAACATGCTAAGACTAGTGCACATAATTTCCCAGAAGTACCAGATCTGTCTGGGTTTGAGACACTGAGCCATTTCTGTGACCAAAAAGCCTGAGTGACAGCACATGAAGCAGGGAGGTTTGTTGGTGTTAAGTGTTTCCCCTTGGGAAAGAAAAAAATTGATACAGGGCAGTACATACTCTGATCACGTTTTGTTGTAAATGTGTAAAGGCTGCTGCCTTGTTTTCTCCTTTTGGTCAGCACGCCTGGTTTTTGTTCTCTAAAAAAGCTTTTAATCTGGGACTTCACAAACTCTCAGTTTGGACTAAACTGAGGATTTGCAGATAGTTCCCTGGATAAGGATACCAATGGCATTTGCTTCCTTGACAAGATTGCCTTCCTTTGGCAAAAATTATTATTTCTCCCAATCTTGGAGTAGTCATGAATATTAGGTTTGTTGGAGGAGACGGAAGCAGAGATGGGTACTGTGAATAACAGTAACAATGATTTTCCTGTTACACTGAACATACTGGAAGCTGTTTCTGAAAATGTTTGAGGAACCTGTGTCACAGAGTTGGGCCTGCAAATAGACTGGATTAGAAACAAGGGAACTAATCACACATAGTCTGCTCTTTTGATTCCATTCACTGTGCTCCTTCTCTTATACAATAAGCTTCAGAGTTAATTCTCTGCCCACCAGGCTACAATCATCCAGTGTATGAATGATTTACTTTTCAGTATTTCTGACAATATCAGTGAGGAAGTTACTGAGAAGCTGCTCGTCAGAGCAACAGATAGCAGGAGAGTGAAAGGCAGTGGCCATAGACTGCAATAGGAGATGCTCAGTCTGATGAGACAGAAAAGGCTTTTCCCTATGAAAACAACCCAACAATGCAGGAGGGCCAAGAGAGGCAGTGCCATCACCATCCTTGGAGTTTTGTCAGCCCGATAGTATAAAAAGCCCTGAGATACGTGGTCTGAACCCATGGATGAGTCTGCTCGGGGCAGAGGCTAGGCTGGAGTCTTCCCAAGTCCCTGGTGGACTGCATGAGTCTGTGGTCCTCAGGCATGTAGGCAGGGTGTCTTCAGACACTCTGCTGCGCTTCCATCAGGAACAAGAGTGCTTGTGTGTTCCTGCTGAGGAAGTCAACACATTCCCTCTTCTCCTGAAAGCCATACTGTGGTTTTTGCAGAAGGTCTCAGAGTTAGGGAGGATGTGGAGAAACACATCTTGTGGGGTTGAGGAGCTGTCTATCCAACATGAACTAGCAGCTGCAAGTTGAAATGAACATGAAGTGCTATGCTCGAGTTATTGGGCAATAGCAATAGAATTATTTGTCTGATATCATGGAAGAATGACGCCTATTGCATTTTAACTCTGTGTTATCCTTGTTGTTCTTGCTCTCATTCTTGGTTCTTACAAGAAGTTTGGTCATCAAGTGAATTAAGGAAAGCCCTCCAATCTTCTTGAATACCAGGTCAGTTCTGTACTGCAAAACAGTCAGGTAGAAAAAGGCTTTTGCAAGCATGTGAAACTGAAATTAATTTTTTTAAGATTTAGCAACTGAACTAGCGACAGGAAACCTCAAGCACTGTATTACTAAGCAATTATACCAAGTATTACTTTCAGTAATTCCTGGAACTCATTCACAGTATTACTACATTTCTTGGTAATTTTATGAAGGTATTTCCATCTGCCTCTCTTAAATTCTTTGTACTAGGTCCATTTGAAAAACAAAGTACTAGAAGCATATTTGAACACAAATAAAGGAAACAGAATAGAAGAAGCCTGAACATTAAAAAGTAGATCATTTAAACGCAAAAATGGGTTTTCTCAGAAAGCCCTTGGTATGATCCAACCTAAACAAAACAGTTTTCAACATAATGACAGGATGGGATACTGACAGACTAGTAATGCTCTTTCAGAGCAGGAATATAGAGGTCTGAAATGGAAAGATAGCTGTGAGACTGCGCTGTAAAGAGCACCATGAGAAGTGCCTGCAATTTTCAACACAAGATGTGGAGCTCAGTGCCTCAGATGAGCCTATATTACTTACAGGTTGCAGATATTATTTCTAGCTGTCAGCACGAAAAACTGGAAGATGGCTGCCTGCCTGTGGCCACAGCTAGATGCATGTACATATCCAGGATTATGAGAGCTCCTGGCTCTTTCCCAAAGTTGGTGACCAGGGACAGCATCTCCTGAAGCTTGCTGTAAGATGAAATGTCAAGTAATGTGAAGGAAAATAGAGTGTTAATCTAAGAGACTAAAACATCAACCATGTAAATTTAGTTCTTGGAGAGGTTTTTGTGAACCAGTGAGGGTATGGCTTAAAGGCAGAGCTTCCTCTTCTGTTAGAAGGACTGCACACATGTCACATTTGTTGGAGAAATTTCTTCTCCTTCTGAAGTGGATTCCTCTGTCTCCTCTGATTACCTGTCTCTTCTTGGTGTGAGGATTGGCCTTTTTTCTTATATATATATGGTGGTTGGAAATGCAAACAACCAGAAGTTTCTATTTTAAATTTCTAAGTCCAGAGACTAGGTAGGTGCATTGCACGTGCACACACACACACACACACACACACACACACACACAGGTCTCATCTGCCACAACAAGGAACAAGCATTTTCAGGCTTTGGAGAAGTCTTGATTTTTATGAGTCAAACCTAGATTTTCTGAAAGAGACAGTCTGCCATGGGAAGCACAGTGGCAGCCTAGGGGAATAGTAGGGCTCCTGGTAAGGCAAGAGGTCTAACTCGCATTATTTTAAATTAACTCCCTCTAGCTTCAAGGAATTTCCCTTTACTGATGGAGAGCTGCTTTCTTCTCCTTATTATAATTTGTACTGAGCTGGTGATTTCAAGGTGTATTGCATTGTAAATTCCTTTACTTAAAATTTAATACTGAAGGATGTGTGTTCAATACTTAAGCCAGTAGAGGAATCTCTACAGTTTTTGCAAGGGAGTATGGGAAAAATTCTTCCATCTAGAGCAAAAATGGACCTGCATACATGTATGAATTATATGAGGAATATCAAAAAGCTGTTTTATACCTTTTGCATTTTCAGTATTGAGACATATGGAAGTAAAGATGTCTCCAGCAGCATAAAGGAGTGCTGGGACACGGCTGGGAATAGTACTTAGATGCAAAGGCTTAGAGTGGTACTGCCAGATTACAGCCTTGCCAGCTGCTGTGGAGAGGGCTTATTAAACTATCTGCTTAGTTTTATATTGGTTTCTTGGTTTAATCTGGTCTTTCTGTGAAAAAGCTAATGTTCTGTTTGGAAGATTTTGGATTTGAGTTTTTAAAAAGTCATAAGCTTTTTCATAATGTCTTTCCATTGAAATGGAATGTGTTTAGCCCTGTCAGTGCAGGAAGCCTTAAAAACAAGACTTGCAAAAGAATAATGGAATTTTATTTTTTTCTCATTTCCTTTTCCAGACAAAAAAAAAAAAAAGATTGCTTTGAGATGATCTTAGAAGCAATAATAGAAAGGTATTTCCATGGGGAAACAATGTAATTTTCTCCCTCTCTCATATCTATGTTTCAAGTATTTCTTTCATTTAAAACACTTTGATTTTTGATATTTATGTCATTTCTCCCTGCGGTTGGGAATATTTTCTTTTTTTTTCCCACAAAAATTCTCCCTACTTCACTCCATGATGGTGTCTGCGCTTGGCTTCAGGTGTTAATCTTGGCAAGGAAATTCCCAATTATTTGGTATTTTTAAAAGCAAATACAGGTTTTGCATTTCTCAGATGAGGAGTGCAAATGCTGGCTGTATTCCAACACAACTTGTAATGCCTTTAACTGTAAGAGTTGAGAGCGAGGTGCTCAAATACAAAAGTATTCCAAACCTGGCAGCATGTATAAAATAATTTTTATTGTGATGTGCTCCAGGTTGGCTTTGGAGAAATGTATGCATGTACATTAATCATGTACATAAAACATATAATCTGTGTATCATTTGTATGTGGCCTCTAACATAATATATTCTGCCAAGCATCCAAGAGTAGACTTGCCCATTTGTCAGTTATAATCTGGGGCTGTGTAAGTTGCAAAATTTCAAAGCTTACTTGCTGCAACAAAAGCAAAAACAAAATAGGAGCGTTACTGCACCCAGGAACCCTGACTTTCAGATTTATTTTGATAGCAAGAGAGCATTCAAAAGACTTCAGAAAAAGAGAGCTTCTTGAAGAAACTTTCTTTTGGCTTTGTTGCTTCTGTGCAGAGGAACAAAGTGAATTGTACTCAGGAATGGAAACCAATTGAAAACTACACCCGAGAGGAAGGGGCAAAGAAAGGGGAAGAGGAGTAAGGGGTATAAGCTGCTACTGCAACATTCTGGGATGAATAGTATGAGTGTGGGAAAAAACAGGCTTGGGGGGAAGGTGGATCACCTGAAAGAAGTCTAGGGCTGTTACTGCATGGAGCTGAAACATGACGAGGTTGATCAGGTGAGGTTTGACCCATGGCTAGCCTTCTGTAGAGAAGGCAGTTTCCACCCTTCTGCACTTCAGCTCTCAGGCTCTTTTAATCACTAGGTGGGAAGAGACCTTCAAGATCATCAAGTCCAGCCCATGCCCAAACACCTCAGTGAAGCCATGGTACTGAGTGCCACATCCAATCTTCTTTTAAACACATCCAGGCATGGTGGCTCCACCACTTCCCTGGACAGACCATTCCAGTACTTTAGCAATCCTTCCATAAAAAACTTTCTCTAATATCCAGCCTATTTTCCCTTGTTGCAGCTTGAGACTGTGTCCCCTTGTTCTGTCAGTTGCTGCCTGGAGAAAGAGACCAATCCCCACCTGACTACAACTATCCTTTAGGAAGTTGCAGAGAGTGATAAGGTCACCCCTGAGTCTCCTTTTCTAAACAACCCCAGCTCCCTCAGTTGTTCCTCACAGGGCTTGTGTTCCAAGCCCCTCACCAGCCCCGTTGCCCTCCTCTGGACACACTCAAGTGTCTCGATGTCCTTCCCAAACTGAGGGGCCCAGAACTGGACACAGCACTCAAGGTGTGGCCTCACCAATGCTGAGTACAGGTGAAGGATGACCTCCCTGGACCTGCTGGCCACACTATTCCTGACACAGGCCAGGATGGCATTGGCCTTCTTGGCCACCAGGGCACACTGCTGGCTCATGTTCAGTCAGCTGTCAACCAGCACCCCAGGTCCCTTTCTGCCTGGGCACTGTCCAGCCACACCATCCCCAGCCTATTACATTGCAGGGGGTTATTGTGGCCAAAATGCAGGAATTGGCACTTGGGCTTATTAAACATCATCTTGTTAGACTCTGCCCATCCATCCAACAATTCTAGGTCCCTTTTCAGAGCCCTCCTACCTTCCAACAGATCGACACACACTCCCAGCTTAGTGTCATCTGCAAATTTACCAGTGAAAGACTCAATACCCTTATTCATGTTGTCAATAAAAGTATTGAACAGAACTGGCCCCAGCACAGACCCCTGAGGGACACCACTGGTGACCAGCCCCCAGCTGGATGCAGCACCGTTCAGCCCCTCTCTGGGCCTGGCCATCCAGCCAGTTCTGAGCCCAGCAAAGAGTGCTCCTGTCCAAGCCGTGGGCTGCCAGCTTTTCCAGGAGTGTGCTGTAGGAAACAGTGTCAAAGGCCTTGCTGAAGTCCAAATAGACAACATCCACAGCCTTTCCTGCATCCACCCAGCCAGGTCACCTGCTTATAAAAGGAGATCAGGTCAGTCAAACATGACCTACCGCTCCTAACCCCATGCTGGCTGGGTCTGATACCCTGGCCATCCTGTAAGTGCTGCATGATGACACTCAGTGTAAACTGTTCCATTACCTTGCTGGTTATGAGGGTCAGGCTAACTGGCCTGTAATACTGGGATCCTCCTTCCAACCCTTTTTGTATTTGGGCGTAACATTGGCCAGCTTCCAGCCATCTGGAACCTCACCAGTCAGCCAGGATTGTTGGTAAATGATGGGGAGCAGCTTTGCAAGCTCATTTGCCAGCTCCCTCATCACTTAGTTCATGGGGTAGTCTTTCAAGGATGAGCTGTTCCAGTTTGGAAGTCAGGCTCCTCTTCCTCTGCCTCTGGAAGTAAGGGTTCTCTCTCTCTCTGTTCAAGCCTGTCACCAGATCACAGCTTTTCAGCATCCACAGGCTCCAGCATGAGCGCCTTTTTCTCACGGGCTCTGGTGAATGGTGCATCCCCCATGCTCTGCATGAGTTACAAGGAAGCTGTTGTATTATAGTCCTCACCATGGCTTGCAGAAGAATCTCAGGTCTGACATCTGGAGCACCTCCTCTTCCCCCTCCCTCCTTTTCACTGACCTCAGTGTCACCATGTTCTTCTCCTCATGTGTCTTCATTTTTTCCCTTTTCTCTGACTCAGGAGAGAATTGGTGTTTGTTCGCAAGATCTATCAATTGAAAAGTTCCTAAAGAGTTGTGCAGTGCTGAAAGATTGATTTTGGCTGGGGTCTGCATCAGGGAATTGCTTGCCATGCCTCTTGCTGCTGATCATGTGGTCCCCACTGGCACCATGCGGTGGGAGGATGCTTTAATGATTCAATTTTAAGTTGAAAAGTCTTTATGTAGTAGGCACCAAGTCTCCCAAAGAAAGGGTCTGCATAAAACTCAGAAGAGATCTAGCCAGCCACCCCGGCGCCAGCTCCACTTAGCAACTCTCTTTGTGCAGGGTGCCAAAAAGGAGAAGCTGTTGCCACTGCTTCTGCCCTTCTGTTTGCAGTGTGGCAAGCTAGAAGTGGCCAGGTGTTGGGGAAGATGAAACAGGAAAGCCTTATAAATATGATTGTCTGGCAAAAGATTTTGAGAATATAGAAACTATAAGCGAGATTGAAATGAAAGCAAGCTCTGAGATACCTTAGTTACTGAACAACTGGAAAACAATGGTGTGGCTGGACTGAAGGGAATCCCCTTTTGATGAAACAATACCCTCTGCTTGCAGACAGGTCCAAGGGTCAAAGCAGACCCTACTAGCTTAGCAGAAGGGGTCCAAAGAGTAGTTTTTAGCGTTTAAAATGTAACACAGAATGGTAATGTAATTACTCTTACAGCCTGTAGGTAAATGCTATAGGATTTGTATATTGTACAAGATTGGTTAGTGAGAATTAGAATATTCAACACAGAAGAAGATTTATTGTATTGTAATGGGAACCTTGCTCTCTTACCTTTTTTACTCCCTTACGCTCTTACCCTTTTTACCCCTAATTCTCTCACCCTCTCATCCTCTCTACCCCTCTCTTGTCTCAGGCCTGCTCCGAGCTGTGGCTGGCAGCTCCCAGCAGGGCCCCTGCACCCTCACCCTTTGCAATAAACCTCAAGTTACATGACTTGGCTTCAGAGATCTCTCATCTCCGTCCATCCTGACCATTCTACACCCCGACGCTCCTACAGCCTGGCATGTGAAATCCAGGATGGCAGCAGCCACATGGCCACTTCTGGCCTGCCACACTGCAAACAAAAGGGCACAAGGTGGGCAACAACTTCTCCTTTTTGGCACCTTGCAGGAAGAGAGGTGCTAAATGGAGCCGGTGCCATGGCCTGCGGTAATCCGTGGTTTTCCTGGGCCTTATATGAGTCCAATCCGGCTAGCTTAAGACTCTAGCCCACACAGACCCGCATAGACGAAGGTAAAAGACGAGAGGCGCTCTTCTCCACGTGGGTGCAAGTATCTTGTTTATTGGCTTGGTGCAAGACACTCAGGTGATGGGGTCACCCAGGTAGAAAAGAGGGCGGGAAACTCTCACACAGGAGGTTTTATACCCTAGGGGATGGGGGTGGGGGAGAGAGGACCGGAGCCAATGGGATGCCATTGGGGAGGGGCAAATTACCTATGGGACAGACCATGTGTATAACAGGGGGGGATGTGAGGGGGAGACCATGTAATGAGGGGGAAAACCCATCTACTTGACCCAACATGCCCAGTAGAAATTGCCCATCACCAGTGCAACAACAACAACTAAATAAACTATTTAGTGCAATACAACAGTGGCCAGCCAGCAAGGCCCATCTGGCTGCTCGTGGTGCCAGGATGGCTTCCCTGCAGCATGATGTCAGCAGCCGCAGCAGAAAGGGCCCCAGCCCTGCTGGGAAGGAACCTGGCTGCCCCGCTTGAAAGGGCCCTGGCCCCACTGGGAATGGGCCCCGGCCCTGCTGGGAAGGGGCCTGGCTGCCCTGCTGGGAATGGGCCCCAGCCCTGCTGGGAAGGGGCCTGGCTGCCCTGCTGGAAAGGGCCCTGGCCCCACTGCAATGGGCCCCGGCCCTGCTGGGAAGGGACCTGACCCTGCTGAGAATGGGCCCCAGCCCTGCTGGGAAGGGGCCTGGCCCTGCTGGGAACGGGCCCCAGGCCTGCTGGAAAGGGGCCCTGGCCCTGCTGAGAAGTGGCTCAACAGTCCCCTCCCCACTCCTCAGAGGCAAGGAAAAAAGAGAGTTTTCCATGAGTTTTCCCTTTCTTAAATATATTATCATAGAGGCATTACCAGCTTTACTAATTGACTTAGCACTGTGCCTGTTCTCAGAGCCAGCCAGTGATTGGTTTTGCCAGGCACAGAGGAAGCTTTTAGCAGCTCCTCCCAGGAGGAGGTCCTGGGAGGACCTCCCAGTAGTTTTGTGGCTGGCTTCTTCCCTCCTCTCCAAAGTCACTTCTGTGGCTGGCTTCTTCCCTCCTCTCTGAAATCACTTCTGTGGCTGGCTTCTTTCCACCTCTCCAAAAATCAAACCATACCAAAACCAACAAAGAAAGAAACCAAAACCTGCAGTGGTTCAAGTGCATGCTCCCCAAAACATGGTCTTCACATGCAGAGACAAAACAGCTTGTCTTGACAGTCCTTGGCATAGCGCCTTCTTTCACTTGCCCCAGTCCCACCTACTTCTGATTTTGGGAAAGAGAGGCCATTCATACCATGTACCAACAGCGCAACATGCCATGAAAATTTTGGTGGCTGTGGAGACCTCTGTCTAGCCAAGAAAGAATCCAGATAGAGGGGCACAGATGAAGTAAAATAGTTTTAGCTGAAGGCTTTTGGAGCCGAAGTTTGCTCTTGGGGATTCAGGTTCTTCTTTCATTCTTGCCGCATCTGGTTTCATTAGAATGCAAACATTAAAAATGTCCTGTTTGAATGATCTAAGTTGAAAAGTCTTTATGAAGAACAGCTCAGTACCGAGTCCCCCAAGGAAGGGGTCTGTAAAACCCAGAAGAGATCTAGGTTCTGTTAATGCCAGGAAAGAAATTATTTTTACGCTTACTGGAGTCCTTGATTTTTATAAAAGAAATAACCATAAACCCATAGCTATTCTTCTCTAGGTTTCTAAATGGTTATTGCTATTTTTTTGTAATATTAGTTTAGGTGGCTGAGTTAAAGCCAGTTAAGTTCCCTCTACCTGTGTGTATTTGAGACAAACCTCCCCAGCAAAGCATTTAGGGAGGTGAGAGCCTTTTCTCTCTCATAAGCCACTGAACCTACCTATATTAGGGGCCCAGCTTTTTATTATAAAAATTTACCTTTCCAATAGTCTTCTCCCTACAATTTTTAAGTGAGGGGGAGGAAAACAAAACATACGGAAGCTCTATAGTCTTACATATTGCATGATTTATGTCTCACTGCAGCAGAAGTGGTATGAGTATTCTGAAATACATATGAAGTCTAAACTACTCGGAAATCTCTTTTCCAGAAGGAATGCAAGTCCACTGACTTACATCCACTCTCAGTTGGCTCCATGACTAGGGTGGAGCTTGCATTTGTTTATCTGCTAAAATAAACAAATCATATTTTGATGGACCGCAATGTCGCAAGGCTTGTGGGGTCTGAATCAGTAATTGAAAATTGAAATCTGAATCTGTAATTGAAAATACTCCTTTGCTCAAGAAAAAAGGCAGTTAAACCTCACAGTTTCTGGAGTAAGCCATACTAAACAACATTACAACATCTTTTCACTGCTTTCACAGGTACACACACACTGTTCTCTTAAGACACTAGTTTTCATAGAACTGCATCAGTTCTTATTGGATTGATTCAGAGCTCTTTAACTAAAAGATAAAGTCCTGAAAACTACTATTTGTCACATCCTTTTCATTTTGGCAGTTACCCACTACAATTACGAACACCCAAGAAGGTTTTAAATAAATAAAGTTGCTGTGCCTTCTTAAAGCTTTGAAAAAATTCCTTAAGTAAATATAATTGCACTAGAACTGATATGGAAATGAAAATAAAATTTTGGGCCAGTAAAATGATTTGTCATTGTGGAATTCATGCCACACTATCTTAAAATATATTTCTGAGGACAGAGAGGGAAGAATAATGTTGAAATAGAAAAAATACAGTCCCAAACGTAGAAGAGTAGAGAAGATATGATAACATCAATTTGTTTGAAATAAAATACCCAAAGATTCTTTTTAATAGGTATTATTTCAGGCTATTTGTGTCATCAATACTGTTGTTTCTAAATGCATGCATAGACCAAATTTTAATATAAGCGGGACTTATTTTTATAACAAGGGTGTTTGTCAGACTGTCTTAGTGTGACACTGCCAAAGCTATAGAGATCAAAAATAGCATGTTATAGAATATGCTCATCTTAAAAGTAGCTACTTCTCATCCACAAGCTAAAAAAGCAGACAAAAGTGCATTTTCAGGCTGCTTGTCCTCAGCTGCTACTTGCAGGGATTCTTTTATTATTTTGGGTGAAATGCTTACTCAAATGAGGTAACCAATAATTTTGTCATTTTTTAAAATGAGATCTGCAATCAGTCATCTACATTTAGGTATTAAAAATTTTGGAAGTTGAAATCCTTGAACTCAGGTGTCATAGTTTCTTGGCTGTTCACAGAAAACTCAATTTAGAGGGTATGAGTGATTATAATTTTGAAAATAAATATTGCATTTTTGAATTTTTTATATATTTTTATTAAATATGTATCAAACACATGTGTTTATGTGGACCAGTGGTGTTGTTTTTTTTTTTTTTTTTTTTACATTTTCACAGAAGAAACAGCCTTGTTACTCCTGACAACAAACTTCCTTCCTCCATAATCTTTTTCCTGGACAGTCAGTGGTCCAATCTGCAGGTGCTGTGCTGTCAGAAGGTGACCAGAGCTCGAATGTCCCCCTCTACTATTGACTCTGCCCTGGCTTATTTCATAGCCCTGGCAACCAGTCTAACACCCTTGGATAAGTCATTACCTGGTGTAAATTGTCATGGTGCCATGTGAGCCATTAGCACTGGTGGTGAGGCTCTGGCTCGATGTGCCTTGGTTTACTCTTGTGATTAAATGAGCAGAACTGGCTGTGCTTGCCAAGTGCGTTGCACTGGGTAAATAATGAACAGATGTCAAAGGCTCTGGGCTTCTCCAGTAGGGAAAAACCCAATCACCTACAAACAAAAAGAAGGTGTAGGAATGGATAGGAGTGGTGTTATCTTCAGAAATCTTCATAGAGATGGCAGGTATATTATTAGGAAAATGAGCTGTGGTAAACACCATTTACGCTTAATTCCTCTTTAAAATATTTTATTACAGATCCAAATTTGAGCCATTCTTTTAAGGTCATGGTACATTTGACTCATGTAATTTTTAACTTGTGGTATTTTATTTGTTCTAGATTTCAAAAGCATTACAAGCTCAAATGGTATTGTAGGAGAGAAAAAGTCAAACAATATATGAGTTTCAGTTGGGCTCCAGGAAGACACGAGGTTCTTGCTTATTTATTAAAAAATAAACACTTGCGGCTATATTTTGTTCATCACCAGCAGCTGCTAAATACTCTTATGCTACATGGTCTGAATTATTTTTTTTCCCTAGTAAACTGTCAAGTCTCTAAAAGACAGTATTAGTCATACAAACCTAACTCTACATAATGAAAGTTACTTCTGCAAAAGGGCTCCTTGAAGCTTAGATTTTCTTGTTACATAATTTGTTTAATATTATTAATGTGGTTGTGTAGTTGTTTTTTTGGTTTTTTTTTTTTGCTAAGATCCAAAAGATATTTCTTTCCAAGCCTTAATAAAGAGCTGCCGTGCAAATGATACCAAAAAATTGGCAAAGTAAGTTCCTTCTGATGGTTTTCATGGCTACTTGCATTCTATATCAGTCTTATGTCAGGAAACTGGAAAGTGGAGGGGCCAGTGCTATGACATATCTAACATGAGAAGGGTGCAAGTGGCAACAAAGCCCTGGGGAGCACAAGCTGTTCTCAGCTTGCAGAGATGTGGGGTGCTGCTGCAGTGGGAGGGGGAGGGGGAGCAAGAATGGGGCTCCTGGAGGTGTCCTGTGAGAAGGAGGATGGTCTCTGAGGAAACTTGTGGGGTCACCACTGGGCCTGAACACCTGGTGGCTCCAGGGACTGCAGTTTTAAGCCCGGTAGCAAAAGCACATCTGCCGGCTTGCAAGTGCTCAATTTCAGTAATTGCTGATAAGACTGTAATCTCTTAAAGGAACTGTGGTTGTAAGGTCGTGGGAGTTTTAAAATTCTTCCTATTTCTCAGAAGACTAGGCATGTTCAGCGAGGATACACCTTCCTCAGAATCACCCAGCAGCCACAGCAGGAAGAAAAGAAATCATCATTGGGGTGAGCTTGTGGAGTGGGGCTGTCTGATGCTCTAAAAAGCGAAAGCCTGCAGTGCTGTTACTCCACCACAGAGAGGAATCACATTCCAAAATAAAAGTCAGGGAAAGTAAAGCACTCCAAATGGGTAGTAGCAACTTGCAGCAGTTGTTCTTTGGTTTGCATGTTCTACCTTTTACCTACTCCCTCCTCTGGCTATGGTTCTGCTGGTGCTGCAGGGTGCCCTCTGATTGCTGAAAGCCCTGCAGGAGCATCTTCCTCCTGCACTAAGAATTAATATGTCGGGCTGCAGCTTGTAACTCAGGTGCCTCTTCCTGTTTGCTCCCTCTCAGCCTTGTTGTATCTAAATTTCATTAAATCATCCATGCCAGCCTTTCTGAGGGTGAGCAGTATTGTAATGCTTGACGGGGACTGCTGGGAGGATGAACTTTGTTACAGCTGCTAGAAAATCTATGCAGTTTAGGGCTGTTAAATGATTGTTTGACTACATGACTACTAATACCTTGTCAAGGATATTGGGAAAAAAAATCAACTCTTTAGGCAAAAATGTGTTTCCATGCACTTTGACAAATGTTAGATGTGTACTCTTCTCATAAATCCGAAGAAATAATCTTTGCTATCTTTATTATCCCCACCTCCCAAAATTTAAAAAACCTCTGCTTGCACAAAAACTTTGAAAAACAGAGAGACGAAGTTATTCCACTAATTTAATTAAGATCTTTTAGAAAGACTTGAACCAAATGAGATCTCAGCCAAAGAGGAAAAAACTCGAAAAGCCGGAGAGGTGATTTGATGAACTGCCCTGATGAACTGTATAAGGCCCATGCATTGTTCACTGGATACCAGTATTTCTATAAAATAAGTAGGACTCTAGCCCTTGCTCTTGAAGGATTAATTTCCACCTGTGAACCAGATGGGGAGGGCCCATGGGTAAGGAGGAACCCTTTCCCCTCTGGTGTGGTACCAGACATGCTGGAGGAGCCCATCAGTGTTTCTCTCTCTGTACCATCACCTTTCATGTTGCTCCAGAAAAAACCTCCACAGCTCTGGGCATTGAGTCTGTGGGGAGGGAAAAGCTGGTGAGCACCAACAACAAAAGTAATGGCAGAGATACTAGATGGATATGGGGGTGGTGTAACCTGCTTTATATCTGCTCAGCAGAAACTTGGTTAAGCATTTTCACCTCTACCTGCCCCTCCTTTCCTCCAGCCTATTTAGAAAATTAATGACTTAGGCCCTGGCCTGTCTTGATAGTGTGCATGTGTACAGTGTCTACTTATGATCTTATTTGGGATTGCTGCTCCAGCTCCAGCAGCACCCAAAATACATGTTGAAGAGCCAAGTAATTGAACTCCAAATCTGTTAGTGAACGGTGGAAGTCCCCTCTGTACAGCAATCACAATTTCTGTTCTGAGTCAGAGCTTCCACACCAAACACTTAGGGATCTTTGAGAAGTTAAGTCTCAAGTGCAAAGGGTACATGGAGAGCAGTTTATGCTTTGAACATGTCAATATGAAACTATTTTGCTCCTGTGCATGTATGGCACGCTTCCCTGGTACTCGACAAATTCTCAAAGTCTCTTGTCAGGGATTTTTTGATAACAGTTTGCATTCCCATAATAATGTTTGTTCAATTCCTCTCACCTTCCCAGCAGTACTGGACTAGACAGAGGTAATTAAAACAACTACCACTGTGTTTTGTTTTTCTCTAACTATATTGTATCTTACATTTCTGAAAAATTTTGATGGACACCCTGGGGATATATCTCCTGTGCACTCCCTCAGTGAACTTCCCTTGAGATGGATGTTAAAAACATTTTCTCTGCATTGCTGGTGGAAAGTTGTAGACCCTGGTGTGGTGCCATTCCCACTGAGCTGAGATGGAAATGTACTCTTCAATGCCGGCAGTTAAGTTATCTCCAGCTTATTAATAAATTACAGTACTAAGCCTGTGCTGGAAGTTCCGAGCCATTGGAATTACAGCATGCCACCCAGAAGTCAGACAGCAACAACAGAAATGCAAATGCTGCAAGGCTTTCCTGATTCTTGTGCTTTGTGCTGCCATGTGGCACATGTAACACAATGCCTCCCAGAAACTCTTCCAACCTTCCCACCAGGACAGAAACAGGATTTTGACTGGAGAAATGAAGGTATTGTAAGCAGAGTGAAGCTAGTAATGAAGGGTAGCCACAGACACAATCATCACTGGAGATACACAGAGGTCAAACTTTCTCCTTGCCAGGAGATGCTCCTGGAAAATAAAGTTTTTACCAGTCTTAATAGGTGATAAATGTAATTTTCTCCATCCTTTAGTTTAGAGTAGCAAATGGAGAAGAACTAGTGTCCTGCTGGCAGTATATCTAACTGCTAAAGTATAAAATCTCTCAAAAAATATTTTCAATTTGCCATGGAGTAACCATAAAGTCTGTCTGTATGAGGCAGCAGATCATCCTCGTGCAAATTAACTGCAGATTGTTTTCGAACTACTGTTTGCAAAACTGTGGGTTAGCTAGGCATCAGGTACATGACCTGACCTGCCATTACCCCAAAACGATGTGATGTTTAGCTTTTCAGTGAAGCATGCAAAAAAGGGTTTGTTGTCATCAGAATACAGTACAAAGAGGGGTGGTTTGACTGGGACAGCAAGAGGAACGCGTTTTTGCATTTTTATGGGCTAATGTCACATCTGGAAAGCTGCTGCCCTCTGGTGAGTCAGCACACAAGAGATCATGCGAGCCCAATCCTCCAATCACTTGGACGGACGAAATATGTGCTGCTCCTGCCAGCAGACTCATTATAACTAAGCCTCTCCCTTTATCAGGGAATTTTGAAAACCCTGCAAAGAGTCCACTAATAAACTTCCACCTGTTTTTCTTGAGTGTAACCTTGGTTACTGCCCCTGACTGTAACCTCACTTACTGCCACTTGCAGATTTTCTAATCCAAATAAATGTGTGTTGCTTGATGACCCTTTACCAGCTGTGCTCTCACTGGATTGGGGCAGAAATACTTTTTTTTGACTGATGATCCATGTGGTCATGTTCAGCCTGAAGCACCACAGCCCTCTTTCAGTATGAAGTGTAATGGTGGGAATGATGCACCTGGCATGCTCCTCTTTTGGACAGTCTGGATCTAGTTCACAACTCCTTTGCTGATAGGAAAACCAGAAATTCAGAAAAAATGGGTAAAAAGTAAATTTTTGTATCTCCCCTGTGGTTTGAAGTCTAGAAAGGCTTCTTGCTTTTCTTTTAGTGCTGTCTGCCGTGGCTCTTGACATGCCAACTAAATTTTTGTTGTTGTTTCTGAGCATCTGTTCTTATTCACTAACATTTTACTAGTAGGGAAAAAATTAGATACTGCCATATCATAATGATTGCAAATATCAAACAGAGTCACATCAAACAGGTAAAGCATCTCTTTGTTGTGGTTTTCTTCAAGAACGCAGTTGTTTTCTGCTGCAAACCAATTAGAGAATTACTCATTCATTATTACTTATCAGTGTCTCACATACTCTGTAATACCTCCCCCATGTTCCTTTCTCTTCCTTTCCATCTTCTGAAATGCAATAAGAACTCCTGCAGAGAGAGATTAAGATGAAGACAAAGATACTATGTGCATCTGGGGAGAAAAATGGGTAAATACCACCATCTCCAAACAGCATGGACTATCAAACTTGCTTAGTAATTTCTGTATTAACCCCACAGTTGTGCTTCAGTATGTCTGTGGAAAAATCAGTTTTATTTATCAGAAAACTTTCACTGTCAGGCAACCAATCCTCATCTTAGTCATCCTCATTTAAAAAACTATACATCATTTCTGTAGGCTTGATTCTGTTCAGTTTTAACTTCCAGCAGTTAAATGGCATGTCTCTTTACCTGTTTGATTGAAAGAAGCAGATAGTATTGGAAATGTGCCCTAAATGTAGGTACTGACAGTCTGTGACCAAATCACTCTTTAGGCTTTTGTTGTGGTAGTTGGTGAGATTTCTTGTTTATCTCTTACTGAAAGAAAAATCTTTGTGATTAGGGATTGTCATTGTTGGGGTTTTTTTTTGCCAGAATGTGCTCTGAAGCATAGATGTCAGGACTGGACAGAGACTTCCAAAGTCAATTTGCAACTGATGTAATAGTTGCAGAAGCAACATAGAGCTTCAACGCCTGCTAACAGATCTGACAAACCTCTTGTGAGATCTAAGCTCTACAGCCTAAATATTCATATTCTGAAGTAAAAATATATTTCACATATATTTTTATTAGCAGCAAGAATTGACACCACTAGCATCTAGTTCTTAGCAAGTCCTTACAAAGCTATTTTAAATTGAGTGGGACTTACACATGGGAATTGACAGTTACTGAGAAGTACATTATCCTACTCTTAACAAAAAATTAGAATCACCCTCAAATGAGTGTTCAAGGCAAATAGGAAGAGTTACTTCCTGAAAGTGACTGTCCGTCAATGCACAGAAGCCCAAAACAGCTGTTGTAGCCTTATTTCCTGGTTTTCAGACAGCTAAAGGTCAAAAACTTCCCAAATAATTTTACTCGTCTCTGTTCTGTGATTTGAATAGTATTATGGCTTTACAGATAATAGTGGTGTTTCTCTGGTGGATTGCTGTCAGGGACTGGTGTTCAGTCATGAGAAATTGAGGCTCTTTCAGGGCCTGGCAAAGCTTGCAGGCTGAGAGCATGGAGCACCTGGACTTTAGATGGTGAAGCAGCTGCTTTTTCCTGAGGTGGCAAAGGGATTTCTCAGAAAAATCCTTCTCCCACTGTTTCTCTCCCCTTTTCCTGGAAAAAAAACCCAAAAACAAAACCCACAAAAACAAACAAAAAAACACCCAGAAAAACCAACCCTGCCCAGCTGAAGGCTGTCCACAGAATTTCAGGGAACAGGCTATTTTTATTACACTTGCATCCTAATGGCATGCTGGGTGGACCACTTCAGCTGAACAGGAAGGGAAAGAGGTTAGAGCATGGCATTATCCCAAAAACATTGCTGGCCTGTGGCTGCTATCTTGGTGGCTGCTTTAAACACACATCTCCTTGCTGGCTGCTTTAAACAAACATCTCCTTTTCCATTCTGCATACAACCTCCTGGCTCACTCAGCCCTCTCAGACTTTCACATAGCCTTGAACTTTCACAAGGTCTGAGTGATTCTGCCCGGTCATTTTCCAGATAAGTCTGAACAGGCTCTTGGCAGAGGTGCATCCCTGCAGCTCTCCAGGACGGTTACTGCTCCAGGGCAAAGACATGCACAGGTGTGTCCCAGGCAGCTAAGTGGGTATCAGAAGGAGATTAAGGATGTAGAAATCTCTGGAAATTGGCCTCTGTACCTTGCTTTCTTCACAGTACCACATACAGGCAGCTTGAGATGTTTCTGTCCCTAAAGGGGCTTAAGGTGAGTTGTAATGAAAGCTGGGTGGTGTTCATAGCCACTGAATTTTATAAAGCTATTCTGCACTAAAAAAAACACCCACCAGAATTTGGAAGGTGGAGAAAGAGCTGTTTGGAAGCATACAGTAAAGATTTTATTTTTTTGGGACTTTTTCTCTAAGAGGCTGTTGAACCTCAACATGAGAGAAGCAGTTATGAGCAAATCATGTGTGAAAAATGCATGTTTGCTTTTCAGATTTAGCATGGTATTAAAAGCGTCTTTTACAAGGATGGTGGCATAGGCAAAAAAAACCTCCACACAAACCCAAAACAGGCTGTTTTCAAAAAGTGCTATGAATTTAGTGAAAGCAAACTCTACCCTTACTGCTGTTGGCAGCTTCCTGGTGAACCTTGTGCTGTCAGGTAATAGCTGGGAAGGTCACTTCTTGAGTGGGCAGGATGTATGGAACACAGACACAGCCCACTCCTTCCTACCAGTGCAGCATGAAGCACCTGAAACTCACCTGCAAAGGCAGGAGCACTTCCAGCCTTTGTTGCCTGCAGCATCAGGAAGTTGGGGATGCATACAGTGCCAACCGTGTGAGCATAGGAATCCTTCTCCTGCATACAACATGTTAATTTCATCACAGACGCAAAAATAGAGGTAGCATTGCAGACTAGACTTAGAAGGTATTATCAGATTTTGGGATACCCATGTGGTCCCACTGCACAGAGTAGCAGATATCTCTGTTTACTCTTCAGAAAGTTTGTGTTAATGGCTTGAAGAATGCCTATTATTTCATCCCAGTGCATAAATACTTTATTTGATACCACATCAAAGATATTCCAGAGTAGATTTATTTTCATATTGTTTGAGAAATTGTGGTTATAGACCACCAACATTCGTTGGACATCTATCAGACAGACTTCTATGCACAGTTGACAGAAATGCTGGGAAAAACATGTAAAGTATTACTGCCAAAACCCTACTCCATCCTATTAAGTGTGGGTAGCACAAAAAGTATATGGTAATAAATACAATATGTGGGTGTATTAAGTAGGCAAGTGTTTAGAAAAACAAAGATTAAACAAAAACCTATTTGAGAATTTTACAGCTTTATCAGGTCTAAAATATTTGAGCATGGCAGAGAAGGGTAAGCTGCTGTTTCCAGGAGTTGGTGGAAACAGAAACTAGAAACCTACTTAAAAAAAAAAGAACCCCAGAATAGACCCCACCATGGAAAAAGGTTCATATCCTGAGTGTAGTTTCATAAGTTGCCATCCAGTCTAACCATTCTGCCTGCACATAAATCACATGCTTACTTCTGTGGCCTGGAAATGGTGTATGGGGAAGTCCTGCTGCTCCTAAACATGAATGTTCACCTCTGTTTCTGGGACTATATTATCCCCCTTTTTAAAATACTGAGTCTCTGTTGAGGATGAGAAGAACTTCCTCCAAGTGCAGGAAGCTCAGGGCAACACTGCTGCAACATTAGTCTGAACTGCTAGAACACCAGTTTAACTTAAACCTAATTTCTACCACAAAACCAATGGGTTTCAGGGGTCAAGGCAGGAGACTGGAGACAAAAATCTCCTATCAACTGGTGCTGTTTAATGTATAGCTTTGGGATATTTCAGTTAATTTCTGCAGGCAGCTGTGTCAGTGTCCTGTTAAAAGGGAGAGAAGGGCTGAATACTTCAGGTAAAGCCTTAACTTTACCACAAACCTTTGCCAAAAATGGTTTGTGTGGCATGAGGAAAGCTGGATCAGTCTTGGAGCACCTTGACTGAAGGCTCCCTGCAGGGACAACTTCTGCTTGGGTCAGTTCTTTTTGAAGACCAGTGCTCAACTGCAGAGGAAGACCCCCAGCTCTGTGCCTTCAAGGAAGCCTAGTTGCTGCTGGGAACCTGAAGGCTGCTTTTGAGAAAGGAGTGAGCTTGCAGTCACACCTTCTCTACTGTGTTTGCGAAACTACAGTTGGTTTCCTGCACAGTAGCTGGTTTTATTGTACTCCTTCCTTGAGTATTCTACCCTCTGCTTCAACATGCAGGGGTTTTTTGCTGTTGCTGACCTTTTGGATTTCACTCTAAGGACCAGATGCTGAGTGTTAGGTAACTCAACATCTGACTTGAGGTTAGGTTTCAATTATCCAGCCTTGAGTCGTATGTCTGAAGTTAGTGAGCCAAAATCTCCCATGTTCAGAAGCCTGTTTTTTTTCAGCCATGGAAAAAGATCAAACTCCTTTCCCTCCACAGAATTTTCACTTAGTTTTTCACCAATATTGAATGAAAGATGAAAAGAGACCTACATCTAACTTATCAGCAAGTGCCTGAAAAAAATCTGACAGCCACTGCCTGCCCCTTGCCTTTTCCCATGAGGTAGGATATCTAGAGGAAGATTGCAGAACACAATATCAAGCAAATCTGCAGCATAGTTCAGACTCCCAAAAATTAGAGGCACGGTCACAGTTCAGCTTCTTGTGAGAACAAAGGAATTCTTTACAGTAAGGCAGAAATTTGCTTCAGTTATTTTGGGGGGTTCTCTTGAAATACTGATTTATTCTTAATGACATTTTCCTGTTGTCTTCAACTTGTTTTCTTAGTATTTTTCAAACTTTCACAAAAATGAAATTCTGTCTTCTGTTTCATATTCATATAGCACTTGACATTCATTTACTTCACATTCAGAAAGTGCTTGACTGAGCATATAAAATATAGCTATTTATTTAGCTCAGAAGTCATTTGCTAGGATAGGTAAGGTGGCCTCAGCTCTATCACTTGCATCCTTTCACACCCTGATATCAGGGGTTGCAAATTGCTAAATTTAATGAAAATGTGGGATGGTTTTGGCTAAATATTGAAATGTCAGTTTAATTGTCATTGGACAAACTTTTTACTGAGTATTGGGAAAATGAACATAGAAATGGTTGCTCAGAAATGTATGTACAGGTCATTTTTTTGAGCAGAAGATTATTTCACGAAGAAGTCTACCCAGGGCAACCTGAAACTGACTTACTACACTTGAAGTTACTAGAAAATATTTTTACCTCTTCTCCTACCCTCCTCTTCAGAGAATTTCTATTTTTCATTGGCCCTGCAAGTTTGGGGAAGTGACAGTATCCCTTTTGTGTGAAGGATAAGAGTAAAAATCTTAAAAATATGTTCTTTACCATGTTTCTGGAGGAGATTAACTGAATTTGACCCAAATTCTCCCAGTGTCTGTGGTTGGAGAAATTCAACACTGTGTTAGGTTGCTGGCTTTTGACATAAGAGATGAGTCATTGCCTCGTTCTGGCAGTGAATAAACTAAATAATGAAACTTGCACTTTAATAATCAAGGAAGGATTTTCTTGTTGTTTTTGATGACATACTCTTTTGAAACATGAAGTTGCCTGCTACCACTGGCAGCCTGTGTGTAAAAGCAGGTGACTATGGGTGGGGAGTGAAAAAGAAGACCTAACAGGTTGTTCACATGGCATTTTCAAATCACCTCCACAAGCCCATTAATTTTAATTCTTGACTTTTATAACATAGCCCACAGAAACCCCACAATTTATCATCCGGACTCTTATTATCACATAAGGGAAAAAAAAAGAATGCCATACAACCCTTCCAAATAGAGATAGTGATAATCCCTGACCCAATGACTGTGAAAGTAACTATATCCTGAACTGGCCTTTGAACACCTTCACTCAGTGTCCTGTCAATAGTCAGCATGTGAACAGGTTCTACAGAGCCTAGTACATTGCTCTCTGCATAAATCCATGATCATTTCAGGTCACCCTGCCCCAGGCTCTCCTTCCAGCCCAGGCCTGCAGCATCCTTGTCTCGTTCATCACAGACCTGATTGTAGCTGCCATCTCAGTCAGCTGTTCTTTATTCAATGAAGAGAACTTTACAACTTTACTGCCACAGAGATCCAGAGTGAAAATGGCTCTGCAAAGAAGATCATCTGATGGCTAGAGATGGTTGGGAAATGTTCAGATTAGATATTTGCCTTGGTTATTTTTTATGGGGCAGAAGAAGAAATGTTAAGTCTTTTGTCATATCTGCTTTCAGGACTATAGGTCTCTGTTTGTTTGTGTACTTTGGCATGAGATAATACAGATGATCAGCCACTGTTTACAGCCTCCTCTTGAGGCACGGAGAAGTCTGCTTTGTCTCCAGGTCATACATGGATGGACAGAGACTGTGCCTGGACCTGCAAACTCTCAGTGAACAATTGTTCTGAAAACTGGTACTCTGACAACAGATGAACAAATTTTCCTTTTCTGCTTCACTTTAAATGAAACTGAAGGGACAAGGATTATTATTTAAAAATATCTTGTTTGAATTTTGGGGAGATATAGTTTTACCTTCAGGTTTTCAGTTTCTGAAGAGCATGGTCTCCCATATAGCAGTCACTCTTAGGACCCTCCTTCATCTAAATATTTAAAATTTATTGCAGTCAGTCAATATACTCATCATAAAGATAAGCACTGGAATTAAAATGACTTTCTGGGTTTTTAGCTGATACAACATTTCTTGGTTCCATAAACTGAGTTACAGTTCCTTTCTCTGTGTCAGCTGAGAGCAGGCTGAGGAAACAATGAGCACAGGAAGGAGATTGAACTGTGAGCTTTCGTTTTATTGCACTGAATAATCTCTTGTTGATTGTTTGAACCTTTTCCCCTGCCCCTAAGCTACAGACTGGGTAGGGATCATTTCTGCAAGCAGGCATGATTTTTAGCAGTAGCCCTTACACTCAATTGCCTGAATGGCTGGGCTCATCTGCAGAGCCATGGCAGGTAGTTCTGCCAGTAAGTCTGCCAGGGCGTGTAGGAACAGCCCTTTTATTTGAGTTCCTCAGAGTCAGGCAAACACATTATGATTATGAATAGCCAAACAGTAAGTTACAGCCACCCCTGCAGCAAGGAGATGTTTGCGTTTCAGAAGGGCTTTAAAAAAGTAATTTGGTTTATGCCAATGATGGGTTATCTCACACATCATTTATTGTTTTTTTGTCCAAGGTGAGAAGCTTAATAGTATTGAAGCATCTCTTGAGAGCAAAAAAAAAACATCTCAAGCATCTTGTAGAGAGAAAAATACTGTTTTCTCCATATGAACGTCAAGGCAGAAGTGCTTTAGAAATATTTGTGATGTGAACATTAATCTTTATTTGAAATGCCTACTGTGACACATGGCACTTGCTGTGGGTTTGGGAAGAGTTGTCTCTAGAAGGCACTCACAGGATTGTGTGTCACATGGGCTTCTGAGGCCATGTGGAGGTATTAAAAATGCTCATACCTGGAAAAGGTCAAACTGCCAAATGGTACTAATATTTTCTTGAGTTATTTCCACTAAGTCAATCTTGAGTTATTTCCACTAACTCAGGTTCATGTGGTAAAGATGATGAGGAGGATGTGTATTCTAAATCTCAGTCATGGATTCCATGTTTGAAGATGTCATTTCAAGAGTGTCAGAGTAGATGAGCAGGTGTAGCATTAGGAAGGAGGAACAGGATCTCCATGAGGCTTTTTTAGATATCCTGTAGAGGGCAAAAGCCCAAGTCACAGATTAAAGGGAGAAGTGAGGACATGGGGGAGCGTAGAGTATCTTAGAGAGCCATGGGATGGGAGCGGCTGAAACCTTGTGCTCTGTGTCAGCAGCAGACAGACTGTATTCACTCCCAGGCCTGCAACAACTAAACAAATATCAGGGATGCAGGCGAGGAGGAAGTGTCGCAGCATTGGTAAATGTGTCTCTTGACAATGCAGATGAAGAGATGAATGGCAGTCTTGGAAATATGGCAATAATACCAGACAGGGTGGGGCAGTCAATGTGCAAGGACTGCTGTGCAGGCACACCTGAATTATAGAATGGTTTGGGTTGGAAGGGACTTGAAGGTCATTTGGTTCCAAGCCCCTGACATGAGCAGGGTCATTTCCCTCTAGACCAGGTACCTCAGAGCTCCAGCCAGCCAGGTCTTGAACACTTCCATGGAACACTCACAGCTTATCTGGGCAATCTGGTCCAATGCTTCGTCACCTTCACAGTGAAGAATATCTTCCTGGATAAATCCACAGGAGGGTCGCTGTGAGGGTCAGGTATGGGACATCAGGCATTCAAGGGCAGGTGAGGATCACTGGGCTAGTTCAGCCTGGGAAAGAGGAGGGCATGGAGAGAACCTTTTCCTGTCTACAAATGCCTTATGTGAGGGAACAGAGAAAATGGACCCAAACACTCCCCAGTGGTGAACACCAACAGGATGACATGCACTGAACATGACCTGGAACATGGGAAATCCCATTATATTATGTGGAAAAACCATGTGAGAGATCAGGCATTGAAACAGATCCAAGGGACTGTGTGAAGTCACTGACGCTGGAGAAACTAAAATTTGACTTGACAAATCTCTGAGCAGCCTGATCCAACTGGACCTGCTTCAAGCAGTGACATAAATTAATTCCAGAGGTCCCTTCCAACCCTGACTATTCTATGGTTTTATGAAAATAATTTGGAATTTAAAATAGCTACATTTTAAAAATAAATCCTTCACTGGCCATTTGTTCAGTAGAAAAAATTGAACGAGTTTTTAAATATGCTTTTAAAAGTCCAAATGTTACTACCATCCCATTTTTGCAAGTTTTCTTAATTATGCATATATATAAAAGAAATTGGTGGGACATTATAATTATTGTACTTTGCACACTATTATCATTATGTGTTATTAAATGCAGTGAAAATTTTCCATTTAAGTTATCATGCACTAGTTACATTTTAATTATCATATTTAGGACCATTAGAATGTGACAATATGACCACTTATTAGAATGGTCAGAATGCAAGGTGCTGCACAATTCAGGTCCAAAAAGACAGTCTGTTTCACAGGGAGATTCTGAGCTCAGTAGAATGAATGTACTTAATTTCTTTAAGGTTTTCAAGTCTTGTTTGTTTGTATGATGGTTGTTTGTTTGTCTGAAGTTTGGGACAAACAAGCAAGAGGGAGAAGTGATACGAACTGTTGGAAAGACTTCTTGAGTAAGGGAGATCAGAAAGCAATTATGAGAAGTTTCAGATTATATAGGCTTATTATGTCATAAAAAAACAATACTAGAGTGCAAAGTAGTGGAAGAAGCACTGCTACGGTAATTCAAAAATAACCACACCCAGGCATTATCTAGCCTTTGACTTTTTCACTGTCTTCAACAGTTTTTTCTCAATGTATTTTCTTCCATATTTTCTCTAAAATGAGGGAAGTCTTGGGGGTTTTACAGTAAATGCCCCTACCTAAGCCTGACCGCTGCTGCCTGTAGCTCACGTAAAAGCATCTTTCCCCACTGCCTTTAAATTTCCATTCACCTAGGAGACACGCATAGTAACTCAAAAGGTTTATTTGTGCTCACATTTTGTGTGCAGTCTGAGGTAGCCTTACCCCACTCACACAGGTGAAGTGATTCAGCTTTCCAAAAAACTGATTCTCCTTCTTTCTGTAACTAGACTCCCCATGTCACAGAGCAAAAAGGGAGTCAATGTATGATTTATATTTTTTTCTTACAGCTCAGTGGCAAGTTTCTGATGAAAAACAGATGCAGAGGACTTGACAAAACACTTAACAAACCAAGCTGATCTTCCCTTGAAATCTTTCCTTCATTCCCCAGCAAGAGCATGGTTGATTGTAAATTGCAGTGTCTTTCACGAGGCACTTTTGCACATCACTTCTTCATAAGGGGAGTTCTGATTAGTTAAGTGATAGATCTTAAAGGCATAGGGGAGGAAATGTATGAGCAGAAAACAACATATAGCTCTTGTACTCCTAACTGGGTCATTTTGAAGCTAAGTAAGAATATTTCAAGTTTTCTTTCTTCCTCTGTCCCCCCCTCCCACCCTCATACTCCCCCCCTACCATTTTCTAAAAAGTCTAGACTTGTATTCTGAAAGATGGTGGTTTGTTTCATTTACAAATCTTGTGACTTTACTGTTCAACACTTCAACTCCTGCTGAAGTATTGACTATCTAAAATGGTTTAAATATCTGAAAGACCCGGTGTTTGCTGTATGTGGACTAGAGAATATTTTCCACTGGTGACCTGTTAACCTGGTCATCTGGAGGAGTCACAATTACAGAACAGGGAAATAACAGCTAAAAGGCAACAGTGTATTTGGTGTTGTGGTTACGTGTGTTGCCACAGTAGATAATTCCCATAATTTTTACAAAGTTGCACATTCTGTACAGCATCTGAGGCAACCTTAAGCAACTGTGTTTGCCAGATGGGAGGCGTGCATAAATAAAAAGTACTCCCACCTTCCTCGTCCTTAGTGCCGATGTTTACAAATGATAGAGTAGTAGCTATAAATGAAACAAAGAGCTGCTATCACATTAACTTTGAAATTTGTCTGTGAGCAGTTACCTTGCGGATGGAGCTCTCATATTTGTTGATGGAGTTACACCTTGCAGATATTTCTTTTGCATTAGCTGCCATATCATATCTTAGATGTCATAAATGCACTTAGAACAGAGATGAACTAATGGTTAGAGAGTACCTAAGGCATGTGTGACTGGTGTGTAATGGTGTCCATGCAACTTTGTTCCTTGAAAACTTGTTCTGCTGTTCATCTCTAGCTTTTTTTTTTTTTTTTCCCCTTGAATTTCAGACAAATGTAAAAAAACAAAAGAGTGGTTTTAGTTTTTTAAAAATATTATCTCATTATTATTATAGACAAAGATATTTATTACTATTCATCTTAGAAGGTGTTCTTAGCAATGAGGCTGCTCAAGACAAAATATATAAGAATTCTGCAAAATGCTGAAAGAGAAAGGACAACTTGGACAAATATTATGTAGAGGACAAATATTTATTTTGTGTTGCTTATACTCTTGTGTATGTACACGTGATTTCTGGTAAATTCCATTCTGATTGCGCTGGGTACAGTTTTATGACTAGCTTTTCAGTGATAAGCTAGCTGAACTAAAGAGCTGCTTTCAGCACAAAGTGCGAGACCTCTAATGGAGCTCAGATCTGGGGTTTTTCCATTATGGAATAGGAAGGGTCAGTGAAAGGCCTGACCTGTAGTACACAAAATTCAGCTGTGGACTTTGTGTACCACAGGTTAGGTCTTTCATGTGCCCACAGCAACCCCTTCCAGCTGTCTGTGTTTGTGGGTGTATAAATATAAAGGTTTGTTTGCTTAGCCACTATGAAGGAGATATTTTATGTATTTGAATGGAGTCCAGATTTACAATTCTATCACTTTGCATTGGAAGTCAATGTTTGAGAATTGCATTTGGTCCAAATAAGCTAATAGTTAAGTATGCTACTAGATATTTTTTCTTGAATCAGGTACAATACCAATACTGAGAAACATCCGTTAAAACACATGGTTTTTGATTCTCTGCTCTCCACCCACTGCTTGATAGCATTGTGTCCCTGTCTGGCCAGACAGTATGAGTCAGCTCACCACCTTTCAGGGTGGAATTGCTGGGAGGGAAAACATTCCGCTGAAGAGAATAGGATGCACTGAGTGGGGCACATTTTGTCTTTTTCCTTAAATTATGAAGCTTATTCCTAAATGAATGACCCTTATGTGGTAAACACGTGCCCTGCTCTTTAGGCCCTGGTGTGTTCAAAATCATCATTTTTAGGCATGTTCGATATTAATGGAAGACAATATTATTTTATCTTTGATCTCTAATATATTATGAATCTGAACACAGTGTGTATTTACTTCCTGCTCATTCCTGAAAGGGGCATGGAAAAAAGGGATTAACTAGACAGACTGCTGTTCTAGCTGTCTATAGTACTTCCTTTCCTTATACGGTAGCTCAGTACCTGATGGAAAATTCCTACTGCATGCAATCAGAAAGAGACTTTCAGTTGTTTTATGTACCTGTCCCACCAAATTCAATAATCAGTTACAGTCCTCCAAGTTGGTAGTGGTCTTTAATAAAACCCACATCCACTAAGTTCCATGAACTTGAAATTTGTGGGAAGTGTCTAGAATTTAGGGGTCTAGGATTCTGGTCCATTATATGAAGCAGTTTTGAAGAGGTATTACTCTGAGAGGATTCCCATCCTACAAAGAGGAATTAATTAAATGTGGATGACAGGCAGGAGGACATGATTTCTGAACCAGAACATTAATCACCTCATGGAGGGGTGAGGTCTTCTCCTGCTCACTGTGATACTTGATGGGCCTGCTCTTAGAATCTTTCTCCCAGTGAAAACAGACTTTGTCAGCTCTGTGTAAGTGGTAACACTGTCTGGGTTCTTCTGGAAAGAGAATTCATTCTGATCCAAGAGATATACCAACTGGCTAGTGGGAACAGGAAGCAGCAGTAGCACTTTTTACCAGTGGAGATCTCTCAAGGGACTAGCTTCAGAGAATGCTCAGTTGGGCTTTGTGCATGAAGCTGGAAGTCTGGTTTCTTCCAGAGCTGTGCAGGTGTCTTGCACGCCCATCCTCTGGGCATGAATCAACAGAGAACACATATTAAAGATGTGCCTTCGTGGTGCAAAAGAGCACCACAGTGACTCAGAGGGGTGTCAGTCTCCTGTCATTAGTGCTGTCTGAGGGTAAAGCTGTGTGAAAAGCTACATGTTAGGACTCCTCCGAACTGAAGACACTGAGTGATACAAATGATTCACATAAACTTATTCTGATGAAAGGGTGTTTAATACAAGGTGCTGCAAATTAGATTTTTCTTTGTTTTCTTCAGTCACAATGCTATTTGTTGTCTGTTTAGACATATAATTTTTTTTCAGTATGTCAGGTAAGGGAAGTCTAGATAACTTCAATACTGGCAAAAGTGAAGTTACAAGGCAGGCAAACTGATTAGGCCTCTTGAGGAAAGACTTTTTTATCCTGTGTTGGAATTTTACAATTTAATTTGCATTCCCCCAAATACTCCAGGGCTTTTTATGGAGAAGCAGAAGCCCAATTTAGACATGAAGGGGTGGCTTATCTTTGCAGAATCACAGAATCACAGAAAGAGTAAAATTGGAAGGGTCCACAGTGGGTCATCTAGTCCAACCTCTGTTCAAGTGGGGTCATTCCAGAGCATTTGGCACTGGATTGCATCCAGATGGTTCTTGAAAATCTCCAACAAGGCAAACTCCACACCCTCTCTGTACAATCTGCTCCAGTGCCCAGTCACCTGCACAGTAAAGACATTGTTCCTCATGTTCACGTTGAACTTCTGTGCATCAATTTCTGCCCATTGCCTCTTGTTCTTGCTTGCTGCCTGGCTCCATTCTCTTGACACTGTCCCTTCAGATACTTATAGACATTGATAAGGTCCTCTCACAGTCATCTCTTCTCAAGTCTGAACAGACCCAACTTGCCCAGCCTTTCCACATAAGAAAGATGCTCCAGTCCCTTAATCATCTTTGTGGCCCTCCAATGGACCAGCTCTAGTGTGTCCTTGTCTGTCTTGAACTGGGGAGCCCAAAGTGGGACACAGAACTCCAAATGAAGCCTTGCCAGTGCTGAGCAGAGCAGCAGGATCACCTCCCTTGACCTGCTGGTGATGCTCTTCTCAATGCATCCCAGGGCACAGTGCTGTCTCCTGGGCAGCTTGTTTACCAGGACCCCCAGGTCCTCTGCAGAGCTGCTTTCCAGCAGGTCACCAGCCTGTGCTGGTGCCTGGGGTTGTTCCTCCCCAGAGGAGAAGCAATACTCATTGTGTGTGCCTTTGCTGAATTTCAGACAGCTTTTCTCTGCCCAACTCTCCAGCCTGTCAAGCTTCTTCTGAAGAGCTGCAGAGCCCTCTGGGCTATCAGTCACTCCTCCCAGCTTTGGATCATCAGTGAACTTGCTGAGGAGGCATTTGCCCTCCACCCAAATCATTGATGGATAGGGCAAACAACACTGGGCCCAGTATGGAACCTTGAGGAACAATACCAGTGACAGACTTCCAACTTGTGACCCTCATTCACCCAGTTCTCAAAGTCCTCTCATCCAGTCCACACCTCCTGAGTTTGCCCATGAGGATGCTGCGAGGGATAGTGTCAAAAGCCTTGCTGAAGTCAGGACAGACAATACCCACTGCTGTCCCCTCATCCAGCCAGATAGTTGTCTCACTGTAGAAGAAAATCGGATTGGTAAAGCATGATTTACCTTTATTGAATCCATGCTGGTCACTCCTGATCATCTTCTCATTGTCAGTGTGGGTAGAGATGACC
Source organism: Haemorhous mexicanus (assembly GCF_027477595.1). NCBI lineage: Eukaryota > Metazoa > Chordata > Aves > Passeriformes > Fringillidae > Haemorhous > Haemorhous mexicanus. The sequence goes on along the minus strand of NC_082381.1, from coordinate 42,001,951 downwards.
TATAGAATTGGGCGTCAGCTCTCTCAGGATTTGAGGTGGATTCCATTAGGGCCCATGGACCTGTGGATGTCGAGTTTGCCGACATGTTCTCTTACCCAATCCTCCTTGGCCAAGGAAAAGTCTTTCTCTCAACATTCCTTTACCCTGTGTCCTGGGTCAGAGATTCCTGATGCCTGGTCATAGTGAAGACCAGTGCAGAGAAGGTGTTCAGTAACTCTGCCTTCTCTGCATCCTCTGTTTCCAGGGTGCCTCTTCCATACAGTAACAAGTTTGCACTGTCCCTAGTTTTCCTTTTGTTACTGATGTATTTGAAGAAGCCCTTGTTTTCCTTGACATCCTCGGCCAGATATAATGCCTTGGCTTTCCTCATCTTATTTCTGCTTACTCTGACAACCTCTCTGTGTTCATTCCAAGGGGCCTGACCCTGCTTCTTTTGCCTGTGTATTTCCTGTTTACAGCTGAAGAATGACAGCAGTTCTTTATTCATCCACAGTGGTTTCTTGCCTCCTTTGTCTGATTTCCTGCTAATTGGGATGCATTGTTCTTGTCCCTTGCCTGAAGGAAAAAGTGGTATATGATTTTCAGCAGGCAGTTCCTGTTACCTGGCTTTCTCCAGTTGCCTGAAAACTCCCAATATACTATTAACTAGGTAACAAGTGGTGGAAGGGTTTAAAAGTGGAAGGTGGGACAAGAAGACAAGGATTTGCAAGTTGTCATGATTTCACCCCAGCCAGCAACCAAGCACCAGACACAGCCACCCACTACCTGCCCTACCAGCGGGATCAGGGAGAGGGCTGTAAGGATAAAAGCTGGAAAACTCATGGGTTAAGGTCAATTAATTTGCATAGGGAGTGCAAAAGCTGCACACAAGCAAAGAAAAACAAAGAAGTCATTCTCTGCTTCCCATGGGTGGCCAGGTGTTTTGCATCTCCAGGACAGCAGGCCCCCTCACACCTCACAGTGACTTGGAAGGACAAATGCCATGACTCCAAATGTTCCCTCCTTCCTCCTTCTTGCACCTAGCTTTAAATACTGAGGAGGATATCAAATGGTCTGGAATGTCCCTTTGGCCAGTCTGGGTCACCTGTCCAGGCTCTGTGTCCTCCCAGCTTCCCATGCATGCCCAACTTTCTCACCAGTTTGGCATTACAAAAAGCAGAAAAGGCTTTGGCTCTGTGTAGGCCCAGCTCAGTAATAGCAACAATGTCAATATATTATCAACCCTGTGTTCAGCCCAGATACAAAACACAGCCCCATACCTGACGCTATGAAGAAAGTTTACTCTACCCCAGCCAAAAGCAGCACACAAGTGCATTTACCATTACTCCTACTAGAACAAGCAAAAAATACTGCTATATAGACATTTTGTCTACCTAACATTTTGTTTGCCTTATACTAGTCCATAGTTCATTTAAAGTATAATTAAAAGAATTTTATGTGTTATCTCTGACTGTCCAATTACAAATCCTACCCCTATGGTATCAATGACCTCCACTGGTTTTAGTAGTTGGGTCCCCTCTCCCAGGATGTTATCAGCCATACATTTAGAAATTTGATTAAAAGTGGAAGTCAGCAGCTGGCCACAAAAAAGATGGCAAGATGCATGTCTATGGCAGTGAAGTAACTGCATACATATATGTAGGTGGAAAGCTGAAAGTAAACCTATTTCCAAGCAAAAATCTAAGGCAGCATGAATGCTACCTTGGCTTGCAAACTCTTGGTGCACATCGATCTGATTTATCCCCTTCAGCCTTTGTAGTCAGTAACAGTCACAACCTTTGAAGCAGCACACATATTGCAGAACTAACTGGAGGTTGGTTCATGGCAAAGGCAAAATTTTTATCATGCAATGAAACAGCCTTGTGATAAAATCTGTTTTATTTAGCCTTGGGACTATACCAATGTTCAGGTCATTAGTACAAGGTCTAAAAAGATTATTATAGTGAGCACGCTTTTTTTTTTTTTTTTTTTTTTTTTTTTTTTTTTTTTTTTTGAGTCATGAACTGCTGGCAACATTGACATAGTTTCAGCATCAACCCTTCTCCAACACTGCCCTGCCTGCACACACACTGTGAATGGCATTCCTGGGGTTCCATTTGATTCACAGTGGTGAATGACAGCACAAAATGACCTGAAATGGAGAAGCCTATGTGGGCAACTTGTTCAGATATACTTTATGGAAATCAGACCACTTGAGGAGGCTGCATTCACCTTAACAGATGCCTTCTCCCTGCACAGTGTTACAGTCTCCAATTAAGTTTCTCCAAAGATGCGGAGTTTATTTGAAAGGGATGAAATGCCTACATGTCTTTTCCTTAATTTACATAATGCAAACAGAAAGCTGAAGTAATTGTTGACTGATTCTAGCTTGCTGAATTTTTCTAAAACTTATGTTGATGGCTTTAATGAGACAGTAAAATCAGAAAAAAAAATACATACCAGTATTTCACACATGCACACAGTCTGAAGGGTAACTTCTTAGGAAGTGGAAAAGAATAAGAAGCTGTGTTCTTCCAAGCTCACAAAATTTTAAAAGAAAATAATATCAGGAAAGTAAACTGGTTTTTCTCTAAATCACACATTTAGCACATTATGGCTCATAATTTTATTTACAGCATATGTAATGGCATGACAAGTCTGTATATTTCAAAAATGAAGGGAAAAAAAAGAGATGAATAGGAGATGACATTGCAGCCTGTCATATTTTCCTTTTTTACAAGTCTTTCAGTTGCTCCAATTTTATTCAGGCATCACATGTTCTTGTGTATATCTCATGACCTAATGAGAAATTTCAGTCTCTCACCCACATATGGACTGCACACCTCCTTTCAGAATTTCCTGAAATATTTCTGGGCATGTTCTACCAGAAACAATGGTGGGGATTCTGTCTTGTGTCTTAACCAGGCAGATGGTTTCCTCACTGTCTGCAGTAAAGCTGTAAGACAGGCTAATTTGTGCAACACTAGAACAATAAATTTTAAAATATAAAGACTTGAAGTCTAAACTTATTTAAGAAAAATAGTTTATAGGTACTAGACTACAACAGGCATAGGCCTATTTCCCACATAATTTTGGTATGGACTACAAGACCCCTATTTTCCCTGCTATTAATTTTCAGAACACACCCAATATCTGCCTACCATTATTATTTTGTTCTGGTCATGGCTGTAAAGGGATCATGAGTGAGGTCTTGAAGTATGCACGAATTTGGTATGCAGTTTGAGAGGTCCTCACACCTAATTTCCATAAGGATGAGGGAAAAGCTGTAATCCTCTAATATCAGCAAATGTCGTTGGCCAATTCATTTTGGAGGCAGAGGGTTATGGTTGTGCCTTGTTAAAATAGCAAAGATGAGCTTGTCCTCATGTAGGTCATGGTGGCTGTTAACAGAGAATTCTCAAGGGTCTAACCAGTGTCTTGGAGGATAGAAGGACTTTAGAACAGAAATTGATTCATCAATGTCTAAAGGCAGAGTTTCAATGCAAAATAACTTGACACAAAGCAGCTGATTTCAAGGAGCAGTGATCATCAGCTAAAGAAAGGCAGTGCCTGAAGGCTGAAGTTAAGCTTCAAAAGTTAACCACCTTAGAGTTGTTTTGATTTGTGACTTATGAACTACCTGAGGTTAGTATAAGAGTGTGACATTTGGTTACAAGGCGGGAGGAAGACTATAGCTTAGTAAATTATTTTTAATAGGCAATCAAAAAGTTGGCCATTAGGCCAGAAACCAGATACCAGCCTGGCTGATCAAAGGAGAGCCCTGGTATAAACAGGTAAGTTTTACTCAGCCTACTGGCAATTTACTGTCGTGAACAGTCTGGTAGATTACAGTAATAAATGGCAGTATATATTTAATTTTCTGCTGTATGTAATGTATCAAATAGCTGAGAATATATCACCAATGTCAGGAAGAGCAGCGCAGCACAGCTCGGCTCACTTGCAGCAAAGAAATGTCTGTCCCACAGTCTCCCTTCATCAGAGCCAAAGGATCCACTGGTGTCTCACACGCGGCTGGGAGCAGGAAGAGCCAAGGCTGTGACTCTCCGGAAGCCTCTCAGGACAGAACTAGTCCATATGTTACTTCAGTGTGTGAGGCTGTTTTCCTTCCTAATAAACACAGAGGCTCTGAGACTCAGTGTCCAATAGCTTCTCCAAAGCTGAGCTATTTGACAGCTAACTCAACAAGGAGCAGTAAGAGTGCTGCTCTTACCAGCATGAGGGCTGCTTAACCTCAACACCTGAAGCTGACTGCAGCTGGTGAGAGCACAGGCAGCAATGTGCAGCTTGGGACTGCACTTGTTGCTCAGTTACACTCTCTCCCTGATCTCAGACAGGAGATTACTATATATTTGTCAGGAATGAAGCCCAAATTTCTCTTGCTGGTCCTCTGAAGATGGGTGCATGCACTTCTGCTGTCTAAAATACCTTGTGCTTTAACACTCAATAGTGAAGTCAGAGTGTTTGACAGAGATCTTATCACTTAAGTGGCTATGGTTTTTTCACCTTTCTCCAGGTATCAGATGGAATAAAAGATTTAACCAGATTTTCTTCATGTGGACAGATAGAAGAACAAGCCTTTCCCGCAGTCAAAGGAGGATCTGTGGAAACACATTAAGATGATAAGAATTAGGTAAAATAACAAAAGGGGTAGATGCCTGAAAGCTGAACTAGATGTGGTCAAAATGTGTGTCTCTGTGTGGACATGAGGAGAGAGGGCACTGCTATTCTGCTTGCAAGACAGTAGCCTGGTGACGTATGAAAGAGAAGGCAATGCTTCACTCCATGTTCCATATTGACAACTCAGGGACTGTTGCAGAGGTGAAAGCTTGTTCGTCCTCCTTTTTAAACTGTGTGATGACTACTTCAGGAAGACAACATGTGCTGGACTTAAATGTGTAAAAGTTGTTCTCATAACACCTGATATTCTAGTTAAAATATCTCATGTGTGGAAGCAGAATAGGAACACCTGAGTATCAGAAATTTCAATAGCCAAGCCTGTTATGAAAATTCTTGAGAAGGTGACATCTTTTTTAAGGATTCAGATGAATATATAATAACATAATTATCCCATAGCCCAAGAAAGCTGTGATGTGACTCGGGGTAGAGAATTAGAATCTCATAAAAACATGAGCACTGTAGCAAAGATATGAGAGAATTTCATCAAGATTAATTAGCCGTTTCGGCAGTAAGTTTACATACTTAATTTTAAATAAGTTTATTCTCTTATATTTCCTGAATGCAGCATTATAAAGGCTGCAAAGTCACCAGTTAGTTGTAAAAGAATAAATATTTTTCCCAACCATAGAAATTTTTCCTGTCGTGCCATTCTAGCCCACTCTTATCAGAGGGAGCTCGTGACTGATTTCAAGAATGACATAGTGAAGGTGGCTGTTAAACACTCACCCCTGTTCTGCAAAACTGGATTTTGTCTGCTCTCAGAGGAGATAGAGAAGCTGTATGTAGGTTTGATCTGCAGGATGCCTGAGTGATAACAACTGTGCTGTCTAAAGATCACAGAATAGATTTTGAAGGGTCCCACAGGGATGATCCAAGTCCTACCACAGGCTTTATACTTAAGTGTACAGGGCAATAATTCAGATTTAGTCTTGACTTAAATGAGCCTTAGATAGGACAATAAAACTGTTCAATAAAGGCCAAGGAGGGAGGTAGGGCAGAGTGAGTCAATAGTTCATGAGTTTTTGGATATTGGCTCTGCACTGAGTTTACCAATGATTTGTCTCCGGTTTGTGAGAAAATGGTTACATTCAGATAGGTTTATGTACAGGAAGGTGTTTTGAAACATAGATTGAGTCTTGCTTTGTCATAGACATTCAGTGTTCACATTCATTTTAAAGTTAGCCTCCTTCCTGGAGTGTATCCCCTCTGCCTTGAACTGGGAAAGATTGTTTAAAGCAGTGTTTCAGAAATTACAGCAATATGATTCAGTTTTGCACTTGGCTTCAGATAGTCTTGTAAGCTTCAGCTTCTTATTTCCTCCATCTAAGAGGAAATGTGAGATCAGGGTGGAGGTGGCTAGTCTGAAGAGAAACAAACCAGATGGCATTTGTCTTCAGTGACATGACAACAGAAATGTACCCATATCTCAATAGAACTCAGCTGCATCTTACAGCAAGCTACCTTTATAACCAAAACCAGTCTTCTTTTCCAAATGAAAACTGTATTAGAAATTTTTTAAATGTTGATCCATTGAAATTATTCCGCTTTAGCTTAAAATTACTGACAGCATTTGATCAGTTAACAAAACTGATTGTAAGTCAACGGCAATGTTTATTTGTTAGTATTCTACGTTTGGAATTTAGAATATGTTTTAAAGAAGTTTAATAAGATCCATGGGCTGCCTGATTAACAAACAATGGCTTTATAAGCATTCTTTTCATACTTTACAATTGCCAAATAAAACATTGTGATAAGAAGGGGAGAAATTTCAGGAATCTATGAAGCATTTGCAATGAGGAAAATTATTTTTTCTGTTTTTTTGCCTGGGATGGCAAGACAACAATCCCCTTCACAGCATATCATAAGCTAAAAAGAAAACAAAGCATTTAAAAGCTCATCTTGATAACATTATAGAAGGCAGAAAACCACATGAATTTTTAGTGTTCAACTTGAGATGCCTTTAGCTGATGTAAGGGGCAGACAATTAATTAGGTGTGACTCATATGCCTTTTAACTGATCTGTTGTACTTTGCATGTAGGCATGTGTGCTTATAGGACTCATTTGCTTCCAGCATCAGTACTTGGGAACAACAAGTGCCAATACAATAAGATTTTGACACTGCTATTCTTTCAAATTTCAGGGCTCTAAAATCAAAGACATCCCAACAGAAAAGGATCGCATCCCATTATGGAGAATGCAATTATCATTTCTAGGCTAAGTAAGATGCTTTCTTACAGACTTATTAAAGAAAAGAAAAGAAAAAAGGATTTCACGAGCCAAGCTCATAATTTCTTTCACAGGAATTTGCTAAAAGAAGTGATAAAGCCAATAGTGCATACACAGATCACATTGCTACAAACATATTGACTTCAATAGGCCATACATTAATTAAATTCCTGCAAACCTCAAGTTTGAACAACCTCCAGAAGAAAAAAAAGGTCTCACTTGTACATGGGTGCTTAAACTACTCAGTAATTAAGCTCCATTAGAGGAGCTTGTTAATCAGTTACTTGGCCAAACAATAACTATTTCAGAATGAATCATCCATCCTGCATAATCCCCCCATGAGGATTAGGCTCCCTTTTCACCTGAAAATTTTGTTGTCAGGCCAGGCAACCCCTGAGAGCATTAGCACAACCAATGTGAGTGAAACATGAAGCAATTGAAATCACACAGGTCCATGTGACCAGCTGGAATGCACCCAAGGATGGAAGGAGCTGGCCACTGTCATTACAAGTGTGTTTTCCACCACTTCCATCTCTACCAACTTCATCTCTGTCCTCTTAGATTACTTACAATTCTTATGATGATGACAGAAAGACAAGTGTTATGTGAATTTTCAAGACAGGCAAGACAAGATGCAGGGATCCACATGCTGGTCAGCCACAGCTCGGTTCCTTGAAACGTGAATAGAAAAATTCCTCCTGGAAGCCACTTCCAGCCATGGAAAGGACAAGAAGGAGTAGTCCAATCAGACAGATGTACCAGGGGCAAATGGTGCTCAACCAACTTGATTGCTTTCTACAGTGATGTAAGGGAAGGAAGCTCTGTATGTAAGTAAGGCCCTTGGCATGGGCTTCCATTGACTCCTTGTAGCCAAACCAGTGAGACACAGGGTATGTACACCATAAAATGCATGGAAAACTTGTTGGACTGCCAGGTTCAAAAGGTGGTCATGGCAGCATGAGGCCCAGTTAGAAGGAGTATTTTTCAAAGACTAGCAGTGGGACCAGTGAAGTTCATTGCCTTCAATAATGACCCCTGGATGATGGGTTGGACGGCAGCACTCTTGGTGTGTTTGCAGATGACATCAAATGTGGGTTTGTGCCAAAATGTGCTGAAAGATAGGGCTGCTGTTCAAGCAGAACAGGTTTGTTGAACAAACACCAGTGTAAATGTGGTCCTCTGGAATGGACAAAGCCCTGCATTAGCCAGCTGGCAACAGCTCTGCAGAAAATTCCCAAGGATCCTGGCAGAATGCAATTTGTCCAGGAGGCAGAAGTGCACCCATGCAGGAAAACATTGCAGCAGCAAGAGGAAGGGATCCTCCAAAGGTTCTTAGCAGCTGTAAGACCACTCCTGGTGTGCTATTCCTGGGCTCACAGCGGAGAACAAATGCTGACATACAGAAGAGAGTCCAGTGGAAGGTCCCCTGTGATGGATGGAACACAGGGCATATGCAGGAAGTGGAGTTCAGTGAGCTCATTGAGCCTTGTGAAGAGCAGGGAGAGGGGAAACCAGGCTGTGGTTACTGCCTGGTGGGAAGGTACAAATTCTGCTCAGGGATGCACAGCAACACATTTAGAGGCCACAGGCATACACTGGAATCTGGGAAAACCCCATTAGATATGAGGAAAAACTTCTGCAGCATGGTGATGTTAACAACTTTGGAACAAAGTTCAGGGTAGTCCTTGGAGATATTCAGACCTTAAATTTACAAAGTCCTGGCACAACCTGATCCAACAGGAGCTGTTTCAAAATGGGAGTTGGAGCAGACTGCCTATAAAATCTTCAAATCTAAATTATCCTGTGATTACTTTTTAACCGTGAATTACTTCAGCTAAAAAAACCTCAACTTCTTTGCAAAACAAATTTAGAGGAAAACAAATTATTTTGTGTAAGTTCTAACTGATAAGAACACATTTGTTGACAAGAATACAAATGTTTTGGCAGAACTGTTTTAAATACATCAAGCCAAATGAATTTGATTAAACTTACAGGTACAGAAATTAGCTATGCTGTTGGAATAATGCCTTTTGCTAGAAGGGTGGTTTTTTCTTCAGCTAACAGCAGGGTTGCCCTAGGGTCTGTGCCTCACAGACATCCAGATAATCAAAGTACCCTTTTAGAATGCAGCCAGGTAAACAGATGAAGGCACATTTTACCTGCTTATAATGATGTTGGACTTTTGTTTTTAACATAAATTATACATGTTAAGAAAAGCATATTCACCTGCCTAGACAAATGGAAAATGCCAAACCGACTTTGTAAGAAGAAAACAGTAATTTGTGCTGAGTTCCATCAACATTTCTCTGATGATTTCTCCAGCAACAGAAGAAGGAACAGTGAACAATTTCCTTATCAGTTTTTAGACATTATCTGAAATTAATCTTCATAAGAAGACTGCACCACTCTCTTTTAGATGTCTTTCAGACATCGAATGTAGCAAAGTATTATAACTGAGTTTGAGGAAGCTTCATTCTGCTTTGCTTAGACTCAAGGGGGAGCAGAGAGGACTGGATAAGGGAATAGGCTTTGGGAAAATGCCCACAGCTAAGAAGGACGGGCATTATCCTTTCTTTCCCCTTGTAGCTTTCCTACAAGGGGAAAGAAAAATTTTTAAGTGGTTATGATGCTGAGAGTAGCACAAAGGAAAAGTAAGTAAAAAGTTGTCATTGCAACAGTCCGCAGAGAGGAGAAGTCTTCTGTGGCTCTGTCAACACAGGTGTCACTGGCAATGAAGCAGGCATCAGCTGTGCTTTATCATTTCTCATGGCAAAAGGAAAGGATGGTTGACTGTCTCCTGAAGATAAACCTGAAGTTACCTCTGCCTGTGTAACAGATGTGACCAGTGGTGTATATTGAAAGTTACACAAGCTTATAATTTTGCCCTTGTTTTTGAGTCATAATGGCTGCAGGCCATATTTTCTGCTATGAATACATGTGATACAGCAAGACTTGAGACTTCTAGGGTGCTTATATCTAAGGGACTCTAGTTTAAGGACTTTGTCATATATGCTCAGCAGTGGCTCAACAGCACTGCTGTGCACTGAACCAGAACTTGAGATGTGAGAAACATACTGGTAAACATGCAAGTCTAAGTCTGTCTTTCTGAAAAGCCTTAGGATGTGGATCAGGGCGTATGCTTTTTCTCATTTCCTTTCACATGACACTGCTCCATTATTCTTGTATTTAAAAGTCATTTATTGGCATAATTCTGTGTATTACTGCATAGTGTGAAAGTCACATCACTCTCAGTATTATTTTAGTGGAAATACACAGCAAATATTCTTGTTTGAAGAGAATGTCAGTGAGTCAGACAAAGCATTGGGAACACCAATGTACAGATTTACTTTCACATCTTAGCATCCCATCTTCTTTATTATGTAAAAAAAAAAAGTTTCATCTGCTAGGTTCACATGTGAATACCTGACTTTTCATCCCAGTGCATATTCTTAGTTTGATTTTATATATCAGTTTCAAGGTGTATTTCTATGGCCTGTGCGGGACTCTCTGGACTGATTTTATTGTGGTACATCTCCATGTCCTATTAATTTTTTTCTTGCCACAGAAAGCTAACCAGCTGTGAAACAGCTGAAAAAACTCCCCTCCAGCCCTATGTTGAAGGAAACTGGTAACCCTATAAGAAACATCTATTTTTAAAACCATGCTGACAGGACATTGCTGTCACAGATGAAAAAGGCCCTGTTCTGCTAAAGATTGCACTGCATTGTGCACATTTGAGATTTTGGAAGGATCTTGAATGACAGCTGTGGTACTGTTGACCACTGCCAGTTCCCTCTGTATGGGGTGTCTCACCCTCACCTCACAACCTGTCAGGTTTTGCCATCCCAACCATGCTTGGCAGATGCTGGAAGAGGTGAGGGCTCTCTGTGCCTTTGCAGGGTTTTCCCTGGCCCTGGATGCTGCAGGCCTGACAAGACAAACAAGCAACCTCCATCCCACCGGACCACGCCCTTTTAAAGGAATTTGCTGTATCTGCTACCTTGTACACCCACTGGCATTGGCGGCTGCTCCACAGCGACCTACGCAAAACCAAGGGTGCCAATCTCAGCCAAGATCTCATGTCTTTCAGCTCCCAAGGGACTCCCATGCTCTTGAAAACAGGCACAGTTTCCTGCAGCTTTCCTCCCCCAGGGCCTTTTTTCTCACCCTGCTTGGGCAGAGGGGGATCAGGAGTTACATCATGCTACCTGAGGCATGGCAGCACCTGCAAGTGAAGAGAAGAGCAAGATGAAACTTGTGCGATGAGGTGCGATGACTCCTTTATACAAGTTTGCTCCCTGACATGCACTTTGCAAACCCAGAGGGGTCAGGTGGAGGATGTGTGTGCAGCCTAACAGGTCTGATGGCCACAGAGAGCAGACCAGGTCACACCTGCTTTGAAGGAGTGGTGGACACACCAGCAGGCCACTGAAGCTCAAACAGCGCTCTGGCGCAAAACTGCCGGCAGGAGTGATTCCTCCTCAAGCTCCCATTAACACCATCTGTCCACATAAACCATTTTATCTGCATTTCGTATGTGGAGGATCACACATTGGTCTGTTTCTCCTCCTGCTGGCCATCATTTAAATTACTGCTAACATTGAGAGATCACAGCACAGGGTTAAGATAAATTGAAAGGAGTAGAGATCTGAAGTATAACTGAGAAATACTGAAAAATATCTGCAACAACTCATCTAATTAAGGCAGAGGGAAAATAATCTAGAACTAAAAATTTTCATTTTTGAGCACTTTCTCAACAGGTTTCTTAAAAGAACAGAATAATGATGATGGTAACAATGATCAAGCATTTAAGTTTCTGCATATAAAATGCTCTAGTGCTGTCAGAGAAATGAAAAACATTTGCCTTTGTTGTTGCAGAAAGGAAAGGGTTTGTTGGTCACAGAAGTCAGGAGACCTGTGTTTTTATTTCCAGCTGGGTTGCACGTTTCCTGTGTGACCTTGCAACTCCCCCGTACCTCCGTTTCCCATTTTTTATGTTGCATAATAACTATCTTGGTGAAGCAAGGCTGATACTCTACTCACAGAAACTATTTGCAACTCTTTATTCACATGATGCCAGAAAAGTCTGGAGTTTCCTTTATTGACTTAATGAGATCAGGAGTAATGGCAGAGGGATCCTTGCCTGTGCTGCACAAGGAGTTTGTCGCTCTCTTTTTCAGTGACATTTGGGAGCCTGCTTTTGGAGAAGTGTGGTCTTCCTGGCTCTTTGGGGTGCTACAGAAATCCAGAGTTGGGAGGAGGTGTCAAAATTGCCTTGCAGCAGTGGGAGGTGAATGAAAGAAATAGTCCCCAAGCCACTGAAACTTACCATATCCTTCACAAGCCAGGTTTCATTTTTAGGCTCTTACCAACACACCCTTCTGCCTTTTTCTGGAGACAGAGGAACACAGTACCTCTATGCCTTTTTTAGTTTAATTCCTTTGAAGTGCATTTTAAGGGATGATGTCTTGTTGTCCATTAGCACTTGTGGAAACTAATGAGAATTCTACTACATCACCACAAAACTTTACCTTATCACACGAGTCTTCATTTTGCTCAGGTGAAAACATTTCACTTCCAGGGGATGGAAATGGAAAGGCATTCTCTTAGCTTCTCTATCTCAACCTACATTCCCACGGCTTCTAACCAAACACCACACGTGGCTGTACCTATGCAATACAGAAGACCTGGTGGGATTCCAGGGATTTCCCAGAAAATTTTTTCCCAGCCTGAGCCCAAACAGAATCTCCTGAAGCAAGTCTGGCAACCTGTGGTATAAATGCCAAAAACAATTCAAGGCCAGGTTTCAAATGACACTCAAAATAGGAAACCCACAGCCAGCACACAGCTGGAGGCATTTAAACATGGGAAAGGCATTGTCTCTCATAGCATCTGGGATTTCCTTCTAGGGAACAGCAGGGCGTGTGGAGGCTCATGAGTACATTCTGAATCCCACTGGGATGTGGCTGGGATGTTTCTCCTGCTCAGCAGCATGGAGGTCCCTGTGGAGATCCCAAGGCTGAGGGATGGGCACAGCTCTTTGATTTAGGAAATGTCAGGCTCTCTCTGCACCTTGGAAATTAGGGGGGTTGACAGAACCCATGCCACTCCCAGAAAAACAGAAGGTCATGGCATTTTAAATAAAACCTAAGCCATCATCCAAGTCCACGAACCCTTTATTAGGGTCACAGTTTGTGTTCATGAGTTTTTAGAAATGTCAGGCTGAAAAACTGAGTGAAGATGTCTAGTTCATTTCCCAGTGGCTTTTTACTGGTTTAAACAACCTGGCAAGGGAAGGATTTTTTTTGCATTAATTTATGAGTACAGGAAGCAGTTTAAGAAAGATGCAACCTGTGAGTTCCTGTGTTTCTTCCTCTTAAGCAAGGATCATGCTTAAAAACAATGAGACTGAAGTTCTGATTCACCTTTTGTAAACTGTGTTCCTGTCAAAGAGTACAGATCATTTTTTGTGCCAGAGAATTTATTCATGAAACCTGGCATTCTCACCCTTTTCCATTAACCTCAGTGTTTCACCATGTCTGCTCTCAGCTGCTCAGACACTGGCATTTGTGAAACCTTCATCTTCCTGGTAAAACGTGTAGCAAAGATGAAAGCTGGAGTTTGTGGTGAGACCTCCTCTGCTCCAGGAGACACAACTTCCGACTTGCACACACTGCCTTTGGGGTGTATTGAGGGGAAATTTGCTCAGGGGGAGTGTGTGGTGTTTTCAGAAAAGTGCTGGTGGACAGGACACCTTCCTTGGTTTGACATGCCCAACCAGTCACAAACTGCTAGCTAGGACCACCCTGTAAGTTAAGTGCTATTAAACAGCCATGGTATTAACATATATCACTGCCCATCTCCTGTGTGGATATTCAAAAGGCAGATGGTGATTTTGCAGGCAGGCAGTGCTGAATAATACCTGAGTGTTCTTGAAAATTTCGTGCCACAAGCAATGCACAGGATTGAACAAGAAAGTGCCTGCTTTGGGCTCCAGTCTCCCTGGTGTGAGAAATTTGCCAGCCAGGAGAGGTAAAGAGTTGGACTGCCAGTGAGCCTAGGCCAGATTTTTGACTACATGTATTTTGGTCAGTCCTGTGAGTTAAGTAGGAGCCCTTGGCAGTAGAGCACAGCAGTAGAATAGGGTGTGCAGGAGCACAATGGCAATACTGTTTCCCATAGACTAAAATAGTGAATCATGGCTTCCTCTTGCTACTGTCGTTCATGTGACCTTTACAATAATTTATAATTAGATTAGTTGCCCTTTGGATAGGTGCCTGTGCTTTTTTTTTAAAGGGTTGCTAAGGTAACTGATGATTTCCTTATTTCATCCTGTGTTAGAGGAGATTTTACTTCCTAGTGAGTCTGAACTCAAGACTCATTGAAAACAGATACTTGTTTATCAGGAGTTTCAGTGCTTCTGTAGTTATCAAGCAGAGGACTCTTAATGTGTATTATGGAGTGTTGATTGTACTGCTTCACTTAATGGTAAAAGAAGAGCTTCTGTAACTCACATGAATAGTTGAATCTCAATGATAAGGGAGAGGATTTTTTGGGATTTGAATCTTTAGAAGTCATTTGGCACTTTCTTATAAACTTTTACTCAGCCTGCTTGTTTTGCTCCTTTCTTTCCTCTGGTTATAAGCACAGTTACTGCTCTGCATGCAAAAAAAAAAAAAAAAAACAAACCAAAACCCTCAAACAAAACTACCAAAAGAAGTCTGTGTAGGTGGATGGCAGTGTGCCTCTGCTTGACCTGACCAATTCTCTCTTAGAAGACCAGGAATTGAAGTTTTATAAATCAAAGAGCTGTAGGGAAGAATGATTCCTAGATTTTTCTCTTCTCTCCTACTTATTCAAATTCAGAAGCCCAAGAACTAAAGGGCCACAGAAGCTAAGCTGCTTGTCTCTTAGCTGTAGGAAACTTAATACCCACCCTCAAAATAAACAGCAAAGTTCCCAGTGTCCTTGCCCTCTACCACTTTGTGGCACATGACAAAAGCAGAAAATTTCTCTGGCTTCTGTAAAAAACCCTAACATGTCATCATCCTGTATTAGGCGGCCAGCTGACTCCATAAACCCTCTGAGCCCCTGTGTGCTGTGCAGCAGCAGCTGTCTCCACCCTGCCTGCACACTGTGAGCTGCCTGCTCCCAGCAGCCTGTTTGTGGTGTGAGCAAGCAGACCACAGGGCAGCACTGCCCTGGGACAGGGCCAGCAATGGGTGCCAGATGACCTGACACTGGGAATTTCCGTGCTCTCACTGAAACTCCCTCGTGTGCCCTGCTCCGGCAGATTTATCCCCAAATGCTCTGGCTTGTCCTCAGCAGCGGGGTTGAGAAAGTCAGCCCCAGAGAGCTCCCCACTCCCCACAAATGCACAGAGTGCACATTTGTGCCAGGCACCAGTGCTGCTGGAAGCACAGCGCCAAGGTCCAGTAGCCAGTGCTTGGCATCCGTGCTGGTGTGTAGAGGTAAAAGAAGTTTCTCCAGGGAACACTGGTTGTAGGTTTAAAAGTAGTCTCTAATTTAATGAGTTAAAGGAAAAAGGTGAGTACCTTTTATTATTTAATGTGTCATAAAATTCAGTACAACTCAAGGCTATTGTAAAAAATAGAAATGTTTACTGAATCTTTCTCCATCTGATCCATTGTGAATTGTGTGATATGTCCTCAGTGACAGAGGAATGTATAACTATAACTAAGAAACAAGCAGATAAGAGTTTCAAAGGGTATATATAAAACCAGGTATATCCCTGGTTTTATATAAAACAATGCTAAAGACCTGTCCTGGAATACTGGTCTATATATACATTCCACTGACAGTGTGCTGCTCTGATGTATTTACCCACAACAAAACCCCACAGAAATTCCTCAGACTTTCATCCCGAGAACTTCCACAGCTCGCATTTCTATCTCTCTCCTCACCCCTCCTCCACTAAGGGAATTTTATAATACTCTTGAGTAAGCGACACCGATGTTGAGAACAAAATGGTTGAATCTGTTCTCCTATTTGACCACAGCACAGGATGCTATTTTGAGTCACTATAAAGAAAAAGTTCCAGTTCTTCATCAAAAGTAAAGATTTGTGTCAGAAGATGTCTCAAACTATGGGAAGTGTGAAATGTGAAGTGTGAAAGTCTACACTGTGCCTTTCCTAAGTCTAATTTGATTGGTAAATTGATGTTTTTGATGAGAATAATCCTTTGAAAAGAGCTGCATTCTAATCAAAGCTTTCCATATGAAAAAATTACTTATTTGAAAATTTTTCAAGTCAATACTATTTAATTTTCTTTTTACTTGACAATTAAAAAAAAAATGTACCTTTGATTTCCAAAAGTATTTTAATTCAAAGATCATTTAGAATTAAGTATATGGTCAATCATTTGACCATATATATCATAATAATCGATTATTGTTGAGAGTAAGTCTATGGTCAAAATTAAACCAAAATTCATTATGATATTTGAATTTTCAAAACTTTATGTTTTTAAATGTTTTTCTTACTTTTAGGACCTTTTGTCCTAACTAGGTTTGGGACTTTGTATTCCATATTGAAAGCTTGACTTGGAGGCAGGAACTATTTCCCTCTTGAGATTTCAAGTTTAAAAAGGAGGTGTTTGCCTGGTAAGTGCACAAAAAGATACAAATACAGAGCAGGAGTAAACTGGAAAAAGGACTGAAAACATCTAGCAGATCCTGAGTTTATTCCAAGACCTCAATCCTTCTCTTCTGGATACTTGCCCTGTTTTACATAACTTAAAAGCTGGTCAGGAGAGCTATGACAATTCTTTCTTGGAAAAGCCAACTCTTTCCAAATGACCAGGGAATTTTAAGCCATTTTTGACTGCCCATGGGAGCAAGGTGCACCTTTGGTGTCATTATGGTTTCTCCAAGAGCAGTGGCAGCACACTGACTGGGAGAAATCCCAGCTGTCACCTCCTGGAGCACAACGGGGCTGCAGAATGCAGTGGCCTCTCCAGAGCTAAGACTTTCTCTGTGCTAGGATAGGACTTGGGGTGTGTGCAGAGTGCATGGGAAAGGGAGGCTGCTCCTGGAGGAGGTGTGATATTCCCACACTGGCTCAGGTTGATAATTGGTCTGTTGGAAGGCATGTTGGAGCACGTTTGCAGCAATTGTTTCCCAGCCAGAGTGGGGAGAGTCACAGGATGAGTAATGTGATTAAACCCCTGCCTGCCAGCAGGGAAGCAGAAGATAACACATTGCAAAATGAGCGCCTCATAATTTATAGATGTATCTTTTAACTTGGAAAAAAAAATCAAGAAACCCTTTTAAAAGCAAGAGTGCTTTTTCTGAAAGTTTGAGTTCATATGTAATACTTGGAGGAATTAATTGTTGAAATGATTTGAAATCATCAAGAAGCTAAGCTGCAAGATGTGTTAATAAACTGGAATTTCAAGTGTTTTTTATTAGAAACAGATTATTGGATTTCAGAGTGCTAAAGTGAAAAGATAATTTTTAAATGTATGAGGAGCAAATTAGAAAGGTTCAAAACAAAAGTGGTGCTCATTGTTGCATAACAGGACACCCCATCTTAGCTTTTTGAAGTATGTTGAGTCTTTACCACCTCAGGTGTTTCAGGTCTGAGAAATGGTGCAAAATTGATGACCTGTAGACATTGATGTTCTGTGGACCTGTACAACCACAGTCTTTAAGGTGGCTATTCCCTTTCTTCCTATAAAATCAAAGTAGAATAGCAGAAGCTAAGGATACAGCCATTCACACAGAATTCTGCTGGTACATTAACACTGAGGAAGGAGATGAAGAAGGAGGATACTTCAGAAAACTTAACCAAATCATGGCATTAACTTTGCCACATGGCATGCAGAAAAGATTTTATAAATAGAATGCTATGTATCTATTCCACCTCAGTTGTCTTCTCTGATTTCAGCACTGGTACACTACATAGCATGTAATAAGATACACAGAAAATGGACTGTGTCAAATTAAGACTTTATTAATTATTTACATGCAAAGAAAAATTAACATTAAAATTACACTATTTACAATACTTTGAAATGCCCTAGGCATCTACAGACATTCTGCTGGAGTAGATTATACATAAAATATTGATGCAAGCCATCTATATTTGAATTCATAATGCATCCGCAGACCTTTATTTTGGCTTTGGTACTTTCACACAGAAAAAGGAAATTCCTCCTCTGAGTGTTTAAAATAGAAACTTAGCAGTGTTAGCAATGGCACACTTGTGAAACTATGCAGTCTGTTTGCATAAACACTTCTTGTGTTCACTTTGGTTTTCACAAGTGTTTGATCAGCTACTTCTCATCCAACAAGAATATATTAACAGTACTATCATCTCCTTTCGTAGTATACAGACAATATGTAGTCACACCCAGAGCAATGGTAAGTTAATGCCAACCATGACTGCTACACGGTTTTGTAACACAAATAATATGATCACTCTGCACTCAGGGGTTATGCCTCAATCATGCACAACTTGAATTCCTGCCAGCTCTGTTTCACCTGTACCTTTGTAAGCAAGTGCCTGTTCAAATACACTCCCACTTGGTTTCATGACTTCCCATCAACCACACATAAGCTGTTCCTCAGCTTTCTCAACACTGGGAACACTATCCTCACTCCAGCAAAGTCCGTTTCTCTAGAACAGACAGTCTTTTGAGGATGTGGTAAAGATACCTACTGCTGCTGCTTCTGCCAAAACACCAAGCCCTCCCCCACAGCTGTGACCCTTTCCTGCACCAGCTAAGTATCACACTGCCTTTGGGTAAGAGGGCAATGATTTTTCACATTACCCAAGCACAGATTTCATCCTCTAGATTTGCAATGCCTGTGGTGTGATCACAGTTATTCCTGGCAAGAAATAGGGGAATTTCCGCAATAGCCGTCTTTGTACACATTCTGAATCACGGAAGGTATGAACATCTCACAAAGCACCCGGTTGGTTCAGACCTTGGTGAACTGGGAAGTGCAGGACATTTGTGTCCTCGTTCTGCTGTGTTTCACCTGGCAGAGGCTCAAGGGGCTGAAGCAGAGCCTGTTTGTTCAAAAGGAGGATCTATCATCTGGTCTGGGGAACTTTGCATCTTTAAGTATTTGAGGTGAACATTGTACAGTAAAAAACTTTCTGACTCAATATTCTTGATTTGTCTATATGCACAAAGCTTTCAGCTTTAATCTCTTGAACTGAGGCCTTTCTTTTGCAGAGATTTGGGAATTTCCAAGAGAAACTTCTGGTGGGGAGAATGTGCACTCTGCTGATGTGGTGGCACAAGCCTTGGTCAAGACCATGTTGTGGTGAAGAGTGACTGGTGGCTCACTGGAGCAGCAAACAGTGCATGGCACTCTCACCGCTGCCTTTTGAGGTCTCAGCCCAGTGCTGGCAGCAGCATTTATGCAGCACACTGGTATCACATCAGCATGTGTTACCACAGCCTGCCCATACTCAGCCTTGATCAAAGACTATTGTGTTTGGGAACATGGCCTCTGTGCATTTCCTCCAGCCACTTCTAGCTCCTGATGGTCTTCAATTAATGAAGTAAGCACTAAATTAATCAGCATGTAATTAATGGCCATGCTTCATTTATCAAGCTTCATGGATTTATTAGTTTCAAGTGGATGGGCCTCTCTTTCAAAGGCACTAAAAGCTTAGCTTGCAGCTCCCATGTGTGTTGGTGGGATTGAGTACAATTTTAATCATCAATTAATAGACTGGATTTTCATTCACTAGATGAACTAGTGAAATCTTCCACTGGTAGGTTACACAGCATAAACAAACTTCTGAGCAATGTGAAGCTGAGATGTGTAATGCCAAACAAGACAAACATTTGCTTTCAGAAAATCTGTAGGCAAAACTTTTTTTCTCCTGTTAGCACTTCAGCTATTAACATTGCAACTTCTTATTTTTAGTATCAGCTGCAGTTTTTCTCTTGCTTGCGTGTTCTTGATTTCTCCCTGGCTGATATTAGTACTGCCCTTCTAATCATTCATTGCAGTCAACTAGAAAATGGGATTGGAAACGGGTCATAACATGTAGGCATTTATGAAAGAAAAGAATTACTCTGATGGACTGACCGCAAGGCTGTGGGTGGCTACATCCGTTTGTATCATTATTGAGAGACAAGTATCCAGAGGTTTCAGTGGAAAAAAAGAGTCAGGAAGAGAGAGGAAATTCAATACATTCAAAAGATCTGCTAAGCCCTCAAAAACTGTAAAGGAATGATCCTACAAACAGGCAATAAAAAGGGAAACGAGAATAGTTGGGGATTTTTAGTGTATCCTGTGACTTCGTTTATAAAACATTTACTTTAAGACAGTTTTGCTTTACATTTTTCTTTATGATAGACAAAGAGTTTTTGTCTACCTCTGACTTCAGAAGCCTTTTTATTGCCAGATCAGGATTTTCTAGATTCTGTCTCTGGGCGCATGATTTTTTAGGAAAGACTGAAGATTCTGTTTTGATATTATACTTTTCACCAGGGCCCTGTTGTCTGAAATCTCAATGAAGCCCCTCTTCCATGTGTTGAATTTAGAGTTCTCTGAATGGGGACAAATAATTTGTGCTCTTCAGTTTAAATATTTTCCCTTTCCTAGTAACTAAACAATGTTTTCCTGTTGGGCATTCAACATAAGCAAGAAGAATCCATGGATCATGATCCCCAGTCTTAAATTGTGTTTTTAACACATAAGAATGAAAAAGATACCACAAATCTGGAAATCTAAATATTTAATGACTGAATGACCTAACCAAAAACGTTTTACTGCTGAGGTCATATGCAAGTTTTATCACATGAGCCTTTTCAATATTAATAGGGTGTAATGACACCTAAGCAAAATGCATGCAGGCTTGAATTTGAGAGTTAAGTAATCTGAGCTATTCTAAGAGTATTTACTCTCTATTAACAATACTCAGATTAAGACTCCTGGCCCCAAAAACTGAGAGGAGATGGATGTCAGTGGACTAAATGAAAAGAGAAAAAAAGGAAGCAATTCCTTATGTATTCGGAGTAGAATAAACCAGAGCTATAATATATAATATGGAAGGGGGTGATGATACTAACAACAGTTGAGAAGTACATCAGACATTTCAGAAGATGAAAAAGAAAACAAAATTTGTCTGGAACAGACACTAAGTCAGAGGTCAGAGGTGCTTATGGGTAGAATCTACAGGTCGACAGAACTGACTTTATGGGCCAAGGAGAAGGCATTGGCACAAGGAGAATAAAACAAAAGAAGCTATAAAGAGCAAGTGCCAAAGGTTTTGGTGTGAAAGTTGAGCTTATCATGCAAGTTAGGAAGGAGCAACAAGATGTCTGAAAAAAAAGGACTGAGTCATGAAAGGAAAAAAGCAAAATAACTAATGATTGATAATGAAAATAAAAAATCATTTGGAAAGCTTTCAACTCAAAAGTACATAAACACTATTTAATTATAGTGAGTAACAGGAAGAAAAATCCCATGACCCTCTTTAAATCCAAAATAGGTTGTAAATCCAAAACATAGGAAGAGGAAGAAAGCATGAACAATATTGTTTCCTAAAGCAATAAAAACTACACACATGAGATACATTGAGTGCAACAATGCATTTGTCTGAATGAATTAAATTTGAGTAGGGCATGTTATGCTTTCTACTGAGAGTGAGAGCAAGCTAGCTCACGCTTTCTTGACTTTCCTTCCTGCTGTACTTGTCTGTTCACACAAGTGTCCCAGTCACAGAAATTTTGTGTATTGCTGTCATGTCTTGACTTTTTCTGTCTTTGTCTGTCCAGGTCTATCTTTAACTCTGAGTTTCACCCAAAAAAGCCAGTTGGCAGCAGAGAGCTGAACTCAGCTCAACATACGCTTTTTTTTTCCACAAATACAAATGCTTGAGATGACACACCCTTGTGTATTAGTACCAGTGAACACCCCTTCTGAGAATCCACAGTGGTGGGAAGAACACTGCATATATTTCAGCAGCTAGAAACAGGCAGGCGTTTGAAAAAAAAGCTTTTCAGTGGATGGTTAGGGAGGGAAGTGGCTATTGGGGCTGCTAATCATAGTGACAGTCACACCAGGCTCTTAGACAGAAGACTGATTTCTGGGAGTTGATTTCAAGCAGGATACCCTTACAAATTCAACCAAGCTCAATTTAAAAAATCTTGGGTGCACTGTGAATTGGATGCTAAGGGGGACTGTCTGTGACTCTTGGCCACAAGGCAGCACACCCATCACTGTACCAGCAACAGGCACACCGACATTGGAAACCATGCCCGAATGAACAACTCCCACCACATCTCCATCTCCTGCCCTTCTCCAAGCTGGGATGAGACACTATATTTTCAAAGCAGAGATGGAGATTGATGAGGAGCTTGGTTAGAAGAAGGTGAGGCAGCTTTAAATACAAGCAAATACTGATGGAGAAACTATGTCTTATCAGAAGGCTAGGGGATGTGGAAAGCCTGGTGCAGAGTATGATGAGCCAGTTACCAGACTGTGGGATTCTTTATGTTTGCTTTTTACAAAAAATACAGTCCTTTCTTAGTGAGCCCATTCATCCTCAACGACTAGTAAATCGTGATTTTGTAAGGAAAAGGCACAGTGAGAGTCAGAGGCTGCCATGCTGCCTCCTGGAAATGGTCAGGTTTAAGAATATTCCTTGAAGATACTCACCTTGTCTGATCACAAGAGCAAGTGAGACCTCATGCAGTCCAGAATTGAATCTGATACAGATTAGCAGAAATCCTGATGCTGTTGTACTGGTTTTGTGCCAATCAAAGCACCTGTCAATCCCCAGGAGTTTCTTATACCTGCATTTTCTAGAGGGCACACAGTGGTTATAAATAGTTAACAATTGAATAGACCTCTGTAATGAGAATAAGTCCCAGCACAAATTGCCAAGAAACACAGATGTTTGTTTTCATCTCAGGGATAATGCTTTTTAATAAATTTTGCCAACTTTTGGTTTTGTTTTGCTGTCAAAACATCCAGCATATTTCTATGTCTATTGCTCTGAGGCATATTTGTAAATTAAAAAAACCAAAACCACAAGAAGCTAGACCCATCTCTAAGTACAAACTACATGAATTAACAGAATATGTTTTGGCATTGTCCTTGGTTTCCTTTGTGCCCAAGTTATTATGGTCATTCTCTGAGTCTTACAGCGAGAGACAAGAGTAGATCTCAAATTAATCTGTAATGCTTCTGAAACTACCTGTGTTCCAAAATGCACGGACTATTTACCTGGAAGTGACCACTTAATATTGCCCATGGGCCCATCTAGTCATGGAAAAGGAAGCTGCATGACAACACTTATTTTGAGAACAATTGTAATTAATTAGGAAGTTCTTCAGACACATGCACAGAGTCAGGTGATCAGCTAAATTCAAAGTGATGGAAACTTATTGTTAATATGGATATTAGCTTAATCTAATTTTAATACCTTTTATTGCATTATTTTCTTGTTCTACCTGAAGAATATTTGGAAAGTCAGTTGTGCAAGTGTTGTCTGAATCTTGAGCTAAATCTTGTTCCAAAATTCATCTGAATCAGTAATTTTGTCTTTCTTAAAAAAAAAAACCCTTTAAGTTTGAGGAAGTTTCATTCATTGCCAACATAGAAATATTTGAATTAATGTAAAGCATTTAGAGGAAAAAAGAAGACAGAATCTCTGAAGATGCTTGTAAGATAATTATGTGAAAGATGGCTCTTTTGTGACTTAGCAAATATTGTTAATTTTTAGTAATTCTTCGCACGTGTAGAGATGTGTATGCTCTGACAGTGAGCTGCATTTATTTACTTCAGGATTACTTTTTCCTTTGAGCCAAAAAAGCATGCATCAGAAGACAAATAGTTTGCAATGATACACAGGGGAGGGTATCTAGACCTGTTGTTTGTATCTAGTGTAACAGCTCATGGAGGCGCCAGTTGGGTATTTTTTTGAAATTACTTCCAGTAGGTGACAATACTAAAGTGACACACTCTCACCGATTTCTGTGGACACAGGAACACTGAAAGAAGAAGAAGGAAACAGAGTCTGAGGGCAGTGGAAAACACAAGAAATCATATTGCCATTCACAACAACAACAACAATACAGATTTTGCTGCCTTGGTGTGTGGTGGACTTAAAACTTTCAGATAAAGCTTTTGGGGTCTGTTGAGAAGAACTTTCAAGAAGAAACGTTGGCACTGAGCAGTATTGCACCAAGTCCTCTGAGGTAAATATGAAATCAATGGGGCAGCTGTGTCTCATGAGGCTGGTGGGATTGGCCAACTGTGAAAAAAGGAAATTTTGCTATCCCTCAACACCCACACACTTCCTCATCAGTGCTGAACTTGATAACATGTTCTGTAAAAGACTTCTATTTTCCCTGCCCCTTGCTGATAACCGCATGTACTCCACACCTGGCACTGAGCTCTGCAAAACATATGAAGATGTGCTCTGCTCCAGGAATTGTCTTGCCAGCCCCCCCTGCCTCACTGCTCCTTGGCAGTGATTGTCTTTGCTGCGGAGTCCTGATGTCTGTCCTGAAACACTCAAGGAGAAACAGGAAGGAGCCCAGATCTCCTGTTTTGCTGAAAGGGAGACTGTGGGAAGACTTAGAGATGATTGTGGTGTCTCTGTGGGGTGGAAAAGGGAGCTTGAAATAAGAAAGGTTAAAATCAAAAAAATAAGTCCCTTCAGTTATTCGGGAGATAGCAGAAAGTACACACAATGATGGGAGCAGTTTGGATTTTCCCATCTACACCGTACCCCTTGGCT
Source organism: Haemorhous mexicanus (assembly GCF_027477595.1). Taxonomy (NCBI): domain Eukaryota; kingdom Metazoa; phylum Chordata; class Aves; order Passeriformes; family Fringillidae; genus Haemorhous; species Haemorhous mexicanus. The sequence continues at coordinate 41,977,308 of NC_082381.1, read as the reverse complement.
TTCTCGCTCACCCATGCGAAATGCTGTCTGCAGATGTGAAAGGGAAGGGTTGATGGTCCTGGGGGATTAAAGAAATATCTGTCAAGTTTACTTTGGTTGATGTGAGCTAGTTAAGGGCTGTACAGGCAGCCTTTGGGCAAGAAAGAAGAAAAGGATCCAGTGGGGTCTTCACAGCACCTGATGTTGAGAGAGCAGAACCGGTCTGTGGCGTGCTGTCTCTGCAAGGTGCCAGAGAGGCTCTCCAGGGAGGCAGGGTGGGAGTGGAGGTGCCGGCTTGACAGGGCTAAGCACTGCACATCCAATGGAGCTTTCCTTCTCCAAGAGTTCCGGGCAGTGGCTGCCAGCGGACGTGTCCTGTTTGCAGCTGAAGAGCCCAGCTGGCCGAGCCCTCCGCCCTGGTGCGCAGCGCTGTTCTGCAGGCAGGCACGGTAAGGGTGTGAATCACACCGTGCCAAAGGCTTGCCATCCGCATGAGTCACTGCTTTGCTGCCATGTTTTACAGTTCCTTCCTGTTTTTCAGTGTCTGGGGGTTTGTTGTCCTTCTGACCTGCCCACAGCGCTTTGAAAACTGCCTGAGGTTCAAATGTATGAGTTGGCTGGGAACAGTACTTTTTGTGTCTGAGGAAATCTGACCATTACAGAATGTTTCAAAGAAGAATTAAATTTATAAACCTCTTAAATACCCCGCAGGAATAAACATTTTGAAAGGTTCTTTGATTGGTTTTTTAATAAATCTTTAGGCCTTTTTGATATTAAAATATTTTTCTTCTGTTTTAAGTTGTTTTAAGATTTCTAAAATTATCCTAAATAAACACTGAAAATTGCTTGAACTGAAAAATCAGTTGCCTTTATAAAAATGTCACTAGCAAGTTTTGACACTACGAAAACACAACACTTGCAAAATTCTACCAATATAGGCCCTGTTTTGAAGTGTCATTTTGACTAAAAGAAAAAAACCCAAACAAAACCCCTATTATTTCTGTCAAAAGGATCAATCAAAATATGTCTGGGCTATGTCTTTGTATACAGCTGCATACATGCAGAGATCAACAAACACAAAAATTTGCCAGAAGCAAAAGATGAAAATTCAGAAATACAAACGTCTAAATTGAAAGTTATAATAACTTTATACATTTTGAAGCAAGTATTGGAATGTATTTCCATTCCATTAAGCTTAAATCTAATACATTTGACACTTTGCAAGTTACTTAAGGAAAAAAAAAAAAAAAGATGGCTAGAATCTAAATTCTTCATAAAACAAATATTGGAGAGTTGCCGATCTGTGAAGAGATTGCATTGTGGATCTCGCAATCAAATCTAAATATTTAGGTAAGGGCAATAGCATATGTTGCTCAGGGAGATTAAATAGGAACCAGTGAGAAGATATTTCTGGGTGGTATGTAAGCAAGTCCCCCCTGTAATGCCAGCATTAAAATAGCCTAAGAAATTTATTGGGAAGTATTAAGTTGAAATGAAGTTTTTTCCCCCCCTTATTTAATACGTGCCACCAATGCAACCATTTCTGCAGAATTATTAAAGATGCTGGAAAAAGTACACAGGGTTCATGGCAGAGCCACAGGGATGAGTAATGACTTCAAAAACATGTCCCACACTAGGAATCGCAAAATTGTTTGCTTACCAAAGAGGAAGTTAGGAGATGATCTGGTCCCAGAGGGTCAGCACGAGTAGAGTGAGCAAGCCTTTGACTATGTCTCTTAAGCCTGGCAGATGAAAATATCACAGCAGCGACAAGTGAAAATTAGCATTAAATCTCAGATTTTCAGCAGCAAGTCTTACTAACCATTGAAACAGTGTTCAAAAAAATGGGACGGGTTTTTCTCTTGCACGTTTTAATTTGGAATTTAGGTATTTAAAAGAGCAAGAAAAACTCTTTTTTCAGATGAAAAAAACTTCAGTGAAATTTATTGATCTATGTTATTTAAGAGGCTATCCAGACATCAGGAGTGATCCCTTTTGGCCTTACACTCTAGAAATTATTGGTCCTTGTTTACCATCATCTTAATGTGGCATTCTTTCCGTCAAGAAGGTGCAATGGCGTTGGTGTTGATTGAGTGTTTTCAAAGATACATTGCATTCAATTAAAAAGTGAAGAGGCTGGATTCAACCCTCCAGAAAGAAAAGGAGTATAGGCTGCTCTTTCCTAGGGAGAGATCAGACATCCAGACACCAGAGGATTGGAGGAGAAGGGCAAATTTCCTAAAGACTACTGGGAAAAATCTACTGCTGCTCAAAAAGTCAATGAGTTGGCCATAACCAGCCATGGACATGAGGATCTGCCTGCAGAGAGGCAGTGGGAAGAAATTCATACCAACCCTCCAATTTCCAGAGTGTCTGAATTAGTTGCTGAGAGTTTTCCCAAGTAAGATAGCGAACTGTTCTAATTTTATTTCCATTGTAACTAAGCTCTTCTCACTAAAATTGATTTTTGGTGTTTTTTCAAGGCCCGCATTTTGGACAAGGGTCTAGACACAAGGCCTTAAAGACTGACCAAATTAAGATACCCTTGCACCTTTTCTTGGTTTATTTAACCCCTCAATCCTTCCAGAAGCACTAAAAACTTTGATACTGTTTCTGTACTGTGTGGTGCCCCTATGACATTTTGGAAGTCTAGAATGTTCAGACTCAAATTGTGGTCATTTTCTTCCCCAAGACAGTTATTAGGGAGGATTATTTATTGGCCATGTTTACAAAGATGTTTTGTTAGAGAGACTTTTCAGACTCCCTGGGTGACCTGAGACATCCACACCTGTCTGATCTTCACGTCCCTTAGTGCAGGTTCCCTAAAGTTGTCACTCCCACTTGTCACTTCCTAGCCTCCCCTTCATCCTCTCTCAAGCAGATGACTCTATAGGTCCCAGTTTTTCTTTACCAGCTGTATTTTGTAGCCTTATGATCATCTTCATTCTCTCTCTTCTCTCATGGATTTCCAGTTGTAATGTATGCAATTGTAAGCATGTTTCATCCTTCTTAAGACAGGATGCCTAAAATTAAGCACAAAAATTATTTGAAGATATATCAGCAGAGCACAAGCAATTTTTCCCTGGGCCTCAAGTTGGCCACCTGATCCTGTGTCCCAGTGAGGCCTCTTTGGTTTCAAAACCCCTCCCTGCAGATGCCCTTCTGCAGAGCTACAGCTGCCCAGCACTTCCTAACCTGCATTTGCACTATTTGATTGCCATATTTTGTACAGAATTTTGCATTTTTGACCACTGAAAACTGAACTCAGTGTTTCCAGACCTTTTCTTTGATGTTCAAAAACTTCTCTAACCTTGCTTTCTAGCACATCTAACCCTGCAGCTCATACAAAACTGAGGGTGCAATAAATACATTCAATCTTCCATCAGACAAGTGGTTAACAAGAACACTGAATACCTGCCTGGGGCAGACCCAAGGAAAACTTACCGGATACATACATCCTGTTTGGCATTTTTGCCACCATTGCTTGAAGTGAGCTTTCTAAAAATGCTTAGCAACTAGCCAAGAACACTATAATCCAAACCATATTAATCTTAAAAAATGTCATATAGGACTGTGCTTCAAAATTCTTTTTTAAATCCAGACTTCTAAAAAACTGAAATGCTTACCAGTGTATACATAGCATGTTTTTTCTTTATTTCCAGGACCTATTGTCCCCATTTAATGCAAATACCAACTTTTGCTTTGATATGAAGTTTATGCTACCTTCAAACATCTGGAATGATGCAGATTTTTAACTACTGAATTGTACATAGAAAAGAGAAAAGTAACAGCTGTCTCTGCAACCACTACTTTTCATTATCTTCATGAAAACCAGGTTATGATTTTAGTTTCTTAGGAGAACTTTCAAAAAGGGAATAGTTTGGATGGGAGCTTAACACAAAGAGGATAAAAACCCACAGCGTTCTAGTAATAATACCATGCATTCATAAAATTATTTTCTTCAAGACCTTCTATAGATCTTCCATAGTAATTGTATCTAAATATGCCTAAACAGATAGAGGAGCAAGAGTGATCCATCATAGCTTTGAATGGGGTGGAAAGATCCAAAGGTGAGAATTGCAATAGGAAAACTCCTTTAATTCTTTCATGAATGGTATTCCATGTGCCCTGAATTGTACATTGATATCTTGGGAGACTAATAATAACAATCTGTATCCATTGCAGTGTCATCAGCTGCAAATGCAACTGATAGAAGGAGGAGAAGGAGCACAGTAGTTCCCTGTGGGAGCAGCAAAAGCATAAACTGTGGGATGCACTCATTGCCGTAGGGAAACTGTTGTTATCTTCTTTCCACACATCCTGAATAATGGGGCTGTGGATTGGGTGGATAAAGATGATACTCCTAAAGTGTAAGACCTCCTGCTTCTTGTCCTGTTTGTACCTTTGCAATGCTTGCATTCTATTCCCATGGAGGTTCCCAAAAAATACATATCCTACTGCACAACTCACCAACCCCCCTTGCTTGGGATCCTAAATGGTCTATTCCTGTTATGTAGTTCTATCCACATGAGGAGTGCTAGTTGCTCTAGCATTTACCTCTGTCCTCAGTAGTGCAGCTGCAGTCAGTCAGGAGCTGGTACCTGGTATCTGGGAACTATAGCATACATACATTTTTTAAAGTATGTATTTACATTTTACATTAACTTCAAATTACTGAAAGCTCTGCACTTTCAGCTGCTGAGGCTGAAATTCACATAGCAAAACTTGAGAGGTGTTCTATAAGTCCATTGGTCTCGCTTTGCACTTCTGAGATCAGCTCAGCATCTCAAAGTTTTGCATGGCTCAGTCACAATTTTCCTTCAAGGCGGGCATTCACTCTCATCAACTAGTTTATGAATTTGAGAATGCAGGTCTTTCACTGGCCCCTGGTGCTCGTCACAATCTGAAATTTATTGATTTGCAAACCGTTCACACTGATTTGCTCTATTTTCTTTTCCATCAGAATCCAAGCCATGGTCTGAGAAACTAGCTAAGTTCAGCTCAGCAGGATATTTAGAGGTATTTAGCCTTTGCTCTGAGAAACATGTGGCTGAACAGGCTTCATTATTCCCCTGCAGTGTTAGCTAGGTGTTAAGCAGCAGGTGAATGCCTCGGCATGTCTTTGGAGAAGCTCTGTGGAAAGGCCAAATAGCTCAATAGCTTTACTGGCAGCAGCAGCAGCAGACTGCACTTAGAACCTGTGTATGTTTGGTCTTCCCTTACAGACCCCTTTCGTCTGAAATTTTCCCTATGGACTCCTGTATTCTACAGCAGACTGAGTTCAGTATTTCTCCTTTGGAGGAGAGGTGCTGCCTCAGCTGAAGGATTTGTCTTTACATTTCCAAGAAGAGAGAACTTCACTTTAATTTTTACTGTCCTGGTGATGTTAGATCAAGAGCTTGATCAGTTAGGAGTTTATTGAGATTAAAGTAAAATAAAATGCATTGCAGGTCCTGTCCAAAGAACTGTCAAGATTTCCGCCCAAACACCTTTTCTGCTGATCATCCGTGAAGAGAGGTATTATATCCTTGTATCAAAAAATCAATATTGTACTTTTCTGTGCAAACAACAGCAAAAATCATGAGTGTTTTTGCTTTAGCTGTGATTGTCAGAAAGGAAGCGTCAAACAGGATGCAATCAGACAGTTCATAAAGTGGGCATGATTGTCTCACCGGAACAGTTACAGTGAGGTGAACTTACCCTTGTTGCTAAAACTTTGCCCAAATATATTCATGTATGCTTAGTCTGGGGCTTTGGCAGGAAGCTTTAATGCAGAAACAGCGTGCCCTTCCGTCCTCCGTGTGTTTGAAAGCTCTTTCGGTGTGAGTCATCGGAATCCTGTGGTTTGTGTATCCTGAGAGGAGAAGAGTTCTTTGAAAAAAAAATGAAAAGCAGCAGTTTGGAAATAAAATGATAAGGAAGTTCGTTATTTCATCGGAAATGTCTACTAATGAGTTTTTTTCTCCTAATTTCTCCTACTGGCTTACTGTTGTGTGTGGATGTCTTGTGAGTGTACGCAGTCCTCTCTAGTGTGGCTACAGAGACAAGTATCACTTTCCAGAAGTGCTGCTGATTGACAGAAGGGGACTCTGCTTATGGGCTGAGAAAATTAAGATTTAGAAAATTACATTCCTGAATGGTGGTCTAATTCCTGAAATGATGTGCAGAAGTGTGCCCCTGTGTGATACTCTTCAGTAGCTGTCAAGGTGTATCTTATCTTACAATATCTGATGGGAAAGGTGTCCATTGTTGTGACCTCTGTTAGTGCCCCAGTGACACACAACAGACTAAACCAAACATGCTTCCCCAAAGAGATGTGGATTTCTTGTTATGCTTTCTCAAGATGGAAAAGGAATTTTGTTTGTCTTTAAATCCTCCTAAAATCAGTGCCCTGTCATTGTGTTGTATTGCTGTAACAGAAAACATTAACAAAATGTTCAAATGGGATGAATAATTAAAAATCTGGGTCTTTTTCAGTCTTCTGTTATGCCCAGAGTCAAGTTGTCACCATGTGGGACCTCCAACCTTTTACAAAACTATTTCACAAAAGAGCTTTAAGAGAATGCTCTCACTGACACATTTGGGATGTATTTGCCTGATGGGCTCATTGAAGCAACAGAAGAGCTTGAGAATACTCTTCTCTTCCTGAAAGAATAAAAAAAGAGGCATAAAATAACCCCATAAAATAATCACTGGTGACTAGTTCAGCAGGCTTGTGAAGCTGAACAACATGTAGGAGAACTGTGGTTTGTGAGTTTACTTAGAAAAAGAAAGGTCTCATAACCTTTCCAAAGATCTTTAATTCCACAGGAGGCCTTCTAATCATAATAATAATAATTTAGAGAAAATCCAGATTCTAGGAAGCATCTGGAACACATGGAAGGCAAGTATAATATTTGAAGAATGATTTACAGAGTCTGTAGGCTAAACTTGAACTGATATCCTCAGTATTCTTTTTCTGTTTTTAAAACTCGAATAGCAGCCGAGTTGCTGTTTTACTGGAGAACGTGTGCATGCCACCACTCATCCCCTACCCCAGTACACAGGCTCACTAGCATCAACAAAAACTCTGGGTAGGATCTGATGACCACAGCCATGTTGCAGCGGTATGGACTGCAGCTATAGAGGTATTCAGACAAAAGCAACCAAGCCCATGGCGTTTAAATGGCCACTGTAAGGAGCCTCTTACTGTGTGAATAAGATCAATGGTCTACCCAGTGTAGTAAAGTGTGTTGTAGCTTGAAGTAGTAACTGCTGTTCTTTGTATTCTGTGCCTCAAAAGAAGCTTATTTTCCACACAACCTTTATCTTGACAGCCACTGTATCAATACCAATAAAAACTCATGTCACTTCTAGAAAATATGATTAGAGATTCAGGGATATAAATGACTGCCAAATCTTTTTATGGCTACAGGACATCAATGAGGTCAGTCTCAAGTAAAGTAAAATATAATTTATGAGAACATCGGGGTGACATCCAAAGTCTTTGGTCAAACAGAATTACATGAAGAAGAGAGTTGCAGCCAGTAAAATACTGGTAATAACAAAGTCGGTACAGTTGGTGAAATTCTTCTCAGATGAGGTAAAAACAACAGACTGCTCTTTAATTTTCCTTTGACCAGTGTTTAATTCCAAACCCAGCAATTTAGGGAAGCGAAACTTAAAAGATGGGTGATCTGGAAAAAGGCAAAAAATTTGCATGAAGCATGACTTGGGAGAATGCAAATTAACTCTGTTTAACCCAGGACCCTGTGTAAGGGAATCCATTACAGAGGACAGAACAGTTATTTACAGGATATTGATTCACTCTTAAATTTGATAGGGACTCTCCACAAAACTCCCAAGACATACACAGAAAACCAGTCATGTGCTCTATTAGTCTTCTTCAGAAAAATTAGAAAATATAACTCAACATCTGATTTCCCACACAAAGACTGATGTACTCAAAATGTACATCAACATTTGCAGTGGTTTAGCTGTTTATTATTCTTCCAAACATGTATAAGACTCACTTTTGCAATCTTATCGACCATATGAAAATCTTGTGCCAAAGTTAATCACCTGCTTCACAAACACTAGGGAGGAATTTGGCATGATGTGGTTTGCAAGCTATTGTAGATTTTAGAGTAATTTCAATTTATAAGTTACATAGCAGCTCTAGAAAATAAAGGATACGTGTATAAAGAACAGTGTCTGATCTTGTCATATTTTATTGCTATGCAATTGATTCTAAATCACAAATCACAGAGTTCCTTCCTATTTTGCATAAAGTATTTTCCTACATTCTCTTTCCAGTACTGAGTGAAGTCAGGAGAGAAGCCCTCACCACTACATGGAATTTGTTTCATTGTAGGAAATTAATTAGCAGAATGTCTCAGAAGAATTAGAAAACCTGTTTGTGGGACGATATGAGTGTGCAGATACATTTGATTCAAGTTCACTAAATATTGCAGTAAGTCATGGTGTTTTATCAAAACTGGCCTTGGTGCTGACAGTCTCAAAGATTAATGAGAACTACTCAACCTCTGGACCACTCCAAACAGCTGACATGTATTGGTGGGGTCCTTTTTTCCACACCTCCACCAGACTGGCATTTTTATGACTCCTTATTCCACTCAGAAATAAAATTCATGGAGGATATACTTCCCTTCTGTAGGTTTTCTCAAAGTGGAAGACTGTAGAACACAAGTTGCAGACATCACGTGGATTGCTGAAAGGAGGCAAATGAGATTTGACAGCAAGCTCTCTCCTTCCTTACAAGCACCATAACAAACAGGAGAATTATTTGTATGAATGGCAAGATTACATGGGCCTTCTGTTGTTAACAGAGTGGTGCAACCCATCATTTAGGGTTTTTATTGGTAGCAGTTGATAGCCTGTACAAATTGTCAGCTGATGCAGAGCTCCTGGAGATAACTTGTGTTTAGAAGGAGTTTAGAAGGACAATACACTACGTTTTATGGTAGTTTTATTATATTCACTTTTATATACAGCATACTATGTCCCATTCCTTTTGGAGGATTTCATTCATAATGAGATTATATTCCTACCAATAAAGGTGCTATTCTCAACATGCTTTGCATGATGATAAGATTTGCTGAAATTAAAATTTCTTATGTTTTTAAAAATTAAATGCAGGTAGGAACATGAAAATCCTACTAATTTCGAAACAAACCCAACCAGGGTGGATTTCCTGCAGGGCATATGTATTTATATATGTGGTTGCCTGCTATAAGCAGAGTGTCTGATGCTTCTGTCAATAACCAAAGCAAAACTTCAATGAAAAATTTTTTCAGCTTTTGCTGAAATCCTTCTCATAGCCATTCAGCTTCATTCATAAAGAGTTCTTTAATCTAGTTTTGGTCATGGTCCTATAAGATCCTCTCTCAAGGCTCCTCACCCCAGGCCCTTGCATTTTTGTTAAATAGAAAAGTCCAAGCAAGTGCAAGCACCATTAACATCTCGGACATGGATTTGGATCACTTGTCCTCCTCACAACCTTCAAATCTTTCTTTTCACTAGACATACCAAATTTAAGAGTTCATTAAATCCTTTTCCTGTCTTTTCCTACACTTCTTCCTAGGTGTCTGACCAGTTTCCACAGCAGAACATAACCTCCTTTTCTCCAAATGAACTGTTTCTCCAGGCAGCTTTTCTGAAGCACCAGTCTTCCTCAATAAAAGCTGTCTCCAGCTTGTTCATTTGTGCATTGGACAGAGCAAGGGTAGAGCTTGCAGTTAAGAATGGCATAAGACATGCAATGTCCAGAAGGAGGAGCAGAGACAGCCCCAAGTGCACTCCATAAAAGTGGAGAAAGGAAGCAAGGATGTTCAGCAAAGTGCAATCAAAGTGTGAGGAGCAAAACCAAGTAGACACAGTTAATGAGAAGGTGAGTAAAGAGTTAAGTTTCCAATTTCGCCCGGGGTGTCTGAGTGGAAATCAGTTTGCTTTATGATTAAGAATGTTCTTTTCAGGTGTCTGTGAGAGGAATGTGAATTTCAGCAATAGAAAGATGAATCAGAGTCTGCTGCGGTTAGTTTGTAAATTCCCAGTGTATAGCATAAGATAACAAAACCCCGAGCCCTGAGTTCCTCCACCTTGAGGAAGCTCAACAGCAGCACCAAGGCAAGCTGTTTCTGCACATAGGGATGTACATGCCTTGGAATCATGGAGAAAATTCCCTGTAAAGCAGGATTTGAAAGGTTTTGTAAGAGAGAAAATGGGTCACAGAGAAATTATTAAACAGCCCTGTAACTACAAAAGTGCCTTATTGTGGGTTGCTTGGCACATGACAGTGGATTTTTGTGGAAGATGGTTCTTGTGAATAAGAAGCTGTGAAATATGAATAGTGAAAGGTATCTACAAGAAGGATTTGAAGTGTATAAAAGGGATTCTGGTGAGATCAGTCACTTGGTTCAAAAATATTGGGCATATGTTCCCATAATGTATATATGAACTTCTAAGACACAGTAACGCAGTATTTCTATTAATGCTGTGTTAATTGGTGCAACAGATGACAGAGTACATTTTAGTAGGTTTAAAATCCTGTCACTAAGTTAGGTGTTAGTGATCACAATACCTAGAGACTTGTAAAATACAGATGATTTCCCTCAAGATAACTTCGGACACTCAAGGGAAAATAACATAAAATAAATAGTGCATTAAAGACATTTTAGGAGGGTGGTACTACAAAGGAGATTATGAAATATGGGAAAACTACCTGCATTGTGCTAGATTAATAACCACTGACTGTTTTCTCTTGTGTTAATCTAAAAATTGTAAAATTTCTTCTTTTCTGTTGTGCCCTGAAGCATTAAGTCTTACAGTGTTTACCAGAAAGCCTGAGTTAAAAGTTCAATAAACACTAAATCTTCTATATTCTTGAATCTCCTCGGCCTCAAATTTTGCTATGGATTCTGCCTAACAGTCTCCTTATTTCCAGTGAGCAATCCCCCCAGGCAAAGAAGGAAGACTTTGAGGTTGGAAGTTGGTGATAAGTTGAGAAGAATTATTTTGGTAGCTAAACTGTGAGCTAGAGGTCACTTACATACCACGTCCTGTCTCTAGAACCCAGGCAGCAAGTTTCTCGTACATTTTAACCTGAAATTTATTAGCAACCAGAGTTTGCATCTCTGAGCTGCCCAGGACCAACCTCAATGAGAAGTGGGCTTTTTTCCATGCATTTCACACTCCACCTAAGTCCATAAATGGGGCCTATCTGCTTTACCAGGGGATCCTCATTCAGAAGCTGCACTCCAACCACACTGGACCATGTGCATGTTGTTATGGGCCAGCCAGGTACTCTTTATTTTCCACTAGAACTGTTTTGAGGCAGCATTTTCATTTAAGTGGTGGAGGCATGAGAAAAATAAGCTATTTTAATATTCCTCTGTTCACGACTGAAAAGTAGTGTCCTCTGCCTTTGAACTGTGCTGGGTAAAACACACTGCACTCTTTTTTACCCAATGCACTGGTTTTGCTGTTGGCAGTATTCACTCGCACAAATCCTCAAGTAGCCATGTAACAAACAGTGTTTTGTTCGACACCACGCTCTACTTTCTCATCTGTTCTTGCTCTCCATGCCAGCTTTTCTATAACACATTGATAACTTTTTACTGACATAACAAGATACTGTCTGCCTGACAGCAATATGAGGCAACAAAATTCCTTCCCTTACGCAGCAAGATTTAACCTGCTCAGCAAGGGAAAAGAGGATGTTTGTTTGAAATGCAGAAGCACAGGTCTCTGGTGGAGGCTGTGTGACACTTCAGTGGAAACCTGAAGTCCATTCAGAGCCTGTAGCACACTCATGGCACTTGAAGTCAGGGACATCCAGCAAATTTAGTTATCACCTCTTCAGGAGGATCCCTGTGTTTGGGTGCGGCAAAAAATTTCAGTCATAATCAGAAAGGTTATTCCAGGCTAGGACTGGGCGATTATTTCTCTTTTGTCATGCTGACTGAACAGGAAGAACTGCTGACTGAACAAGGAATAGAAATTAAATAAAGTCTGACTGAAACAGAACTACTTTCTGCAAAGGAAGCCAAGAATTAACTCAGATTTATTTGGGTTCTTTCTAAAACCAAATATTTTGCATATTTCTACTATGCATACTGTGGTTCTTTTTTCACCCCTTCGTCTTAAATTAAATCCCATTTTCAAATTAAAAAAAAAAACAAACCAACCAAACAAAACCAAACCAAAACCAAACCAAACCACCACCACCAACAACAAAAACCAAAACAAAAAAAAACCCAAAAAAACCCCAAAACCCGAAAAAAATCCACAAAAACCCCCACAATAAAACCATCAAATAAAAATGAAACTAAAAACCCAAGCATGCCAAAAAGCAAACTATGGTGAAGTTTTAAAAATCTTCCCGTGCTCTGTTCTTAGACAAGTTTTGATAAATTAGTGCATGATTTGTGAATATCTTTCCACCCTCTGCTACTTCCTTTTCCAGTGAAGTAATAAATTATTTAACTGTTTTGTCCAGCTCTGTTCCAGCCACTTGCTTGTCATATGCAAAACTGAAACACACTTCAGTATTATCCGAGGTGCTTTGTTCCTTGGATGTGGTGCACAGCCAGAAAAGAGAAACCATCTTATTTGAAGAGCTATGTGTCAGTTGCTATTAATTTCCAAAAGCGTAGCTTAAGCTCATCCATGAAACAAGTCTTAGCTGTACTATTCCCAGATGAATTAGCAGTGTTCCTGCTGCACAGTACTTCAGAAGATGCTCAGGCAGTCTGTTGATCTTCAGGGAAACCCCTAGATTTCCTTCCTTATTATTCATGGGGATTTCCCGGTTTGCCGCAGAAAAACAAGGATCAAAGTGTTTTACGTGCTGTCTCATGTCTCCAGATTCTTCATCTCACTTAAATGCCTAAGGAAGTGAGTGGCCATAAATAGAATTCTCGAGACACTAGAAGTGGGAGCAACACAAGCATATTTTGCAAGCTGTTTTATTAAAACAACATTAAAAATACCTTAAAGTTTTGGGCGTCTTTTTCATACTACAGGGAATACTGGGGAGCGAAAGAAAGTAAATCTGCAGTTTTATAATTATACTTTTTTATTTTCTTATTAACAAAATACGAGAGAGACAACAAAGCTAGGAAGACATCTTATAGCAAAATGAATTAGAGACAGGCCTATGTGAGGTCTTTGAGATCTGCCTGTGTGATCAGCCTGTTTAATTACAAAGTGCTCCGTAACACAGATTCAAACAAACAGGGCATTGTGCTATAGACTGGATTTCTGCCTGTGTTGCTTGTTAAATCCAGCAGGACAACAGCCCAGGTTTGCTCTGGGTTTTAGGAGTC